>NW_027526422.1:144190597-144825513 GCF_048455015.1 Haemaphysalis longicornis | reverse complement strand
TGCGTAAACGCAGAAGTGCAGAGTTTGGCCTGCGTGAAAATGAAACCCGCCAAACAGCGAGAATTGGTGCATGCATGCTTGCTTTATCCACCACTGGTTCGTGACAGGAACGGGAACACAGGCCGCAAACGTTATTGGCACTAACCGCAAAGTAGTACCTTACATATCTCTGAATTATTGATCACAGCAGACCCGCTGCGTTATTTTTACCAGTACTGCTTCTTTCGCTAAATCCTGATTTATTTCACGTACATCAGGCGCGGAATTGTGCTGCTTGTGTGGTGAACTTTTTCACTGCACACCACTTCTTCAATCTGATTAAAGTTGCGCCAACCTTTATACGTCACCGTGACGCTGCCTAAATAATCGCCATGAGGAACACAGAATATGATTCAGGTGCTAGAATGAGAGAATAGTGCACAGAGATCGCGAATACATTACGTGGATATTCATGGCGTAAGGCGCAGCGAGACGGCCGTGCACATTATGTGGCTGATACAAACCCAGAAAAAAGGTCTGGATTAATTACACATGAATTGCTACAAAAGACGCAGATATTAGCTACAATGGATTTTTTGTGCGATGATAACCCTTACGACCCCCGCGGTCAGGCTGAAGAATAAGATTTTTTTTTGTTCAAAATACAAATCGCTCTCAGCAAATCATAATTACTTCAAATTGCTCATACTGCTTGAATCGTCCTTCTAAGCGCGGTTAGAATACAGAAAGAGAAAAATATCGGCGCACTGCTTTTGTACCGCCACCATATCCACCGCTGGTGCGTAGGACATGGTGCTTTTGGTGTCGTTCAAACGTTGGACAGTAGTAATTCGGCACAAAAAGTTCGATTGATTGATTGATTGATTGATTTAATAATTGATTGATTGAATAATTGATTGATTGATTGAATGGGTGTTTTAACGCGCTGAAGGAACGCGGGTGATGAGGCGCGCTGGGGAGGCTCCGAATAAAATTTGACCACAGCGGGTCTCTACGTGCGCCAAAATCTCGTACACACGGCCGTTTTTGCTTTACGCCTCCATCAGAAATGCTACCGCCGCGGCCGGTAATAGAAACCGCGATTTCGTGGTAAGCAGTGCAATGCCTGTGCCTGTGAGCCACCGCGGGAGGTAGCCAAAAAGTTCGGCTTTATGTTCGATACAACGTACTCGATTCAAGGTGATGTATCTTCCCTATCTTATATGAAGTTGACTTCTATGTCGAGGCCGTATTAGCTGTCACGGCTTCATAACAACGCAATAGCACTGTTCTTCTGACGGCCTCAATATCTTCCAGAAGGCATCCATGCAGCGGCGAGCAACCTGAACAAACGCTGGCGCCAATAAGTAAACCTCGTTCAGGCGTCATGGCAGGCATGTCAATCTGTGAAGCAACAATATTGTTTCGCACAAGGTTATTGTTAACACAGGGCTCAAGTTCGCCCAACGTTGCCGATTAAAGCCAAAGCAAACACCAATAGACCATAAACAGCTTTTCTGTAACATAGCTGACTCAGAACCGAAAGCGTAGAACGCGCGTTGTCCGAATTTTGTTGCATGGTACCGAAACATGCGTCAGAAATTTAAAAATATCCCGCCCAAAGTTCTGTTTTCACACAGTTCACTCGGAAGACTTTTTGTGTTTCCTGAATGCAGTCTTAACTGGAGCCCAAATTTCGATTTTAATGAGAATCTCGGGAATTTGATTTCATATTAATGAATTCAGTGAGACAAAATACTCCTTAATGCTATACAAAAATTACGGGGCCTAGCATTACGGAGCTTCAATGCAAGCAGCATATGTCCCGGCCAAATTGTTTTACCGATACTAATATTGCAGATGGCCAATCTTTACATATGGAAGCTGAAATCCATTCACTAGCAAGAAAGTCGGAAACAGCAGTTGTATTTTAATTACGTTTCTTGTTACATTGTCTTGTGCTTTAAATACATACAATGCTGTGCGCTTTTGGTATCATGCATTCTTTAAACAGAGCTAATATACGTACGCAACCAGTCGCAGGTGTTCGCATAGTGCACTCTGCACACCCTTATTTAGTTTGCATAAATCGGTTTTATACCAGTGTCATTAAAAGAAAACGCGGGAAAACGTACGCCTCAAGAAGACCAGGCTGGAGAAAAACCGGGCCATCTCCACTAACGTGAAATCGGGGGGAGGGGGGGGGGGAAGCATGCAGAGTAAAAGTGTATTCTAACATTTTAAGTCTCTCTCTTGCAACATGGCGCGGGCTGATTGGATGCCGGAGAACCGCCGGTAAGAGGAACAATCGAGCGCTTGCTGAGGCGGTTGCGCCCTCTCGCAATCTTAGGCCCTGGTGCCTCGTCGTTGTTGCCCACGGAGATGCAGCCGTAGGTGTGTGGAGGTATACACGTTTGCCGTAAAATTATCGTGTCTATAAAGCAGGAAGCGCTCTAGCACGAGGCGACGGGAAACGAGTGTCTCGGTGTATTCTTTTATACGCCGTGTACTCACGGAGATGAAACGTTCAAGCGCGAGGTGTTGCAAAACGAGTGTCCCGGTTTGTTCATTTAGTGCGCGGCGAGCAGACGACGCCGCAGTCACACGCTGTTGTTCCGTGCCGCGCGTGCATATCAGACGTGCATATCAAAATCGGTAAGTGTCATTTATTCGGTATGTCAGCAGCGCGGAGTTTAACAGTGCTTTAAGGAGAACGTTCAAAACGTCCGAGAGCTGCCAGGTTTTCCCATAAATTCCGTTGTCAACCCGCTAAGGCGGCGAGCCACCCTATGTATACGCACGCTGTGTCCTCATGGGGGTTGCCTGTGAGGCTATTGCCTTTACTTTATATGTAAAGAGTCTGCTCGTCCTGGAGTCACTGCGCCGTTGTTGGCTGCAACAACAATCAGCGTAACCACAAAGTGCTCAGAGAAGAAACACGCGAAGTGCACCACGACAAAAGAAGTGTTTGCATGTGCGGAGTCTATTCGCTGCACACATTTCCTGCGTCCCTTGAGTGCCGCCGCGAATGAGTAATCGCGCTGAATCGGAAAGATTTCGAACCTAGAAAATCTACGAAGGCAAGTACGGTCACACGCTGATTTTGGAAGCGCTGTTTATTCACCCTCGCACATTTCTGCGCTCTCAAGGCATTCTCTGTTCATTTGATTGACGGGAAGCCAACAAAAATCAACCCGACACATAAATGCAGCAGCACGGGTACGCGAAAAAGGCGAGCCGAAAGCGAAATAGCAGCGTCGCGGTGGCGGAGCACGCCCGGTCGTGTCGGTAATTAAATTGCTGTTGGCGGTTCCCAGAAGTCAGTGGTTAGGTAAATTCAGCGAATGCCTCCGATCGCGCGGCAGGGCAAATTATGTTATGCGGCGGCAGATATTAACCTCCTTTATTATGCGGCGGCAGCAGTAACCTCCTGCGCGTAGTTTTCTGATCAATCGCAGGCTACTCCCATGCGAACTGGCGTGGTTGACGAGGTTAAGGCTGTAACCGAGTGACCTCTTGAAAAAGTGAAACACAAAAAGCAGCGCGAGTGAGAAACGGTCATTATATCAACACTGCACAAGCGGGATGCATCGCACTACTGTATTCATACGTAATATATGCTCATGTGCACTGGAAGTAGGTGGCCTTAAAGTGAAGCACTTCATTGGCCTTAAAGTGAAGCACTTCATAAAGTGAAGCACTTCAAGTGCAAGGTAAAAGACGGCGACCAATTGTGTTGAATTCTCTTCAAAGCGAAGTTCCTTAAATTGGTGTCATGTTTTCTGTATGTGCATCAAGGATATGACTGTACACCATGTATAACAAACTGCTTTAAAAAGCTTCAGTATACGACTTATAATGTTCGTAAAAGACCAGGTAAACAGAGAAACGGCTGAATTGAAGTGAAACCGGAAATTGTTATGTGTGGGCCGCATAGTAACTCAGGATGCTACTTAATTTGCCCTTGTGCAGGTGCCATCTTTGGGGATGTTGCACAAACCGGAAAACGTGCCCATGAAAAACATATGAACACTGCAATATCCTCATTGCTTGCAGCACTCCCTAAAACAAGTCGATTCGCTACACTGCTTCGACGGAACTTGCTTGGGTGTGAGAGTTGTTTAACTAACATTGATTGATTCCGTCACGGCGGCTGGAATAAGCAAGCGTCAACAAATGTCGCTAGAACAGAGGTGTCCCGCACTTTTCTGCGCGACATGCGGGGCAATGGTAGCCGCGTTTTGGCGGCATCTCCGGCCATGACTTGCAACCTCACGTAATGTAGTGCCTAAAGGGAGGCCTGTAACCTTAGAGACACCGAACAAACGTAATTGAAATGAAAGAAAGCGCGGTGTCGTTAGCCTAGAACCATGTTATTTCCAGCGGTGACGGTCTCTCCACCTACCAAAATGATGCAAACGCTCACTCTGCTTAAATCATCTCAAAGCTTACGCGTACGGCGAAATCAAGGCTGCCATGAAATACCCTCATCGACAAATCCAGCTTAACTCTAGTTTTGTTCTTTCTAAATAACGAAAACCCCCAAGCCCCGAAGCGTCCCTATCAGCAAAGGGCCCTCACTGGCCATATAAAAATGGGCCCCGACCAGCTTGCCAATCTCCCCCCCCCCCCCACCTACATTGCCGCTATGGGAGACCCCCACTCCACAAGTTTCATAAAATCATCTTGTAATTACCTGACTGGAAAGTTGTACAGAATTAGAAATTCCCGTCAATACATGTATGGGCTGCTTCCCGAAGCCTGTGGTAACTGAGAACAAATAACACTCGTGTCTAATTGAAAATATACCGAGCCACATTGTGCCAAGATGGTGTGCTCTAATGGCTGCTTTGCCATGTGAAGTGTTATATCAGGGGGGGGGGGGGTTATAGATCACTATCAGTCGCAGCTTTACAGTAAGAAACAAGGGCTCTTACAAAAGGCGCGTAGATAAAGAAAGTCCCTCGGATGGCGGTCGGTATTCTAACGCGCGAAGGTTGAACTGAATTCCACTTACGCGTTTCAATTTGTAAACATTGTTTTCCTGTTTATGAGCTTGATAGAACAAACTAATGAAATTGGTTTTTGGACAATTGTATTGTCAGCATTTGTAACGAAAAATCGGATATATCAATGGGCCCAAGTGTTAGTAGAAAATCTGTAAAAACACGTATCTTGCTCCGAATTTGTAGAAAGTCTTGTAAAACACTTGTCATATATCTTCATGGCTAATCTATATCAACAAAAACCTGCTAGAAATCCCCACCGAGTAGCGATAAATATATGTTGTATTAAATATGTATATATATATTGCACTTTTCACTCCCGCAGACGTACATTTTCAAAACAATTCTGTAATATTGTGCCACTACACGGTAAAATAAACGTATACCTACAACTGAAGCATTTTAACACCGGAGCTATTGAATAAACCGTAAGTTCGCTGTTGAAGGAAAAACATACCAACAAATACCGAGCGCTCGCGAGTGCGTTCCTCGCGGCAGTCGCCAAGCATCCTCGGAACGCTCAGTGGCTCTTGATTGTAGGGTTGAACAAGTCGATGCAACGCAGGCGAGGACGCGTGCAGTAGAGAAGGCCTCCGGATTAATTTTGACGACATGGGGATTTTTAAGGAGAGCCAAAATGTCGTACACACGGGGGTTCTTGCTTTTCGCGTGCATCAGAAAAGCGGCCGCAGCAGCAGGGAATGCGCAGTGGCTCTACCAAACAAATAGCAAAAACCTCGAGGAGCGAGACAATGGTTAGCACTCGTGAGCGCGTGCGGCGGGCCGACCGCCGAGTTCCTGGCTCACGCAGTGCCTTCAGCTTAAAAAAGATGAAACTCCACAGTTGTCGTCAGCCGTTACCGCGTACCTAAAGAACGAAAGAACTCCGCCGCTAATGCTAAATTTGAAAAGACAACGTGCTTAATAGATGTCACAGCGGCCCGCCGTATTGTCCAGAAGCCATTATAAATAATTGGAGACATGGCTACCAGTGTGCCACTGCTTGCCGAGACGGCTTGGAGATCCCACCATCGCTGCTTCGAGTCGATGAAGGAGAGTTGGAGAAAGTCTACAATGCTGAGGATAAATTTGCATCCTCCACTCACCGCGATGGAGACGACAGCCTCCTCGATTTGCACTAAGACGACTACTAGTACCGCAGCTATGCAAGCAAACAATGACACTGACACTTAAAGATGTGTCCGGAAATGTTAACCTGCAACAGCTTGGCCAATTAAGTCTTGCGCCTCAGTGCCAGCACGCCTGAATTGTTTTGAACCAGCAGTTTGTCTGGAAACCGGCATCTCATATCAGGTCTTTTCTTCGCGTCAGTAGTGTAACTAAAACAAACGTTTTCGCTCTTTTAGCAGCGGTACCGAGTAAAATCCTTAAGAGTGGTTTTTTTAGTTATATGAGTAAAATTTATCGGCAAATACCAAATGGACATGTTAATCAGGAAAGCAGAAAAAACGAGCAACATGCTTAGGATTTTTTGTGTAGTTATATGAATAACATCAGCAAATACGAGTCGGACATGTAAAACACAAAAGCATATATTGCCGGGGTCTTTTTAGACACCTAATTTTGGCCGAAATGCAGATACGCGCAATTTGTGTTGCTTTGGAGAAAGCGGCATAAATACATTTAAGAGATTTTTACGGACTAGACTTATATGCAAAAGAAAATTCCATATCTGCAGCCAAATGCGGTATTTTCAGTTGTTTGCGAAAATACGATTAATCCCTCGCCCTGTGTTAGGCATGTAAGTTCCGGAAATCCCGCCTCCTTGAGTATCATGTCTCGAGGTCCAGCAGTTTTGGCTGGACGATGAGGAATCGCTCAGTTAGTCAGTCAGTGTATCGGGCACTCCTTTTTGTAGGTATAAATAGCTGACAAAGCTATTAATTTCAGGTCATAGCTCAAGACTTCAACCCATTGTTTTGCAGTTTTTGTAATAAGCTTTAAAGTTAGCAGTAACGTTCCTTGTCTTATCTCGAGTCGAAATACTTCTCGGGGCACGTTACGTGCTCTGAAATCAAAAGCTTGGCTTATTATTTTAACGGTACCTTTTCCGTACCCTCCTGCCCTCCAACTGTCGGCACAGCAGAAACAGCGTTTACTGAGTCCCTGATACACCTAAATCTACCTTTATCCGTTCTAATTTAGCGTAACCGACGTTAAATATCTTCATCCGTCTCAATTTTAAATTAGTCTACCCTTTTCCGTCTTGATTTACCCTAATACCACTTTATATTAAATGCCATCAACGAATAATCAATGATTCTTTCATTTTATTCTATCTTATTCTACCGAAATACATACTATTATTCAATAGTATTTATTACCAAATAAGTACAATTCTTCGATAAACATCAATAATGCATTTTCACTACTTTCATACTATATTCGCTTATTGCCTTCCTTGGAATGTGCCACCGCTCATTTCAATGCCGGTGCCATTTAACGTCCCCTAAGAATGAGACACTTACAATTTTGGTCCTAAACACTGAAAGGCAATAAGCCTTAAAAATGGTAGTTTGGAGATAGTCTCCCATAGCGAAGTTTAACCAAAAGTACTCGTTTTTGAGATATAGACAACATTGAAGCATAATGACGGACATGGTCGAAAGGGCGATGACAGAATTGAGTGGTGTTTCATCTGCTTGTTTTTTCTGTCACTATTATCAAGGACAACCTGAGGAACAAGTTGGACAAGAGGACATAAATTTTGAATAATGCAATACATAGTTAATTTAAGCGCGTGATGGCATTGCGTCAATGAATTAGTGTTCTAACCCACACCCAGTCTCCTACATACTGGCGTCGTATGGGCGGCTGCGTAATGGGATCAATCATTTTATTGTTCGGCGTCTCCCCGCAGTGAGGTCTTGGTAACGGAGTGAGAAGCGGGGTGACCTCTACCGCACGTTCTGTGTCACCTCATGTTTGGGATTTGAGGCCACCACCACCCACTCGAAGGTGGAACACTCGAAGGTGGAACTCGAAGGTGGAGCGATCTTACATAGAGAAGTTCGAGTTCGAAAATCAGCGTCCTCCTTTGGATCGCCGTCACTGTACGCGATTGTGACACAACTAAGGGTGCTCTCTCAAACTTGATGTTCAACATAGACCTACAAATAATATCGACCTGTAAAAATCCTAGAAAGGCCATTAAGACAAAATAGACTTTTGGTTTATTCCAACGATTTGGTGTTGTTAGTGCCTTCAGCGCTTGTCCTGTAGGAAACGGTGCCTTATTCACAGATAATTTAAACAATTTTAAGACAGAATTTTATTTCTTCCGCCGCGTGTTTTGTGATGTCGACAATGACATAACCGTAGCTGGTTTATGAAGTACAAGTTAGAAAGTTGAGTAAGGCTGGCGCCCACGTTGTGAAGATATATTTATTGTAATTCTGGTTCCCATCTTACTCTATAGACGGCGTACCGATACTGCTGAAGAAGCACTGTCCGCCCATTGATTTTGTCTTACCGGATTTGTAACCTCTGACTCATCACTCGAAAGGGAGGGTCTGGGAAGTGGCAGTGTCGCTTCTGCCAGTTGGCCAGTATCGTGTCACACAGGCCCAACCTGCTCTACTTCTGTGCAGCGTTCAGTGGCATAGTGCGTGCCGTACGCAGGGCCACTTCTATATTTGCTGGTTCATTACTACATTGCATTGCTCAACCCAACACTCTTGCTGCTATAAAAATCTGAACTAAATTTAGGAGCCGTTAGCTCGCACTGCAAGCTTATAATCCCGGTTTGACCTGTTTGCGTTGGATTTTGTCGGCCTCAGCCAATCGCAACAAGCTGCCCATACTCCGTGATGACTTCAGTGCAGAAAAGTAGCTAGCGTGTGGCACGCCCACTCTCTCATATTTCTTGGGGTACAGCTTATTCGAGAGACGATTGTGTTAAAAGTTGTGTCAGGGCCATTCTAACAAGGCTACCTTTCCCATGATCCAACTTGCATTTCGTCTTCATCGCCTTTTTGGGGCATTTTTTTCAATACATTGAAGTCTGGCCTATGCCCCGTTGTCCTTTGGTGGTCCGTCTTGCTTTATCCTAACAAAAGACGCATAAGCTTCGCCCTTACCGCCACTCCACGATAGGTGGTGAGTAAAGACTGGAACTTTAGGCTCAAAAAATCATAGTTTTAGGCGCATCTAATACGCACCGAAAAGGGCCATTTAGGCCTAAATAGGAGTAAAAAACCCTAGTTTAGGCATATGTAGGCGCAATTCGTATTTACTTCAGCGGCGTATTTTAGGGCAAATTCTTCACTAGTAACGAAAACAGCGGTCAAATCTTGTGCTACGGGAAAGTAACTTCATTTTCTTCGTGAAAATGCGCCATACAAGAATTGCCATTTTAACATAACCAAGTGAAATTTGGGTGATTCGAAACAAAAAGTACGCCTTAAATGGAGTGACAAACTAGCCGTAACTATGTTTTACGGCGTAAAGTTCTACCTCCTTCCAGTCGACATTTGCGTTCAAACAATCAACGTCCACGGAAGTTGGAGGAGCGTACTTGTACTTCAGAAGGCTCCATGGTTTAATTCTATCCGGAATATGAATGTTTGCCGCTCAGAACCGTTTGAAGTTCTTTTAGCACAGAGTATCCAGTATCTTTATGTGTTATGTCCCATACACATTTCAGATTCGGAATGTCTCTGTCATTATTCGGTCCTTCAGAGATGATGGTGGGCGTGCCCCGTAACTTCGAAATGAGCTATGAATTCTGATTCCGGAATGACTTCATTCTGACTTCAGAATGCTAAGTAAGCACACGAATGGGCCAAGTTAGGCCGGATTTCGCGGCGTTTCGCGGCGTTGCACTCGACCTTTTACGTTCGTATCTAATGCATAGAAAGCAATGCATTTCAATTAAAACTGAACAATCGACGATGCAAAGAATAACGCAAGGTGTTCCGCAGGGAAGCATTCTTGGTCCAATTTTGTTTAATATTTACATAAACGATATTGTCAATATTACTGAGCATGCTCATTTCATAGTTTATGCAGATGTTACAAGTATGTTTCTACTGTCTAGCGATATTAATTATCTTGAAAATCTAGCAAATGATGGCTTGAGTAAATTATTAAAATGGAGTAAAATCAACTCCCTGGAAATAAATGCAGTAAAAACAAAAGCTCTTCTATTTACGCCACCGCAAAAATGTATTAACCAAGATATTGCAATTTATCTTGGATCGGAGAACATACAGTTGTCGACAGAAGTTAAAACTTTGGGAGTAATTTTTAATAAGCATTTAATTTGGGATGGCCATATTGAGCGCACCGCTAGATTTCTGGCCAGGACGTGTGGTGTATTGGGCAAATTACGACAGGTGTTACCGACCAAGATTAAGCTTTTAATTTATCATGCATTATTTTCCTCTCACTTAAGTTATTGTTCTCTTGTATGGGGAACAAAATCACGAACCAACATACACAAGCTAGGTGTACTGCAGAAAAGAGCAATCCGAAATATAGCTAACGTAACATATGATGCGCATACCTACGAAAGTTTTTGCAGCCTTAATTTAGTACCGATTCAGCATTTATATGAAACTAACCTCACGTTCAAATGCAAACAATTTTTCCATTATAACAACAAAGCCTTTATAGACCTGTGTAACCTAAATAAGCCAACTCTAGTACCGTATAGCTTTAGGGAGAGAAACGTGTGGTCACAACCTTTCTCGCGTACGAACTACGGATTTTCAAAATTGCAGTATCGTGTACCGTGTTTATTAAACAAATTACACAGAATTGGTGCATATTTAAGTAGTATTTCGAGGAAACGATTGAAATCGCATATGATTAAAAATGGAGGCCTTGCCTAAAATCTTTTGTGTATTTCGGCGTTTCAAGCCTATATACCTGTGACTCGGGCTGTGGCCTATGTAACTTTGTATAATTTCAGACACCCAATTTTCTCTGGTTGATATTTCGTGAAGTATTGCTGTGCATTATGTATAATGTATGTGCTTTTCAATTCTGCCCTTAGTGTGCAAAGCCTAGCATCGATGACGTATCTGTATCTGTAGTATCTTTCACACGTTTGTTGTAGTTTTACTGTATTTCTTGTATCTATGAAAGAGAGTCCATACGCTGTACCTGTACACGTTTGTTGTAGTTTTACTGTATTTTTTGTATCTATGACGAATCCATACGCTGTACCCGTTGCCAAGACAACGGGGCAAGGACCTCGTCAAGCTGCTGTACTGCGGCTTTTTGTTCTTGTCCCAGCACTCTTTTATGAAAAGATGACTAAATAAAAGATTGATTGATTGATGTAGCGTGTTAGATAATAGTCGTGGCTATGACGGTATTTGCTGCAAAGATATGAAGAACGAAGAAGTGTTTGATGTAAAAATTTCGCACCTTTAGCCGTGTTCCGAAGGAGTAACAACAGGCTCTGTAGGAAGAAGCCCACTCAGTAACTGCTCCTTGACGACAACACCGGTGAATAGTCTGATGAATACCATTGATACACCAATAAAGTGCAATAATGGCGAATAAAAAAAATGACTAATCCTGTCTTGCAGAATTGGATGCCCAGCAAAGCTGCTGGGAAAAAGTTGCAGACATCTGCGTTTGTATTCTAAGATGTAAAGTGCGATAGCTATACTTCGACTCCCACGGAGCGTTCTCGTATGCACTGGCTGCATCTCCGACTCATGCCTAACGGTCGGAGACAGGAAGACTAGCAACGAGGGTTTTAAATCACCGTGACCCAAGAAGAAAAAATGGTGTCTGCTCTTCTGTGGCTTAAAATGTGAGCGTGAAAGGTTCCGCAGGGAAGGTGTTGGTCAGTTTGAGCGGGGAGGCATCAATGGCCGTGCTACCAAATGTTAATTTCGTAACGTCTAGGCCGAGCTGAACAATTGTGCTTTTTGCGAAGAGAGAGAGACAGAGAGACAGAGTGAAGATCTTTGTTCAGGAAGAAAGAGTTGCGGTTTAAAAAAACGTAGTAAAGGAATGGGAGGCACCCCAATGGTGGAACCTGATGTATAGGGAACCTAATGCAGCAGCATCTCCCCTTGTCCTTTCAATCATCTCGCGCTGATCTTCAGGTAGCGAGCAGGTCAAAGCTGCCTTTCATGTTTCAAAGAAGTGGAATATGTAATGTTCAAGTTGTTCACCCCTGACCATGCCCTTGGACATGGCAATGTTGCGTGCAAGAGGGTGGGTGTTTCCTCGCTTTTAGCAGAGCGTTAATTTAATGTTTGGTGTTCCAACCCAGGTACTCAACGCACATAGGTAGAAGGGTACTTGCGTTGGTTTTTCTTCCGCAGAGTTTGTGAGTTTGTTTGTGGTTTTTCTTCCGCAGAGACCTCGTTGAAGTAAGGGGAAAGATTGGGTTCCTAGGTATGGGATGAGTATTCGTTCTTCACGGTTTTCGAGGAGGGCAATGTGGTAGTCGTGGTCGCAAGCAGCACGATGCGTGAGTTTGTGTGCCTTTTGGTCGCTGCCTCGTCTCTTCTAGATCTTTCACCGGGTGTCGAGTTGACGTTGTTACTTTTTGCATCGTGGATGGGGCATCGTATTCAAGCGCTTAGGCATTCTGCCTACAGAAAACACTTTAACGACCTTTCAGAGTATATGAAGATGATTAGGCTTCTTTTCAATACTTCCGCTAGTCGAATTGCCGAGAGGATGTGTCCAACTTCCCTTTCTTTGTTTCTACATGTAGGAGGAATTGCAGTGACAAAGATGGAAAGATCAGTCAACTACAGTTTGCGCCCTCGTGCTTTCCTGCATCCCGGAGTCGGCGTATCACCCTTGATTCTGGAACTTTGCCCGAATAAACTTCATACTACCATATCGCCTGTCGCTGTGAGAGTGGATCCAAATTTTTGATACAGGAGAGCTTTTATGTAGGGTTGGTGGGTTGGTGCAACGTCTATCACGGCGTGCGGTAGTTTCTCTTCGAAGGGGGGTCGAGGAGAGTGCCTGTCTTCTGCACGATGGCTCCTCCCGATTTTGTTTTTCCAGCCGGGCTCTTCGTGCAAGGAGTGTGGCTTCTCCTACTTCTTGAAATACGTTAGGAAGACACAAGTTGAAGGCGTATTCATCGTCATTATCACAAATCCTATTCCGGAAGACTGCAGGGGGAAGTCGTCTCCAATCAACCTCACCCAGCTCCTGTCCTGCGCTTCCCGAGTATTCTTATTTCTTCTCTCCGTCGTGTTAATGCCCTTCTGCTTTTTCTACACCAGCGTATTCATGTGCATTCTGTTACCGTGGTGGTACACCCTTGGTCAGTTCATCCCACGGTCAAGATTGCGAGGTTGAGAACTGCCTTATATGCGGTCCTGATGGTGGTGTTTCTTTTACTTTCTTGGGTGCAGGTAAATTTGTGGTACTTTAAGCTTTGCATTATCCGGCTCATAATCTGTAGCTGCAAGAGTGTTGTCGCTTCTTCTCTTTTTCTTGCTATTCTTTTGGTTGTGCATTTTATATTGTGGGTAATGGGTACAGGATTTTATTTTTTTGGCGATTGTGAGTTTGGCACAACCGGATGTCTCTAGAGCCACGCTGAAACTGCTTCGTGGCTGTTCTCTGGCAGAACATCCGCACCCCGTTATAGAATGATTTTTAACTTGGCCTCGTGATACCATCTGTTGTTTGCCAAACCTCACATGAAGCAGAGATTGAACCGAAGGAATACTGAAAATATTTCGAGAACTTGTGTGATTTGTCGCTGTTTAAGAGGCTTTATTTGAGTTCTTTTCTGCATATAATCAATGGCGTCCTTGGTTCTGAGAGACCGGCGTTAATCATTTGCTTTTGTTTTAGTTAGGCAACCTAATGTTGGTGGCGGCATAAGTTCAGGAGGAACACACGCCACGGTGTCTCACTGGGTAAGGCGTTGCGGTGCTGTGCAGGAGGTCGCTGGTTCGATTCCCGGATGCGGTAGCCGTTTTCTTGATAGAAGCAGTAATACGAATGTCTGTGTCGAGGTTTCGCTGCATGTTGAATATCTTAAGACGGTCTAAGTTATGCCGTTGACTTCCACATCGGCGCACCTCCTAGCCCGCGTGCATCTTCGGCGGATGAATTGCCGAAAATTTATATCGTTGATCTTGTGGTGTAAATGCGCTTTGGTGTGATAGCATAACTTTCGGGAACGGCAGGTGACCGTTTCTGCAGAGCATACTACCATCGACTGGGCATAGAACAAACTTCACCGTGCAGGCGCGGAACCTGCTGAAAACACACGTCCTTTCTTTCGTATCCGCCGTATCATCATTGTCCTCCTTACCACAGGGCAGCTGCCGCTGCGGCATAGTACAGATTCAGCGGAGCCCTCTATTCTTGCACCCTCAGTCGTAGCTTCCGGGTTGCACCGGTGACGTCTTTCCGTGGACGCAGGATGAGCACTGCTGATGGCGGACGGATAGGAGCCACGGGGAAATGGAAAAAAAACTTACACCATCTTCCCATGGGGGAACCCTGATACGAATGCGAAGCATCATGGGGTTCCGTGTGGTTCCATTGTGCTGCCGTTATGTTGAGTGATCTGGTGTTTAGTAGCGCCAGAGGGAATTCCGCGTCCGGGTTCTAATCGGTGGCAAAGGCACCCAAGTACTGTTGTGTCATGGTGAGTAGGCGGTGGTTCTGGATGCGCCGAAACTCGTCCATCATGTTCTTCTCGATGCTGTCGGCTGTGTGATGGAATCGGTAGTCTCCGTCAACGTTGGTGAGTTAAAGGTTGTTGACGTTGGTGCACCGGCTGAGAGCAACGTACACGCCCTGCTCTTCGCAGCTTTGTCTTCTCCTTCTTCTTCTTCAGCGGTTTCCCTACGGAAAGATGACGACTGTGGTTGAACGCGAAGCTATCTCGTGATGAATTCTTGGGTTGGCCAATCCCTAGGGGTATCCTGCAACAATCATCATCAGAGGCGCGGCGGACGGGGAACGGAGAAGTGACATCCCCCCGAGCAAGAGATTCTCCGCATTTAAAACGAGCCTAATAACGCCAAGTGTTAATAACACCACTCAGTAGCTGCAAGGTCCACTTATGAGGTCAGTGGCCAGGCGTGCAGGCTGCGCTTGAGAACCCGACACTCTGTCTGGTGGCTCAACACTGTGGACTCTACGCGGCAGCCGTCGCCAATTCGTCCCGGCACGTATGGGCGCCGGATAGTCCGGTCAACGGAATTCCGCTGCGATGATACCCCATTCAAGAAGCAGTCGGTGTCGACGGAGTTGTAACACCCACTCGTGAGGTCAGCCGCCAGGCGCCCGGGCTGCACGTGAGAACTCGCCACTCTGTCTGGCGGTGTAGCACTGCCAACACTGCAGAGCAGTCGACGCCAATTTTGTCACGGCACGCACGGGAGACGGATTGTCTGGCCGACAGAATACCGTAGGGATATTACCGTAGGGACAGAATACCGTAGGGAATACCGCCACCCTCGCCATTGAGAACGCAGACGGTGCCACCGGGTTCCGAGAATCGTCGGCGTGGTGCGCGGGGGAGGTGTAATTGATGACGCCGGAGCGCGCGCCGCGCGAGCCTCCATTGTTAACCACTGTCGCCGCCTTTCGCCCTTACCCCGTGGGGTCGCGCTTGCTTGCTCGTCCGCGAGCGGGCCGTTAACCCAAAGATGGTGGCGCCTCATTGAATATTCCGTAGCGCGCTGAGTGACAGCTGTCTACGTGAATTTGGGCACTCCCTTACGGGTGCACGAATGCTACAGGGGCGTTCTCGAGAGAGCGTGAGCTCTAGGCGTTATAAGGCCGAACCTGGCCGTTAGAAATCGTTCATGTCTGAGCGCTGAGCTGGGCAGTCCCTTCCACATGTTTTTTTGCTGTTATCGCTGAGGACAGATGAATCGAATGGCGCTTTTAAATTCTTTTCGGATTGACTGAACCAAGAGGTCCAGTAACCCTCTTAAAGGGGGGAGTTGTAAGGTCCACTTATGAGGTCAGTGGCCAGGCGTGCAGGCTGCGCTTGAGAACCCGCAACTCTGTCTGGTGGCTCAACACTGAGGACTCTACGCGGGAGCCGTCCCTAATTCGTCACGGAACGTATGGGCGCCGGATAGTCCGGCCAACGGAATTCCGCTGGGATGATCCCCCATTCAGGACGCAGTCGGTGTCGACGGAGTTGTGAGACCCACTCGTGAGGTCAGCCGCCAGGCAACCGTGCTGCGCGTGAGAACTCGCCACCCTCCGGCGGCGTAGCACAGCCAACACTGCAGACCAGTCGACGCCAATTTGTCACGGCACGCACGGGAGACGCATTGTCTGGCCGACAGAATACCGGGGGGTAGTCCCCCATTGAGAACGCAGACGGTGCCGCCGGGTTCCGAGAATCGTCGGCGTTGCGCGCGGGGGAGGTGTAATTGCCGACGCCGGAGCGCGTGCCGCGCGAGCCTCCATTGTTAACCACTGTCGCTGCCTTTCGCCCTCACCCCGTGGGGCTGCGCGCGCTTGCTAGTCCGGGGGCGGGCTGTTGACCCAAAGATGGTGGCGCCTCATTGAATATTCCGTAGCGCGCTGAGTGACAGCTATCTACGTGAATTTGGGCACTTCCTTACGCGTGTACGAATGCTACAGGGGCGTTCCCGAGAGAGCGTGAGCTCGAGGTGTCATAAGGCCGAACCTGGCCGTCAGAAATCGTTCTTGTCTGAGCGCTGAGCTAGGCAGTTCCCGGAGGGACAAGGAGTCTCGACCATTAAAGCTAGGTTGGGATTTGTGAGCCCCCTAAGCTGGAGGTTAGGATAGCGTCGGAAGTTTAGGGTACAGCGCCGTCTCGGTCTCGGCGGTCGTTTCTCGTGCGGTTTGTGTACGCTCCGAGGATAGGAGAGTTAGACGAAGTTGCGAAGCTGAAGTGATTTGTGCGCACTTGGAGCTCGCGTCTAGCTGAAGTTTGAAGTTTTTCCTTTTAGTACTCATGTACCCAGTTATCCTACTGTAAATAGCTGTATATAAACTTTCGTTTCACTTAATCAACCCCAACGCCTCGAGTTCATCAATTCGACCACCATCTCCAAAAACTTCAACACCATCGCCCTGCCAGCCTCCTGCCAAATCAACCGGAGCCCGAGCGATTGGGCTCCTGATCGACACCGGACTTCGGGGAAACGAACAACAACCATCTTTACTGTAGTTATGCTCTTTACAGCGATTAACAACATTGCAGACAACATGCCAGATTATGTCCAATTAAGCCTTAGAGCTAGATTGTAAACGACCTTGAAAGTTAGTCGACAGGCCAGATGATGGTTGTTGCAACCAAGAAGGGGTGCCTCTCTGCCTCTGTTATTAGTTTTTCTTCCCTGCAACACCTTCTGCGTCTTGATGGCTGGCGATGTCCCTGAGAACGGCTTCCGGTTTTTCACGTGTTCTTGAGCTCACCTTGCCACATTCGTATCAGGTGTTCACGTGGTTTTTCTTGGTAGGCTTTTATTATCTTCAGCGGCCCACGCGCGGCTGCGGCGGGTTCGTTTCTCTCTTTGCTTGTGTTTTATTGCGTTAGCAATGAACAGGGTATGTCGGCGAAAGTTTTCGCCTTGGATATCCGAACAAAGTGCGACGAAATATTATAGAGCAAACATGTTGTGGGTATACCTGGCGGCCGCGTTGGCTTAAATGTCGGTGTGTTCGGGCTGATGGCGTCCTAGTTGAGTTCGTTGGGCTAACCTCAGGAGAGGTGGCGGTGGCTCGAATACGGATTTCCGCGTATCCTCATGCTTGGCAGGGCGCGCGAATTGTGTTTCAAAATAACCTGCGACAATAGCGGTGGAGCGGGTTTTTGAAGCGAGAACACTTTTATCGGAACATGGACACGAAAACCCCCAAAATGAAGACATAACCAAAGAAGGCATTTTAGGCGCAAATAAGCCGATATAGGCGCGAACGTCAAAATAGGCACTTGTGGGCATAGTAAAGTATTGTTTTAAATGCGTCTTTTACCTTAATTCACGTTTCTTGTTAAATAGACTTGAATCAGACTTCAGCAAAAAATATGCATTTTGCCTAAAGTTTCGATCTCTAGTGATCACAAAATAAAAAATCATGGCGACAGAAAAACATATTTTGACAATGAACTCTCCGAGCCTATTTTCTGTAACCGTGGGAAAATGCATATGATTCAGCGCAAATCATGTGGTAGTCGGTTGTCTAAAAGATCTAACTGTTCATTATTTATGACCTAATTTTCAATAACAAAATGTTCATTCAAGGGTTGTTTGAACTGAAATTCTGAATACGCGTTCGCAGTCCTTCTTCATTTATGCATACTCTAAACCATTTGATTAAGATAGGGATTTATTATTTATGAAAGGTGGCACCCACAGAATTTAATTTCAGGGAGGGAAGGTGGCGGGTAGACCAAAAAGAATAGAGAGTATAAAAAATACAAAAGAAACACAACAAAAATAAAGAAGGCCTAACAAAACATTTATTGAATAAAACTTCGATAGAGGGAAAGACATACAGAAAGCTCTTTGTTGAAGACTCGGATAGGTTTACTGGCGTTTACCGTCGCTTACATGCTTCTTCACTGAGGATTTGGGGATGGAGAGACAATAGGCCCAAGAAAGAGCTTGGCAGAAACGAAGAAGAAAAAAATCTGTCGTTGACTTGGCGCGAAACAGACTTACACACATTTGATATCTGGATAATCAGGTTTAACGCGCTGACGAGGGCTCCGGACTAATTTTGACCACCTTGGGATCTCTAACATGAGTCGAAATATCGAACACACGGGTGTTTTACTGCTAAGCAGTATTGTCTAGCCATCCCACCGCCCCCCCCCCAGATTATATTCTGTTGAAGCCGATTTACGCGGCGCTGCTGCGGCACTCCCCCTAGCCACCGCCGTCACCGCTTTCACAACTGTTATTTCCCTCGCTACCACCGATCCGTCTTTCACAAGCTGTACAATCGGATAAGATTGGCGGTAATGTCCTTATCAGGCGTTACCAGGGCAACGTTCCCGCTTTGAACGCCGACGTTAGCCAGTCCATAATTTCTTTTCAGCATAAAAGGCTTTCCGCGTGATATTGTATCCCGTGTATGTAAGGCCTAAGCACGCGCCCATCACTGGTTGCCGGTTTATGCGTGCACTGGTTGGGTGTGAAACGAGGGCGCTTGCATGCACAAGAAGTCTTCATGCCGCTACCGATGACCTGCGCGTTGTGATGGCGGAAAATGTAAACGTGGAAATCTCGCGGCTCAGTGCGGCCGGTCTGCTGTCCTCAATGGCGGAGAGGTTTGGGTTTAAGTTGCTGTATTACGCATGCAGTGCGACACTATGACGCGGAACGGAAACGGACAGCGGCATGTTTTTCCACTTGAATAAAGCTTGAGTCTTTTTATGCTTTAACTCCATATAGACAGGCGCGGGTCGCTCATTCAGTGGAAGAACTGATGAAATCGAAGCAGACTCTGCCGGACCAGAAGCGCGAATGGATGCGACAAAAACAGAAAGCTGCTGCCGTCACTGTTTCCCCCGCAGGGTCAATGTCACCAAATAGCTGGGAATCTCTCATGGACAAACAGCAACGTCGATGTGAGCGAATATTTCTTTTTCAGCTTTCAGGGTATTGAGCTCGCACCAAATATGATTAAGGGCACCATTGATGGAATGGAGTTGGCCTTCCAGCATGATTGCACGTGTTAAGGGACAGTTGACCGCCAAGGAATAGATTTTGAGGGGACATCCCTGCTGCACCAATATTCGAGGTTGCCCCGCGGGCGTCGGTATTGATGTCGATCTCATTGGGAAGTTTGGACTTCTACAAGTGATGGATACGTTTAGATCTTGTTGACATTCTAGAGCGGGGGATAGGTTTAGTGAGATTGCTCTTGATGTTGTCTGAGATTGTACAGGGTTCTAAAGGGATAGGAAGGTCGATGACAGGGATGGGTGTCTACTCGTCCCATGCTGGGGAAAGGAGCTCTTGTCGGTTGAGCCTGCGATCGGTGTCCAACTGTTCGCCAGTTTTCTTGCATGATTATGTCTATAGGAGGAAGTGCAACTGCTCGCTCAAGAGCTTCAATTTTTGTACATTTTGGGAGGCCTGTCAGATGGCTCTGTGGAGCACCCAAAGGTTTTTGGTATTAGTTGTGGTGAGGTTGTAAACTGGTGCTCCATATGCGATAGCGCCGTTTACAACTGTCCGCGCCAGGAAGAGGCACGCCTGTTGACTTGCCCCACTATTATTGTCAGACAGTCTCGCGATTAATATGGGCATGGGTTTTCATTTCTGTCGTACTCTCATTACCCATATTTTAGGACTATTATTACTGCCAAGTGGGAGACCTAGGAGGTGTGCGTGGCCACGTGTCCCTTGGATAGTTGTTATCCAATGCACAGCAGCGCAGGGTGCATAGGGCGTGTTTTGGTTTAGGCCACGTTTCTAGTTCTAGGCCACGTTTCGGCATGAATGCTTTGATGCTGTTCACCCCCGACTGAAGCTCAACCACCATGTCGGATTTGGACGAGCAGTCTCTACCTTGCGTCCATATCGTAATATCGTCAGCATATAATGCGAAACGGGCTGACGCCTCTTGTTGTCGAGTTTTGGGTAACGTTGCTATGACGATGTTGAAGAGTACTGGTCCGCGTATAGATCCTTGCGGAGCACCTTTGTCGTTAGAGTAAGTATCGGGTGTCCATCCAGGGAGCTTCCTGCTGAGATGAACGGCCCGGTTGTTGGTAAAGTTACGAATACAAACTCGTGCTTTTTTTGGTGGGGAAAGCTTGGGCCAATTCAGTTAAAATCGTCGTTTGATCTATTATGTCGAAGGCTTTCCGGAGGTCTGCAGCAGCGACGAAATCAGAAATTCTACTGTCGGGATCTGTTGATTACCCCTCGTAGGAGCGAGATGCAATCCTGTGTTTCAAGGTACGGACGAAAGCCAGTTTTGGCAGGGTGGAACCATGGGTTCACATATTCGAAATGGCATTGTAGAGGGTTGTTAATCAGGCATTCTATCAGTTTACATAATGTGGGTGTAAGAGATATGGGATAAAGGTTGCAGATGACACAACGTTCATTTCCGGGCTTCAGAATGAGGTTGACGAAGGAAAGATTTTAGGGACACGGGAATGTCGCCTATGTTCCAGAAATGATTTATAAGGCCAAGAATTTGCTCTAGCTTAGGCTCATCGAGGTTACGGATGTGCTACCACGTGACTCTATTACGTCCTGGCGACGATTTCACCTTGCTTTTTCGGATGAAGTTCTGCCTTCGTAAAACGGGTGTCTAAAGTTGAGTCGTCCAAGTTTGGTTCGATGGTAGGTAGGTACGTGCGAGGTTGCGTACTTGCTGAAGAGAAAAGTGTTGCTATCATCTCCCGCTCGACCATCTCCGGGCTGTTGTGGAGCGTGAGCGTCGAGAAGAGCGGAAGACATTGTTTCCGCCTTCCTGCCATGTCTCTGTAGATTCGCCAAAACTTGGAGAGTGCGCTCTTTGCCTAAAGTTGAACATAGCTCTTGCCAGCGTAACTAAGCCAATTGTTTCTGATATTCTTGAATAAGTTTGTATTGGTGCCTTAGCTTCACTAGGTCGAAGTGGCGTTTCCGTTGTCGCCTGTATTTATGAGCTATGTGTCCAGCTCGGTTCCGCAGATTTTGCCAGGTGGCCGTCCATGACAGGTGTGGCCTCAGAGCATGTGATGTGCCCTTTCGAAATTTGGGCAGCATACTGAATACGCTATATGAAAGTAGGAAAGGCTGTGACCGGGTGTGATGATTCATTAAGAATTTCACGATAGGTGGTCCAGTTGGTCAATTCCAAAGTTTTTGCCTTGGAATTCTATCTGCATTGGTAAATGTGCAAGAATAAATGATTGAACGTAGGCTTTAACGTGCAAACGCAACGCCGGCGGTGAGGCGCGCAGTAGTGGGGGGCTTCACTTTAATTTTGACCACCGCGGGATCTTTACCGTGCGCCGAAATCTCGTACACACTGGCATTTTTGCTTTTCACCTCCGTCAGAAAAGGGGCCGCCGCGGCAAATGTGTAAGAATAATAACCAATGGCCTTGAGCTGTGTTTTCGGTGAATAATTGTGACGTAAAGGCTGGCCCATTGTCGGCGCCAAATATAATGTTCCTCTTTATTGGGTGACTTCACGAAGAAGACAAACAACAGTTCGGTAACCGTCCTTTCACATAGCCTTGCTCTTCCCCCTTCTTCTGCTGCCCACCCCTCGGCCGAGCTTTTCATCTTCTTGTTACACAGGCCGCTCCCCTATCGTCAACCCTCCTGGCTTGATAGGGCTCACATTGACGCGGTTCCCACGGTTTTATTAGGGCCATTGTAGCATAGGAATTTCAAAATTCCTTGTTTGCGGGCAGTCTTCACACCCTGGTAGGACCCTGAAAAAGAAGCCTTTGAACCCCGCAAACCTTTTCGGACAATGACAATTCCCAACGTCAGTTTTAGCAACCATGGCCGAGTTAGCATGGTCGTAATGCTTCTTAATTGCGATCCAGTGCCTCTCCTTTTTTTGTCTGACCATTCTTGTTCACGGAGCACTACTAAATAGGTAAGTCACAGGATGTGATCGGCGTGCAGCCACTCATATATACCATAATATGCAAATTATGAACGGTATCCTATAGCTGCTGCGTGTGCGAGTGGTTGTGGTGTACAACAGAGGCGTCTACACCCCATTTCCAGCTCCCTTTGAAATCTGGATAAAGGGAAAAGAACTGCGTGATATCAAGTACTGCTCTCTCATTGAACCCATTGGCTTCAGGGTGGTACTGCGCCCAGAAACACACCTTCTCAGTGCGCAGGAGAGGCCAATTCTGCAACTGCTCGCCCCGAAAGAGGGCCCGTTGTCGGCCACAGTTGTTTTGGTGTCCCTAAACATATCCCGGTTCAGGAGAAACATGAATCTCCTTGCATCTTCCTTTCCGGCTTTACACACGACCATTCGCGTGCGCTCATCAATTGCTAGTATAGCAACGCTCGCGTGCTGTCTCTTTCACACCTTTTTTCTCAGCTTTAGAATGTTCTATGATGACCGTGGCACTAGCTTGGCCTTGCAGATTTGAACTTGGCCTTGCAGATTTTAAGCTGGTGACAGGTCCGTACGTATTCGGAAATGTGTTGTTTCATGGTGTTCGAATGAAATCTTGGCTTCATTTCCCAGTATGTGTGCCAGAATCGGTCAGTTCCGCCAAAATCAGATGAATCATGGTAAAGAGCCAAGACTTTTAGTACACCTTTCTTCGGTACATGTAAGCGACCATCTTTCAGCGACATCGCCTCGGTTCGTTCCTATTAGAGCACAATCACGTGGTGATCATCACATTTGGCAGTTATGTGGAGTCGTGACATGGCATTGGCGTCCGGTAGCTTGTCACCTGGTTTGTGAGCGATCTGAAATGCGAACTGCTGCAGTTCACTGACCCACCTGGCCAGCCGCCCTTTTGGACGGGACAAATTCAGTATATATGTCAAGGCTTGAGTGTCTGTGAACAATCTCAAGGGTCGGCCCTTCAAATACGTACGGAAGTAACGTAGGGCCGTCACCACCGCAAAGGACTCTTTTTCGGTCGCAGAATAATAATCTCTGCTTAATAAATGTGTTAAAATTAGAACCAATGGCATTGAGCTGTCCTTTCGGTGATTCCTTGGCATCTTTTTGGTACAAAATTACCCCGGTTTCGTAATGTGATGCATCTGTCGGCAGTTCAAACAGTTTTGAGAAATCTGGGCGTCTTAGCTCTGGATCGAACGATATTATCTTTGTAAGCACTTGATATGCGCCGTCGCATTTATTGGTTCATTGAAAGGGAACATCTTTTTGCGTCAGTGCTGTGAAGCATTTCGAATTATAAGCGTAACAGTACATTAATGCGGTGAAGTGGCCGGCGAGTCCTAGGAAGACGCGCAGAGAATGCACGTCATGGGGCGTGTTTATCTTCGAAATTCGCTTCACGGATTCCTCTTACCTTCTTTTCATCTGGCTACCGCTCTTCCCAAAAAAACAACAGAATTAAAAAAAAACTTACTCTTCTTGATATTATTCGTGAGTTTAGTTTTACTAAGAGCGTCTTGCACCTGTGAGGGGTGTGATATGCGCTAAGCTCGGTTGGTGGAATAGATTAATAAAATGTCGACGTACGCTCCACAAAACTGTCCTATACAGTCTTGTAGGATGGCGTCCGTCATTTTCTGGCACCATGCTCCGAAATTATTCCATCCGAAAGGGAGTCTTTTGTAGTCATACGTACCAAACATAGTCACGAATGCAGTAAAGTGCATATAGTTCTCCTGAAGTGGTGTTTGCCAATACGCTTTGCGCTGATCTATTCGCGAGAACGAATAGCAACCGCCTGTCTCATTGATGAGGGCGCTTATTATTGGCATTGGGTTCGGGAACATGTCAGTGTGGCGATTCCCACACTGACATTCCAAGCCTGTATTCAGTGCACAGCCTATATCGTCACCTATCACGACGGTTGTCAAGAACGATGGTACATCAGAAAGGCAGCATCCGCTGCCGGGAATAGAACCTGCATACTTGGGCTCAGCAGCACAACGCCTTACCTACTGAGCCACCGCGGCTGATCGTTTTTGGTTTTGAGCTTTGGCCATATAATTAGCAATTTTCAAATTAGGCCAGTATCATCCAAATAAAAGAACAAACTCCTTAGAGATTTGCCGTGCATCAAGTGACAAGTCCATAATCCTATAATATTCTTCAGATTTATTAATACCTACTCTAGTTTAATGTTGTGTTGGCCAGAGCAGGCAACGTGGTGAAGGTATGAGCTGTAAAGGCTTCGATTTGGTGTTAGGAAAACCTACTTCTCTCGATAGAATTTGAAGAGCTGCCTTGGAATTAATGAGGATTCACCAGTGGTGTGGTACATCGCGCAGGATGGAAACAATTGCTTGCGTAATGGGATAGAGCTCAGCCGCTGCCGAAAGTGTTTGTGGCCCCTGCCGAAATGAAAGCATTTCATCATATAGTGGTATGTATCATTCAAAGGAAGGGCTTCTTTGCATGGTTGATGAGCCATCGACATGATGATGTGCTTTGCTTAACTGCCCTCTTTAGTTTATTTTCCCCAGCGCAATTTTACACGGCGGGTTCTGGTGGTGAGAGCAGGTGTAAAATTTACATGCGGCTGTCGCGCAGTTTTCGACAAGGAGGATTATTAGTAGTCACTAGCCCATGACGGAAGGAGTTATGGCCCTCTTCCGTTTTCATCCTTTGCCTTAAGGCATAACGATGCGCGGCGAGGGGGCTCGATGCGCTTCACCTCTTTGCAGACAAAACCGTGGATAAAAACAATAAAATGCATTTGTCCAAGACTTATTAAAGGGAAATGTTTAGACTACTCATCAGACGCGAGAAGTGACCATCAACAATAAAGTCACCGGCGGCGAAAACAAAAACAATTGAGAGTTTCAGCATAGCGCCTAGCGTGCTGTAACGCTAGAGCGTCGAGTTACGGGCCCCGACTGGGCATATGAGCGCGGCGACGAATAGGAGTACGCGCCTCACGTGAACGAATGCACGGGTTATCATTTGCTGGGGATTCTTAAGAACATAAAATTGTTCAGTTCTGGGCATCAGATTGAATACGCGGACCATTCAGAGTTGAATAAAAACAAAAACAAATGAAGTTCGTCCATACAACATGGCAGTCATCAAGGAAACATTCGAAATAGGAGGAAGATTGAAGGCAACAAAGGGGAAGCTGGCTATTGGCCGAGACAGAATGTACGTACTTGCAAAAGAACAGAGCAACAGTACGCACAACATCAACGAGATAATAAAACTAGTGGAACGATTTCATAGTAGTCTAAATGCCCGAAACGTTGACCAAGAGAAGCTACTGCGCCGACAAGATTGGCTTGCGATGTTCCGCCAGTAACTAAAGAGGAAGTACGAAACTCACTTAAAGGGCACTGAAGTGAATTTTTCAAGCTCCTGTGTTTGCTTTCATTGCGTAGACAGCCTCACGTCAACACACTTTTTACTGTTTACACGTAGATAAGATAATTTTGTTTTTATAAATCCCGAAAGAACCAAACATTACGCCCATGTTCCCGCGAGGGAACCCTGATGTGATGCGACGCATCAGGGCGTTCAATTGGCGTTTCCGTTGGGTTGATTCTCGAAATCGGGTGAAACGTGTTGTGAACGCGTATGATGCATTCCATCACATGCGGCGTCGAACGAGAGCGAGCGCTGACTGAACCACCGCACCGCGCTACCCGCTTTATATTCACAGCGCCTGAAGGAGAGGAGACAGCGGAGGAGAGTCGCGCATGCGCGCACTTGCGCACACCGCGCGTCGCCACGCGACGGGAGCGGAGCGAAGCGAGCGAATCGCGCGCACGCAGCTGTTGTTTATGATAATGAGACGGAGTGAGAGTGTTGCCCACAGCTGTCGGAGAGAAGTGTGGAGGAGAGTCGCACATGCGCAGGTGGCGTGCGGACGCCGCCGACGCCGACGCCTACGCAGGAGGGACATGCCTCAGAACAAGAGATGCGTCGCATCTAAAAACTACCGTGCCCCGTCTGCGGCGGCCACAACATTTCAAGCAGTGCGTCGATAGAAGGTGCCACTTTGATAGGACGATGTCGAGAATCAGAATGGAAACCTGTGTCGGTTTCGGCTCTGTGAAAGATACCTGTCATCCAACGTCATCGTTCGTTGGGCATCCTCGATACCTCAGTAATCGGCATGCCGCGCTTCTCGTATGTTGTCGGCTGTAAAATGCGTCAGATACGCCTACCAGCACTTCTTGGAATCGTAGGAGCCAGTCACCGACGGGTACGCAGTAGATGAGCGCCCTCCGCGTCACCGAAGACGCTCAAATGCTATGTGCTTTTCCCCAGCCTTTGAGCTTGCCTGGCTGGTGCGTGTATCGTAGGAGGCATGTCGCACGAGGCCAAAGGTCGGTTAATTCGGGACTGTGCCCGAAAACAGTCGGTGCGAATGGCAACACCCCGGCAACGAGAACTCGTCAGCACATCACTGCCAGGCTGCATGGGTTCTGGGAACTTGCTCGTGGAGCAATGAGTGTTACAGCTTAAAAATCGTCAATTCAGCATAGAAAACATTACCGACAAGCACATAAAGTAACTTCAAGACAATACATGCGCTGTCGGCCATTCCAATTTGCGAATTGCAAAACAACATACCTAGTACTCCAGACTACTCAGAAATTAGCCAGCCCTGTCAGGGTGGTTGAAATTAATCTACATAATGTTTGCATGTTTATTTAGTTTTGGCAGTCTAAGCAGCTTCGACGGCTATTTGTTGAATAGCGCGGGTGCAGTATGCGTCCCCCGAATTTACACATATATCTCGTCTCTAACTACTGCATTCCTTAGGCAGAAAAAATTCATGGAAGCTTGCACTCAGGCGTAAGACTTGACTGGCGAAGCGGTTGCAGGTGTTTTTTGACGGACACAAAGTTGAGTTTGAGTGTCGTTGGTGTTTTTGGATGACGTAGGCGGCATGGAATTTCAATACGCTTACATTGATGAAGGCCAGCTCGGGCTGACGGTTTTGGCCAACATTTTCTTACGCCACTTTGCAAGGGCGACTTATCGTTTCTAGCGGATGCTTTGCACGCTGAGTCTCTCGAAGCACGGTCTCTTCCTCGGCCGTGCGAAGTATCTGCGGCCGGCCATGTGGAGTCAATGATCGCCTGCAGCAGCATCGACATTGAAGTCGTGGCTCTTCTACGGTACCGAGCGCATGCGGCGGAGGACACGAGGACGAACGAACGAGGGACGTATGACGTGCCTTTGTGGTTCTGAGTTTTTTTGTGGCAATTGTTGGCCTATCTCCCAAAGTCGGTTTGCTTGCCTTGAGGAACGTGAGTTCGAGGCACGCGCGAAGGCTAGAGTTTTCATTTTTTGGCGAATATTGGCCCGTGTCCATAATTGCGCATGCCTAGCTTGACGAAAGTGCACTCGCGTCACACGTGCACGAGCGCTCGTCAATTTTTGTTATTTTTAAAACTGCGGACTCCAAACACAAATCATGTGCTCAAAGGCTACGCTCTTGTAAACGTTCGCTGATGAGTGGTCGTGCTTCTCATCGCTGTGCTAGTCCCCCTAGTGGAAGACGTGATCTCGCACCTTGATTTTACGCCACACTACAAAAGGTTTCGTTGATTTTATTTTGTAGTACTTATATTAACTTCTATGACTCTTGTCCCTCCTTTAATTGGCCTTAGAGTTTTCTACTAGCATACCAGTCAGCGAAGCGGCGCATGTGCGCTCGTGTCGAGCTACTTGGACTTAGAGCTTGATAAATTCTACAAACTAACAAAATAAGGACACATTCTTCCGGCACAAACGTGTCGTGGCTTAGTTTCCACTGAGTGAACGAACTGTCGCAATCCGCCGGCGCCGAGCCGTTTTAATGCTGGGCAGGCTGATTCCGTCGGAGGGTAGGCGAGGCGTGCTGTTGCGCAGTCAAGCCAAGGCATCTGGTTGTTACTTCATACGAAACGCCATAGGAGATTGGCAAGGAGCATTGCACAGAGGAGGACAGTCTTCTCGAAGTGATTTTTCTAATTAACAAAGTAGCTTAAACACAGCAAGAGGGGTCCAAACATGGCTCCAGGGGTCCAAACAGGGACCCAAACATTCTTTGGACTAGTAATCCAGCAATATTTACAAATCACGTCAATGTCCTTGTAAGAGCATGAAAAGAGCGAAAGCTGCAGGTGTCGGCTGTATAACAGCAGACCTTCTAAAGGAGGAGATATAATACTTCAAATGATTTCTAAGCTATTTCTAGAGTGTTTAAAGACTTTAAAGGTACCCGCACACTGGGGAAGTTTCAAAATGATTTACACTCACAAGAAGGGAGATAAAAATTTTAAAAAGTACCGACGCATCGGCCGTCTGTAGCCCGTTGTGTTGTTTGCCGGTTGATGGTCAGTAGGTAATTTTTAAACGTATGAACTACAGCCTACACTTCCAACAACCCAGAAAACAGGCTTGTTTAGAAAGGGATACTCTAGAATGAATCACATTTATGTCATCACCCAAGTATTTGAAAAATGCGTAGAGTAAAATACGCCGATTTAGATGGCATTTATAGACCATAAAAAGCGTTTGATTTAGTAAATCTCCGCCCAGTCTTAGTAAACCCGCCCTTTAAAGGAGACATGAAGAGAAAACAAAAGTTTGTTTTATTCGATAGATTAGGTGTTTCATAGTACCCCAAGCGCTTTCCCGGAAGCAAATGATCCTTTATTCATTGAGGAACAGGGCAATTTAAGTCAAACTTTTAAATCTCCCGCTAAATTGCACATTTCATGACGTGAACAGTGACGTCATATGAGCCGGTCCATGAAACAGATACTTAGTATGTCGACTCTATATAGCATCCACGCGCGGGAGTCTGACAGGAACCGGAACTCATGCCTTAACCGAGATGGCGGCCATTTTAAAAATACTAGTAAAACCTTGTGCACCCGCAGCCCTAGTCTTGGAATCGCCTGGTCCGGACAACAAAACTTTCGCCGAGGAGCTCGGGCTTGCATTTAACAACCTCACACCACTTGAACGCTCAATGCCTCTAAGTGCACGAGCGGCAGGAGTTGTGGGATACGCGGATGGACCGGAAAGCGAAATTCCGCGATACCCACAACAGACGAATGCCCAGACGTCGGCACCGCTGCCTCGTCAGCCCCTTCGCGACGGATGAATACAGACTGGTACGTATGTGCCGTATTTTTGTTACGGTTCATAATCGTTCAATTTCAGTAGCAGTATCGCTTATGCCAGTTGGCCGGTGTCGTGTATGGAAAGCCGTTAGCGCGAGCTCTCTGCTCCGACCAGAAAGATACGAGCGTCAACGTGCGGTGTGTACGGTATTTTTTTTCCAAGCTCAGAGCGCTTTGACGGCGTTTTGGCGAAGTCGGCGACGAGTGGAGCCATGTCACAGGAGTGAGCTAACGTAAGGGTTCCTGCCGCAATCACTTGGTCGGAAATGAAGCGAGCAGACTAGTACTTCCTTTAGTTCCCTTTCTCCTCCGTTTGCAAAGTTCACAAAACGTAGCCACTTGCTTCGCCGAGGTTCATCGTTGGCCAGCACATGAAATGAAATCTGTTCACCGGCGGGGATGTCGCACTCCCTCGACGATTTGCCCGTACTACATGGGCATTTCAGGACGCAGCAACGAAATTGCATTGTAAAGTACTCGAAGAAACTGAAGTATTCAGTGGTTGTAAACTGGAAACGAGCTCGTAGCGACAACCGCAAGCCAACACCATTCTGAAACTACTGCGACGACTGGCACTATCTCGTCGCTGCTTGCTGTTCCTTACTCCCCTCATTTCTATTTTTACCTTTGCTGGTTGGCGATATGACGGCCAATCTCCTGTCAAGGGATTAAGATACCAAGCTAGGTCGCGGCTATGCGTGCTGGAACGGTTCATTGGCCCCGAAGAGCCTCTAACACGAAAATTTGTCTGCGCGACGGCGAGATGTCGAGCTCGGCAGGCGGTAGTTTCGTACGCATTGGCGTACACGTTTGCGTGTTTGTTCGGTACTTCAACCGTTCTTTGTGTCATAAAAGGAATATGCAGTATTTTTAACGGGCAAATAGCTCACTATGCAAACTGATAATCCCTGCCTAACTTGCGTTTGCTTTTGCCGGCCTCCGCCAATGGCATAGCGTTCTCGTGTGACATCATAGGTTCTGTTGCGGGAAATGAGCTGGTGGGTCACATGGTCATTCGCTTTTTCCCCAATTATGTAGCTTATTTGAGAGAAGTTTGCGTTAAAAGTGGTGTCAGTATGGCTCTAACGAGGCAATCTTTCGAATGAACCGAACTTGTGTTTTCTCTTCATGGCTCCTTTAAAGGAACAAGAAATAGAAAAGGCCTACTTACGAATCTTAGACGACGTATATGAAAATATCGCGGGCCGGAAAATCATTCACAGGAGAAGCAAAAAATTCCCAATCAAAAAAGGGTGTGACAAAGAAATACCATCTCGCCAGAATAGTTCGCATCTTGTCTGGAGAGTGCATTCAGGTAGCTGGACTGGGAAAACTTATGTTTACGGATAAACGGGGCATACTTGAGCCATTTCAAGTTTGTAGACGACCTAATCTTTCTCAGTGAATCTGCAGAACAACTCTAAAAATCATTGCATACCTACACTCAAAGTGTTTCGCCGTGTGGCCTAAAATAAATATGAATACATTTAAAATAATTGCAAATAAACCTGCTGAACGCGTGCTTCTTGGCATTGGTATAACAAAACACTGCAACAAGAGAAGAGCTAGATGGCCAGTGCTGACCGCAACCACAAAAAAGAAATCCGAAGCAGAACAAGATTGTGTTGGGGTGCCCTCGGCAAGCACTCACAACAAAAAAAGTAAGCTAATTCTATCCCTCAAAAGAAAGGCGCTCAATCAATGCATCCTGCCGGTAATCGCATACGGAGCGAAAACTTGGCGCCTGACTAAACAACTAGAAAGCTAACTTAAATCCGCACAATGTGCCATCATTTGAATGAAGATACGAGTGACGTTCAGGGACTGGAAACGAGAAACTTAGGTTAGGGAGCAAACTAGAGTATAAGATGACAGTTCAAAGCAAGAAAGAGAAAGGGACCGGGGCTAGCCACGTAGTACGACGAACTCACCACCGGTTGACCACGACAGCAACAGAATGGACGCCGAGAGACGGGACTAAAACAAGGGGAAAGCCATTACTCGACGGAGAGACAATGATGATGATAATGAAGAAACTTTATTTGACTCGAGATGCTGATGTTAGGGCACCCGCCCGGTGGGAGGCTTCCTTATTCCGGGATGCCTTGGACTGTGCTGGCCATCCGTACCCTCTCCACCAATCGCCGCTGGTGCGAGAGGTCGAAGCTGTTCAGCAGCTCCACCCACTGCTCATAGGTAAGGTTGGGGTTAGGGGTGAGGGTAGGGTATTGCTGGCACTCCCATTCCATGTGGTACAGGGTGCCTGGTTGGGGGCAGGATTTGCATGTGGCAGGGTATAGGATGGGATACTTGGCATGTAGCAGGGTCTTATGGGGGTAGGAGTCTGTAGCCGCCGGAAGGTAGTAGCTTTATCACGAGAGAGGTTCGGGTGGGGTAATGGGTACTTGCGACACTCGTACCGGTAGTCAGCGAGTATTTCGGCGTATGTTTGCAGTGGGGTGGGCTCAATTGTTGCTTCAGACGGGTGTTCGTGGCCCTTGTTGGAAACGGCCCGGTGTGAATGAACGCGGGCAGCGACGTGTGCCGCCTCGTTACCCACGAGGTATTTGTGACCTGGAGTCCAAATTACTTGCAGTTCTGGGAGTGGTTTCGCTTGCAGAATTTCTGAGGCGGCTTGATACATCGGCTTTTCCTGGCACAAAATACGCGATTTGGCATCGCAACCCGATTTGTCACATACGTACGTAAGCTCGACATGCCCCCAAGGTAGTTTTTTTGGACAGACTGAGAGATTCTGGGTTTATCAGTCCTTCGGGCTAAGCGCTGTTAACCGAGCGCGAGCCGGAGCGGCAATTTCCGTTCATCTCATCGCGCAGGCGATGGGTTGTGAATGACAAAATACCTTTCTTGCTGCACAGGTACATACGTGGACCATACCTGAGTACAAGTGCACGTAGACGTCAAAAATATAATAACTTCGGTTCTCCATCGAGTTTCGTAAATGTGTTGTGTGAACCATCAAGGATAATGCGTATAGTTGCACTATATTTTCAACAGTTTTAGATTGAGTGTTTTGGTGATATGAGGAGCATGAAAAACTCAAAATCTCCTACGCACGCGTACGGGATTACCTTTTGTTTTCGGCTTGTACTCCTCCGGGGAACCATATTATATATGCAAATAAAATTACAATATTAGTTCGCGCTTGCTTCAGCTGTCAATCAAACAAAGCAGGTTCCAGTTAAATATATATATAAGCACACGTAAACGGATTTCTAGTTCACGCTAGACGTGGTACAGTGTTTCGGACATTTGTTTGTTTTTATTTAACGGCTCATATATACTCAAAGTGAGCCAACGTGCATAGCAGTTCACGTAACATGACATATTCTGCTGACGGCCAGTTAAAATCGCCAGTGGCCAATCCGGGCCCATAGTGATTCGAGCTCTTGAAGACAAGAGGCGGTGGCTTTATTGGAATCACCGGCCGGTGCATAGTGTGAGAAGCACCACTGCGGTAGAAACATAAGATCCTCCAAGCTACGAACCGACGCAGTAAACGATACCAAGCTGGGACAGAGTGAAGCTATGTAAAGTACTCCATGTGATGAGGTAGCTGTCAAGAGGTGTGGCCAATCCGCCGAAAGGATGGTGATAACGTTTCAACGAGGAATCCCAGCCGAGGAAGGCAGAGGAAGGAGAGGCAAGGATGCTCGGAACGGAGTAAAACTGCCCAGTGGGTACGTCATGGTTTTTTGAAGCCTGTCGTTGGACGGCCAGAACCGCGGTGTCCTGTGGCCGTTGTAGGAGGCCCAGGCACCCCGTCCCAACCATCGACCTGGTGAGCCTCTACATTGTGTAGAAGTGCGGCCGCCATCACTTCGCCCTTCGCCTCTGCTGCAGACTTCGCATAGCCGCTGCCTCCGGCGCATCCCCAACGCCCTTCCCTTATGTGCCTCGCCACGAGCAGCCATTTCTTTACCTCGCAAGAACGCACTAACTTTTATTTACGACGTACTGTGACAGTGAGCAGTTATCCCTTTTCCTGCTGCCCGAACATTTCCTCCGTCGTCTATGTTCGTGTTGTATGTGCCCTTTATCGTCTACGTCTATCCCTGCGTGAGTCCTTATAAATCTGCGTGTTTTTGTCTTAAACCTGCTTCCAATTACCTCGCATTGAGTCTCCCGTAACCTCACATCACACTCCATATGCCTGACGCCTTTTAAGGGGAAACCACAGGGACGCGAAATCACGCGTCGCGCGAGCGTCGATGTCCTTTAGTGGCAGACCGCCGACACGTAGGAGAGGGTGAATGTACCACAAGAGAGCGGTTACGTCATGCGTCAGCTGCTTGCTTTTATGTGCGTTGGTCACACGTTTGTATGAACATTGTCATTCTTCTCCATTTTTTCTTATTTATGAGCTGTTATTTTTGTTGGTCTAAATGCACTAATACGGAGCTGAGATTGACCATAAAAATACTCTTCCTTTACTTTGTTTATTTCTAGGAATGCTTGTAGGACAATTTTGAAATTCCGCAGAATGTATTCCAACTCATCACTGTCGAATCTGAACTAAATAAGACAGCTGGGTAAACTGAAAAGCACACTTCGAACAACTTCATTCTTTGCAGCCTAATGTCGAACGTTGATGCACCGACTGCTTTACGAATACAAAGCGTGATCACAACAAATTTCAGCGCTGCCTTGCTAGTGAGGTAGAGTCAAAATTCATTTGTAGAATAAAAGGCAGGCTACGCTGGTACCCTTAGTTTTCTCTGGTAAAAAAAGGCCACGAACACCTCAACGCAAAAAAATGAAAAGCAAAGATACGGCAAGATTCGTACCATGAGCCAATAAAAGCGAAGTCGAACAACCAACCTCTCGGCCGCATGAGGAGAAGGAAGAGGAATGCAAGAATTCAGTATACTAACCAAGGATGCCAGCGCATATAGTCGGACGTGTTTTGTTTTGGATGTATTTCAGAAATTTGGGCAGGGATAACTAGAGGCTGAATTTTTAGATGTTATAAAATCCTGGTCGAGGCGCCTGAAATAGGTACGTAAAACAACGTATTACGCCTACAAAGTCTTAAATGTTTTCATAAATATAAATCATTTGAAAGGAAGACGTGCGCGAGGTGTATCAACATGCACAATTAAAAATATTATCCTGTATAACATACCCGTCCCAACTTAGGCCGACTCGCCACCCCTATGTCAATCAAGTTTCATTCATTCATTATGGCGACACAAAGAAGCCAACGTTGGAACATAGCCGTTCGACTGTCCCATGAAACGTCTAACCTAATGACGATCCATTGGTCCAATGAACACGCGTACTGCTGATAGTCCGGTTCAATTTCCCCTATCACTTACTCGAGCATCGCCTATACATTCAAACCTGGTTATAATGGACAGCGAAAGAAAGAGCGAGGAAACACATATTTATGACCTCGAAAGTGAGAGGGGAACCCCAGCCCTGCAATCAATGCGTTGCCGTAGCCGTCTTGACCCCTGTCACCAGGAGAGTCTGGTTCTTTACCCGATTTGTTCGTTATACGAAGCAATTCAATATAACCCAACACGCTTATGGCGAAGTTCAGTACCGGATTGGTTATAAACAGTGTGAACAGTTTATTGAAAGCCCGATGGTGAAAGCAATACAATACCACTCACCATGAATATATATATATTTAAAAAATATTTGCAGAGAAATGTACACGTATTTGAAGTAGGTAGCCAGTTTCCTTTTACACTGTGTATGACAGGATGAATGCATCGCATTCTCGACACGCGACATCATATGAACGGACTCCAGCCCACTACCTGTATTTGACAGGGCTTGCCGCTGCGTCGTCGTCATGTTGCTATGAAGCGGTGCAATGCAAATGCACAGAAACGTGGGCAACTATATGGTACGGCCGGAAGCCGGAGTTGCAGGAGCCGGAGATAAGCACAGCGTCCTGGCTGTTTTTTTTTCTTTTTCCTAAAGGGCGATAGGTCCGGAGCTGCTCGGACGTACATGATCTCGTGGCAGGTAGCTGCCGAATAGGAGTCCTGCAAAGCGAGGCTGGCACAGACGCAGATTTCTCCCGGTGCTGCGTGTCGTATCACGGCAGCGCGGAGCTTTACGGCGGGGAAGTGGGCGTTTGATGACCGATCGCGCGCGCTAAGAGTTCGATATATCCCATGTTTATTTCGCTATAAAAATGCACTTTCTATACATATTTGGAGGTGAAGTTTGAGTGGTATTTATAAAGCATCACTAGCGCAAACCGAGTTTGTTATATTCGGGTTTGACTGAAGTAAAACAGGCATAAATAAGAATACTTGGGAGCTTTGAATACTCAACGAGTAAGAGCGAATTTGTGCCTGTCTGACGCAATTTAATTACGGTACCACGATACAGACACAACTAATAAACTCCACAGCGAACAATTTAACAAGCAATTAACATTCTCTAACCTGTTCTCCGTTAGGTACAATTTTAGCAATGATTACATATGCATTGATATTACTCAAATTGTCCAGGCAAGAAGTCCCAATATGGCCAAATCCACAATCAATGTTTAAAAATACTCATTTAAAATTACACGCTCAAAATGGCCACACATTTAAAGGCCATTACGTTTTTAGGCGCCGTACCGTTTTTTGATGGAAAAGTGTGTCTTGGAGCCCGTCGGGACTGTGAAGTTTAAGGCACAAGGAAATGCCGCTGCGCTAAGAAGTTTCGCCGTTGGTTTTTACATATACGAGTGACTAGCTAACAAAGGCGTATGAATGCTGCACCGTTGCGTTGAAAATGGGATTGGATTTGAGCATGTTTCTAAAACGAGGATGGGACTGTGCATCTTTGTGGAAACCTGCTTGAAGTGCACGCGGAACGCAACATAAGAATCGCTGTGATAATTGCGGAAACAATAGAAACTGCCACCATCTCAAGACTTCTGAATTCAAAATTGTTCCTCTTGTCACTGATGTTGAGCGTCCCATTTTACGGCTGCTAGAGGTTGTTTCACTGGAGTTGGTTGAACTAGAACACTAGGCTTTATCCCCATAAAGTTCTGAACAGTCAATAATGCTGCTCGGTTACATAAAAATAACAATCTCAAATTGATTGATTGATTGCAGGGTTTAAAGCTCTGACGCAACGCAGGCGATGAGGCGCGCCGTAGTGGAGGGCTCCGGACTAATTGAGGCCACCTGGGGATCTTTAACGTGCGCTGAAATCTCGTACACAGTGTCGTTTTAGCTTTTCCTTTTGGCCTCCAACAGAAAAGTGGCCGCCGCGGCCGAACAATCTCAAATTGCACTCGGAAGCAAAACCTCGGGCTAAATAGCGTTCATAAAAGCCCTGATTATAAAAGAGGCATATAAGTCCACGTATAGGCATTTGGGCATGAACATCATTTTGGCGTTCTGGAGGAAAGGAGAGGGCAATACTAAAATAAATGGCCGCGTAACTGCTACCTTCATTGCAAATGTTGTCAAAAGACGATGGCCGACTCCCTTCTCTTTCCCACTGACCTCTTATGCTGTTCTTCTCTCGTCTCCATCCTCCCAAGACAACACTCTAGAGGTTTGATAAAGTAAATTTAAATTTACCGGGTTCCAGTGGTCGAAGTCGGGTGCCTCGATGCCACCGCTGCCGTACGGCGGAGTCGCGCCTCAATCGAGGCACCGTACTACAACGTTTATAGAACCACGTCGCGCTACTCCACGAGGGTTCCAAGCGGGACGGTGATCCCATCTACTGAGGACGTTTCGTTGCTATTACCGTTTTATTTCTTATATGCCGCCCGGAGGTAGCGCTGGTAATAGCAGGTGAGCGTTTCTTGCAGTTCATAGTATTTCATTTGCTATCGCAAAAACCAAGCATCCATCAATTTTTTAATAAAGGAACACTGAAAGTATCACTTGTGTATTGAATTGCCGACTTATATTTGCGTAATGTCTCCTTCTTCCGCAATAATGTTGACACGTATGAACACTGACACTGGACTTAGACGTTTAGATGTGACTGTGAATATATAAGACTATTGCGCAGCTTTCGCTTCCCTGAAGGAAGAAGACGAAGAAGATCGCTCGTAAGCTGCCTTGTAATTCGTCTCTTCTTTTTGTGATAATTTTGCGAGTTTTGCAATCATTTCGGCCAGAACACCTGCCTCATCACGGAGGGTTTCTCCGTATGACCCTCCCGGGTCCTCTTCGGAGTCCGCCACCGTGAAAGGTCCTCGCAGATCGAGTAACGCCGGTACCGGTGATCCTGACATGGTTCCCCCTGCCGAGAAGCGACTCGCGGCCTCAATGGAGCCCTCACCGGTCATCGTTGGCGAAGAGAATACTAGTTATGTTACTTCTAAAGGAGACAATGCCAGTGACTCTACTTCTAAAGGAGACGATGACATGATTGTTGGTGGCGGCGAACTTGGCGTAGAGATGACTGACGTCAATGAGGAAGGCTTTAAGGTCGTGAGCCATCGCAAAAAATGCTCAGTCGGCATACCTGTGCTCGTGTCCCCGGCTAAAAGTGATCAAGACCTCAGGAAGGTGAACCCCATTGTCCTATTCTCAGCCTTCAAGACTTTGCTTGGGAAAGCGCCCATTCGCAGCAGGCTCACTGCTCACGGTGCCTTGCTCCTCGACGTAGCGACGGAAAAGGAGGTGAATGTTTTGTTGCGAAGCGACTAAGTAGGAGGAATCGCCATTTCTGCTCGACTCCCACACTCCTACGTGCAGAACACATGCATCATAAAGGGTGTGCCCAAGTGGTATACGGAGGAGGACCTACTTGAATACCTCAGGCCTCAAGGTGTACTGCACGTGAGAAGAATTCTGCGTAGAATGGACTCGTCGGTGAACGAATGGAAGACCACTCCATCTGACGCTGTGGTATAGTCGTTCGCGCCGAACACTGAACGGCCGACAACCATCAACCTTGGATTTACAAGGCATGAAACGGCCGACTACACGGAGACGCCTCCTCGTTGCTTCAAGTGCCAGCGTTTTGGCCATGTGGCAAAATCCCGCGGAGGACATCAGCGCTGTAAGCGATGTGGCGGCCCGCATGACTTCCAGAAATGCCCGGCGGGTTTCACTTGTGCCAACTGTAACGGCGACCACCCTGCAAGTTACAGCGGCTGCCCATTTCGAGTCAGCGCTCGGCACAGGAGGAAAGCCTTCATCGAGGGACCCAAATCCTCTCCAGCACTGTTGACACCTCCCGACAAAGACAGCTTCCTGGCCCTCAACGCACAGGAAGCCAACAATCAATCCAACGCGACGGAAAATTCGGGAAGTGTTCAACCACCGGAGTCACGAGCGTCCCCTCCTCGATCACCTCATCTCGGCGTGGAATTCAAGACTGCGGAAGTTCAAAGGGGACGTGAAAGATATTCCAACGTCTTGAAGGAGCGCCGTGTTCATTCTACGGAAACTAAGATGGAGGACGGTAGGAATGTTATACGAGCCCTTTTTGCCGCCCTCCGGTACCATCTTGCTTCTATGGCCCCAAGCTTTTTAAAAACCATTATTGGGACCATGTTCACCTGGGAACCAGTAATATTGGGATTATCTGCGACGCTGCTGCCAGAGCATGATGTATCTGCTTAAGCAACCGGCGGCCACAAGAACAAAATCAGTGCCCTTTATTATGCAATGGAATTGTGCTGGGCTTACCTTTCGATTGGCTGAGCTAAATCTATTCCTCAAAGAGTCACCGATACCGATACTGGCTTTGACGGAAGCCGGATTATTAAGGAAAAGATCACTTTCCAGTTACGTTCCCCATAAAAATCCCAGCCTTCCCACTTTTCCACATGGGAGCGCTGCTTTGTATGTTCGACGTGAGGTTCCCCACGCTGTAATATCTGTTCGGGACCTTTGCTCAGACGTCGCCGAAGTTGTGGCTGTGAGCTTGCAAATAGGCTCCAAGAAATTGAGCATTGCATCAGTTTACCTTCCACCACGGGAAAAGGTAGATGTGAAGCTGTTCATGGAGCAACTCTGCGACCGTTGCCCAGCCCCGCGTATTATATGTGGAGATTTTAATGCGCACCATCCGCTGTGGGGTGATAAAGCGACAGATGCTCGAGGAAAATATCTTGCAGACGCCATTGATAGGCTGGACCTCTGTGTTGCAAATGATGGCACTCCAACATTCTTCAGGCCTCCTAGTGCTACTAGTGCCATTGACTTAACCCTGATATCCACTGATATTCAGTTAGGGTGGAGAGTGGCGCCAAACCGAATGGGTAGTGATCATTACCCTATCTTTATTGACGCAGCAGGATATCGGCTACGGGCCTCTAAGATTGTCCAGGTTGTCAACTGGGACAAGTACCGATCGGAATTAGAAGCGGCTTCTGGCAACGTATTAGACACCATGACAGCAAGCAAGGAAGCAGGGACCACGCTGCTCAAGATACCTAGGAACTTCCCGGTCCCTGACCTAAAGCTTAAAAACCTCTGTGCGGCAATAAGAAGGGCGGAGCGTCAGCTTACGCGGAAAAAAGATTTGGCATCGAAGACGACTTTCAATAGGTTAAACTCAGCCATTCGGCGATACACAAACAAACTCTGGCGAAACCAATGGGCGGAATTTTGCGCAACATTAAGTGTATTTACTCCATCGCCACGTATCTCGGGAGTGGTGAACTCCCTTCTTGGGAAAACTCGCCCTGCAAAGCCGTTTCTAGCAATGGCTCTAATCAAAGGCAAGACTTTACCATCTCTGGCTGAGGAGTTCGCTGACGTGTACGCATCTTCGACATCACCATGCGTAACAGACGTGTCACTGCAATTACGCAGTAGTGCATCAACGGCTTGCGCTTACTCCTCAGTTTCCGCACTGGATACCCCATTCACGCTGAGGGAGCTTCAAACAGCCCTCGCTAGCTTACGCAAACGGTGTGCAGCTGGCCCTGACGGCATCACGAACCAAACGCTACTTAACTTGCCATTGGAGTCCCAGCATAGTCTCCTAGAATTGTTTAACCATATTTGGACGACAGGCGACATTCCGTCATCGTGGAAGCTGGCCTGGGTGGTACCGGTGCCTAAACCTAACAAAGATACAGCAGATCTCTCATCATACAGGCCGGTGTCGCTTACTTCTTGTGTCTCAAAGCTCATGGAAAGGCTAGTCTGTGCCAGACTGATGTGGTGGCTAGAGCATCGGAAAAAGCTTCCTGCCTGCATGACTGGCTTCCGCCAGCGGCTGAGAGCCCAAGAGAGTGTACTGGATTTGGTCAGCCATTTGGAACATAATAGAGCTTATGGCTTGTCCACCGTTGCGGTGTTTCTTGATGTGGCTAAGGCATACGACTCTGTCTTGGAAAGTGCTATTTTGAGTCATCTGCAAGAAATGGAGGTGACAGGATACCTACTCCGCTTCATTCGAGTCTTCTTGAACGACCGCTTCATGCAGGTGCGGATTGAGAATGTTTTTAGTTCAAAAAGAACTGTAGTACGAGGTGTACCACAGGGCAGTGTTCTGTCGCCCATTCTCTTCAATGTAGCCATGTCTGCCCTGCCTTCTACGCTGAAGAGTCATCGGTGAAAAGCTCGTCTGTCAATATATGCGGATGACATCTGCATCTGGCTCACCGGATACCAGACAAAGCGATTGCGTGTAATAGCACAACATGCTGTTTCATCTGTTCAAGCGTATCTTTCAACAGTAGGGCTGACTATATCAGAGGCGAAATCGTGTTTTGTTCTATTTCCTGGTGTATGACGCCGGTCTGCGCATCTCAGGATAGAACTGAATGACATCCCCATCCGCCAAGCTACTCATGTTCGATTTCTAGGAATTGTTCTCGACCATAGGTTCAATTGGCGAAAGGCCGTCGACTCTATGGTTATCTCTGTGGCGCCCAGACTTAATGTACTGCGGAGAATTGCCGGTGTGAAGTGGGAAAATCACCCAGCCTCTATGGTCAAGTTGCACGAAGCCTTGATCTTGAACCGCGTGCTTTATCAACTGCCTCTCATATCGCCTTCAGAGACACAATACGAGCGGTTGGAATCCTTACACAGGAAAGGGCTTAGGCTGTCTCTTGGCGTCCCTGAAGCAGCTGGAAACAACAAGATCCTCCATGAGGCGTAGTCAACACCCCTTCGTCTTCAGGCGTCTCAAAGTTTGCTTATGGAAGTGCTGCGCCTCGGAGAAACAAGTGCTGGCTTAGCATTACTGCGGCATCTACGATTAAGGGTAGAGTCTCATGCTCATGCAACACTAAACACTTTTGGAGTGCTGTGTCCCAAATGGCCTGCGAAAAGGGCTACTTTGGACCCGCCTTGGTCACACGAGAGTGTGGATTGTGCATTGACCATCCCTCATATGTGCTCGAAGCGTTGTACACCTATTGCTGAAGCGCGATCGCTGGTGCTGGAGCATTTGGAACGGGAATACGGGGACTCTCTGCACATATACACTGATGGATCGGTTGACGCAAAAAGTGGGGTGTGCGCGGCGGCTTTTTTCATACCCAGTTTGAATATTTCGTGGGCTACCAGGGTGACGCCTTTGGTTTCATCTACAGCGAGTGCGTGTGTTGCCATAGAAGCTGCGTTGCGCCAACTGTCATCGTTTGAAAGGCAAAAAGTCACAATATTAAGCGATTCAAAGTCAGCCCTTCACCTGTTGCAGTGGGGTATACCTGTTGAAAAGACCTGTCAGCGATCCCTAGTTCTACTAAAGCGGCTTAAGCATGAAGGCTTCACCGTGCAATTCTAGTGGATCCCGTCGCACGTCGGTGTAGCGGGAAACGAACATGCTGACAGCTTAACCAAGGACGCCTTATCTTCTCCGAGGACGGTGCAAACGTGGTGCGATTTCCAACGCATACAGAAACAGACCGTTCGCAAACACTTTAGGCAGCTGTGGAGACCAGTACATCAACCAGTCCTGACGAAGGGCCTGAAAAGAGCCGAAGCTTGTCTGCTCCACCGAGTAAGAACAGACTCAGCCCGTACACCAGCTTGGCTACATAAAATCAACATTGTTTCATCCCCTTTGTGTCCCTCGTGCAGTGTGACTGGTGACATTGATCACTTCATTATGAACTGCTCCAAAACCAACCCTGAACGGACGATTTTTTTTCGTGATCTCCAGAAGTTAGGAGTGCCCCATGCTACATCGGAGGACATTATTTTTCCTAGGGGCCACTGGCTTGTGCGAAGAGATGTGTCTCATCTCCTACTCGGATTCTTCCAGTCCACAGGACTAAGTGAGGTGTGGTGACATTGCGTGTCTGTATTTTAGGACTAAGTGAGGTGTGATGACTTTGAGAGATTTGATATGGTATTGGGGACGATTAGCCGGAGCAATTGCCGGCAGCTATGCAAGGCTAAGTCCGCCTTATTCAACAATACTTACTACTACTACTACTTCTTTTCCCTTTGGCCGGGTGGCTAAATCGAGTCACAGAGAGACCGACATACAAAGAGACCTACAGACAGACCAAAAGTTCTGCATTTAAGTAGCCCAAGTAAGACTATCATCTTCAAAATAACGCTGCTACGGCGACTGTCGTATTTGCCAACAGACGCACACCTTGACCACTACGTTCGCTTAGCTGGAGAATGTGAGCTCACGTCACCGCCACCTACCGTGCGTCCGCCACCACAGCTATCGGCCGCGGAGGCAGCCCGTCAAAACTTGGTGTTTGCCTTAAAAGGTCAGCTACCTGTCGTATCTAGCAAGCCAAGGATTTCACGAAAGTCTGTCGTGCTTTCGCCCTGCTCTTAAGTCTCTCGGCCTTCGCGTTCTACATTTAGGATATGAGTCAAAACGTTTCTAGCAATTTGCGAACACATCTAAAACTGCTGGTTTGCTGGGAAATAGTTGTTCAAGGATGCCCCTTTCGATATATATACCAATTGTTCGGTTTTTGCAAAGCTAGAAGCTACAAAGAGGAAGGCATAGCATTGAAGGCCAAACTGACGTCACGGTGACCCCAAGGACCGAAGACCTTGTTTGATCACATGGCTGTAAATGTAAAAATACTTACACTACCAGCCTTTCTCTTGTTGTAGGTTCACTGTTTTGCGAAAGTTGGTAAAACAAGCAAAAATGATTTTTGTATTGTAAAATCTTTTAATTGCATGACGACATAATTGGCAGTGATTCTTGTAAATCGCGAATTACTTGCATCACAATCTAACTTTTGATTGATTGGTTGATTGATTGTAGGGTTTAACGCGCCGACGCAACGCAGGCGATGAGGCGCGCCGTAGTGGAGGGCTCCGGATTACTTTTGACCACCTGGGGATCTTTAACGTGCGCCGAAATCTCGTACACACGGCGTTTTTGCTTTTCGCCTCCATCAGAAAAGCAGCCGCCGCGGCCGGGAATCGAACCCGCGACCTCGTGCTCAGCAGCGCAACGCCTTAGCCACTGAGCCACCGCGGCGGGTAAGCTAACTTTTTCGATTGTAGGCTTATAGGGCACAAACATAAAAGAAAATGCAGAAAAAAAATTTCTCTAGAAAAAAAAATTCGGGGCTTAAAGGGTTAAAACAAATTTCTGATAAAACTGAAAATCTGCATGATCCGTTCGGGTTTGTCTTAGCGGGTATACATTTGTTTACTCGCTTGGATTCAGAATGTTCAAGCAGAAACTACAACACATGTCAGCTTCAATGTCGGGAAGGGAAGGCTGGTGTACGTTGGGTGCTCGGAAAAACATTTTGTTATAGATTATGTGGCAGGGAAATTCGGCGTGCAAAAACAAATTCTTGAATATCGTGCAATCCGGTTACTTACCAGGCAGAGGCTTAGTTGTAGTCGATGCTTCAGAAGGGAGGAATGTTTACGCACAAGACTTTCACAGTGGCTATGTAGTGTGCATGAACAAAGAGTAACGAAAGATGTTAAACTATAACAGGATTGTTAACGTCTTCCCATATACGGACATGTAGGTGGTTACGTTTTTTGCCTGCCCCACCCAAAATTTGCTACATCAGCCGGGATGAATCACGTACCCTTCATCCATAACTCTTTTGCCACTTAAGTACTCCGCTTTGCATCATTGCTTAAAAATTTAATGCCTGAAAATAACGAGGATCTTTACCCTTACTAAACTTTAAGGGAAGATGTGCAGGTGGCGGCAAAAGGCATTGTTTCGTTAATTCCTCTACACGTTTGTTTGGGGAAATTTTTTGTGAAAAACGTTACCTGGTTTTTACCGAAATAAACAAGGAAAAATAAATGGTTATGTTTTTATTTCTAATCAACCAGTGAAAAAGCGAAGAAACACAGTTGGTTATTTCAGAATGTCAGGGACGTGTGAGATTTATTTGCCGGGCGGTAACCGATTTTCACACCTTTCAGAGAAATGTTGTGTCATGCGGGTACGTGCGTGGGGCATTTGCCAGCGCTATCAGGCGTTGTCCTTCACCGAGCGCTGGTGTGCGTACTATCGTTGAAATAGCTGCTCCCAGGTGCTTATGCCTTATCATTGAGCCGAGCGGATAAGTGCCCGGGATAGGCTGGCTTGGCCGCTCACCAAGTTTGCGCCTTGCTTCTGCCTTGTGGACACCCCCTTGTACTGTGCCACGTTATCAGGCCACGAAGACTAGGACGGCTGCATCAGAGGATAGATATGTGTAGCTTCTTGTTTTTGTATCGCGAATTTACAGGAAAAAGCGTGGGGTGGGCTTACGGCAACAGTTCCTTCAACTGAATTCACCGATATTGCGATTGCCAATCCAGCATATTTGCTGCCTTAGAACGAAGGTACTTTGCAGCCTGCGCTGCAATAGATAGAATAGCCTGACACATTATACGATTGTACGTTGGCCAGTTCCTTGTTGGTCGATTGTGCGTATCTAGTTGAATTTTCTGCGACTGGTTCCAGGAGTATTTGTGCCGAAGCTTCTCCAGAATCATTCAACATTTTTCTTACCCGACTTTTCAACTTTACAAACGATTGAAACGTACAGGTGCCGTCATAAGTAATTGAGGCAAGGAAGCTGTGCCCGAACTGCATAGAATTGCCGTGCAGCTGCACCGGCGGTAAACTAAAGGAGCAGAACACGCATGCGTGCTTGCTGATGCCGATAGCACCTCTAAACTTCTCAAGCTACTCTGTTTAACGTGGCATCGAGGGCTGTTCGCACCACACTGGTCTCGACGATGGCGCTGATAGCAGACAAGCCCAAAAATATTAGAAAAGAAAAAAAATGTCACTTCAGATCCCTGCAATTGCGACGATTCTCCAGCAGCTCGTGCCCTGAAAGTGTGTGAGCGGTGCTCCCAGATTCCGCCTCTGCTGTCACCGCCATCGCTGAGACCGGTATGCTGCGAATAATGCTCGAAGCCGCATTGAAAGAAGTGGGTTGAGAAGTATGGATGGGCTATCACCGTCGGCAGGTGCGCATGCGTGTCTGCTCCTTTCGTTTACCGCCGGTGCAGCTACACGGCGCTCCTATGCGGTTCAGCCACAGCTCCCGTGGTTCAATTACGTTTGGCGGCACCTTTACACTGATTTATTGATAACGTATGAGGTGTAACGCGCTGACGCTAAACAGGCGATGAGGCGGGCCGTAGTGGACGGCTCCGGATTATTTTGACCACCTGGGGATCTTTAACGTGCGCGGAAATCTCGAACACACGGGAGTTCTTGCTTTTTGCCTCCATCAAAAAAGCGGATGCCGCGGCCGGGAGTCGAACCGGCATCCTAAATAAACGTGTAGTGTCTCAGGGTGACCTTAGAAAGGCAGCGTGGCCTTGTCAGCTGGTTGTCGCAGCGACCCCTGAAACTTGACTTGGCAGTAGTCTCACATTACCCCACCTTACAGAAAACGTATGCAAAAACATTTCTTGGAGTTGTATTTTCGGTTTCGCTTATTTTCCACAATACTAAATATGTGGTTTGATAAAAGAAATTTGGTGGCCGGGTCTTAAAGTTGTAAAAAAAGATTGCTTTAGTTCTGAAATGAACCTTTTCTACGAACTTTATCTGCCCGTGCGCTTGCAGGCGCCGCTATTACTTTTGGTGGCTCGCTCTTATCGTAACTGACGCTTTTTACAGGTGCCGTGGGCGCAGTTGCGGGGACCTCAAGGAGATTCTGGTTGGCATTCAGTGGCTATTGCGACAGCGCTAAGGCGTTGCGCCGCCAATTATTGTCATTGTCAAACGTGAGCGTCAAGAGCGTCAAGAGCATTCCCCAGAGCGTACTCCATCAAGAGCGTACCCAACGAGCCACGTTTGCGCAAGAAGTTAAAAACATAGTGGTTCATACGTTTTTCATAGGAATCGTTAAAACACAAAAGTGAAAGGTGCCTTCACAGGAACTGTTGAATGCTAAAGGAACCTCCATCATGTGCGAAGGGTTCGCGAGCCTGACCCCGCCAGACGAATTGACGCCGACCGGGAAGAAACGAAAATAGCCAGTTTATTCCGGGACAACAAAACCAAATATGACATGCACAGAAACAGCTCCTTGAAACACAACCGTTATGGGAACAACGAGACAGATGAAGGTGCCTCAATTACCGCGCGTCCCCCTAGACGAAGGCGCTGGCATCGAGGCGTCAACTGTCGGCGCTAATTAGCATTATAATGCGCTACTCCGTTTCTCCTCTCCTGGACGGCAGCACCATCTGAAGGAGTCATAGGGAAGGACATAAGGCGCGCTCGTGGAGCTGCTATCGTCTCAGTTCATAGAACAGTCGGCAGAGCGCCACGTAGCTCCCGTTGTGGCACCCGGATTCGAACCCTCGTGGGTTCGAATCCGGGTGCCGCCGTGTCAATGGCACTTTTTCTGGCGGCGTCACATCCATGACGGATATCACGTCACTGAGATATTGGTGTTCTCTTACATGAAACATTTTCGTGTTAAAAAGCAAAGGGCGATGTTCGTGCAAAACAAGCCACTTAGAGCTATAACACTTATGGGCGCGCCCCGAAGAGCGTCATCAGCAATCGTGAACGAAAGCACCATCAATTTTGATTCCCATATGCGCCACTACTAACGCTGTTCTTGGGGTGAAAAGGTTCATTGTGTGTCGCATTGAGGTAATTTCTGTCTTGGAAACAAAGAACGGAAACCAAAATGCTTTCTGTAGTCCCCATTCAACCTTTTCTTGCGACGTTTAAGAATCATAGAGGTGGGATTTTTATGAAAGCGATACACTAGTGATGGCTGGTCATGCCCGCAAGCGAGACATTGCAACTGTGCTGCTGTGGGGTCAAGAGGATAAGCTCACAACCCATTAAAAAGACCGCATTGCATTAGGAGAGCTTTGTGTTTCACTGCATTTGGGGTTGTAACGTAGCACGCCGGTCAAAAAAGTGAGTGTGTTTCGCTTTTTTCCCTTTCAAACAAGTTTCGTCAATAAATTACATTACAAATAAATAAAACCATATATATATATATATATATATATATATATATGTAGTAAGGAAATGTGGGTCTAGTTGAGGAACTACAGAAAGATAGGTTGGCAGTCTACAACGCCAAAGGAGGCACAGGGGTGTGGTTAGGCTTTTTTTTTACTTCGGGTAATGAAGTTTACGTTTTTTCAATATACGGTGGGCGTTATCCTGGGAACGGACTGACGGATCGGTGGACACGTGGGCTGTGGCAGCGACGGCGTACAGACGCTGAGCCTCAACGTGCTTGTGTACATTACAGGTTGGTGTAGCGTTCTATTGCTAAATAGCACATTCACGTTCTGCCGTTGCTGTCGCTGCCCAGGTGTCTTGTTGGGAAGTGTCTTGTTGGCTTGTTGCGAAGTGTATTGAGGGTCCTGCCTTGTTCTGAGGCCTTCCGTAAAAATGGGGACAGAAATCTCGGAGGCTTGAGTGATGTCGTTAAGTTGCTCGGGGACAAGCAGCCCGGTAGTATCAAGGAAATCGTTAAGGTGCTACTTGAACTTGTTGTTAAACTAGATGCGTTTGCTAGTGAAATGAAAACGGAAGTAGGCAAGGTTGCAGGCTCCAATGATGAAATTCGCACCGAGGTTACGGAGGCATGTGAGTCTATGACACACATGAACCTTGACCACTACGTTCGCTTAGCTGGAGAGTGTGAGCTCACGTCACCGCCACTTACAGTGCGACCGCCACCACAGCTATTGGCCGCGGAGGCAGCCCGACAAAACTTGGTTTTTGCCTTAAAAGGTAAGCTACCTGCCGTATCTAGCAAGCCAGGGATTTCGCAAAAGTCTGTCGCGCTTTCGGCCTGCTGTTAAGTCTCTCGGCCTTGGCGTTGTACATTCAGGATATGAGTCAAAACGTTTCTAGCAATTTGCGAAGACATCTAAAACTGCTGGTTTGCTGGGAAATAATTGTTCAAGGATGCCTCTTTCGATAGATATACCAATTATTCGTTTTTTGCAAAGCTAAAAGCTACAAAGAGGAAGGCATAGCATTGAAGGCCAAACTGACGTCACGGTGACCCCAAGGGCCGAATCCCTTGTTTGATCACATGGCTGTAAATGTAAAAATACTTACACTACCAGCCTTTTTCTTGTTGTAGGTTCCCTGCTTTGCGAAAGTTGGGAAAAAAAGCAAAAAATATTTTTGTATTGTAAAATCTTTTAATTGCATGACTACATAATTAGCAGTGATTCTTGTAAATCGCGAATTACTTGAATCACAAGCTAACTTTTTCGATTGTAGGCTTTTAGGGCACAAACATAAAAAAAAATGCACAAAAAAATTTTCTCTAGAAAAAAAAATCGGGGCTGAAAGGGATAGAACAAATTTCTGAAAAAACTGAAAATCTGCATGGTCCGTTCGGGTTTGTTTTAGCGAGTATACATTTGTTTACTCGCTTGGATTCAGAATGTCCAAGCAGAAACTACAACACATGTCAGCTTGAATGTCGGGAACCCGCCGCGGTGGCTCAGTGGCTAAGGCGTTGCGCTGCTGAGCACGAGGTCGCGGGTTCGATTCCCGGCCGCGGCGGCCGCTTTTCTGATGGAGGCGAAAAGCAAAAACGCCCGTGTGTACGAGATTTCGGCGCACGTTAAAGATCCCCAGGTGGTCAAAATTAATCCGGAGCCCTCAACTACGGCGCACCTCATCGCCTGCGTTGCGTCGGCGCGTTAAACCCTACAATCAATCAATCAATCAATGTCGGGAAGGGAAGGCTGGTGTACGTTGGGTGCTCGGAAAAACATTTTGTTATAGATTATGTGCCAAATTCGGCGTGCAAAAACCAATTCTTCAATATCGTGCAATCCGGTTACTTACCAGGCAGATGCTTAGGTGTAGTCGATGCTTCAGAAGGGAGGAATGCTTACGCACAACAATTTCACAGTGGCTATGTAGTGTGTATGAACAGAGAGGAACGAAAAATGTTAAGCTATATCAGGATTGTTAACGTCTTCCCATATACGGACATGTAGGTGGGTACGTTTTTCGCCTGCCCCACCCGAAATTTGCTACATCAGCAGGGATGAATCACGTACCCTTCATCCATAACTCTTTTGCCACTTAAGTGCATCATTGCTTGCATTGCTTTGCATCATTGCTTAAAAATGTAATGTCTGAAAATAATGTGGATCTTTACCCTTATAAAACTATAAGGGAAAATGTGCAAGTGGCGGCAAAAGGCATTGTTTGGTCAATTCCTCTACGCGTTTGTTTGGGGAAATTTTTCGTGAGAAACGTTACCCGGTTTTTACCGAAATCAACAAGAAAAAATAAATGATTACGTGTTTATTTCTAATCAACCACAGAAAAAGCGAAGAAACACAGTTGTTTATTTCAGAATGTCAGGGACGTGTGATATTTATTTGCCGGGCGGTAACCAATTTTGACACCTTTCAGAAAAATTTTGTGTCATGCGGGTACGTGCGTTGGGCATTTGCCAGCGCTATCAGGCTTTGTCCTTCACCGAGCGCTGGTGTGCGTACTATCGTTGAAATAGCTGCTCCCAGGTGCTTATGCCTTATCATTGAGCCGAGCGGTTGAGTGCCCGGGAAAGGCTGGCTTGGCCACTCACCAAGTGTGCGCCTTGCTTCTGCCTTGTGGACACACACTTGTACTGTTCCACACCATCAGGCCACGAATAATTGGACGGCTGCATCAGAGGATAGATATTACAGAAAAAAAGCGTGGGTTGGGCATGCGTCAACAGTTCCTTCAACTGAATTCACCGATATTGCGATTGCCAATCCAGCATATTTGTTGCCTTAGAACGAAGGTACTTTGCAGCCTGCGCTGCAAGAGATAGAATAGCCTGACACATTATACGATTGTACGTTGGCCAGTTCCTTGTTGGTCGATTGTGCGTATCTATTTGAATTTTCTGCGACTGGTTCTAGCAGTATTTGTGCCGAAGCTTCTCCAGAATCATTCAACATTTTTCTCACCCGACTTTTCAACTTTACAAACGATTGAAACGTACAGGTGCCGTTATAAGTAATTGAGGCAAGGAAGCTGTGCCCGAACTGCATAGGATTGCCGTGCAGCTGCACCGGCGGTAAACTAAAGGAGCAGAACACGCATGCGTGCTTGCTGATGCCGATTGCACCTCTATACTTCTCAAGCTACTCTGTTTAACGTGGCATCGAGGGCTGTTCGCACCACACTGGTCTCCACGATGGCGCTGATAGCACACAAGCCCAAAAATATTAGAAAAGAAAAAAAAATGTCACTTCAGATCCCTGCGATTGCGACGATTCTCCAGCAGCTCGTGCCCTGAAAGTGTGTGAGCGGCGCTCCCAGATTCCGCCTCTGCTGTCACCGCCATCGCTGAGACCGGTATGCTGCGAATAATGCTCGAAGCCGCATTGAAAGAAGTGGGTTGAGAAGTATGGATGGGCTATCACCGTCGGCAGGTGCGCATGCGTGTTTTGCTCCTTTCGTTTACCGCCGGTGCAGCTACACGGCGCTCCTATGCGGTTCAGCCACAGCTCCTGTGGTTCAATTACGTTTGGCGGCACCTTTACACTGATTGATTGATAACGTATGAGGTGTAACGCGCTGACGCTAAACAGGCGATGAGGGGGGCCGTAGTGGACGGCTCCGGATTATTTTGACCACCTGGGGATCTTTAACGTGCGCGGAAATCTCGAACACACGGGAGTTCTTGCTTTTTGCCTCCATCAAAAAAGCGGATGCCGCGGCCGGGAGTCGAACCGGCATCCTAAATAAACGTGTAGTGTCTCAGGGTGACCTTAGAAAGGCAGCGTGGCCTTGTCAGCTGGTTGTCGCAGCGACCCCTGAAACTTGACTTGGCAGTAGTCTCACATTACCCCACCTTACAGAAAACGTATGCAAAAACATTTCTTGGAGTTGTATTTTCGGTTTCGCTTATTTTCCACAATACTAAATATGTGGTTTGATAAAAGAAATTTGGTGGCCGGGTCTTAAAGTTGTAAAAAAAGATTGCTTTAGTTCTGAAATGAACCTTTTCTACGAACTTTATCTGCACGTGCGCTTGCAGGCGCCGCTATAACTTTCGGTGGCTCGCTCTTATCGTAACTGACGCTTTTTACAGGTGTCAGCGCTCATTAGCACTCAGCGCTCATTAGCACTCATGCTAATGAGCGCTGTCGGCGCTTATTAGCATTATAATTCGCTACTCCGTTTCTCCTCTCCTGGACGGCAGCACCATCTGAAGGAGTCATAGGGAAGGACATAAGGCGCGCTCGTGGAGCTGCTATCGTCTCAGTTCATAGAACAGTCGGCAGAGCGCCACGTAGCTCTCGTTGTGGCAAGAGAGCTCGTGGGTTCGAATCCGGGTGCCGCCGTGTCAATGGCACTTTTTCTGGCGGCGTCACATCCATGACGGATATCACGTCACTGAGATATTGGTGTTCTCTTACATGAAACATTTTCGTGTTAAAAAGCAAAGGGCGATGTTCGTGCAAAACAAGCCACTTAGAGCTATAACACTTATGGGCGCGCCCCGAAGAGCGTCATCAGCAATCGTGAACGAAAGCGCCATCAATTTTGATTCCCATATGCGCTACTACTAACGCTGTTCTTGGGGTGAAAAGGTTCATTGTGTGTCGCATTGAGGTAATTTCTGTCTTGGAAGCAAAGAACGGAAACCAAAATGCTTTCTGTAGTCCCCATTCAACCTTTTCTTGCGACGTTTAAGAATCAGAGAGGTGGGATTTTTATGAAAGCGATTTACTAGTGATGGCTGGTCATGCCCGCAAGCGAGACATTGCAACTGTGCTGCTGTGGGGTCAAGAGGATAAGCTCACAACCCATTAAAAAGACCGCATTGCATTTGGAGAGCTTTGTGTTTCACTCCATTTGGGGTTGTAACGTAGCACGCCGGTCAAAAAAGTGAGTGTGTTTCGCTTTTTTCTCTTTCAAACAACTTTCGTCAATAAATTACATTACAAATAAATAAAACCGGGTCTACCGTCAACTATGCACCCTATATAAGCGTATATTTATACACACACACACATATATATATATATATATATATATATATATATATATATATATATATATATATTTGTTGAGGAACTACAGAAAGATAGGTCGGCAGTCTACAACACCAAAGGAGGCACAGGGGTGTTATTAGGCTTTTTTTTACTACGGTTAAGGAAGTTAACGTTTTTTTTTAAGTATACGGAAGAAAGAAAGAAAAACACGCGCCCAGAGCGGGGACCGAGCCACGCCTTTCGATTATATCTCGAATGCCTTTCCAATTCGGCTATCTTGGCGACTGTGTTCTGCTTCACTTTCTGGGCTATTTATATTTACTAGAAGTGTATCTGACGCTTGAGGGTGGTAGCCAGGGCCACTCGGACTACACGGGGAGAAGGAGACCTTCTTTTCAACCCCCGGGGCGTGACTCGAACGTCTACAACCTGTCATGAGCGGGTAACTGGCGGGAAGCCCTCTTATGCTACCTAGGCATCAAGGCTGCCAGAACCGAGACCCTTGCTAGGCTTTCGCAGAATAATTTAGTAAGGAAATGAGGGTCTCGTTGAGGAACTACAGAAAGATAGGTCGGCAGTCTACAACGCCAAAGGAGGCACAGGGGTGTGGTTAGGCTTTTTTTTACTACGGTTAAGGAAGTTAACGTTTTTTTTAAGTATACGGAAGAAAGAAAGAAAGAAAAACACGCGCCCAGAGCGGGGACCGAGCCACGCCTTTCGATTAGATCTCGAATGTCTTACCAATTCGGCTATCTTGGCAACTGTGTTCTCCTTCACTGTCTGGGCTATTTATATTTACTAGAAGTGTATCTGACGCTTGAGGGTGGTAGCCAGCGCCACTCTCACTACACGGGGAGAAGGAGACCTTCTTTTCAACCCCCGGGGCGTGACTCGAACGTCTACAACCTGTCATGAGCGGGTAACTGGCGGGAAGCCCTCTTATGCTACCTAGGCATCAAGGCTGCCAGAACCGAGACCCTTGCTAGGCTTTCGCAGAATAATTTAGTAAGGAAATGAGGGTCTCGTTGAGGAACTACAGAAAGATAGGTCGGCAGTCTACAACGCCAAAGGAGGGACAGGGGTGTGGTTAGGCTTTTTTTTTACTTCGGGTAATGAAGTTTACGTTTTTTTAATATACGGTGGGCGTTATCCTGGGAACGGACTGACGGATCGGTGGACACGTGGGCTGTGGCAGCGACGGCGTACAGACGCTGAGCCTCAACGTGCTTGTGTACATTACAGGTTGGTGTAGCGTTCTATTGCTAAATAGCTCATTCACGTTCTGCTGTTGCTGTCTCTGCCAGGTGTCTTGTTGGGAAGTGTCTTGTTGTCTTGTTGCGAAGTGTATTGAGGGTCCTGCCTTGTTCTGAAGCCTTCCGTAAAAATGGGGACAGAAATCCCGGAGGTTTGAGTGATGTCGTTAAGTTGCTCGGGGACAAGCAGCCCGGTAGTATCAAGGAAATCGTTAAGGTGCTACTTGAACTTGTTGTTAAACTAGATGCATTTGCTAGTGAAATGAAAACGGAAGTAGGCAAGGTTGCAGGCTCCAATGATGGAATTCGCACCGAGGTTACGGAGGCATGTGAGTCTATGACACACATGAACGAAGTCTTCAAAGAATTCAGGACGGATGTAGAGAGTTTCCGCAAAGAAACAGCCGAGTTAAAGAGCCAAAATGCTTGATTCCACGGGGAGAAGGAACAGCTAAATCTGCAGCTAATGGCAGCAAGGAGGGAGATAATAGAACTCAAACAATACAGCAGCAGTACAAACGTAGAAATAAAGGGACTTCCAGATGTAGAAAAGGAGGAACTATGTGAGAGTGTGCAGGCCATGGCCACCTGCCTTGGCACCACGGTTGCTGACGGAGACATTGACGTCGTCCATAAGGTGCCGTTTAAAGACAAGAATATGCCAAATGTCATTCTGAGGTTTTGCTCGAGATCGGCGCGAGACAAGCTGCTTGCGGCATCTAGGAAGACAAAACTAACCTGCAGCATGCTTGGTTTCGAAACGAACGACCCAGTATACATAAATGAGCACCTGTGCGTAGAAACGAAGATTCTCCTTGGTAAGGCACGTGCAGTTCGCAAAGAGAAAGGGTGGAAATTCATTTGGGTAGACCACGGGAAGATCCTAATGCGGAGGACGGAGAATTCCCGCGTCTTGCACGTCCAACGGGAGGAAGACGTGGCAAGCGTCTCCTAAGCTCCCTAGAATAACCATTTACGTTCATTGCCACTAGACATGGCTTACACAATTTGTGAGTTGGATGAAACACTAAAACTAATAAAAGATACACTGTCAGTACTGCATTGTTTTGTACGCGGCCTTCGAAAAAATTTAAATAGTTTGGTCGCATTGCATCACGTCTGAAAACTCGTTTTTTGTGATGGCTTTCAGCGAGACTTGGTTAAAAAACAATGAAACCTGTTCACATTGCTGGGTACAAAATGTCATCACTTCCACGCGACTCAACCTCACGGGGTGGAGGCGTGGTTGTTTTTGTAAGGAATGACATTAACTTCCGGGTTCTATCTACTGCCTGTGTTAGGGAGAGTGACTTTGAAGCACTGTTTGTTAAACTTGACTGCGGTACAATATTAGGAGTCGTATACCTGCCCCCTAACTCAGTAGTTCGAACCTTTGTGAAAAAATTTGAAGCATCCCTTTTATTGCTCTCCCGTGGAGAAAAATGCCGTATTGTAATCGTTGGGGATTTTAATATCGATATGTCATGTAAATCTCCCAATAACTACTCTTTCCTTTTGGAGTCGTTTAATTTACGTAACTATATAACTGAGCCTACCCGGATTACTGCGACAACCAGTACGTTAATTGACCATGCTCTTTCTAATGATGATAACATTGTTTGTTATGGGGTTATCTCTGACTCTATCGCTGATCATTTGCCTATTTTTATTGCCCTTCGAAAGCAGTTGTCGACAAATGCTAAGTCACTTGGTACTGTGCCCAACACTAAGGTTGATTACTCTCTGTTTCGTTGTTTGTTAGAACAAACAGATTTTAATCTTATCTACGATGATAATATTGATACCGAATATCAGAAATTTACTGGTTCTCTAACTCGCATCTTAATCCAGATCACCAAAACTATAGATAGTCCGAGATATTCTGTACCTATATGCCCCTGGATGACATCCTCTATTTTAACAACTCATATGTGAAAGGACCACTGGTACAATAAATGTAAACAGAATAAACATAATATGTATTACCAAACCCAATACAAACGCTTCAGGAACGCTTCCGTTTCTGTGATGAGAAAAACAAAGCGCGAGTACTATTCATCTCTCATCGAACAAGCGGACGGGGATCGGAGAAAAATTTGGGATATTGTCAATGATGCCGTTGGCCTAAAATCAAAGCCCCGAATACAACCTGATTTAGTCGACGAGAATACAGTAAACTCTTTTAATGACTATTTTACCAACGTGGGCCCAGAGCTGGCCAAACAAATACATCATATAAATAATTCAAAGCCACCACTGCAACATATTTCAAACAGTTATGTAATAAATGATATTGAACTGCATGAAATCATAGCCGTAGTTAAAATGCTTCATGCAAGATAAGCCCCTGGGACAGAGACATTTTTATTCAAGTTATTCAAAGATAATATCGATATTCTGGCTCCGCATCTTCGGCATATATTTAACCACTCGCTAGAAACCGGAATCTACCCTCACCAACTTAAAACCGGTAAATTAGTTCCTATTTTCAAGGAGGGCGACAAACTAAAAGCTAGCAGTTAGAGACCCATTTCGGTGTGAAGTGTTATAAACACCATATTCGAGAAAATTCTCAGCAGTCATATTGGGAAATATATATCAAAGTACAACATTATAGGTCCCAGTCAGCATGGCTTTACACAAAAAAGATCTACATCCACAGCAGTACTCGTTCTAAGCCAAATTCTCAACACTGCTCTTCACCACAATAATATAGCCGTAGTAGTATATTTAGACATAAAAAAGGCCTTCGACACAGTTAATCATGCCACATTATTGAGTAAACTTTACAAATATGATTTTAGGGGTAGGATACATGAATTCCTAACTAGTTATTTATCTGATCACAGACAATGCGTGATAATTAGGAACTTCATATCTGACCCACAAACAGTATTACCCGGGGTACCTCAGGGCTCAGTATTGGGGCCCCGTCTATTCTCCCTGTGCATAAACGACTTTCTATCAATTTTGGAACACTCACAGGCATTATGTACGCTGATGATACGGCCCTTATTTTCACAGGCGCGACGATCGAAGAAATTCAGCGTAAAATAAACCACGATCTCAGAAGTGTACTAGAGTGGTTCAACAAAAACCATCTCTCTCTTAATCTTGATAAACTAAATACACGATTTTTCACTCTAGGCGAAAACAATTAGATGCCAATTTGTTATCTATTTCCTTAAACAAACAACTTCAGCATGTACCATCCTACAAGTATTTGGGCATTATCTTCGAATCGGATATGCACTGGAAGTCGCAAATCCAACATGTCTGTGCAAAGCTGGCTTATGCGTGTCATATCATACTAAAAGCTCACGAATGTTTTGATTTGGCCATACTACGGATATTGTACTTCGCTTTTGTCCATAGCCACTTGAGTTATTGCCTGAAATCCTGGGGCGGCACATATATCACATATCTCGAACCGGTTATTCTTATACAAAAGCGCGCCTTAAGAAGTATGACGTTTTCTAATTCAATAGAACCTAGCAGACCTCGTTTCCAGCTAAGACGAATATTATCCTTTACCCTTGTGGCCAAGCAAAAAATTACTCTAACAATTCATAATATAGTGCAACATAGCGATCCGTTGCCGTTGAGTATATTTTTCTCCCCTAACGTAAACACCAGAGCTGCAACTAATAACCAATTTAATTTGCCTGTTTGCCGTCACACCTACGGACAAAGATCAATTCAATGGCGCCCATATTTGGAACAGTATACCTAGTAACGTCAGGAATAAAACTAACTTCTCTCTGGCTTTAAAACTGCGTCTAATAAGTGTGTATGAAAATTGATCAGTTGTCTTTTGTATTGATATGTTACGGGTATGTTGATTATGTATCTTATGATATACGATGTGTCAAATATTTTTTTGTGATGGGTTAAACGTTTGATATGTTCATTTCCCCACTTTTACTAACCATTGTGTTTGTTTTTGCTGCTGTAAAGATAGCGTATTTAGTATTGGACTCACGACTAGCCAATTGGCTATGGGTCCAAACACTGTCTTGAATATTTTTGTAACCGTATTACATGAATAAACTGAACTGAACTGAAAAAAAAGAAAGAAAGAAAAACACGCGCCCAGAGTGGGGAACGAACCCACGCCTTTCGATTAGACCTCGAATGCCTTACCAATTCGACTATCTGGGCGACTGTGTTCTCCTTCACTTTCTGGGCTATTTATATTTACTTGAAGTGTATCTGACGCTTGAGGGTGGTAGCCAGCGCCACTCTGACTACACGGGGAGGAGGGGGCCTTCTTTTCAACCCTCGGGGCGTGACTCGAACGTCTACAACCAGTCACGAGCGGGTAACTGGCGGAAAGCCCTCTTATGCTACTTAGGCATCAAGGCTGCAAGAGCCGAGACCCTCGCTAGGCTTTCGCAGAATAATATAGTAAGGAAATGAGGGTCTCGTTGAGGAAATAGAGAAAGATAGGTCGGCAGTCTACAACGCCAAAGGGAGGTATAGGGGTGTGGTTTGGCTTTTTTTTTACTACGGTTAATGAAGTTAACGTTTTTTTACATATACTGAAGAAAGAAAGGGATGAATTTCTTTCCTTCTTTCTTTCTTTCTTTCTTTCTTTCTTTCTTTTAAATTAAACATCTTTTCATCACCAGCATCATCACGAGCCTGTGTTAATTCCAGTGCTTTGGGAACGCCTCTCCGATGGACCTTCAGCCACTCTTGCCCGGCGCTGCCCGAGTCCAGCATTTGCATCCTAATGAGCCTATTTCGTCCGCCCATGGGGTTAATAACCTTCCCTATGTTGATCCGCCTCTGGCTGCCCATTGTGTTCCCCTAGTGGTCCAGCGGTTGTGAGTTCGTTTCACGGTAAAAACTGAGTTAGAGGGCTGTCCTTTATGCTGTCCTGATGATGGTGTTTAATTTCTTCGTTGAGAGTAGGTTTGAGGTACGGTACCCTCTGCAATATCGTGCTCATGATCAGTGGCTGCGTCAGTTTTACCTGTTTGTTTTTCATGTCTCATTCCAGCTCTTTTCTTAGTTCGGCGTGTTATGATGTCGGCAAGTGGTTGAAGATTTTGTCTTTTTTAGCGATTGTGAATTTGCTCTGGCGCTTGACTCTAGAGCTACGACGACATTTCTTACGCGACTGTTCTCGGGGAGGACATCCGTTCCTCTTCTTAGCGTGTTTTTAGCTCGGCCCCGTGGGGCCATACGTCGTTTTTCAGCGCTGGAGGCGGAAACAGAAGCGCTGGAATATCAAGTAGTTGGAAAATTGATGTGAATAAACGATGTATACTGAGTGTTATTTTAATTTATTTTCGCTTATAAACTCTGCCTCCTTTGATTTTTGAGACCCTGGCGTTGGTCTTAGTTCTTCATTTCGTTTGAGTTAGATGACCACTTTTGGCACCGATATCAGTTCTGGTGAAAACACGGCGCAGTGGTTGAGTGGGCAAGGCGCTGCACCGCCGATTCCAAGGACGCGGTACGACTCCTTCCAGTTATTTCCTTCATAGAAGCAGAAAACAGAAACGTGTGTGTGTGTCCTGATTTTGGTGCAGGATAAAGATCCCCAGGTGGTCAGAGTAAATCTTAGGCGCCCCACTCGGCGCCCCTTATAACGACGTTGTGGCTTCGGCGCCTGAATTCCCGAAATTGTTTTCTTCTATCCTGCAGTGAACAGGTGCTTTGGTGGGATCGTGTGAGTTGCGGGCACGGCTGGAGGCCATGTCTGTCGAACATGCTACCACCGGCTGGTAGTTGAACGAGCATCACTGCGCAAGCGCAGTAGCTGCTAAAAATTCGCGTCCTTTTTTAGGTGCGGGCTACCCTATTACGGCACAATGTATGTCCGCGACCTTGGTCGTATCATTTGCAATAGGAAAAAATCACACAGGCACCGGCAGGATTCGAGCCCGTGTCTGGAAGACCAGACAGAGTTAGTGTCGGTCGTCGTACCCATTGGGCTACGACTGTTTTTTTTTCTTTATTGCCTGTTAACTATACAGAACAAAACGCTCACACAAACACACAAGACACCTCACCAAATCGTTTGTTATCTACTGCGTCTAGAATTTCTTTAAACATGCCAGAATATAAAGCACGCTTGTCCACTCTGGCGGGTCATGCTGGGCTTGATACACATCGCGTATGTAGCACACACTTTCAATGAAATTTTCCCTCACCGGGCGGGCATGGGTATCTGCATTGTCTACAGATTTTCTAGTTTTCCACAATGCGTGCAGGCTCAACAACATTATCATGTCGTACGGTATTCCTCCATCATTTACAACGGGCAAGTAGCGAATACCGTGTGGGCTGATGGGCAGTTCTTTTTTGAGGGTTCTTTTCAGCACATCCCAGTGAAACACAGCGTCCCAACAATTAATAAACACATGTTCTACAGTTTCTGGGGTTTTGCAAAGACGACAATCAGTGTCCCACGGTACAAACAGACCTTTTTCATGCAGCCACGTTTTTACTGCTAGTGTGTTCGTGTGTAGCTTAAAAAAGAACGACTTAACTGATGGTTTTACTGGCATTTTTTTCACCCTCCTCAGCACGTCTTGACCCGCTGTGCCAATATAATTTGCCTGATAAAGCGGAACAGGCATCATTGTTTCCACTAAATCGCCGTACAACCTTTTCCTCATAACTGTACTTAGGTACTCTCTTGAGAACCGAACACTTAAAAACCGAAAGGGCAAGATAACTTCACGCAAATACCCGCTTACAGACCTTCCCATGCACTGCGTAGATGACACAATAAATTCCGGTAGGTGCCTTTGAAGTCGCACATTAATTACAGTACTCAAGAAAGGATCACTCTGGTCTCGTAAGAAATTAAAACGTGAAACAAGTTGCCGAACGAAGAGGTGGGCAAGGCCAAGCCCTCCACACCGCACAGATCGGAACAAGTTGGTTCGGCTGGTTCGCTCCCAGCTCGATCCCCAGATGAACATTGCGAACACTCTGTGTATCTTTTAGACACTGACGCGAGACATAAAGAGCACTTGCAATACATACCAGACTTTGGCTACTAAAAACACATTGCACACAATTGCACACGGAAACATAGAAAAATCTCGACCCTGCCATGCCTGCACCTTCTCCTTCATTTTTTTCGTTTCCCCAGCCCAATACTCTGCGCTTTCTTGATAACAACCCAGCGGAACACCCAGGTATGTGCCCGGCAGCGATGTCCATTGCATGTTTGCATAATACTCGGGAGGGTTCTGCCAGCTTCCATGCCAGAACCCAGCGCTCTTCCCCCAGTTTATTTCACTCCCAGTCTGGGTGCAGTAATGACTGGCGGTTTTTTCAACCTGCAATACACTTTCGCTGTCTGTACAAAACACCGCTATGTCGTCTGCATATGCAAGAATTTTGATCTCTGTGGTGTGTACATTAAAGCCCCTTATACTGTCATCATTTATGACACTCAAACAGAAAGGTTCCAGATACATTGCAAACAATAACGGGCTTAATGGACAACCTTGCCTTACAGACGATCTAACAGGTATGCTTCCAGTTAGAGACCTGTTTATAACAATGCGCGTTGTGCATTCGCTATACACCATTTTAACCCCCTCCAAAATAACGTTTCCAACATTCACATGCTCCAAGACATCCAATAATATTTCGTGCGAAACCCGGTCGAATGCTTTCGCTAAATCGATCTGTATCATAGCTACGCGACTCTCAAAAGCGTCACAACATTCTAGCACACTCCGCGCAACATGCACATTTGTGGCAATTGTGCGTCCCTTGATACCGCATGTCTGATGAGGCCCGACTACTTGTGTTATCACGGTTTGCATTCTTTTTGCGAGTACCTTCATGTAGATTTTATAATCAACGTTCGTGAGGCTTATAGGGCGGTAAGACACCACCGATGTCAATTTTTTGCGGATCGTCCGTTTTCGGGATTAATACCATATTAGCTGTAGTGAATGAACGAGGCACGCGCTTTACTGAATACGACTCGCCAATAACGGCATGCAATATTGGAGCAATGACGCGCTTAAAGGCCTTGTAAAATCCCGCCCCCAAACCGTCCGGTCCAGGCGATTTTCCAGCTGAGAGTGCGTCAATGGCGTCGTTTATCTCTTCCAAACTGATGGCCTGCTCCAAGCACTGTTTAACCTCGTCGTCTAACTTGGGCATGCGCATTAGAAAATCATTCGTGAACCCTGCTTTGGTTCGCCTTTTCTTTCCTAACAGTTCACTATAGTGCTCAACAAATGCTGCTTCAATTTTTTCTTTGTCCTCTGTTATTTGGTTCTTATACTGTATGCGTTTAATCTCATTTTTTGTTGCATATCTTTTTTCATCACTTAGTGCCCTTTTGTTAGGTGCTTCTCCCGCCCACAATTTTTCGCTTCGAGCACGAATCATTGCCGCGCGGTATCTTTCCGAGTCAATGGCCTCCAGTTCGTTTTTTACGCCTTTTATTTCGTTTAGGAAAGTACCAGGTTGAGAGCTTTCTATCTCTGTGAAGTAGACAAGTTGTGCTTTTAGTTCATTTTCTTTTTTCCTTTCGTTGTAGCGCAGCGTGCTCGCTCTTTCTATTGCCATAAGCTTTATGCTGTTTTTCAATTCTTCCCACTTCTCGTTGAAAGAGGTCGGTTGAGGTGAGAATAACTTCTCGACTTCTCTTTCCACACGCTCTACGAATTTCTCATCCTGGAGTAGCTTTGTATTGAACTTCCACAGTTCCCAGTTGAATTTTGACGCTTTTTGCTTGTCCCCAACCGTGAACACCACTAAGCTATGGTCACTAAATGACACGTGTCTTACATCATATCCGCTGAGCTGAGGGACTACTTCTGATGAAACATACGCGCGATCAAGTCGGGCATGGCACTCGCGTTGAAAATGCGTGTACCGGGGGTGCTTCCGCTTCTACACGCCAGTCCTACATCTTCTAAACAATGGGTACTCGTCAGTGCACATAATAACTTTGCACTCTTATCGCACACAGGGGCGTTCTTAGAGCGATCTTCCATATAGCAGACGCAGTTAAAATCGCCTAGCAATAGTACGCGTCTGTCACACTGCAAAAAAGATTCTATGGACTGAAAGAAAACACTCCGCTCGCTTTCCAGGTTAGGAGCATAAACACAAATAACCCTCCAAAGGAATCCATTGTACGAAAAATCAACGACGACATACCGGCCCACATCACTTACTATTACCTTCTCTACTACAATACCGATGCTGTTCCTAAGAAAAACAGCGCAGCCCGCAGACGTACCCGTAGCGTGACTCACACACACGTAGTATCGGCCTGTAAACGGCTGGACCATCCTATCAGTGCCGTCTTGGCTCTCGACCTTTGTCTCCTGGACTACGACAACGTCTAACCCGTCCTCGAGAAACATTCGGCTGAGCTGATACTGCTTGCGCCTGGCCGATAATCCACGAACATTTAGCGTAGCCACACACAGAGCTGCATCGTTACATTTGTCGGCCATTCCGAAAAGTTTGGGGCAACAAGACACTTTGGAACTGGTTATTGTGCTGCCCTGCTCCATATATCTGCAACACGGGTGAGCTCACCGTACCGTTGGAGGTCGTGTTCAGCTGCTTCACCTACAACACCTACGCCGTCTAGGAGATTCAAGGTTCGGTCCAGCGTCTCAACACACAACACACGTCAATGCTGCCTCTACGAAGGGGGCGTTGCCGCCGCCTTTCGGTACGTTGTCACGTTGGGTTTGGGCTTGAAGGACGATCGTCTGACGGGCGGCTCCCTTGCCGTTGCCGCAGCCACGACGGCTAAAGGCTTGTCGTCGTGACGGTGGTTCTCCTTGCGCTGTTTCTTAGCCGCTGCTCCTGACGCGTCCTTTTCATCGTCGTCTGTCTCGCCGGGCTCGTTCCTTTTCGCCGTACCCTCTTCTTGCATCCGGTTGTCTTCAGTTTCTTCAGCTTCCGCGGCGCCCTCAACAGGAGCCTCTTGCACGGGCGGTACCTTCGTTGCAGTCGGCGTTACGGGGTTGTCCTGGGAAAGCGGTGGTTTGGGGGCTGGTGTTCCTGCCCCACCTGCCGCAGCGGCTTCCGCCTCCGCCTCGTCCATGACGAGCTCCGAGTCACCCTCTTTCGTCAACGGCCCTGCCACCTTCGCGTACGTCTTCACGCAGCTGGTCTCGTCGTGGCCGAAACGACGACAAATGCTGCAGCGAGGTACGCGGCACTCACGCCTCACGTGTCCAGAGCAGTGACACCGCAGGCACATGGGTGCCCGTCCGGGCACCACAAGCAGAGCGTTGTCGCCGGCGACTCGAAGCTGATGCGGAAGGTCGTCAATCTGGACCCCTGGTTTGAGCTGGACCGTCACCCAGCGAGTCGTCGATCCTTTGTCGACGACGCCGTGAACCCGCCAGCGCTCCCTCGTCACGCTGACGACCTTGCCGTAGGCGGCAAGGGCAGCGCGCACGTCGTCGTCCGGCACGTTATACAACAACCAGTGAATTTTAAGCAGAATGTCCTGGTTGCTGGGGTCGATAACAACGCAGCGGTGCCCTTTCACACTAACGTCAGTGGCCTGGATCATCTTCTTTGTTGCGTCTGCGCTGTTAAACGTTATCGCCCAAACGTGATTCATCTGATACGCCCCCAGCGCGAGCACGTCTGAGAGCAGATTCAGATGAGCCAATGTGTCCCGGAAATCTTCCACTCGATATGGTCGAGCACTGAGGTCAGCGTGCAAAAAAACAGTGTTATTCACCGAACGTCCTGATGGTAGACTTGGCAGCGAGACTTGGTATTCCTGGTCGTCCATGGCAGCATTCCTGTTTCCGCAGCCCTGACGGGCTGCTGAATCCGCTCTCAGGGAGCACATGATCGCACGTCCGCTCACTGCGGTGGCCGGAAGTGGAATGTGGGCTACGACTGTGATTTAGTACCTGAGAGTGAAATGGCTTACTCCCTCGCCTGTAATGGTGCGGAGTACCTTAGGACCTCCCATTGCCCGTCCGCGTCCATCCGTGCGCACACCACCAAGCGAAAATCAAGTGAAATTCGATATGAGTCGTGAGTTGCAGTTTAATTTAGAGAATAATCGAGGTGCAACTCACGGGTCAAATTGAATGACGGTCGGGGCGCAAATCGGATGTCACTCGGTGCGTAACTTGAATGGCATTTCGAGTCCCCGTACTGCGCCCCCTCACCGTTATCCACGGATTGGAGATGGTGCCGTTTTTTTCGCCTCCCCCGTACTATAAATTCCTCCTGTCGTCACTTCAGTTGCCGCTGCGCCACATTCCACTGCCTCACTCGTAGCTTTCACTCACAGCGATGACGTACTTCCGCTGACGCTTGGTGAGCACGGCTGAAAGCGATTCGCTAACAGCTACGACGAAATAAAAACAAGTAATCGTTATAACACTATTGCGATAATAAATTCAAGCCGAGCACGCAGAGGCGAGGGATCAACAGCTGCAGGGACCTAAAAAGCATCGTAGCATCGTTTGCAATATCTTGCGGGGGCCCGCACGTGTGTGCGTGTGTGTGGGCGTGTGTGTGTGCGCGCGCGTGTGTGTTCGTATGTGCAATGACAAGGGGGGAAACCAACAAAGGCAATTGGGCAGAGGAGTTATTTTGTTGGTCTATACATCTACCGGTAACATACGTAGTGTCCGGCATATGCGTATACATCACAAGAGCGCCATATGCTCACGCAGGGCACATACTTTCCTTTTGCTGGTTCATTTTTGTGAGGTGACATGCGCTCGTTTATACGGTTATGGTGACTCAAGCGGGAAACGTGACCACGAAGGGATTGACCTGATTCGTTCTGCCGATAAAGAAGAAGCAAGAAGCCACACGAAGGAAGGACGTTTGCCAATCTTAAGGGGACATAACGGAACTGTTGGAGGTGAGGCTAGAATAGGATGAGAACGTTGTGTGAAGTGGGAGCGGAAGGTGCCAGAAGAGCCTTGTCCACCTAAGAGGCCGACAGCTCGTCGGGATTCCAGGACCCGAGTTCTCGAGAGGGCTACGTGACGCCCTGCCTTCCTGAGGCTCACTTCCGCTTCTCCAAAATCCTGTCCAGCGGCAGGCGTGCGTAGTTAAAGAGGGTCCTGCACTTGGACGACCCGCTGTTTGCCGAGCGTCGCCCTCCGACAGCTGCGAGTTGCCTACTGTCCGGCGCCTCCCTTTGCTTGGCACCTGGTCGGGGCCGGGTGTCGAGGACTACCGCACCTGCAAGAGCTACGACGGGTTGACCTCGGTGACGACTCGGCACGCGGGACGCAGCTACCGGGGCCCCGTCGCGCCCGGTGCTCCCGTAGCGCCTCACGCCGCTTTGGATCGCATCGCCTCGCGGCGCCAAGCGCCGACTTCCTGCCATCACCGCGATGTCATAGTGAACTCTTCATATTAAGTATTCTAGCTATGTTTTTCCAAATATTGTATTTCTTGGTGGCTAAGAGGTTTCGTTAGTTTTCTTCTTTATTTCTTTGAAGGGACCGGAATGTTTGTGTTACGACGGGGTTTTAGACTGGTTTTCGCTCTAGGAGTTTGAAGGTCGACTGAACGATGTAACACACACAGTGCTGCGAGGCAAATGAGCGATTTAAAAAAAAATCGTGAACAAACCGCTTCTCTGTTCGGCTTCAAACGTGACACGAATAAAACAATATGCGGTTTATTTTGTTTACGACCAGGAAAGGCGCAATCACTTATTCACGTATTCCTGTAGTAAGTGAAACCGACTTTGACAGACAAGAGAACGCATAATTCTTGGACGTTTGCGGTCATCTCATAACGGATGCGTGAACGGCGGGATGCCGAACAATACGTACGGTGCCATTTTGCAAGCGGAAGAAGCCAAATAGGCGGCATATCAAAAGGTTCTTTTCGTCATTAGATAAAGATGACCACAATACGAAAATAGTTCATAATAGTCGCAACAAAACATTTTCACGGTGACTTGTAACTTATCCGAACTCAGCCAGTTGCTCAGCTTTGTAATCAATATGCAAATCAATCTCATTGAAATGTTCACCCGAGTACTGCATATAACGTTGTTTTAGCTAACTTTAGCCAGAGTTTAAAAATATGCGGATGCACTCGAAGTCCATGCCAAGTCACCAACGCACTCAAGATTAAAGGGTCCGTAATGACGCCTTCAGAGAGGGATTGGCTAGAAGGAGCAATCGGTACCCTTTTTTCATAATTTGAAGCACATAAACTGCTGGTTGAATGTGCACCGCAAAAAGAGACTGCTGGACGGTAAACAGCCATTGCTGTTTTTAACTCTATTGTATTCTCGCGTGGAGTCGCATAGTGTCACTGTCACCTAGGCCACTGATCTTGGTTCAGCCCGTCAGAAGCCAGACGGCAGCCGGCTGTGAAGTTGGCGCAGAGCTTCGGCTAGTACAGCGTTTGATTTGCAGAGGCCTCTGTCCAACGCAAGAGGCCTTACGGCTGGCTGCGGCTACGGCTGGCTGGCTACGGCTGGCTGCGGCTGGCTGCGGCCACTTACGGCTGGCTGCGGCCACTGCGGCCACTGTGAACATTTATTAGCACGTCATGGCTGGCGGGAACTTCGCCAACAGAATAATATTAAGACACATGTCCCATTAATTTTGCAACGTATAACCTGTAGGTCAAATCCCAGAAATGAGACCGGGAGCATCAACATGTCTAGTTTCGTCACCAGCAAATGTAAAGAAATTACTAAGCTTCTCCTGACTCTGACATCGTGTTTGAGCTAAGAATGCAAGCTTTTATAGCCTTCGCAGACGTCTGGTCCAGGAGCTACCCAGGTGACGTCTGTAGGGAATGACCTGTGTTGCCAGCATATGCGCATGCACGGCCACTCTAACACGACCACATCGTGTCGGTTCGCCTTTCTTGGCCGGCACTGCTACAGAGAATATTTGGGCCTCAACAAGAGCTGTTGGCCTCACTGACCGTGAAGCGAACGTAGGCCAGCTGTCGCTTTGCGCGTGCCGTTGCTTGTACAGTGTCATCATTCCTCCAACTCACTAAGAATTGGTGGCGCGTACTGCGGTTTAGATTTTGGCACCGGGTTGTGTAGCTGCTCGTTGGCGGCGACGGGGAGTTCCCTTTATCGTGCAAGTTTCCGTGCATTATTGTCCATGTACACGCTGAAGAGCAGGTGAGAACATGGTTGAGTGCGATTATAGTTGTTAGTAGTCGACAATACAGAAACTATCTACTGGAGCACATTATAAATGCGTCAACATTATAAAATAAGCTATTCATTGTCTCTAACACACTGGAAATAAGAAGTGCAAGAAAACAAAATTTTCAGTTATTTTTGGGATGCCTCAATATATTTTTATTCACTTATTTCAAAATAACCCTACAGGAGTTCCGCCGGAGGGTATCACATAGGGTGTACATCATATCACAATGGTGAAACGATAAATCAAAATTTTATTAGTATAAAACACACGAACGAAATGGATAAAACAATGACAGAGCGTCACGTAACAAAAAGAACACTCGCAGAGAAGACAAAAAAAGTAGTTCTGAGAGCACCGTATCAAATAGATACAACGTCACAAGCACATTTGCTAGTCTGCAGAAAGGAAGATAAGCAATAAAAAGGAAAACAAAATGTACAAATGGGGCAGTGAAATCGCGTTGAGTCTACATGTTTCTGCTTAGAGCGTGTGATATTTTGACACATTTGATTCGATGTCAATGTGTGATGACAGATTATTCCATTATATCGTGGTTCGAGGGCTGAATTATTAAGCAAATGCGAGTGAACGACACCTGATGCGTTTGACTTGGTGTGGATGACCCCGACGCGGGAACATGGCTGAAGGTTCCCACATGAAAGCATTATGAAGAGAGGGATGATAGTAAAAGATGTGAAATAGTGTTAAACGACATACACAACGATGATGCGATATGGCTTGAAGCTCGGCTCGATGTTTTAATGATGTTACAGTGGTGTGACGTGAATAATCCGAGTAAATAAAGCGCAACAAGGTTTGAAGGGCTTCCAAATAAGTTAATAGGTATGCATTATGAGGATCTCATATGGCTGAAGCGTACTATATTCGAGGACGTATTAGTGATATATATGCCAGTTTGCGTAAGTGTGCAGGAGCATGTTTGATATTGTTTCAGGAAGAAAAGAGAATGGTTTGCAGATGCGAGAATATCATTAATGTGATCATTACACCTCAAGTTAGTGGTTCGGTATACGCCAAGGTATTTGTAGGAAGAAACCTGCTCCACATGATTATTCTTTGGGATGTAAGATGTTGATGGGTGGGGTGCCTGGTTAGTGAAAGACATTAAGTTTGTTTTACCAAGGTTTAGGGGCATTAGCAAGCTGGAACACCATGCGTTTACAGCGTTTAGGTCGGATTGAAGAATGTCATGATCACAGTTAGAACGAATATTCCGATATAATACGCAGTCGTCTACAAAAATCTGATATTACATTTAAACATTTAACGCCGTCTGGTAGATCAATAATATAACTTAGAAAAGGTATAGGCCCAAATACGCTTCCCTGTGGTGTACCATATGTTACAGGGACTAGAGATGAGTTGTGATTGTTAAGTGATATAAGTTGCATTCTGTTAGAAATTCTTTAATCCATGTGTTAACAGTAAGGTAAATGTTCAGTTTACTAAGCTTGTGAATTAGCCGACGATGTGGGACACGATCAAAAGCTTCTGAAAAATTTGGGAAGAAGTATCTACTTGGACTCCGGCATCTATAGATGAATGTACGTCGTGAATGAAGCCAGCGAGTTATGTGTCACACGAAGAGTTTGTGCGAAAAGTGTGCTGATGCTTAAATATGGGGTTATGTTCTTCGAGATATTTAATGACTTTACAATGCATAACATGCTCGAGCAATTGAGAAATGGTGCTTTAAAGAAATGCATCGATAGTCAAGGGGTGAGCAACGATCATCCGACCTGAAGAATAGTACTACCTTGGCCACATTCCAATCTTGGAGTATTACGCCTTTTGATAGTGACTGCTAAAATAAGGTCGACAATAGTGAAAAAATGCTTGGTGAGAAATTTTTTAAAAATTGATTTATTGAGGCCTGTATTGTCCGCTGAAGATGAAATCTCGAGATTAGTAAGGAGAGAATAAATTCCAGAATCAGTATTTACTATTTCTCACACAGAAGAAACGATATGAGTGGTAATATTGGCCAATGGTTCTAAACATTTACGCCAGAATACCGATAAAAATGTTTGGTTGATTAGGTCGGAACAATCTGTTTCGTTTATTGCTGTGACGTTTTGATCACTAAGGTTGATGTCAGGAATATGCTTGGGATAAATGGCACGTACCGTTGCCGTAGGCTTTGTACCGTTGCCAGGATTCAGATTATTTATTTTTATCACCTTGCCTGAACCATCGTTTTTTCTTGCTATTTAGGCGACGAAGTTTCTGTGAGTACTAGAGAGTAGTGCTATCGGTTTTTATGGAGATGACCGGAATGTATTTATCCTTGAGAATAATAAGTGCGTTTTTAAATAACAACCGGTTTTCTTGCAGTGTGCGAAAGAAATTGCCACTCAGAAAGTCTACTCCGAAAAGCGATACCTCATGGTTAAAGCGATCGAAGTTTGCCCTTTTGTAGCACCTACTTTTTTCGTTGGTAATTTTTCTGTGGTTGGGGGGCGTAATAGAGCGACCGGTAAGAACGTCATGATCGAATAAACCATCGATGTGAGTTTTTTCGGAGCAAATATGTGGATTGTTAATAAGTGTGAAGTCAAGAAATACACCTTCTGGTTGGACATGATACTAATTGGGTTGGGCTAAAATCATGGCAACAATAGAGAAATTCATGGGACTCAGATTGTGATATGCGGGTTGATAATGTCGCCCGTGTTATGTCTGGAAAAATAAAGTTCCTAAGTGTGGAAGTCCCCAACTGTACACTAGTATGTGGAAAATTCGGTGCAAGTTTGCTTTAAATGCGGTGAAATTCTCTGTGAACCCATGAGTAGAGCCCGGTGGACAATAAAAGACACTAACAATTACGTTACGTGATTTGAATTGGACACAAGTTACTACACTTTAAAGGAATGTGTTAAGAACCACTGGCATTACAAGATACTGTTTGATGCTTGCAAGGAGAACACCACCATCCCGATGGTGGTGCCTATCACAACGCAAAAAGTTGAAACCAGATTCTTAAAGAAACATGTTTTCATTGGGAATAGCTTCGTTCAACCAACTTTCGGTTATTGCTATTATCCCTTTCAATCATGAATTATTATATTCACTGCAGAAAAATTCCATACTTGGAGGTTTAGCAGTGTCAAGTGTCTAGAGGTAAGAAGAAAACGTTCAGTCTCTCTAAAACACTTATTACGCAAATGGCGTCGCGTCCCCATATGGAGACACCATTACTCAATCTTGATTTTCCCTATAAAAATATTACATATCCTGAGGCGGTTTACAAACAAGGAGATGAAATAATAACTTCTGCACATGAAAAATGTGTGTTTAGCCTTTAGAAATGATTTACGCCGCAGTACAAGAGAACGTAGAACGGCAACACACCGGAGCTCCCACAAAACTTGGTGCCGTCCATTTTGAAACGATGCTTATGACTGGGGTTCCGCCATTCCACCTCACATGGTGCTACCTTTCACTTCCGTAGGTTTCCAACATCAGCAGCACTGCTCAGCAGAATGAACTCTTTTTGTTTTCAAGAGGAAAACGACGAAGAAAGTGACGTCTCCATATGGAGACACGGTGAGTGAAAGGGTTATTGTGGCGGCTGTGGAGTAGATTATTGAATAGAGTGCGACATTTTTGAAATAACACTTTTAATTTAAGTATATAAAAAGCAACAACCGTTCTCAGTACCAGATTGATCTGTTGTTAATGCGTTTTGTAGTTTATAACAAGGTGAAATGTGCGCGTCATGTGAGTCTGGAGAGGCAACAGAGGGAACAAGCTTCGCGGAGTTAGATTGAGTGTCCCATATGTACACTTCCTTATTATTTCTTAGCTTGTTAAAAGCGAGGCTGACGCAGTCCTGATCATTGTTGGTATGGTTTTAACGCGATAGCATTATTACGCTTATTTTTTTAATTTTCCGTGCCTGCTGGCCGTCCCCTACCAGCCGTGCTCATCAAGCGTCCACAGAAGTACGTCACCGCTGCAAACCGCAAACTACAACTAATAAAGCCAGATACGGGGGCTTACCCGAAGCGGCAGTACAGAGAAGCGGCAACTACATTGTCGAAAGAAGGAAGATGATACTACGGCAGAGACGAAAGAAAATATACGCGATTCAAGCAGGCGCTACGCCGTCGCAGGGAAGTTAGTTCTAAGCTACCTAGGTAGACACATGCTCGGCACATACGGTGGCTAGCTGAGCCCTCAACGTACGCCACTACCAAGGCGCCTCTCTAATCTACACTAATACCGGTGCTAACATTGTGTCACATAAATAAAAATACGCGCAAAAGATGAAAGCCAGATGCTCTAAATTCCAGGGAGGCCTAGATTACCACCAGAAACCAACTAAAATACGTCGCAATAACTCAATAAAACCGAGTATATACCTTCTAATTGCGACATTCTTGAAATTATTTTTCGAATTTTTGGGGGATGGACAGCGCCGCGAGTTCTCTCCGGTAAACAGAGACTGGCGCCGCACGGACAATTTAAAAAACCTAAAAATACGTGAGCATGTGACACCAGAAAGCAGTCACGTAAGAACCATTGTAATGGCCATACAGCGAAGCAGCAGAAGCGATCGCGCCGTGGCAAAAAAAACCCGGTAATATTAAAAGATTTAGCTTACATTGTAAAACACCTATACAAAAGACCACAGGAGTAAAAGAAAAAATGAAAAGACATACGCAGAGATCACGTCTGGGATATCCGTCACCCTGCAGCACCAGAAACTTACCCGCACTAAAGAGAGCCAAATAAGGACCCTTATCACACATAGAGCAGCCCGGTGCACATGCATTTCAATTGTCAAGGTCACCGCACAGGCCCTAAATTGTCTTGCAATAACTTTGAATATATCTGACAGGTTACTATCCCAGCACAAAAGGAGCCTCTTGGAAAAAAATTGGACCGGCCATCCTATGGAATATATGCCGCACGTCTAGAGAGAACAGGGCTGGACGCCGTGATAGATAAGTCGCTAATCGAATAGCCCTCTATTAAAGCCCTCGCACTGACGAAAAATATAGACCCAGACCTACACAAGAACAGGGGAAAAGGCAGAATCAAATGGTTTCAACGAAAGCTCCAAAACTGAGAAAACATTGCATGCCGACGCCGGCACGTTTTAATGGCCCAAGGCCACAATTGTCGCAGTGTATTATAGGGTTAATCGCTGCGGCTTTATTACCCTCCACACACAGGAAATGAAAATCGAAAATTGCCTTTACAATTCGCCCAACGAAACTGTGCTTAAACATCCTTACACACGTTCAAAAGGCATTAGTTTCTTGGCTGCAGGCAGAGTACCTGAACAATTCAGCGGGATTCCTAAATCCACTAGGATAAAAGTGCACGCCACATTAAAACCAGGACACGATGGTCTGGATGGGAATGATGAAGCCCACGATGATCCGTGAAAACTAGCATACCGTGCTCAACGTTGACCAGGACTACCACACTTATCTCCTGGAAAAATATTGGGAATTGTCCGCATCCTACGCCGACTAAGACGATCCTTCCACGTGCCACACAAGTATGTAAGCTCCAAATAACTGCAAAGTATACGCGTCCTACAATCGAATACACAAGTCGAGATGGGCGAAGTTGTTATGCACGAAGCCTCATAAATTCACTTTAAACAATGCTAAATACCGGCGGACACCTAGTCTCTTAACGCGGCGTGGTCATATTCAAGGATATACTCAGGGGATAACTTACCTAAAAGATTGCTCAACATAGTAATATTGTCTCTCTCTCTTTCCCTCTCTCTCTCTCTCTCTCTCTCTCTCTATATATATATATATATATATATATATATATATATATACAAGAGAAGAAAAACTTCGAACAAGGTAAAAGCACGATTGTGGCCTACGTTTCAGCAAAGAGAACTTGCTTTCCTCAGGGCAATCTCTCGCCTGGCACATATATATATATATATATATATATATATATATATATATATATATATATATATATATATATATATATATATATATATTTATATATATGTATATATATATTGTCACGGGCTCATGGCACATTGCCAATCCAGGGTGTTCAGCTATGGCCAATCTCTCCTCCAGGCATATGCGCCACTGCCAAGCTGGTACACAGCCTTGAGAGACGACAACGACGCTGAGAGCCTTGCGGACGTGCGCGCTGTTCCTGGGACATTCGATGTGCTTTACCTTCTGGCTTGTATTTGCCTGTCCATACATCTTATTACGAGCAGTGCCTTTAGTGCCACGTTACAATATATATATATATATATATAGGAAAGGAGGGGCTCGTTAAAAGTGGACAAAAATAAATAAGGGTTGGCAGTCGGAAATCAAAGGGGAGGATATGGTAGGTCAACGACCTCCAGAATACCGGCCTGGTGCGATAACCACTACGCTACCGGTGGGGCTATATTTCCCCTCCACTTTTTGAGGTATTTAGGTCAATGTAATTTTTTCCAGTGCTTGGGGGTAGTAGCCAGCGCCACTCCGACTTCTCGGGGTCAAGGAGACCTTCTTTTCAACCCACGGGCCGTGACTCGAGTGTCTACGACTGTCGAGATGGGTCGACCAGACCGGTATTCTGGAGGTCGTGGGTGCGGATCACACCTGGCGGGCATTTTTCCCCACTTTCTTTCTTTCCAAATTCTTTTTCTGTTCATTGACCTACCATATCATCCCCTTTGCTTTCCGAGGTTTTCTTGACTGACAATCTTTATATATATATATATATATATATATATATATATATATATATATATATATATATATATATATACATACATATATAGGGAACGAGAGGGCTTTGAAGATGGTCACGAGATGGACATAATACTGTGGAGAAGGTAGCGGCCTCAGACCTCGGCCAACGTTTCAACAAGGAGACTTGTCTTGAAAAAGACAAGTGTCTTTGTCGAAACGTTGGCAGATGTCTGAGGCCGCTACCTTCTCCAATATATATATATATATATATATATATATATATATATATATATATATATATATATATATATATATATATATATATATATATATATATATATATATATATATATACATATATATATATATATATATATATATATATATATATATATGTATTGCTTTTTTTGCATGTGTTACAAATAAAACAAAGTATTAGGTTAGGCCAGAACGCTAGATAATAAAAAGTTGCAGAGGACATCTGCGTTTGGTTCTTCAGTTGTATGACGCTATACGTTACTTCGACTCCCAGGAAGCGTTTTGGAACCAAATTGCTGCATTTATGATGTAGGCTTCACGAGAACTGAGGAAGAGTGTTCAGCCGCCTTGTGTTACAAGAGAGTGAGACGCTTCATGCTTCTGTGGCTTAAGAAGGCAGCGTGAAAGGATGCGGCTGCGAAGTTTTAGTCAGTGTGGGGGAGGAAGAAGGTAGCAGTGTGAGTGTTTCAAAGTGTTTATTTTCTAATTTCTGTGCGGGACTTAACGTCTTTGCTTTTTTGCTAAGATAGAGAGCGAGACAAAGTTGAGATCTTTGTTGCGGAAGAAATGCTGGAGTGGTATCGGAAAAGGGGGTAAACAGATGTGAGAGACTTCAAAGGTGGAACTTGAAGTCTAGGCCATGGATGTAGAAGGTCCCTCTTTTGCCCTTCCAATCAGCTCGGTCTGGTCTGAGATAAAGCAGCAACCGCAGGGAGCGTTTTGCTCGCGTCTGGCGGCCGTCGGCACCTCCTGGTGGCGTACGAAAGGCGTTGGAGAACAATTTTCCACCCCACCATCTGCCAGATTTATTTGTTAGGTAAAAGCCACGTAATGGGTTCAAATGGCGTTTTCTTTTGCTGAACTGGGTCCTCCCCAACATCGTTTCACGTCGCCGCGAGGAGCCGCCCACGACTGCCAGACGCGAGCTAAACGCTCCATGTGGTTGCCGCTTAACAACCAGGTCCAAACTTCCTCAAATGTTTCAATAGAAGTAGAATGTGTGATGTTTGAGTTTTCGCCCGTGAGCATACCCCTGCACATGCCTAGGTTACGGCGAAAAGGGTAAATGTTTCCCGGAATTTAGCGGAGATTTAAGATGATATAAAATGTTCCCACCCAACATCTTCGCCCTCATTTATTGGCGGATACTTTTGTTGGTTTATCTACCCCATCGTTGGCAATTCATCGACACAAAGACTCCCATTTAGCATGGAGGGATATTGTGTTTCTAGGCGTAGGATTAACCAGACGTTAACTTTTTGAGGGAGGAGAGAGCTGTAGTCGTGTTGGAAAGTAGCACGGTGTGTGAGTTCGGGGACCTTTTGGTTGGTGCCTCGGTCTCTTCAAACCCATGTTCCCCGGTCCCCAAGTGACGTACTTACCTTTATTTATTACGGGCTGGAATATATTCACTAATCCTTTAGCTATTCTGCCTGCAGGGAACAGTCTATGCTCTTTGAGAATCTCTAATGATGTTAACTGTCTGTTTGCTAGTTCAGCTATTCGGATTGCCAAGAGGATGGCTCCAACATCCGCTTCTTTGTTCCTTGAAGTAGGAGAGTCATACAGTCACTAAGATTCCCAGAATAACCACCTACGACAATTGATGCCTTCTACTATCAGAAATCCCACGGTCGGTGTATACTTTGTGCTCAAAGATATATCACTTTTCTTGAATTAACTTGATCCTGTCACATTGCCTTTCCTTGCGGAGGTTTGAATCCATGCTTTTGTTAGAGAGTGTTTTAGCGGAACCGCTGGATCGGTGACATGACCGTGATGGCGTCCACTCGATAATTCACCGTGCGGGGAAGGGGGGGGGGGGCGCGAGGGCGTGGCGGGCGGTGGAGGGTACTGTCTTCCATACGATAGCCCTGCCCGATTTTGTTTTCCGGGCCACGCCCTTGGTTCCAGGCAAGCGGCTGATTTGGTTTCTTCGAATATGTTTTAAAGACACAATTTCGGCACATATTCAATCTGGAAGCCATCAAGAGGGCTTCCAGGTCTACGGCAGGACTAAGGTCTTCACCCGAGCCAGCGCGGCACTTCCGAAGTTTGTTCTTTGCCTCCCAATTTTCGTACTTCATCCCTCTATAGAGCTAAAGGCCTTCCCCTTCTTTCAGACCCGTCACTGTCTATCCATTCTGTTACGCTGGCCCACGGGCTATCAGTTTGTCTCGCGTTAAAAACTGCGAGGCGGAGGGCTGCCCTAATGCTGTCCTGATGGTGGTGTTCACATATTATTCTTCGCTGCCGGTAAGTTACAATGGCACAGTACTGTCAGTAAACTCCGCCTTGTGATCAAGGGTTTCATGAGTCCTATGGTTTGATCTATCATTCTGGCTCTCCTCTTTGTTGGGTATTTTAATATTTGGGCGCGTGTTTAAAGGTTTTCTCTTTCATTTTTGGGGATTGTGAAGCCGGCTCTGCAGCTTTACTCTAGGGAACGCCGAGCCTCTTTACATGACTGATGTCTGGGAGGATATGTGTACCTATTTTCAGTGTGACGTTTAACTTCGCCCCGTGGTGCCTTGCGTCATTTGTCAAGCACAGCTTGCCCCGAAAACAAAACCGCGGGAATACAAAATAGTTGAAAAATTTATGTATGTGACGCTATACATTGGATTTTATTTCAGTTGGTTTCCGCTCCTACTGCAAGCTTTCCTTGAATTATCAGTGACTGGCGTTATAGCTTTGCCTCATTTTGTACTTTAATGACGCAATGCTGGGGCCAGCATCAGTTACGGTGGCAAAGACGCCACGGTGGCGTACAGGGTAAGGCATTGCGCTGCTGAGCCCAAGGACGCGGGTTCGATTCCCGGCTGCGGCAGCAGTTTTTCTAACGGGAGCAGAAAGTAAAAACCCCAGTGTGCCGGGGTTTCAGTGCACGTTAAAGTAACCCAGGTTGTCGGAATTAATCTGGAGCCCTCCACTACTGCGCACCTCGTAGCCCGGGTGGGACTTGGGCATGTGACTTTCGGAAAATTCAAATTATTACCTGCCGGTCGAGAGGTTCTTTTAGGTGCGGCGTACCTTAGGACTGCACAATGTCCGTCAGCGTCCGTGCACATAGCATTTACAATCGCAAAACATCGCACAGGCACCGGCCAGATGTGAGCCTGTGTCTGGTAGACCAGACACAGTGTCAGTCGTCTTACCCAGTGGGCCACGACCGCGAGTTAGTGCCCGAGAGTCAAATGGCTTACTCCCTTGCCTGTAACGGTGTGGAATTCCTGAGGACCTCCCAATGTCCGTCCGAGTGCATCCCTGCACACACCACCATCACCGAAAATCCAGAGAAATTCGATTTGAGCCGCGAGTTGCAGTTTCATTTAGGGAATAATCAAGGTGCAACTCATAGCCCAAGTCGAATAATGGTCGGGGCAAATAACAAAAGTCCCGTAGCAAGCGCTTTGGGATATCTTATTCTATCTTGCTTGTACTATATTGCCGCGAACCATACATTGGTTTTGTTTATTTTTGTTTTGCCTTTACCGCCCGGCTGCGCCGGTCTGTGTTATCTCTGCGCCAAGGGAAGCGCGTGTTCCATTCTTTCTTTCTGTGCCGCATGTGTTATCTGTTGTGATAGGAAGAGCATTCCGATCTAACGTGAACAGCCCAGAACATTCTTCTTGGATGTACTATGTTCTCGATGCGAATCGACGTTTCGAGAACCAAAAGATAAAAAGCCTGCAGTGCGGACGCCGGGGCATTCGATTCGACGACGCTCGCCTGTGCAAGTCACTTTGTTGACCGCTGCTTCGCCGCCTCTGTATTCTTTTGAGTTGTTAGGGGAGCACAAGTTCGCTCCAATAAACGTGTTTCTGATTCAAGACAACTGCATCGTCCTTGTCTTCGTGACATCTGGTGGAGGTGCTGGGTACGCACCCTTCATGCCCACTACAACCTCGCGAATCCGCCAAGCCAGTCCAACAAGAGCCAGCCTCCGCCTGCAAGATTTACCACCCGAGTTCGGTTTGATGCCAGAAGGACCCAAGAAAAGGAACGCTGCAACCAACACCATGGTGCAAGAAACAACGTCGCCAATCGTCCTGCAGCAGCCCCGGGAACCGCCATCGTTACGGGGAGCCCCCGCTGAAGACCCCGAAGAATGCTTCGAGAAGCTGGAGCGCGTCCGCATCTTCAACAGGTGGGACGACGAAGAAACTTTCCGGCATGTCTTCTTTTACTTAGAAGATGCTGCTCGAACTTGGTTCGAGAACCTTGAGAGTTCTTTGACCGACTGGAATCACTTGAAAAGGGAGTTCCTGAAGACATTCACTACCATTGTGAGAAAAGAGCGAGCTGCGCTTTTGCTTGAAACTCGGACACAACACCCCAACGAAGGGGTTGTGATCTTCGTTGAGGAGATGAAGCAACTATTTCGCCGCGCGGACCCCGAAATGACGGAAGAAAAGAAGTTACGCTTCTTGATGCGCGGTGTGAAGGAGGAGCAGTTTGCTGGACTTGTCCGCAACCCGCCCAAAACCATCGCTGAATTCGTGACCGAAGCCAGCACGATTGAGAAGGCTCTCGAAATGCGTGCTAAGCAGTATGACCGGAACTTTGTTGGCGCGGCCAGTGCGAACTACGTCGACAACATGCGGATTCCGGCTGATAGCCTACGCGAGACCATCCGCGCAGTAGTGAGAGAAGAGCTGCGGAAACGTTTCCCGACGACGCCGCAACCCCAAGTCGCTTGCCTAACTGACGTGATCCGGGAAGAAGTTCAAAACGCTTTGGGAACTTCTGTGGCATCCGAAGTACACTGCGAGCCCCAAGCTATGACGTACTCCGCGGCTGTTCACCGACCCCGCCCTACTCCAACACGTCGTCAAGAGGCACGTCGTCAAGAGGCCCCGCCCTACCGCCGCCCACTGTCGCCCGCGCGACCCCCGGTAGCACAAACCCAGACGCCGAGGAAGACTGACGTATGGCGAACACCGGATAATCGTCCTCTGTGCTACCACTGCGGAGAGGCCGACCACATCTACCGTCGCTGCCCATACAAGAGACTCGGACTACGTGGTTTCTCCGTGGACGCACCACGCCCCCGGCCCGGCCAGCACCCATCTGAGATTGAAGAATACCAGTCGAACACTAGCCGTCAACCAGCACGTTTCAACCGTTCGCCGTCGCCCTACCCGTACCAGTCGCCGGTCCGCCGTAGCAGTGCTGACTTCGCACGTGGAAGGTCTCCCAGCCCACGCGGGGGAAACTAAAGGCGGCAACTTCTGGAGGTGAAGTTGCTCTACTGCGAAAAACTGGAAACCCTCCAATGACGCAAGGACGCGCTGAAGACAGTGATTCACGACATGCCCTCATCCCGACGACCCCACCTAACCCTGACGAGACTCCCGAACACGACGACAGCTACACGGCGCGACGCGTACCCGACCTGACGGAGACGTCCGTTGATAAGACGACGACAACGACGATGCACAGTGCCCGACCATGAACACGTACAAGCAGAGATACGACGCCCCGACGAACCCGGAACTTGAGGAAGACTGCATCTGACGTCAAGGTGTCCATCGACGGCTTTGACGTAGTCGCTCTCGTAGACACGGGAGTTGACTATTCGGTAATGAGCGGACCATTTGCGTCTAAACTGAAGAACGTTATGACCAGATGGGATGGTCCGCACATACGCACAGCAGGAGGCCACCTCGTGACGCCAAGTGGAACGTGCACATCGCACGTCACCATAGACGGCACAACGTACCCTGCGGCGTTCATCGTTCTGCCTAACTGCTCCCGCGACGTAATTCTTGGAATGAACTTTTTGATGGACAACGGTGCAATAATCGACCTGCAGACTAAGTCAATAACTTTTTCCCCCCATCACTCTATGACGCCGGAACCGAACCCCGAACGACGTGCTGCTGTAAGGATTGCCGATGATCATGTCACCCTGCCACCCCGCGCAAGCTTGATGGTCGCAGTCTACTGTGAAGATGCTGCTCCTGAAGTCGACGCTATCGTAGACACTGATCAAAGGGTGCTTCTCGACCGTGGTGTGTCGGTCGCAAGAGGCATTGCGCGTTTCAAGGAACACCAATCCCACATTTTGGTTACTAATTTCACCGAGGAGTACCAGCATTTAAAGAAGGGCGCGGCAATTGCATTCCTCGAAGAAACGCAAGAAGGAAGTGACGTGGTCGCGGTCGCCGACTTTGAACGCACACCCGTAGAAACCTTCAAGCTCCCGCAGCCCTTCGACGTGAATCCGGCGCTACCGCAAGAACAAATGGAACAAATTATTGGCTTTGCTGCGTCGCTATAGCGAATGATTTTCGTCGAGCGCAAAACTGCGTCAGACCCCTGTAGCGAAGCACCGAATAATAACCGAAGATGGAGCCCAACCTACCCGACAGTCACCGTACCGCGTCTCTTCACATCAACGGGAAGGCATCCGGACTCAAGTCCACGACATGCTCAGCGACGACATTATACAGCCATCGAAAAGCCCCTGGGCTGCGCCCGTCGTTCTCATAAAGAAAAAAGACGGCACATTATGGTTTTGCGTTGACTACCGGCGACTGTACAAAATCACGAAAAAGGACGTGTACCCACTCCCCCAAATCGACGACGCCCTCGACCACCTCTGCCACGCGAAGTACTTCTCATCGATGGACCTCAAGACCGGCTACTGGCAAATTGAAGTGGACGAGAGAGACCGAGAGAAGACTGCATTTATAAACCCAGACGGCCTATACGAGTTCAAGGTGATGCCGTTTGGGCTGTGCACAGCACCAGCGACGTTTCAAAGAGTCATGGACACTGTGCTAGCTGGCCTTAGGTGGCACACCTGCCTCGTATACCTCGACGACGTAGTGGTATTCGCCCGGACTTTCGACGACCACCTTGATAGGTTGGAGTCTGTACTCGAGGAAATTCGTACGTCGGGGTTGACGCTGAAGCCTGAAAAGTGCCGTTTCGCATACGGGGAACTGAAGTTCTTGGGCCACGTCGTCAACGCCGCGGGAGTCCTACCTGACCCGGCAAAAACTTTAGCCATTGCAAACTTCCCAAGGCCGAAAGACAAGAAGGGCGTGCGAAGATTTCTCGGGATGTGCGCACACTACCGGCGCTTCGTCGCAAACTTCGCACGCATTGCAGAGCGACTCACGCGCTTGACGAAAGATAGCACCCCTTTCAGCTGGGAAAACGACCAAGAAAAAGCATTCGGCGAGCTGCAAAAACGCCAGCAAAGCCCGCCCGTGCTCGCTCATTTCGACGAAAATGCCGAAATGGAAATGCACACGGACGCCAGTGATATAGGCTTGGGTGCCGTCCTTGTCCAAAAGCAAAGCGGCTGCGAAAGGGTAATCGCCTATGCCAGCCATGGTCTCGCGAAGGAGGAGAAAAACTATTCTGCTTCTGAGAAAGAGTGCCTGGCTATTATATGGGCGATTTCAAAATTTCGCCCATACGTGTATGGAAGGCCATTCAAGGTTGTAACAGACCACCATGCGCTGTGTTGGCTCGCCAATTTGAAGGACCCCTCTGGCCGTCTTGGGCGGTGGAGCTTGCGCCTGCATGAGTTCGACGTTACAGTCGTTTATAAATCCGGCAGGAAACACTCCGACGCCGACTGCCTGTCCCGCGTCCCCGTCGACCCACCACCACAAGACTCTGATGAAGACAGCGCGTTCTTCGGGATCGTGACGGAGAACGACCTAGCCGCCCAGCAGCGTGCCGACCCCGACTTACGCGTCATAATCGAGTACCTCGAGGGATGCAACGTTGACGTTCCTAGGACCTTCAAACGCAGCTTACCAGCATTCAGCCTGAGAAACTCCGTCCTTGTGAAGAAGAATTTCAGCCCCAGAACAAGAGCGAATTACCTTCTCGTCATCCCCACGGACCTTCGTGACGAAATTTTGGAAGCGTGCCACGACGACCCGTCTTCCGGACATCTGGGCACAGCCCGCACTATGGGAAAAATCAAGGCGAGGTACTACTGGCCCGGCCTTACCTCTGACGTCACCCACTACGTCCGGAGCTGCTGTGACTGCCAGCGACGAAACACGCCGCCGACAAGACCCGCCGGACTTCTGCAACCGATCGCCGTACCATCGAGACCATTTCAACAGATTGGAAGGGACCTTTTAGGCCCGTTCCCTACGTCACGATCACAGAACAAGTGGATTGTCGTAGCGACAGACTACATGACGCGCTACGCAGAGACCACCGCTCTTCCGAGGGGGACTTCACAAGAAGTGGCGAAGTTCTTTCAAAGCCAAGTTGTGCTGCGACATGGAGCCCCGGAAGTCCTAATCACAGACCATGGAACGGCATTTACTGCGGAGCTGGTGCAAGGAGTATAACGCTACAGCAACACGGATCACCGAAGAACGACGGAGTACACCCCCAAACGAACGGACTAACAGAACGTCTGAACAAGACAATCGCAGATATGCTGTCAATGTAGGTTGACGTTGAACATAAGACTTGGGACGAAGTGCTCCCGTATGTCACGTTTGCGTACAACACGGCTATCCAGGAGACGACGCACCTGACGCCGTTCGAGCTTTTCTACGGTAGAAGGCCGACTACGATGCTCGACGCCATGCTTCCGCACGTAGAAGATGACGACCTCAACGCCGACGTCCACGGATATCTTCAACGTGCGGAGGAGGCCCGCCAGCTCGCTCGAGTTCGTGTAACGAACCAGCAGCTGGTGGATGCGGGCCGCTACAACCTCCGACGCCGAGACGCCGAGTACCAACCAGGGGATCGTGTGTGGGTTTGGACTCCCACCCGACGACGCGGACTCAGTGAGAAGCTCTTGCGACGGTATTTCGGACCCTACCAGATTCTACGACGTGTTGGCCAACTTACCTACGAAGTGATCCCCGATGGTGACTCCGGCACATCACGACAACGCACGCGGCCTGAAGTCGTCCACGTGGTTCGCTTAAAACCTTTCTACGGACGATGACGAACTTTTATTTTCATTTGTTCGGACTGTCGCTTATGTTAGCATCGGGTCGATGCAATCTTAGAGGGGGGGGGGGGTAATGCCGCGAACCATATATTGTGTTTGTTTATTTGTGTTTTGCTTTTACCACCCGGCTGCACGTTTTGCTTTCACCGCCCGGTCTGTGTTATCTCTGCACCAAGGGAAGCGCGTGTACCATTCTTTCTTTCTGTGCCGCATGTGTTGTCTGTTTTGATAGGGAGAGCATTCCGATCTAACGTGAACAGCCCAGAACAATCTTCTTGGATCTACTATGTTCTCGATGCGAATCGACGTTTCGAGAACCACGTGCGCCAAAAGATAAAAAGCCTGCAGTGCGGACACCGGGGCATTCGATTCGACGACACTCGCCTGTGCAAGTCACTTTGTTGACCGCTGCTTCGCCGCCTCTGTATTCTTTTCAGTTGTTAGGGGAGCACAAGATCGCTCCAATAAACGTGTTTCTCATTCAATACAACTGCATCGTCCTTGTCTTCGTGACATTAGAGTTTGATGTATTACCAGGCCCTCAGTTCAGGACTTGGTTTTTTATAATTATATTTCGTTATTTTATATTTTTCCTTTGCAAGCTGTCACCAGTCCTGCGTTCTTGAGCGTGTGTATTTTTGTTTTCCTTTTATTCCTCTAAATAATGTGGGGCTGCGGAATTGTTAGTGATATTTTCTTTATAAACGCGAAATTGATGCCTTCTCAGTATAATACTACAGCAAAAGCTCGTTAGGTCGAATGACAGGAGGATGTCATATCAGTTCAAAATGATGAAAGTTACAACTAATAAAAATGATGACTGAGAACAGTAAACTATAACGCAGAAGCACTACGCCTTGTCAATAATAACGCCCGTGGTCGCCACTTGCCTCTTCTTGTTGGAGGTAACAGCCTGATGTTTTTGCTCTCACGAAAGAAGTTAGCATAGGGCCTCCTCTTCGCCCTCGTCAAAACTCACGAAGCGACGTGCTGTAATAAATCCCGCTATGACTTTCGTAGAGGAGGGCTGCCCGTGTGCTTTGTCCTCCTCCGCGTTGTCGTCACGTGCGGCGACAGGTTCCGCATTTCTTGCCTGAAAATCAATGTCCTTATATTCAGTTAAAATAGTTCTTTTAACAACGTCCGACTTGGAGGTTTTCAGTTGAATTTACTGGATTTAAACTCCTACTTTTGCAATCTCCGCCCCACAGGTGACGCAGCCTTGTTTGTGGGCACTGGTTGCATTTCTCTGACCGCGTGCAAGGCGCCAAACCACCGGCGAAGTAGTCGTAGTTTGAATTACTGTGGCGCATCCAGCTCGTGTTCGAATCAATGACCTTTCTATACACAGACCTCTGTGGAGCTTTGGCAGACAAAATCAGACCAATACAGAACTATGGAGCTCTGCTAGTCCAGATTAGGCAGTTCGAATATGTATAAATTCGAATTATTCTAGCACGGATTCCCGAGATTTTCTTGCATCTGTGCGTATACTTTTTACAGTAATTGCATATTGAGGTGCGGGAACCCAATCAAGATACTGTGATTTTTAGGCGGAAGCACCTTAGGGCCCGGGCTGTCGGCGTCTGGTGTCGTTGCCGTCTTATGTTGTCGTCATTGCATATAGTCACGGCAATAAAACACCAGCACACTCGTTTTCAAAGTCCTCGTGCGAGAACGTTTCATCTGCGCGGGCGAAAATGCGTACTAAAAAACACACCCGGACCCTCGTTTTCGAACGCCTCGTGATAGAACGCTTCGTGCGTCAAAAACGCGAGAGTTTTACAGCAAAGCTGTATACCTGTACTGCCCAACGTTTTTATCTCCGTGGGAATATCCGTTTTATTCAAAGTTTTATTTACCTGGCCCGTGTGGCAACAGAGAGACTTACAATTTTTGAACAAACTTACACTGCATGCTTCCCCTCTCTCGAGGTTTCACGTTAGTGGAGATGGCCGGATATTTTTTCTTTAGCCGTATATTTTGTGTGAATGTCGGCTTACCCAGACAGCATATTTATTAAGAATGGTGGTTGAAATATTGTCTGGGCCTGGGGACTTCTTGTTATCAAGGTTGTGGAGTAGGCACTGAACTCCTTCTTCATTAATATGTAATTCTGGCAGAGGGTTCATTAAAAGATATGATCGTAAAGATCCTCCAGAGGACCCATGCGGGAATACCGAGTGAAAGAAGGCATTTATTTCATCGGCTATTTGGTCTGGTTAAGTGACAAATTTGTTACAGGGTGTGAGCTGGGAAATATCGTAATCTCGCTTCGACAAATAGCGCCAAAACTTTTTTGGTTCAGGATGCATGAATGATGGGAGCGTGTTGGAATAGAATCGAGACTTAGCGCTGCGAATTTTGTTTTTCAGTCTAGCGATAAGGCCCTGTAGGTGATCAGATTTTCCGGCTTTGCGCCGCATTTTGATCTTCCTTTTTAAATGTATGATCTCCCGCGTCACCCGCGGATAATCTCGATCAACGCGTTTCCTTTTTAAAGGCACGTAAAGAGCTTCACAATCGCACACGAAATCTTTAAAGCATGTCTATAGTTCATGCACGTTGTTAATTTTTTTCGAAAACGGGAAAACAGGATTCTAAATGGGCGAAGATAGCAGCGTCTTCTGCACGGGCATAGTTTCTGAAATAAGTAGCTCTGGATTTTTTTGTTTTTTGAACTAGTGTTAAAGGACACGAAAGAGAAGTAATCTTGAGGTTGGAAATCTCATCTTCAACACTTATCGCACAGTCTTCAAGGGAACTACTCACAAACATGAGATGAAGCACAGACGAACAGGAACATACAATACGCGTAGCACTAGATACTAGTTGCGACGATGACAAACTATGTGCTGTTAGTAACAATGATTTGCACTTCCCACCTCTCGGTCATCATGACATAAATGATGTCAGTTAAATCCTTGAAAATTAAATCTCCGCGAAGAATTATCTTCGAACGCGAATTTGTAGGTTGTGCAATATAGTCGTTCATAATTTCTATATACTAAGGGAAAGAGTTTGGTGGTCGATACACTGCGCCCAAGAATGTGCTTTTTCCAGAGAAAAAATATTCAGGCATCTCAAACATTCGCGGTTGCTAATATACTCGAAACGGGAAAACCACGTTCTCTTTCATAGGTATCGCTATCCCGCAGCTTCTTGTTGCTCTGTCTTTGAGGATTCATTTGTCTGAGGGGGGAACAACCTCAGACGTTAGCGCGCCTTCGTGCAACCAGCTTGCCGTGATAACTAAGGTATGTGGATTCTGGTTTAGTATTAGGCTTTCCAGAAGGGTTAGCTTGTTTAAAACGCTCAGTGCGTTAAGTGATCAAATTCGAAGGGTTTTATTAAGGTCCCGTCATTGCTTGGTTTGAATTTCCAGCTGCCTTTGCGCAGGCGTAACTGGTTTTGCCACTGTAACCCTTCGATTGTGGTGCAAGTCCCAGACGAACAGTTTTCCGTCGACTTTTAACTTGTCAAAAATTAGCGACACTTCTGAGTCTGATGCCCTTCCTTGTGTTGCAGAATGCCAAAGTTTCTGTCTTGTATCGCGCAGTATTTTGGAAAAATCCTCGGAAATTGCCATTTTCGTTCCTTTCAGTTCGCTGCAGCAGGACAAATTTTTTTTTTCTGCGAAGTCATAAAATTTTAAGAATAACCGGACGGTGACGTTCTTAGTGGTATTTTCCAAACCTATGAATCTTTTTTAAAGACTCTAATTCTATGCCTAATACTCTCTGGAATACTTCTTTGTTAACTCTGGCCTCCAGTGTCTCCAATCTTCGTCTAGTTCTTCACTAATAGCTTATATTACGAGATCGTTGCGGCGGCAACTATTTTCGAAGTGTCTACTTTGGCAGACAGTTCAAGAAGTTGGTTTTTCGAGCTGCTACCGTCTTCCTCGCACACCGCCAATTTTTGTTCTAGAGTTTGCCGGCGACATATTTCCTTTTCAATGGATGTAACCCTTTCCTGAACGTTGGCCACCGCAGATTCTACTCTTTTAAGATTGGAAGTCAATTCTATCAAAGATTTCGTAGTTTCCTTTGCTGTTTCAAAACCCTTTTCAGTAGGTTGTTAGTCGAACTCGATTCAGATTCTGAATCTGATTTGGCCTCGGGTTGGCTTCTATATCACCCGTGGTTAGTAACCGCAATTCGATAATATCAGCACAATCTTTGTCAGCATCAAGAAAAATTTGGAGTTGGCAGCACCGTCAAGGTTAAAGCGTCATCTCTAATGGAAGATGTGTATTGCACACCCACCGGACCTGAATAAAGAAGAGCAGAAAGATTAGCATCCGATACTTTCTGATGCAACCAAGTCCACTGAATGATCTGCCTGTGCGCCCGGTATTTATACGGTCGAGATGAGGACCTTCCGTTGACGTCCTCTGTTAGTCAGCCACTGCATGCGCAGTATGCTTTCGCTGATGTCGGGTGCTGGCAGTTTCGCTGTGTCCATGGCCCATTCGCCGGAGCAGGTGTTGTAGTGTTGACTTGCAAGCAAGCTGGATCACAGGCCACAGCGATATGCCCCGTAGGGCACAAAGCGACCTGGATAACGAAGAGCACAGGGATTAGCATCCCTTCATTTCTGGTGCAACCTAGTCCACTTTCTACAACAAACGCAATGAGAGATGATCACAATTTTTCACTTGTTTTATAAACGATTTATTATGACCAGTTTCTCTAAAATCAGCGGCAGTAATTATTCTTACACATTTCGGGAACCCCCATTAGAGCTGCATAATTGAGCACCGCAACAAGGGCAAAGATGTGTGCGCTGCGTTGTTCTCATAACGCAATGCACACTATGTATTCTTAGTATTGCATTACCGAAGGCACCTGTTGTACCTGGCCGCACGTTTCCGTAACAACTTCGTCGTTGTTTTGACAAACTCCATAGTGTTTGTGTTGTAAACAGGATACTGCAAAGGCTCTGGAATAACATTCAGAGCTCTCTGCAATGTCCCCTGCACCACAGAAAGAGTTTTGTTAAAGGACTACTTGTTTCTGATTTTCACCGCTCAGTCGCGAGGTACGCGTGTGTAGTAAGGGGAAGCTCCCTCGCAGGTTCTTTTTAGGGTTTCAGTCGCGACTGCGCCTTGCCACAGCTCCAACAATTTGACGAGGGCGCTTCCTCACAAAAAAACATATCTTAGGAAAATACAATAAACATCAAACCACAAAATATTACACCCGCAATCCAATTACAATTTAGTGGTTTTCCAAATTTACATAACTCTGGGAACCACCAGTTCCAAAGCAAATACAGAAAAAAGTCCCCTCCAAACGTTCAGGGTGATGAGTCGCAGTCGGCAGGGCGCTGTGGGTGCTGGAGACTAGGCGTAGTGCGGTTTTTCGGGGCTATGATGATGGCGTCACACACGCCGGAGCGTCGACGAGAACGACGCACTGTTGCCGTGGTATACAACGGTCTGCTTGGCAGCCGCTCACCATATGGCGCCCTGTAGCAGCGGGAAGGATGCAACCATGCATTGTCGGTCGCCGGCGGGCAGCGAGCGGCGGGTCGTCCTAGGAGTGGAGCACGCCAACGTTTCGCGCCTCGTTCAACGGTACGACTGCTGACGCATGTTACGTGTCAGGAGTCGCACCTCGGCTCCAGGATGCCAAGGTGCCAAGTACACCTCCTCAAACTCGTGTCCCGAAAACACGACGACCTTGGAGTCTTCAACCTGGACGTCGCTCTCCTCGAACCTGCTCTGTCCACTCCTCCCGGCATTCTTCCTTGTTCTAGGCTGGCCTCCCCAGCTGTTCGATTGTGGACACTTCCCATTGGCCGACGTCAGCCTCTCGTGTGGCTTGCAAAGTTTTTCTTCTCGGCGCAACCACACTCAGGGCAGTCCCTGCACGAGTACTACGTGGGTATGTATCCGCGAGATTGTCGTATTCGTCGCCACAACGGGAACCTCACCTGACATGCCCCCCTTAGAGAAGTTTTTTTCTAAAGAACTGCACACGGTGGTTTGGAAAACCTACTCATGGACAAGCGCACCGGGGTATCCAGTCCAGAGGACCACCACACAGGTGGAGCACCATTCCGCACGCTCACACAGAGGGCACCATCACGTGGAGGCATAGATTTGGATGTGAATCGTCACACAATAACTAGTTCACATATTCGCCCGTGAAACACCTCCACGAAAACGTGAGCCCAAATAAGGTGATTATGCTACAGGAAAAAGCTAACACACAACAACGTAATACCTACCTTTGCATAGCGCATGCACAAGTATACACGAGCGAGAAATCCACCAAGAGGCAGGAGGGCAGTTAGTTCATCCTTTTTTAGACAGTGACTGCTGTGCCGCCCTCTGTGTGTCTTGCAGACATGCCTAGCCCAGTAGTTATTAACGTTTCTCTTCGCATCAGAAGCCATACGGGATGGCGGAGACTCACTCCCAGTGTGTCCCCATCGTGCGTGCTTGACAACATTTTTAGGGGCGAAGCTCCTCTTGCTCGGGCCCTGTCCCGTCCCTCGTTGCTGCTGTACACGCCACCACGATGATGATTGTAGCAGGATCCCCATAGGGATTGGCCAACCAAATATTGGCCGAAGAGGTCAAAACGTTCAGCGCGTTCGTTGCTACCCAACAAGGAGGAGAGGAAGAAGAAGAGGTTGTCGTTCGTCGCCTGCGAGCTCAAGACACGTACCGGGGGGACGCAACCCAAGACGCTCTGAAGAAGGCGACGGCCAAGGTGGCCTAAATGTCACACACCAAAGTCGCTGACGTACCCATGGAGGTTCTCATCGCCGCAAAAAGCCCTACATAATCACCACAAACATCGACGTCATCGACGGGCTTGTCGACGGAGCGGTGGGAAGTCTCAAGCTTTGCGAGCGAGGAGTGATGGTCTTGACGCGGCGGCGGCCGGTTTCGATCCCACGACTCTCTAGCCGCGACGGGAGGTACGTGGCGCCATTCCTACTGCGCTACAAACCGAGACGCGGGCATGGCTGCGAGCGCGCCTTATGTTCTTCACTCATTCAGATGGTGCGCGCTGTCAAGAAAACCTATAACAATGCTTCACGGTTTCACCGATAAGCATTTTAGCTTGGCCCCTCTGATCATCATTCACTTCGTGGAGATGGCGGAATTTTTTTGGTGGAACCGTTAGGCGAGCAGCCATTGGGGGTTGCCTTACCACTCATTCGCATCCTCCCAGTTTTTTTCCTCCGTTTCTGTATTCCGTTGTTTCGCACCCTTCACTTACTAACGTAGCATCTTCCAAGATCGTGCAGCTCCTTCGTAGTCCTCAACACTAAATTGTTTGAGATCTGGGAGTTTATGAGTTGCCCGGCTCTGCTAGGGCTCTTTTTAGTAACCAAGCGGGTCTCTGGAGGCGGAATGTCCTCTGGACCCGTTTCACCGTCAAACTCGAGCTCAACAGACGAGCAACCACAATGTGTATTGTCGTCGCCTGCACCTATTGGGAAGTGCCGACTGACTGAAGCATTGGTTTTTAAATGACTTCAGTTTTTGCAAGCCCTTCTCGCAGCTTCAAGTTGAGCTTTTCAGTTTCTGCCATCTCTTTACGTTCTTCCAGCTATACGACTCTTTTCTCGCGCGCGCTTTCTTGCTGAGCGAGCACCCACTCCGACAGCTCTTCGCCGGTGAAACCTAAGCGCTTAAAGGTTGTCAACCTGAGTTTGAGCTCTAACGGCAAATTCCTTTTTCTCGTTTCTTCTAACTTGAGTTGCACTCATGCAGCCTCGGGCTATGCAGCTCTCTCGTCTCGCGCCTGCGCTAGAGCATCGTCAACCCACACCCGGAAGTCTGCATCACGCAACCCGAGAGCCTTCGATGCGGCGAGTACATCTTGCAAGTTCATAGTGCACGCACTCAAGAAACCTAATGCGTGCGCCGTCCCTTTCCGTTGCATAAACATCCTCGTCCTGTCGCGGAAGCCAATTTGTAGTGAGGCTAAGCTCTTTCGCAGGTTCTTTTCAGGGATTCAGTGGCGACTGGGCCTTGCCACAGTGCGAATAATTAGACTAGGGCGCCTGGTAACGGCACAAAGAAAAAATTACACCATCTTCCCGTGGGGAACCCTGATGAGGATGCGAAGCATCGCGGCGGTTCCATGTGGTTCCATTGTGTTGCCCTTATGTTGAGTAATCTGGGTTTTACTAGCGCCAGAGAGAATTCCGCGTCCGGGTTAACACCGGTGACAAAGGCACGCAAGTACTGTTGTGTTACGGTGAGTGGGCGGTGGTTATCGAGGCACCGAAACTCGTCCATCATGTTCTTGACGATGTTGTCTCTGTGGTAGAATCTGTAAGCTCCGTCAGCGTCGGTGAGGTAAAGGTTGTTGGCATTGGTGCGCCGGCTGAGAGCAATGTACACGCCCTCATCTTCGCAGCTTTGTCTTCTCCTTCTTCTTCTTCGGCGGTTCCCCTACGGGAAGATGACGAGGGTGGTTGAACGCGAACCTATCTCGTGATGGATTCTTTGGTTGGCCAATCCCTAGGGGCATCCTGCCACAATAAGCATCAGAGGTGCTGCGGACGGGGCTGGTTGAGCTGCAAGGCGCGTGGCGCTTCCCGCCACAGCTTTTCCATGGGAAATTCAACATCCTCCTTTAAAGTTTTCAGATCATGGTTTTCGTTGACGCTCAGCTTCGCGTGCCTTCGTTGTATCAGTAGCTTCTTGACGTAGTTTGAATGAGTCAAGGACATAAGGCTCTCTCGTAGCACTTGCTCCTGTCCCAAATTTGTAGCCTAGTAAAATAGCACAGCGTATCTCCCGTAGCGTCCAGAGAGTCGTTGGATCGAAACCTGGCACCGCGAAATATTTCTTTTTTTATAGTGTAGTATAGCGCAGCTGTGGGTGTAAGGAGGTGAGTTGCCCATGCGCAGTGTGAGTGCGGACGCCGACGCGGGACATGCCGAGACCATAAGATGCATTCGCATCTAATATAGATTTATAAGAAAGCACTATAAACAGCCCAACCGCAAAAGTATACATCCGAAAACCAATTACAATTTAAAGGTATGCAAATGCACATAACTCTGAGAACCACATCACAAGAGAATGCAAAAAAAACGTTCACCAAAAGTTCAGGGCGATGAGGCGCCGTCCACAGGACGTCGTAGGTGCTGGGCACGAGGCGGGTTGTGGCGTTGGGGGGCTATGAAGACGGCGTCACACACGCCGGATCGTCGACGAGGAAGACGCACTGTTGTCCCCGTATACAACGGTCTACTTTGCAGCCACTCACGATATGACGTCCTGAAGCAGCGGGGAGGATGCAACCGTGCACTGCCGGTCGCCGACGGGCAGCAGGCGGCGGGTTGTACCAGGGGTGGAGCACGCCAACATTGCGCGCCTCCACGAGTCAGGAGTCTCAACTCGGCTCCAGGATGCCAAGGCACCAGGTAGACCCCTCTCGAGCTAAGGTCCGGAAACCCCCACGAGCTTCCAGTCTTCAGCATGGACGTCGCGCTCCTCGAACCTTCTCCGTTCACTCGTCTAGGCGTTCTCCCTCGTTCAAAGTTGACCTCTCCCACTCTTCTCTTTTGGCCACTTCGCATTGGCCCACGTCAGCCCATCATGTGCCTTGCCGCTTCTTTTTTTCCGGCGCTACCGCCCGAACTCACATAGTACTCCGCATGAGTACTACGTGCTTATGTTCCCCCGACGTTGTTGTCTATGTCGTAACAATGGCAACCTCTCCTCATTAGGTGTCATAAAGTGGCTGTCATTTGATTGTTATCGGAGATCAATGCAACCTTCATTTTCCCGCAACCACAATTTTTAAAAGGGCTTGTGATTTAGTATAATTTTCAGTTCAGTGCTTTTATGTTTCTTCGACAGTCGGCTGTTTTATCTTACCCTAAAAACGTCCTTCGGCACGTTTCACGAAACGGGTAAGGTGCAGCTATCTTATTTTTGTAGCTTTAAAACTACGAGGGTAGAGAAATCTTCTCAAGGTTTGTAGTCGTCTAAACGCTATTTTAATTGTTTCGTGGTAATTACACTAAAACAAGCGTTACATCCGTTCTCTCCAACCATAGTCCCTCGCGTAGAAACCAATATAATGGAGAGTAAACGGCAATTTTGAACCGCTTGCAACTCTACTGTTAAGCTAACTGTTCATGTGATGCAAATCTGACTCCCTATAAAGACCGAGTTGTGCTATTTTGACAATATTTTCCCCTTGATGTTTGCGTTGGATTGAGAAGCACAGAGCAGTCACGAAAATGTGGGGTTTGGCAAAGCGCGTTTTGCTGACAAATGTCGATGAAGAACTGAGAGAGAAAACAATACACACAAATATACGATATATTCACCTTCTCCGTAAAAAATTCACAGTTCCTATTTCTCAGAAAAACATTACAAGCAGTTTAAAAGATTAAAAAAATCAATAACAACATATTCTGAAATTCACGAAACGTCGGAAGTAAACAAAGCGCCGATTCATCCATCTATTTTCCACGCACCTTGCTGCCTCCGCGTCTGCTCTCTTCTGAGGAACATGCACCCCACCTACCACATAGGATGAAGGGAGCAACGGGCACGGGTGCTGGCCAAAAAATTTCCCACCATACCTGACGTTATGTATGTGGATGCGGCAGAATACCGCCATCACGACGCCTTTGCCCTCGCCCTAATTAATAGCGCGAATGACCCCCCTGTTAACTGTCTAACCGTACGCACAAGCACCCCTGCCGCGGTAGAGGAGGCGGCAATAGCATTCGTACTAACAACCCGCCCGACACCTACAATTATATTCACCGATTCGAAAACCGCCACCCAAAACATCGCCCGCGGGTACATGTCGTCCGTGGCGTCCACAATTCTCCTTCGAAATCCCAGTCCTCCCTGGTAGACATCGTCTGGACCCCGGTGCACACTGGTTTTGGGGGCGATGAGGCAGCCCACAATGCAGCACGAGGATTGACCATCAGTGCCGGTGCCAGCCTCGTCCCCTACCACGGCGCCCCCCGCAGGGGGCACCTTGTGTACTCAAGGTGTTTTGGTAAGTAGCGCCACCACGGTCCCGAGCTTCGCAGGGGTGCCTACTTCCATAGGCACTTGGTGTCTTGCAACACCACGGACCCGGACCCGAGCACATGTGGGTTGGACCCACCCACGTCCCGGCTGTGCGTGGCTATGCCGTGTCCGAGGAAAAGGGGAACCTGGTGGCTGAGCCAAAGTTGGGGTTGTTTTGGACCTTTACGGCCCCCCAGCAGCGGCAACACTCCACTTTGGCCCCCGCTTCTCGCAGATGGTACCCCTGGTCTGACCCGCCCGGGGGGAATCAGCCAGTCGTCTTTTCCTTCTCTCCACTCTTTCACTTTCCTTTCTCCTCTCCTTCCCCGGTCCTGTCATCTCCTTCCTTCCTGATTTCTACATTTTTCCTGGCGGCAGGGGTTAACCCTGTGCAAGGATATCAACCTTGGTACCAAGTATAGGGTTATAGCGGCAGAGTAACGGTTAGCGTTTACTTTAACGTCACGTTCCCTTGGGCTCGGTGGTGGGCGACCGGCTCTGCCGCCGGATTGATTCCATGTTCATATGGCTTTTTCTATCCTCCCCAAAAATACTGATCGGCCTTCTAAAAGAGGCCGCACCGAGGTAACACAACTAAAACCAGTCTCGCAAGGTGAAACGTTCACAAATTTTTTTGTTATCCACTCTGAAGACGAAAATGCACCACTTGCTAAAACATCTGTCTCCCTCATTGCAAAGTGCCTTGAAAGCGTTGTCGGCCGGGATTACCAAGCTAAGAAACTAGCCTCTGGTGATCTGCCGGTAGAGGTGCAACGAAAGAACCAAAGTCAGAACCTACTAAAACAGAACACCCTGGCTGAACTCAAAGTAACGGTCACACCACATCGTAGCCTGAATACAACGCAAGGCGTGATCTCTGAGAGGGAACTGCTTCACGAGAGAGATGAGGATTTGCTTGAAGGACTGAGGGACGAGGGCGTCACGGCTCTGCGGCGGATCACCATGCGTCGCGCAGGTGAGGAAATTCGAACTAAGCATGTTGTTCTGACCTTCAACCGTACAACGCTTCCTGAATCCGTCCATGCTGCCTTCATATCCTGTCCTGTACGCCCCTACATATCTAGTCCTCGAAGGTGTTTCAAGTGCCAGAAGTATAGCCAGGGAACTCAGTCTTGACATGGCCGACCCACCTGTGCTCACTGCGCACGTGCTGACCACACCAGTGATGACTGCAAAAAAGAACAAGTGAAATGTCCAAACTGTGGTGAACCACACGCTGCGCATTCACGTGCATGTCTCGCATTCAAAAAGGAAAAAGAAATAATTCAACTCAAAGTCACTGAAAACCTAACGTTTGCACAAGCACGCCTGAAGCATGCCCTGCTTTCAGGCAGAAGTTACGCAGACGCTGCTCGCCGGGGGGTGGAGCGTCGTCTGGTGGATGCGGGCACCCAGTGCAACCTGGTCCCGCCACAGCCCCCCGCCCAGCAGCAGATAGTTGCTCCCGTGGCTTCTGCCGCTACACCCTCCTCTAGTGCTGTGCCTAAGGCTTCCAGCGCGACCACCTGTGCTGCGCCTAAGGCCTCCAGCACGAGCTCTGGTGCTGTGCCTAAGGCCTCAAGCATGAGCTCAGTCCAGATGAGTGATGATCTGGCTCCATCCCGGGCATCTGCAACACAGCAGAAGGCTGCTCCTGCGGTCACTGCTGTTGCAGCAATGTCCAGTGCTGTGGCTGCGGCCTCTAGCACAAACAGTGTCTCCACTGACACTTCTTCAGAAACATTGGATGAGGCCATGGATGTCTCTACAAGCACACCTGGTTCTGAAACACAACAGGAGCGCCGCAGTTCCGCTGGTCGGGGTAAATCAAACAAACCGAAGTCGTCCAAGATCACTACACCGGGAACTAACTCACCGACCTAGGTAAACTACTCAAACCCCCCAAAACAAAACTCCTTCATTAATGACCCTTTAAATGGAAAAAGAACATCTCATGATCTGTATTTTTCTTCTCTTGTTATTTATGGCTGCTGAAAGTGTTATCCAGTGGAATTGGAGGGGGCTGTTGAACAACCTTGACAATATATATGATATACTTTCAAATCACAAACCAAAAATACTGTGTCTCCAAGAAACACACCTAAGCCCATCTCAGACAAACTTTTTAACACAATACACTATATGTCGTAAAGACAGACTGAACTACCACCATCCGTCTGGTGTTGTGGCAATAATAGTACAAAAATCTGTTGCTTGTCAACACCTGCAGCTACAAGCTTCACTTCAAGCAGTTGCCGTTAGAGCCATAATTTTTGATAGACTAATAACAGCGTGTTCTCTTTACATTCCACCGGACTATTGTTTATCCAGCGTCGAATTTGACAACCCCACCAATGAGCTACCTGAACCCTACATAATTATTGGGGATTTTAATGCCCACAACCCTCTCTGGGGATCTGTGCGAGCTGACGCGCGAGGCCGGCTAATTGAAATGTTCATCACATCGTCCGGCAGTTGCATCTTTAATAAGAAACATCCAACATACTACAACACGGCCCACAACACATATTCTGCAATAGACCTGGGAATTGGCTCCGCAATTTTACTGCCCACCTGTGAGTGGAAAGTAATTAACAACCCCTATGGAAGCGACCATTTCCCCGTGAAACTACTAGCTATAAGCAATAACTCCCAAGACACCGATTCGCTTCGAACTTTTAAACAACATGCAGCTGACTGGAAAACATTCAAAGAACTTTCCAGACTAACCCCTTCACTAATAAGTCATTTAGATGTTGAAGCAGCCAGCTCACTTATTACGGCCCAAATCCTTGACGTGCTCAAAAGAGAATTCCAGAGACCACTCCTAAAACCCTCCCCAGACCTAGACCATGGTGGAATGAGGAGTGCAAGCGTGCACGTTCGGAACAGAATAAAGCATGGGCACTCTTACGCCGCTATCCTACGGCAGAAAACCTGCTTAAGTTTAAACGGGCAAAAGCCAAAGGAAAGCGGACACGGCGCTTAGCAAAAAACGAAAGTTGGACAAGGTTTATATCATCTATAAACTCTTACACACACTCTCGCAAAGTATGGACTAGGATAAAGAAACTAAAAGGCTACAAGACCAACCCTACTGCCCTTGTAAATAGTGTGGGTAACACAATGAAAGACCAAGCAGATGCTCTCGGCAAACATTTTGAACAGGTATTCAGTTCCTCTCATTACACACAAACTATATTACGGCACAAGAAAGCAGCTGAGCGCCAGCCCCTTTGTGTGAACAAACGATCAAATGAAGGATACAATGCACCATTTACGATGCCCGAACTAATTACTGCATTGTCCACATGTGGTAAGTCAGCCCCTGGAGCTGACAGAATCAGCTATGAGATGATCAGGCACTTACAAATTGACACACTTTACACAATACTCTCTCTCTTTAACAAAATATGGCAGAAAGGCCGCTTTCCGAAAGCATGGAAAGAGGCAATCGTTGTACCTCTTCTAAAAGAGGGGAAAGAACCATCCTTTGCTGCTAGTTACAGGCCTATTGCCCTGACCAGCTGTTCGTGTAAGCTCCTGGAAAAAATGATAAACCGACGACTTTTTTACTTTCTGGAGTTTCATGGTGTTCTAGACAAAAATCAGGCAGGGTTTTGGTCTGGGAGATCAACTACAGATAATCTGCTTGCGTTTGAATCGTATGTTAAAGACGCTTTTGTCCATAAACAGCACTGCTTCTCTGCATTCTTTGATATGGAGAAAGCCTACGATAGAACGTGGCGATATGGCATTGTATTGCACTTGCAGTCGTTTGGCCTTAGTGGTAATATACTCAATGTTATTCAAGACTATTTGTCTGATCGCACATTTCGTGTCCATGTGGGGACTGCCCTGTCTAGAACATTTGGTCAAGAAAATGGCGTACCCCAGGGAGGAGTGCTGAGCTGTGCACTGTTCATTGTCAAAATGAGTTCTCTTAAAACTGTGCTGCCTCGGACTGTTTCATACTCTGCCTACGTTGACGATATCAAAGTTAGCTTTAAATCCTGTAATCTGTCGATATGTGAACGTCAAATCCAATTAAGTGTCAACAGGCTGGTTACATGGGCTGAAAAAAATGGTTTTAAGTTTAACGCTGAAAAAAGTGCTGTTGTTATCTTTTCTAGGATACGCAGTGTACAACCTCTTCCTTGTATCACGTTAGGAGGTCAGCCCATACCAATGAAAAAGGAGCACAGGTTTCTAGGTATTTTGCTCAACCACAAGCTCACATTCATACCACACATTAAATTACTAAAAGTAAAATGCCTCAAAACAATGAACATTTTAAAGGTACTATCTCATCAGTTCTGGGTTACGGATGCAAAATGTCTGCTAGCACTTCTTAATAGTGTTGTTAGGTCAAGAACAGACTACGCCTGCATTGTATACCAGTCTGCAACCAAAACAGCACTCAAAATGTTGGACCCAGTTTACAACTTGGGGATTCGCTTGGCCACGGGGGCATATCGAACAAGTCCTATTCCATCCCTTCATGTCGAATTAAACCAGTGGTCTCTAGGGTACCAGCGCGCCTACACTGTTCTGATGTACGCCGCAAAGATAACTTCTTTGAAGGAACACCCTCTCAATACCATAATGAAAAATAACACAACTGATCATCTCTTTGAAAACCGACCATCCATAGCTCCACCTTTCCCGCTGGCAGTTTCACACCTCGTCAGCGAGTTCCAAGTTCCTCTCACTGTTGTCTACCGTACCTCAGTTTATGATTTGGTCGCTCCGTGGGACACTTTCCCAGTTCACTGTGACATGTCCTTTGGAGAAATACATAAGAAAAATGTACCAAACTTTGTCATCACTTAGCATTTTCTGTTCCTCCAAGACAAATACAAGGCAGCTGAATTTTACACAGATGCCTCAAAAACTACCACAGCCGTATCCTGTGCTGCAAATGGCCCCCTTCTCAATGTGTCCAAAACAATGAACACGAACACAAGTATATTCACTGCAGAGGCATACGGTATACTACTGGCTTTAAACCACATTCTTCAAAACAAAATAAGAACTCTGTTATATACACGGACTCTCTGAGTGTCGTCTCAAATCTTTCATCTCGGAAGGTCAGTAGAAACCCCAATTTTAATTGTGTTTTAAGAGCTCTCCACTCTGCTTATGGCCTGAAACTCGTTGTCACAGTCTGCTGGGTTCCTGGCCACTGCGGCATTGCTGGAAATGAAGCTGCTGACCGTAGTGCTGCAGCTGCCGCCCTTCGAAGCAGCATAGACGTAAACCAGGTCCCATATTGAGATCTGAAACTTTTTGTATAAAGGAAGCTGCGGGACCACTGTAGCAGCAATGGGACAAAGAAGTAGAGAATAAACTACATATCGTTAAACCCAAAATAGAAAAGCCTCCTGCTGAAAAACATGACAGATTTGTAGAGGTAGCATTATGCAGATTAAGAATTGGCCACACACACATCATACACTCATACCTTTTAACAGACGCAAACAAGCCACAGTGCCATCGATGTGGGGGTCAGCTTTCTGTCCTTCATATGCTTATTGAGTGTGACATGTGCATCATTGAAAGGAAACGTGATTTTAATGAAGCTTACACATATAACATTCCCTTGCACCCTTCATTATTTTTATCAGACCATCCAATGTTCCCATACAAAAAAGCTTTTAGTTACCTAGCAGATGTAGACTTTTTAAAATACATATTATGTAGACCATAACCTCACCTGTGTTCATTATGTGTTTTAAAACGGTGGTGGAACCTGAGAGTTTACACCTTACGTGCTTGCACTCACTGTTTTAATATGACCCTATGCACCATTTATCTTAGTATACTCACTATGCTTTAATTATGGCCCCCTGAGTAAAGGTTTTTAAACTAGTGCCTCCTTTATAAATCTTTCTCATCTCTTTCATCATTGTCATGGCGCTCTTTGCCTTTGTCGGCCTTGCGCCATTAAACCCAAAATCATCATCACCCTACCACGGCGCCAGGTCAGCCAGGGATGAGTAAATCAAGTACCACGATATAACCGCGCAGTACCGCCTTTCTCGCCGTTGGTACCCTCCTGCCCACCCTGAGCTAACCAACGATCAACAGCGCTTATGGCGACTCCTGCAGACAAACCTTTGGCCTGCCAAGCACTACTGCATCGATTCACCCCTCGCAATTCCCCTCGCCAAACTGTCCACCCTGTGGGGACCCAGCCACAATGGTCCACCCTAAGTGGGCCTGCCCTTAAGATCCCTTTCCCTCCATAGTTAGTGACAAGCAGTGGGAGGGAGCGCTGGGCAGCTCGGACCCAGAGATCGAGATACTTCTGGTCACCCGCGCTGACAACGTCGCCGCCGGCCTCACACCGACGGCCACACCGATCTCGTGAACCCGGTTAAGGCTCAATAAAGTGATCTCTCTCTCTCTCTCTCTCGGTGCACCGAAGTGCCGGTATGCAGACGTTTAGCCAACCAAACATTTTAGCCCAGGTCGTTTCGAGTAAAATAAGATTCACTTATGTGATTCACCGACAAATTTTTAACCAAAACAATAAGATATTGCCGCGAACCATGCATTGGGTTTGTTTTTTTGTGTTTTGCTTTTACCGCCCGGCTGCGCTGGTCTGTGTTATCTCTGTGCCAAGGGAAGCGTGTGTTGCATTCTTTCTTTCTGTGCCGCATGTGTTATCCGTTCTGATAAAGAGAGCATTCCGAACTAACGTGAACATCCCGGAATAATCTTCTTGGATCTACAATGTTCTCGATGCGAATCGACGGTTCGAGAACCACGCGCGCCGGAAGATCAAAAGCCTGCAAAGCATACGCCGGAGTATTCGATTCTGCGACGCTCGCCGACGCACGTCACTTTGTTGACCGCTGCTTCGCCGCCTCTGTGTTCTTTTGAGTGGTTAGGGAAGCACAAGTTCGCTCCAATAAACTTGTTTCTCCTGCAAGACAACTGCGTCGTCCTGGGCTTCGTGACAATATTGAATGGAATGGAATTATCTTATTTTACGCATAATTCTGAGGCATGTAGTTTTAGTGAAACCATTTATTCCATATTTATTTATTGCTGATCCTTTGTTAATCCTGCTTTACGTATATATATTGTTCGAAGATCTGCGCTGAATATCGCTCGAAATATTTCACCCAGTATCAACATTCTTTTCGCAAAAGTATAGAATGTGATCGTGAGTGTCATCAATAAGCCGAGATCCCACGTTGCTCATATGAAGCTACGCTGCGTAGTATGACATTGTGGATTGCTACGGAAAATACTTTGTATGCATTAATATTTCTTGAAGTGGTGATTCACATGAAAACCCGTAATAACTGCTAAAACCATTACTTCAGCCAGTTACACAATTTTCTGAATATGCAGGGAATTACACGGTTTCTATTCGTATTTCGAACGTTCTTTTGCGGGCATTTGTGGTATATTGTTGAGCTTTTGCCTGATATGTACCAGATGAAAATTTTGTAAAATATTTATGGTTTGTCAGTTTTATTTTTTTTTGTTTTTGAAAGTTAGTTTCGACCACTTATATTCATATACGCTAATATATCGAATAAATGCGTTACTTCCGCCTGTAATGATTTTTTCTGCAAATGCTGGGCGTTGCACGGTTTCCTAACTTTTTTAGTTTAGAGCGCAGCACTTATGCACCCGCTCCTTTGTTTTCGCATCGTCGTCCGCTCTGTTGTAACTGAGCGAACGAAGAGTGTACCGAAGATGGACGAGATAGAGTGAGCAGGAACGCGGGGAAGGGAGAGAGTGTCTGGGCAGGACGGTATGCCGAGTCCGCGCGATACATGTGTTGGTTGATTGATTGATTGATTGTAGGGTTTAACGCGCCGCCGCAACGCAGGCGATGAGGCGCGCCGTAGTGGAGGGCTCCGGATTAATTTTGACCACCTGGGGATCTTTAACGTGCGCCGAAATCTCGAGCACACGGGCGTTTTTGCTTCTCGCCTCCGTCAGAAAAGCGGCCGCCACGGCTGGAAATCGAACCCGCGACCTCGTGCTCAGCAGCGCAACGCCTTAGCCACTGAGCCACCGCGGCGGGTTAACGTTACATGTGTTAGAAAACCGTGCCTAGGCGCCTAGTGGAATTGAAGAAAGGAGGTGCAAAAACTGGCACCCACGAACGCGAGCTTCGAAAGTTTTGAAGTTCACTAAAAGCAGGTAAGCCAGCAAACGCTCCGTGCTGAACGTACATGCGTTCTTCGCGCTCCCCTTTTTTGCGTAGACCACCTAAACCACGTGACATTTTTGGGAGGTTTAAGCACAATTTACAACATTCTCGGTGGCGACGGCGCACTACAAGGTAACGCTACAGTAGCGGGCGCCGTGATGCGTTCAATGGTGATCCGATAACTTCCGATGATGGAGCTGCTATGCACCGTCCCCGAGAAGACCGCGGTTAGCGCTGCGCTCAAATTTCGCATTAGGGATTATTTAAATCGCCAGCCGATTTTTATTCTTTATTTGAAGGTTCTTTGGTGTTTCTGTTTGTTGACCTTCAGCTCTTTAAAGGTGTATAAGACGCATATTTTCTATTTCGTCAGGTCATTTGTAGGAAATATTTTTATGTTCTTTTATTTACGGGGCTTTCGACATTCTGTCCGATCATTTATGCTCATTTCTTAAATTGCAACGCTAAGTTTCTTCCGTCCGCATGGTCGCCCTTTTTGTTTAAATGCAAGGCGTTACATAATTCGCTCATTCAGGCTATTTCTTTTCGCGTTCTTCGGTATTTGTAGCAGATGTATCAGGTGCATATTTATGATTTCGTCAGAGCATTCTGTTCGCCCAATTATCTCCACTTGTGCCATCGTATAGATCAAACGTGTGACTTTCACCATTAATGATTTTTTCGGAAATGCAGGGCATAACACTGTTTCTTCATTTTTAATATTTTTATTAAGATTTCCAACGTCCTTTTCCGAGTGCTCTTGTTTTGTCTGCGTCTTTTTGTGGGAGACGAATATGGTGCACAATTTTTAGTTCAAGAGAATATGCCCGCAAAATTTTTATTTTGCCGTTTTTTTTTTCTACATTAAGGCTTTAAAATTGCATTGGAACAATGATTGCCGTTCAGGCTGTTTTATTCATTATTATATGATATTTCCGGCTCCGGCAATTCTTTATTTTTACGCGAATTCGGGCCTTACAGGTCATTCTTGTGGGGGCACTCGGCAAAGAATGCTACACCTTAAATGTACTACGTAGTATGTTCTTTGGGCTGTTCTTGCATTGGGAAGTCACCGATAGTTCGCAGATATTGTACTGAAAAAAGCTGCAATAGGCGAAGACATCACAATAAAACGTTAATTGTAATGAAAAGTTTGAGCGCAGCTTTTAGGTGGTGCTTTCATGAAGCAACAAACTGAAGCAAGTAATTTCAAATTACCATGCATGCATAGCCAAACGTAGAAAATCACCTACACAGATACCCGTTTTGTGGCTCCTCTAGGTGTCTGGGGCTACGCTCTGTACAACCCCCGCTCATCCGAACCCAAAAACCCTGCTAGTGGCCGGTACCTACATCCTCCAAAAGCCAGGTCACTTGGCGTTCTCGCCATTGCGCATGTACATTTCCTCATCTCGCCGAGTACACAGCCATTTCCTACTTCCACGCCGCTATTCTTCACAATTATCCGAACCACCTCCTACCCTCTACATTTCAACAGGAGCTCACAGGAGAGGTCTCTGCCCTACAGCCATCGACCATATTTCTCTGCTGGGTCCAAGACATTTCGGGATTAACAGAAATGAGTTGATCCACCGTCCGGGCATCGTTTCCGGGTAGTGCTGATTCCCTCACCCGGGCTCTCGGAGGAAGGCGGGAGGCTTTCCCTGCGCCGCACAATCCAGGAAGTCTACCATCATCTCTCGGTCGACAAATACCTCTGCCCACACTCTCGTACATCACTCCCGGTGCCGGAAACTCGTCTTCTCCGGAACTTCAAAGGAACACGTTGATTACTTCCTCCCCTCTATTTCACTATCGCTATCGATCGAGCCTTTGCTGTCCCAGCTGCCCAGCTGCTTATGCTAATTTTCCCCATTGGCGTCTCTACTGCCCGGCTGCTCATTTATGGAACTCGTATCCGAACCCTTCTTTTTCCATTACAACCAGACCCGACGGGCTCGGTTCTGAAGGGACGGGGCGGCGCCGACAGGGCGCCCAGGCGGAGGACAGCCTGCATGTATTTCTAGTTTAACAATGTCGTTACTGCTACTACTACTACACTATTACTACCACTACTACTACTACTATAGTTAAACGTTGATGGAACGACCGTCTATGTTACCAATTCCTAGTTTGAAGGGTTTTTCGAAATCCCATTGCCAGCCCAAATGAAGCCCATGCGTTTTCGTCCTGTATGCAACAAAACGTCGTGGCTGTTAACCTTGATGTACCGAAATCGGCGAGCTGCTGAGTCATCGTTTTTTTTCACTTTTACTCAAAACTCGGCCGGAGCAATGAACAAATTCAGCGAATACTAGCACTACCCTAAGGAGTCATCAGCAATAAAGACGTCTGGAATCGCCTTACCACGAAATTCGTCATGATGATGATGATGCTGATGACGACGAACGGAGTGACTAGCACTATCCCGTGGCTAACGTATCAGTCATTTCTGTTTGTTGTGTAGCGTTACAGCACCCAGCTAGCAAGAGATAACTACCGTCCACGTTTTTTCCCCCGAAACGCAAATCACCGTGTGTTTCCACGTGTGAATGCGGTTACAGTTCCAGTTTTGAGGTGCTAGGCCGTCCTGTGGGCGTGTAGTCGCGCGTCTCCGCTTCTATCTGTGGAATCGGTTTGTCGCTGATGAGTGCTGCTTCTGGAAAACGAAAAGTTGCACATTTTCAAGAAAAGAGCCCGATTTTAAATGCCGTCTCAGCTGGCTAGAAAGAATAATGTCGCCTCCTGGCACAGTACCCCAGCTCGCACCCTCTCAACAATCTTAAAGGCTGCAAAGAGTGTGACGTTCGCAAAAAGGCACAGTTCCTGCATACGTTTGGGTCTTTAACGCGTTAACCCCTGAAAAGTGGCAAAACGCAAAATCGATGCCTAAGCTACATTTGTTTATACAAGAGTAAGTGACCTTGCTTCTTTCGAGTGCCGTGTAGTGCCTAAGCTCGTCCTAAATCAGGAGGAGCAACCCAAGCAGTTTTGTAGCGGGAGCTACATTGGCCGAGGTTGAGCAGTTTCGCGTCGCTCCTCGAAAGCCGTGCTGCGCATGCGCGATTAGGAGTGATGTCACACGGCGCACAGAACGTTGCTCGCGGCCCGGCGCCTCTCACACGCCCCACGCGCCCATTGTCTCCGCGGACCTCCGATCCGCACGTGGCGGCCCGGTCCACTAGATGGTCATTCGAGGGGTGGGTGGGTGTGCAGCCGATGGCTCGTGCGTCGCAGCAACAAGGGCGTACGCCTGTGGAACCCGCTTACCCGCTTACCCTTTCCTTCCCTCTTCCCACTCCATGAGCTGTGGGAGAACCTGATTACCAGCGACCACCTGGGCGTCTAGTAACAACTACTGTGATCTAGGGCGTCGGTCGCCTGGACAAGGGAACCACTCCTACTTTATAAGGCCCATTAAACTTTCGTACTACTACTACTACTAGCTTAGCTCTAGGGCGATTGGTGACGCTGCGCCGGAGCTGCTTGATAAATATACATGTGTCACATAATGCGTATACCGTGTGTGTGTGAATCAAGCAGCAATAAGCATGATAATCAAGCTAATCCAAGACAACCAGGAAAGCTAAGAATAACCAGCTGAACCTTAGCTCACGCTACGGATATCCTAGCATAGCGGAGCTAAGCCACTGCTAATTTTTGTGCTGTGAAATAAATCCATGAAGGTTGAGTTCACCTTCTCGCGTTCAGGCTTGGTTTCTGCTGCCTTACAGCGAGCCTTAACTCGAAAGCTGTATGTAACGAAAACCTGGATGTATCGAAAAATTGCGAACTTTTGTCAATTTTTACATTCATGTTTACTGTACCATGACTACTACTACTACTACTACTACTGCAAAACTCATACCATGCTTTTTCGCTACGTTGAAGCGAGCGCTGTGTGTTCCGCGGCTACACAGGATCATGAAGCATCGGGAAACGGAACCGAGTGCGGGGACGCGCTTATCGTTATTGGTTCTGCGCTTGAGCTTATCTGGAATGACGTCTCTTATCGTTGCTGATAACACCGTGTGCAGCTGAGTCAATGTTTTCCAGGAGAATGGGCACCTTTTTCACTGTCGGAAAGTAACCGGAACGTGTGTGGTGATATGTCGAGCTGAGGTGTACATCCCTGCAAGGAATCTATTAACCAGGTGAGCCAGGGAGAGCACTCCTAAAGCTGTTTATTTATGTGCCAGGTAATACACTATTATTTAGGCTGGCAGTGGCAGCACCGTTGAGTTCTGTTAACATGCGTCTCGGAAGCATCTCTTCTGCACAAAATTGCTTTCTCATTTTATAGCAGGGGTGCCAGTTAAAGCTTGATGTTTTTTATCATTGGAAGAATCGAGTGATGTTTCGCGCCTTTTCGAGTTGAGGCTATTAGTCCAATGTCAAGTTATTTAAAGCGGTATGGGTGAAAAGTATCCAGAAAGCATTCATTTTATCGTAAAACAGTAATAATGCCCCACTGTATCCAAGATAAATTTATCCGTCCACGTTGAGCGCCATTGATGCCTAAATAGGCCTCCCGAACTGCCCAAGCGACGCCACAGGGAGGCAGGCATTGGATAAAACACGACCTGCGTGTCCCATGGATGTGCATTTCTGACCAACGCTCATGAGCGTGGCGCTTTCGATGCTATTTCGCTATAGGCTGTATCGAACCGCAAATAGAAATACATTCCTGGCAGAATATGTCGCCGAAAATGAAAACAATTTGACGCACAAACTAATTTACAGCATCGATTAAACGTAAGCGACCGAAGCGTTGACGGAGCTCTACCATTCTTGAGCGCATCGATGTTCATGTGATGGAAGCACAGTCTGATCCCAGCAATTTTTACTGAATATAATAAGCTTTATGACAGGAAGCCTTCAAACAATCTTCAGTAGAAAAAAAGCGATAGCAGCGCAACATTCGACAGAGCACTTAGCAGCGTTCGATTGGGCAACAATGCGGATGCAGAAGCCATGAAAAGTTCTCAGATTGCCTCCGACGTTTTTAAATGCAGAGCACTTTACGGGCTCGCCATTTCGTGGTAGCTCGTTCGCGGTCACGCTACTCAATGTCATGCGATAGCCGGAATCGGGCGGCGCAGCAAGATAACGGACCCAAATCGAATCCTACGGCGTACCGCAACGGCGTAACAGAGGGCCTCCAAGAAACAAGCGGCTTACAAAGTCATAACCGTTCTATATTCCTGAACCGCTGGCGCTTGTCATACATCTCCCCGTTGTTTAGCGCAAAGAAAACTGCAGGTACATCTGAGGCAGAATCTGTGTATAGAACCGGTGGCCCTGGCGTCCATTTTGTTAGAATCCCCATTGTGATGGGTTTTACGATAGTACGCGAAAAAAGTGGCCGCCAAAAACGACGAGTTTCAAACTTCACAGAAAGGCGCCGGCACGTGCGACATGAAAGCAAGCAAAAAATAACAAAACTCCCGCTCGCGCTGGTCCAGGCAGGGGGCACGCGAGCACTGCGAAGGCGAGAAATTTGAATTGCAGTGGACTATCCTCCATTGAATTCATCAAGAGAGGACAGAGATAGGGCGACGAAGACCGTGATGGAGGTAGCATTGAGCTGACCATGGCGCCACAGTATATTATGGCGAATCACTTCTCTGCACATCCGACAGCTTTCACGCTAACTAGAACGGCTTTAATTTTTTTTTTATTGTTGAGGTGAAGGACTTGCGTGCATGATATGTTAGCAGATGTGCAAAGCACTCAGGTTGTAGTAAATAGTCGAAGAAGGACATGGGTTTGGTCTGGTTTATATTCCATATTTGCAGCATTGGGCCACGCAAAACAAGCACACGGACAGAGAAGAAGAGTACAAACGATAGCCCTCGACGTCTTTGTCCGTGTGGTTTTTTTTTTTCTAGCGCTAAATCTACAAATACAAATAATAGGCAATGTTTGTAGTGCGAGATGTTTAAACCACTAAAAGTGCAGTGAAATTGTTGTTATGTGCCCAATAGTTATTCCAATGCATAGCACAAATTACATCAATTTTGTCATGTTTTTATAAAATAATACGTTTCTAGCTTTAAGCTAACAAAGTAGTATGGAGCTATGTCATCGCGCGTTTCTGTGATAAAAACCCTGAGCGAATCATTTCTAAAAGGGCGGTTCATTATAAAAAAAGAAATGACTTTCTTGTCCTTTTCTCAACGCCAGTACAGCGAAGCATGACTGAGGAACGCCATTTAGGTGGTGTCCACGAAGTCCCTTCGAGTGAAAACATTGCCATCACGTCAAAGGCGGCCCTCTCCAGTGGTTACGTTGAGCCCCCAACATCACCAGAATGTGACGAGTCACGGGTAAGTCAAAAGTGTGGTGCAGGTGCTGTAGATACAAGCATTTTCAAGTCAGATCATTAGCAAAGTTTTGTAAGTTCCTGGCAACTTTATATGATGTCCATTGGTGGCTTCTCTATTCCCACTGTCCCCAACAAAACAAAATTGACACATATAGAAGCCAGATGGCATGTTGGTATGTGCGGTTTTGTATTCGACCAGCTCAGACAGTTTTATATTTTGCTGCTTGAGATAGCTAGCATTAAAATGCACATCTTCGGCGTAGCACTAAAATTTACTCCAAGGACTTATGTTAGGCAACGGTGGCCAAATATCGAATAACAGCAACGAATTCACGCTGACATATTGGAAGATGATAAAAGAAATTTCGCTATTCTTCAAAGCCATGCGTGTACTCGACGTAGGTATGAAAGGACCACTGAGGCTTACGAAGCTCGGTCGTTCACGATCATTATTACAACTCTTTCTGCCAGACGCTAAACATCAAGGCAGCGGTGACAATAATATAATGTAGGTTTCACTCTTTGGGCAGTACATACAATGGACATAGTAACCAGCGAAAAAACGCATGATTGTTGTGCCTACGGATGACCCGCATCATCGGTGAAACGATTATTATAATTATTTTGGTTCGCTGTCAGTTAATGGACTAATAAACGTTCTCGACGAACACGACGATAGATGACAATGATTATTAAGAAGAAGAATGCGTCATCGCATACATGTTGTCGGCTAGTCTTTTTTTCAGCCGAGGACTCGGACTCTGGGAAGTAGAATTTGAAATTTGGCTACAAACGTTCTTGGTGTTTATAATTCGACACCACAAACTATAAGGGTACACAGCTGGCATCATGGTTAGTGTTTTGTAGCAAAGTAGACTGCGGTGGGAGTGTCGATAATTATCCTAGATGGAATATGTAAAATGAATTGAGGGAAAGACCACCACAGGATGCTACAACGGCACTTCCGACACACGCGGTGAATGTACAGGAATGGCAAATAAGACCTCATTATGAAGGCATGAAAATCCAACCAAAAGGATTCAGACGTGTGTATATTGTATTCATATAACTCATAAGATAGCTAGCTATACAGGAATACTTCGTGGAAATCTATCAAAACACATTTAAAATGATTGCATGCTGTTAATGCACCGATAGAAGCCCATGGCAGTACACAGTGGTGGTGCTGACAAGCGTTAATTAAAAGCACAGCCAGCGGGTACGGGGGAAATGCAGTTTAGTTTGTATGCTTTTTTTATGTATGGTCGTCGTCTCGAGCACAACGATGAACTGCTTACGACGCCACTGCACCCACAGAAATAGTGCAGTTCAGTGTTAAAAAAAGAACAGAAAATACGTGCTTATAATCGCGAACCCAGTTAGCGAGCGAAGCTCTGTAGAAGGCGGTATCGAAACAAGAAAAATAGAAGGAGTACTAAGTTTGGCCGTTCCCCAATTATGAGGCCTGTCGGAACGACAATCAGTGAGAATAGGCATGAGAGAACAGGGCATTGTTTAACAATACGTAGCATTCGTATGGTTCGCTTGTCTAGAGTGTTAGTTCTTTACAGCCATTTGTTTGGGTTTTTCCTAACGCTGTCTGGCAAATTATCTCCATTTACCGGATTACAACGAATAATTGTGGAACTTTCGTGAAATCTACATTATTGCGGAAATTCAGCGCGTCACACGCTTTGTCAGGGTTGCTGTGTGTGTGTATTTATTTTTTTTTCTGAAAATTTAGTTCCACCAATTATATCCATTTACTCCATAATAGGGATCACAGGTGGCGCTTCGGCAAAATCTGCATTTTTGTGGAAATGAATGGCGTTGCACGGTTTGCCATTTTTGCTACTTCTTTTCTATTTTTCTAAGTCAACCCGATATCCAGCGTTAGATTTGCGAGAATGTAACTGACCGAAGAGCAATGGGCTGAGTATTTGAGTCCCCAGCACGCGCGCATCTGGAGCGCGGCGGCTGCAAAGCGACGCATAACCTGGCCTACGTGTTGAAATCACTCGGAGCACACCGCCCTAATTTGCTATCGAGGCAAGATAAAGCCCAGGCAGGGCTAGTGCGGAGGCACTCGCCTGCCCCCGGCCGGCCGTGATAAAGCGTGGCGTGCATGTGACGTGTGCAGCTCTGAGCAACGCCGCCTGTATTAACATTGCCTGACGCGTCGCGCGATTTTCAATGGGAAGGGTAGGGACGCTTAGTTCAGGCACTGATCCGCTATGTGGCGCTTGCCGGCGGACATCTCGCCTTACGTCACTGCTCGCGTGTCGCGAACGCTGCACCCACTTCTACGACGTGTGTCTGTCAGCTTGCCTGTTGGGCTTCAAGGGCCGTTTCGCTTACGTCTTAGCCGCGACGGGGCGCTAGTTCTGTGGCGCACTGGGGATCTCGTTCAACGTGTCGCTCGCTTCATACTTGGTGCATTTTTCCAAAGATAAAGACGGAGGCGGGCTGTAATAGTGTAAGAACATACTGATTGTGGGGTAGACATATAGCTAACAGAAAAACGATATTTTCGGATGGGGCAGCCATTATTTTACTGATATTTTTCTTTCTGGAGTATTTAGAGAAGAAAAAATTGTGTGCACGTTTTTTGTTCAGGCAGTCACTTCTACGATTAGTTTCCAATAGTATCACGTGCTCGTAAACTTCAGAAAATTATAGGAAACAAAAGGATAAGAAGCTGGGATCCCGCCACGCTATCCGGGCGCTTCTACAGTACAGTCCTCAATTTTAGAAGTGCGGACTGATGCGGAGTGGGAACAGCGGGGTCAAAACAATACCTAAATGCGGAGGGGTTAGAGGTGGGATGCCCCACTCAGAAAATTGCAGGGCCTGTGATCCGAGTAGATAAGCGCGCAAAGCCGGAATCAGCCTGCGGCAGCGCAAGGGATTTTGCTTCGTGACAAAGGAAGTTTTATCAGTGACAGACCAAGACAGACAGGCATGGTGAAAAACAAGAAGGCGTAGGAGCGCCGCCTCGGGGACGCTAAACAAACTTTACACTATTGTGCATAGTTTCCGAGAAGCGGCGCTGGCTGGCGGACACGAAAGCACGCTGGAAGGCTACGGAGCGGGGAAGGGTAGGAGAGAGCAACAGCAGAGTGGCTGTTTGGCCATTTTTCGCCCACGCGTTAGGCAATGTTTATACAGGCGGCGTTGCTCTGAGTGTTGTCAATATGTGGGCATGGCTTTGCGTCGGTTTGCAGCGGCCGCGCTCCAGGTATGCACCTCCGGATGACTGAATACTCAGCCCATAGTTGTGCGGGAAATTGAATTTTCGCTAATTTTAAACTTGCTATCGGGTTGACTCACGATTCTCTAAGATTTGCACATTACAATGCCACGCCTAACTGCAAAAATTAAAAAGTTGAGTAACGAGTTCTGATTAACTGTTGCCCTGAATGGGAAGTGAACTCGTTTTTTTGTGTTCACCATGGCATCTGAACACGTCGCGCAAAAAAAAGCTATTTTACCTCCGAAAGCCTATTTTTAACAGTTACTTAGTCTCGTCAAGGTAAATATAACTGGTAGCGAAGCTTCCATAGAAGCCCGTACGTTCAGAAAATGACGGCTCTTAAGCTGCTCATGGGGCTTAGCGCCATCTGTATGAGGAGGGAACACTTCCGGCGGAACAAAATATAAACAGGATGTGACGCAAGATCCGGTCAGAAAGTGATGTCATTTTGGTGGCATTAGCGGGAAAATGTGACTTCAAAATAGCCTTAGCAGGCCTCTCATCGCTCAGGGCTCATGTCATTGCCATCTGACTCAAGTTGGCGAGCCCTTGGCGTGTGTGCTTCAAGTCAACGCCAGCTTATACTCGTGACTAGAGAAACGTACTTTAGCATACTGTCGTATGATTCGCCTCGGGGTTTATAAAAACATCTTGCATATTCTATGAACCTTTATTCTGTATTCATGCCTTCCACTGGTGTATAGAAGCAATCAGTTGTTTATTTTGATTGCAGTGGGTGGCTAACGTACCCCCCCTACCCGACCGGAATTTTTTTCTGCCTTGGGATACAGAGCACAAAATGACACTTGACCACTCTCCCCGGCCCCCCTTTCATATAAAAAACGTGCCCACTCCTTACCCCGATACCAATTTCTACCAACGCCACTGCTGGGTTTAATTGCGTCGCACATACGCAGGTTGCGTGCGTGCCTTAAGTATAGATCAAGGTTTTTAATGCTTGCTCAGTTTGTGTGCTTCTGTTCTAAGAGAACAAATAACGCATAGTCATGCTATAATCAAGACATTTGAATTTTATTCCAGGATAAACATAAAACAAATTTACCACACTGCACAAAATCAGCACGTATACAATAAGTACAAAATGTTCGTGGGCACTACATGCATTATGATTTTTCTTACGCTCAGAAAAATTGACTTTACCCGTAACACATAGCATTATGAGCAATGAAAGCGTCAACAGCAGAACCACTTCGAAACAAGAGAAAAGAACTAGGCACTGCACCTTGACGCAGAAAACCGGGCCGCAGGAGTGCCGATTCACGAAAGTGCAGCGAGCACACCGCTGCTGTCCCGGCGTCTTATCAAGTAGACATGGGTTTCTACAGACGTTCACTCAGCATTCACGCCTGCAATTTCCTGGTTGCATTATTAGGCAAGTGTCGCAACAGATAAGTAAAAAGAGGAAAAATGGTTCAATTCAAATGAAAGCGACGGCGGTATGTAAAAGCACATAGCAGGAAAGATCTGGCAGCAGGCAGCACGGAGCAGCACAACACACTACTGCGATGGAAATAATGCTTGCGCATACAAGTGCGGGAAGCAACGAGCACTACAAGCGTTGTAATTCGATAGAGAAGACACTGAGATAGACAATTAAAGCGACTCGTTTAAATTCGAGTGGTACTACGCTGAGAAGTCCTAGAGTAATTGACACCACTTGCTCCGAGCCAGCCTGAGGTGAAATCAAGAGATAACTGGCATAACAAAGCTTTAGACCCATTTTCTTTCGAAGCACCACCACGTCCCATTACACAACCCCCGTGCACGTATTAACAGTAGTATAGTTTCGCTTTACCTGTGGAAATGAGAGGAAAATGGTGCAGTAAAACGTCAATCGTACGGGAGTTGCTGTTGCAACCTTTTACAGCACATCGTTTCCGTAGGTACCGGGGAAAGCGCTCCGCTCCAACCGTTGATAGCATCGTCCCGTAGTTCACCGTGCCCGCCAGGCACGGTAATAAACGTGTTCGCCGACGATATAACGCACCTCGCAACTGCACGCACAGCAAAAATTAAGTGCACACCAAATTAACCAGGAAAAACGAATGCAAATGCGCACCACCAAAACACGCGAGGGGCATTTCCCAGCAGACGAACTTTAGGAGCACCTTTCCAAACACTAAGGACTGCATCACAGAGCAATGACATGTGCCATTCTTCAGAGGGCGCTACAAAAAAGGTTTTTGAGAATGAACAGCATTTCCTTAAATTATTTACACACTGTGCCTAAATAAATGGGATTCAGAAATAAATATCGTTCGTAAAATATAAATGTCGTTTTATTGTTGAACAAAACTTGGTTTTTTGTTACTAGTGTTTGTTCCCTCGTCACCTAGTCGCGCTTCAATCGCCACTCCCATAAGCCGCCAGGCTAATGTCGCTGGCAATTGGTTCTGAACCGCTTTTCGCCCGAAGCTTCGCTACGATTTGTATTTACCTTGGTCGCATCTCTGAAACGCTCTGTATGTAAACTGCAGCTACAATCTGAGAGAGAGAGAGAGAGAGAGAGAGAGAGAGAGAGAGAGAGAGAGAGAGAGAGAAACATTTTGTTTTCGGCCCGACTAACAATATTGGTATATTCCGTCAAATGAATGGAAATACCATCTTGTTTTGTTGACACGACCTCCGCTTGAGCTGCGCATTGTTGCTCTGTCAACCCCTCGCTTCCGATACCTATACCCGCCTGCGGACACAGTGTCTTCGCTTGCCCCTCAGGCATCTGTTTGCCGTCTGTGCCACGCAGACGTGTGCGTGAAGAGCTCTTCCTCTCCCTGCAGACGATGCGAGCCATGGAAGAAAAAAAAACTTAGGAGAAGCCCTGACGTCACCTCTACCGAAGCCGGACGGCATTATCGCAGGTCGCCGTTTGTGCTTGTACTTCGCGCGCCTACGCTACTTTCTCCGCCTTCGCTCGCTCCAATATCCTCTGCTTCTTGGCAAGCTGAGCCAAGAAGTGACTCGGCGAGCCAGCCTACGGCGGTGTTACTAGGACGCGGTTGCCAGTGAGCGTGAAAAGAACATGTGTCTTTCTCCACACTACCCAATGCGCCGGCGGCAACAGGGAAATGGCTAAGATTTTTGTCCCCTATGAAGAAAACATTGCCTCGGAAAGCCTGCCGAGGGTGGAAGTAGCGACATGACGGCGTCACTGGCCAAACATGAGGATTCAGACTGAAGGCAGAACAGCCGGGTTCATTTAATTCAGGCTGTCTGTGGTAGGCAAGCAGCGGTCCACGGCATGGATAGATTTCGCCATTACGACTAAGGTGTTGCTTGTTGCATCTCCAGTCGCTACTGAAACTTCAAAGCTACAGTACACTGTTTTTGTGCGCATGATTGAAGCTAAATTTGGATCCCCACGTGTCAAAACCAGGTTTCGAGAAAAGCAGTGGTTCACAATATGGGTCGACAAAAATAACCAAAGTGTTAAAATTAAATGCACCTGACGCAATAAATCAACTTTATGTATCACTCGAAAAAACGGCGCAGAAAACTTGGACGCAGCAGAAACACAACCGCCAGCGCAGACGAACTAGCGGAAACCTTTCTTGTAAATGAGAACACATAGGAGCGCTCTCGCGTAATGTCATAACGGTGTGCAATTAAAGGGTGAAGGAAAGAGCGAAAACCATGAAATAAGTCAAATTAACACAGTTTATCTCTAAAAACATCCAATAATTTCTCTTTAAGTGCCAAGACGGGCTATCCCCCGCTGAAAGAGCACCACCGAAGGCGAACACACTCAGCGTCCCCCCATGCTAAAGGCCGATGCCTGGTACACTGCACGAGATCGGATGTGGCAGTAATGTTTCAAGATGCTTCGTGTGGTAGGTGTTGCAAAGCTTTTGTACTTGGGACAGTACGTGGTAAGATTGCTTCCCGTTTTTGTGCGCACGGAGGAAGCATGCTCTCGAAGTGTGCGTTGACGAACCTGCCCGTCTGGCCTATGTAGACCGGCTTGCACGCAAGGGGAATCTCATATAATACCCAATTCAACGTTTCTCGTATTGTTTTGCGTTACTGCTCCCGCAACCATGGTTACCAGATCGCTCGAACCACAAACCGCCAAATCGTCCTCGGGAGTATCCCAAATATAGCCAAATGCAGAAGTTTAAGTACCCCAAACGTAGCCAAAATCAGTTTTTAGCTTTACTGTAGTATATGCTGCAGACTACAACACCTGGTCCAAGCAAGACCCGCTATCACAATGGGCAACACGTTAAGCTGTGGTACACCACGAACGTATATGAATAAGAAAATGAACACAATGGGGAAATATACCGAATGCTACAATGTAAACCTGCTGTACAAGGCGATTACGGTGTGACAAGAAGTTCGTTTCCTGCACTGTGTGCGAAAAAACTAAATTTATAGGGATTTGTTTTTGCAAAATATGGTATTAAAGGCCTTGGGTGGTGATGTCGGGTATATCGAGTTAACAAAGGGGACAAATACAATGAAGGCTCAATCGTAAATTTATGGTTCACCAAAGAACTCAAGAAATGTAAACTGAGTTGCCTTCTTCAAGACTGAAGTAGTGGAATGTCGTTGGCCGTCAGTAGTTCCATTGGAGAGGCTATGGGACGAAATATATAGCAACCTTGTAAAACGCACCGGTGCGCAGCATGCGCCTTTTCATCCTTGATAATACGCATTGGTGTGCGCCACCTGTCCTTGCTAAGCGGGGGGGCACCATCGTGGGACAATTTTTGTTGGCTCCGTCGCACACTGAGAGAGTCGAGGGAGCGCCCGTGGGCAATTGAGGCCAGATTGTGCGCACCGGTGCAGCTTGTCGATGGTAAAAATGCACACCGGTGCGTCCTGGTGTGCACCGGTGCGGTTTATCGAGGATGCAATAATTAAAGTCCCCGAATGACGAAATACGACACCATTACCAGAGTCCTTCAAGGCATTGAAGGACTCTGCTATTATGCTCCGGAAAGGAGGACCCACAGCTAGGTGCAGTCATGCAGTTTAACATGTCGCAGGCGCATGACGTAGCACTGGTATAGTTCTATCAATACCTTCTAGACTATAGGGCGTTGTTTCTATATGTGCTGCGAAAAGGAGAACCCCCAGCCAAGTGTAATCACGTGGTTAGCCCTGTCCTAGGGAGCGTGTTGTACTCCTGTCTAGTTCGTGAACAACGGTAGAAAGTATGTCGATCATGGCTGCAAGGCTTGTTTCTCCGCCCGACATGGTCCCCATTAGTCCCAGCTTCTTTCGGCCGGAGGACTTCCCCGCCAATGTCTTGTCTCCAGAATGCGCCCATTTCACGCGAAGGGGGCGCGTACCAGACCTTTGTTTTTTGCGCTTACGTCGAAGCCCGGAAAGCCTACGTGGCGGAAGCCTGCAAAGACGCGGGTAATTAAATCTGGCAGGCGCTCTCTCCGCAGTGTCACCAGTTTGGGGCAGACGCGTTGGAGAGGTGGGTAAGAAAGAGGCGGGTAGTTCTCGATGGCAATGTAGGCTAAAAATAGCCACACAGCCAAAACAAAAATATTCAACGCCAAATCAAACACAACGTGTCCCAATTTGGCTATTATTAGCCCAATCTCGTAACCGCGACCGCAAGTGGTTTCGGATCCCTTTTCATTGATCACCATGGCACACATCGGGGACAATTTAGCGCCGAAAAATCGTCCTCACGCCTGCCTTGTCTCCGATCGCTTGAGGGCAGGCGAAACGCCGTGCACTTAGGGAATAACATTGAGACTGCTCCAGGCGTCCTCCTCCGACGTTGTTGTCTTGCCCGTACTCAGTCTTCTAAGCACCGATAAACCGGAGCTGCGTATCAATGGAAACAAACACACTGCCGAACTGAGCCTTCTGACAAGACAATCCAGGCTGTTAGTCATCATGTGTTGACATGATCTTGAAACCACGTTCTGTATGAAAGGAACAGGTGTACCTCGTTTCGGCACTTTTGAGTGCGCCGAGTTGAACGGCAGGAGGCCTTTTTGGGATTGTGGAGCGTATTCCCAGAGCACAACTCCCAAAACTCAATTCAAGGAACATGGTGCTAACATGTGTTTTGGTCTCTCGTTGGGTAGTATGCCACCCTGCTCTGGGTTGTATGCTTCTGAGCTCCCTGCTGAGCTCTGTAATATCCCCAGTCCACTTTCTTTTCTTTTCCTTTCCCTCAGATCTCCTCAACAACGATACTCTAATCACACTTCAAGTTGTAATCGCATAACCTGTTATACGGTTCGCCAGCTTAGCGGATGGAACGGGGCGGTGTCCAGGCGTAACCCAGACGTATCATTGTGACGCGCACATCCCTAATCGCGACTCAAAATGCATCCCGCGGGTAATAGTAATAATGAGTGCCTGAGCGTCAACTCAAACCCACTTTTCACAAACATATCGCTCACACCCTGAAGTAGGTGACCGGTAGCAAATTATTCTATGTGGCCCAACAATTGAATTCCTAGTAGCAGGCCCCTGGGTGCTGTAGCGCCGCTTTATTTCTCGTAGGCTACAACTGATGAAAAAAAGCCCACCGCCGATATTTAAACGCTTCTCCTTCTAATATAGAGACAAGACTCACAAGGTTTAAAGTTCTGGGCTCAGGCTGGTTCCAGAGAGGAGATTGCGAATTCAACAAAAAAAAAAGGAAGCGGGAGAACATGTATCTCACACAGTTATGACCCTTGTTGGTTTCAAGTAGTCCAGCGACGACGACGATGACGAAGAAGGAGGTGCTGCTTCGCGGTTTTCCTATGCTCGTTGTTTTAGCCTGAACGAGTATTATTCAGTTGGTTGACCGCATCCACATATCTGTATCGACACTTAGACATCTCTGGCCCCTCCACAATCCGTCCGCAAGCAACAGGGTGACCCCTAAGGGACGTCCGCTGCTTTGGGTCTAGCTCACTAGTCGCTAGGCCTAGCAGCCGAGTGGGTGCACCACTGCCGTGTTCACCACCGTGCGGCTATGTTGCACATGTCGGAGAAACTCGGCATAGCTCAATCCACGCATATGGCGGCGACGCTCACTGCTACATACGCTGCTACAGATATGAAACTACACTCACCACCAAAGGAGGTAACGGCACCATTCCCACTGCCTCCGGGTGACCCGCAATGTCTACTGAAGCGCCTGTGGGATCAAGCAACCCCCGCCGTTCCGACCGTTGACACAACTGCGTCTGCAGCCAAGCGAGTGTGCACACCAGCCACAAACCGATAACTCTCACGGTTGGGTGAACAAGCTACGTCACCGGCGGTCCCTCGATGCCATTGAGCGACCGGTGGTTCCCAGGGCAACACAGGTAAGGCTACGAACCCCTTGACGTACAAGGTTGTTGTGAAGCCTCGGGAGCGCTTCAACATTTTCTTGCTTCCAACGAAGAAATTACAGCCGACACTCTTCAACTGCCTACGGCAGTCTGGATTTACGGGCAATGCTTACGACAGTAGCACCAACCTAATATTAGTGTGGGCGTCGTCTCTGCAGGCTGTCCAGCGATTCCGCTCCCTCGATTATATTCCTCTTACGCCTGAAAACAAGCAGTCTATACAAGCATAGCTGCTATTAGGACATCTTGAAGGTGGCGCACTTAAACACGGACACTAGCGAAAGAAACGACAAACCACAGCGCTGACTCATAACTCATTTTTATTAGAACAGACACACACTTAAATACTACAACCTAAACCCATGGGACCAGACATGATACTTACGTCACAATCCAGCCTATCATTTCCAAAATTTGACAGGCATGAAACAGACTGTGTGGATTGTGACGTATCTATGATATCTGGTCACATGGGTTTAGGTTGTAGTATTTAAGTGTGTGTCTGTTCTAATAAAATTCAGTTGTGAGTCAGCGCTGTGGTTTGTCGTTTCTTTCGCTAGTGTCCGTGTTTAAGTGCCCTACCTTCAAGATGTCCCATATGCATTACCAACTATCCCAGTTGTCACTTCTTTCACTGCTATCAGGAACTGACATCAGGCGCTATGCCGTTTCGGTATGGTTCCTAGTTGCCCCGGATGCCACTGTGGCCCGGAAGGCAGTGGAGCCGCAGGTCGCAGCTTCGGGAGGCCACAGTGCGCAGCTTGGTTGGAAGGGAGCGCCCCGGGTAGCCGCTGCTGTTGGTAGGCTGATCGGCAGCCTGCAGCCGCAGCAGGGCAGTCCTGGAGTCCGTAAAGATGACCGCCCTGGGCTGGTTATGGGGCCCCCTCTCGAGGAGGAGGTCGGCGGCCAGGTGCAGCGCTGGCAGCTCCGCCCGTGTGGAGGAAGTGGGGAAGGGTAGGCGGTAGCTCCGGCTGGCTCCCACTTGAGGCACCACGTACGCAGCCGCCCCCTCACACGGGCTGTGCTTCACGGAGTCATCCGTAAACCAAGAGCAGTGCTCCACCTAGCGCTCCAGCGTTTGAGGCCTTCCCAGCGCCGGCATGGAGGACCTTCTGTTCCCGAAGGGGCCTGCGGCAACCCTACGGGAAGTATTCGCCCATCTGCTCCCTTACCTGGAGACCTCCGGCCTCATGCAGCGGCTGTAGCCCTGAGTTCAGTGAGTGACATATGTGCCCGGACTGACAGCTTTCTAGGACTGCAGCCCTCTAAACCTTTCTCTCTCTCTCGACTACATCCTATCACTCCACCTCTACTCCATTCCCCTGCACTGGGTTGTATGCAAGTTATCTCCCTGCCGAGCCCAAAATATCCCGAGAGCATTACCTTTCTTTTTCCTGTCGCAAACCACAACCACCGCTACCGTGGAGAAAGTCCAGAATACCTCAGGTCTGGCTTCCGGTACGCCACCTACCAAGCACATGGGCTCAGGCCGTACGTGCCTTGTTACTTTATGAGGACCGTTGGAGCCGCCCGACAGTTTCCTGATACAAACCCCTTACTTTTGCACAGAGAGCCGTTTCCCGAAAGGAACAAGTGTAGAGGACAAATGACACCATAATAGCTTTAGAAAACCTTCCACAGAAATTCCAGCATTGTTTCTGAAAGTAACTTCGTCGTTATCCTCAAGAATAGTTTCTTTAACGGAAGTCATCAAGTGCTCGTGGGGCAATGAGTAGAACAAGTCCTGTATGTCCACAGTGAATGCTTGACACTTTGCTGGGTTTTTTTACTCGGCCAATAGAGTCATCACCTCCTCTGAGTTACGTACAAGGAACGGGTCAACAATAGTTAGTGCTTTCAAATGCTTTTTGAAAGTACCCGACACAACGTGCTGCCATGAATTGCCCTCAGTTACGATGGCTCGAAAAGGAATGCCAGCCTTTTGAGCCTTTGCTGTGAAAAAAAGGAGTTCAAGTCCTTTGGCCTATTTAAATCCTGAATGCAAACGTTCTCGATTTACGTCAGCAAGGAGGGCAAGGGCGCGTTTTTATACTGGTAGCTTTTTCAGATACAGGCTTGAAATTTTAGAGGCCAGATACAGGCCTCCATAGCTTTACTATCGAACAATATCTGAGGCATGGCAACAAAGCACCCTTCTTTATCTGAGACAACATCATGAAGGCCATTATCGACGAACCAGTTAACTAGGCCCCGCAAATTTGGCCCCGAAATCGGCTTATCTGCAGTTCTTCTAATTGCCAGCACATACTGCTTTATACAATGCACACTTTTCTATTCCGGTACATGACGTGAGACCTCGCGTACAAGAGCGACCTTTTCAACAGGGGTCAGCCCAGGTTCAAAACAATGTTTCGCACGCAAACGAAGAATTTATCACTGATACTACAAAAAACATTTAGTAGTTTACAACGAAAGTCAAATCAAACAACAAACAAAAATTCAAAATGATCCTGTTCCCCAAGGGCAGTGGCGCAATTGCAAAGCAAACTTTAAACAATTACGATACATTCGAAAAACAGATGAAGTGGCCACGATTTACCACCTACTGTCTCACCCGGACTTTATGTTGTCCTAGCGACTATTCATAAAGCCACTGCCAAGAGATGACGGTGGGATATATTTTCTGCCCTTTTCGTTTTTTTGAAATCACAATTCTAGGTTTGGGATCGCCCATCACGCTAAACTTGAAGCCTCAAATTTAGGCCTGCGTACTCGCGCGTTCAAATACCAGCGCCTAATACCAATGGCGCACGTTTTTTTTATATTTGGAACAAAACAGACAAATCCTACAACAGGCGCATGAATACTATCAATGAATTGGATTATTGGGTCACTCTGAATAATTTGTTAGCTGTTACCTTATAGAATGTCTTAGCCACACTTTTGCTAAAAGTTATCTTAAGTAAACGCTGAGTCACTGCATTATTGCTCTGACCACTGATATTCTTTTGGCGATAGCTACACCGGATGTGTTTATAACAACCAGTATGTCATCGTACCGCCTGACCCCCGGCCATCGCTCTGTGTGGTACATTGCAGAATCTTATAACAGATTATGCTGTTACAAAATGAAAGGGAAATTTTACGCGCAGAGCATGACTACATTACTTCTACTGCTACTCGTTCGGGAGGAGAGTACTACTCTGGACGAATTAAAGAGCGTCTACCCAAAAAAGTCCCATGTCATGCTCTGCGCGTAAAATTTCCCTTTCATTTTGTAACAGCATAATTGCAGAATCTTATAACAGATTATGCTGTTACAAAATGAAAGGGAAATTTTACGCGCAGAGCATGACATGGGACTTTTTTGGGTAGACGCTCTTTAATTCGTCCAGAGTAGTACTCTCCTCCCGAACGAGTAGCAGTAGAAGTAATGTAGCGAGTTGACCAGTCAGTACCAGTGCACCTTCGAAAAAAAGCAGATCTGAAAGTGACAAAACTTCAGAACAAGAAGAAAAGATGATCATTCGGTGAATGGGGCAGTGTGAGGTACGGGCCGGCCTTTCTACACGTGTCATCTGCTTTATTACTGTTTCCGCTTTCAAGACAAGGTCGACGGCTGTAGTTTCTTGCCAAGGGATTCAGTGCGCACCTTAACAGTTTTCGCTGACATATCTATTTTTATTTGTATCGATAAAAAACGGAATTTATATACTGTAGTGTCCTCAAAAATTGAGTACGGAACTTACTTCCTTCGCATTGATGACTCGTTTGGTTGTGAGAGGCAGGACAAAGAAAAGGATAGAGCACTATCCACGTTTTGGTGCCTTTTTTTACTTATTTATCTTTACTGACTTTTTGCGTAATGTTTTAATGTGGTTCGCCTTTTCTTTTTTGTTGTTATCCGTGTAGACATATTTAAAAAAAGGCGCATTTCATGCCCCGTGCTATGTCTCGGCTCCGAGGCGCAGCTGATGTTGCGAACCGGCTGACTTATTTTAACCAGCTGGTGGTAGTAAACGTGCATATCAAAATCTCCATACACGGTCGTTCTCGACACAGAGTTTGTTAGTAAGTATAGAATAGAAGAAACTGCACCTTGTAAGCCATGTCGTCGTGGGGGTTTATGGGAAGACCCCCTCTTTTTGGCTTGGGCTGCATAAAAATTGGATTCTTAAGCGGTTTTGGGGATTTGCTTTCTTCACTATGCATTAACACGTTTACCAGCTACAAGGAAGCCGAAATTCTCCCTGTTCTGTGGTAGCCGTCTTCGGTGAAACAGCAGACAGTGCGTGATCGCACCTGACGTTGCTCATGCCGCAGTCGAAGGACGCATGACTGAGCGGGTAATATGCCGCCGCGAAATTTGTAGCCCACGAAAAGAAGAAACAAAACGTAATGGGTCCAACACAAGATACGACCATGGGGATACGACAAATACGGGTGCTTGTATGCGTCCTATCTTGTCATCGTGCCCGACTGTTTGACGCCACGTTTGCTATTTTTTGTTAAACTAGTTAGCGGTCGGTGCACTGGTTCACCACGACGGCAACGTTCTAATAGGCACGCTCAAAAAAACTTGCGAAACTCCTCAAGCAACTTCTTATTTGCAATATTGGTAAAATTAATCAAATCAGAGTCTCTAATGAGTTTTTCCCCCAAATATTAACATTGCTCGTAACTACTGCATTAGCCTGTGGGATAGCAGGCACAACCCTTCCGGCGAAATACGCTTTACTTCCTTTTTCCTTAGTTTTAAAACAGCCTGTTTTTGTTTTCCACTTACATAATTGCACACGATTCTTCGCGTTCTGGTGGCACTTTGTTTAAATTTGCGGTCGCTAAAACGTTTCAATCTAAGCTAATAATGAAACTAAGGCGAGCGAAATGCATAATGGCGGTCCATGACGGCACAGACTGCCTTGATGTGAGCCGCATAGGGGCTAGCGCCAGATTCCTCTGTAGTGTATATTGTAAGACACTCTATGGTTCAAGATTTCCATCTACTCCAGAAAAACGGTCGTGGGGAAGGAAGATCGAGGCCACTTGGGGTTAGCAGCAAAGGGCTTAGCCACTCAGCAGCTCCTTCGGTAACACTTGTCAAGTATTTACAATTTGCAGGGGTTGGAGCTTTGCATTATGAAATGCAAAGTTTGCACACAATAGGTGTGGGCATTTGCTGTTGTGCAGGGGAGCACACCTGCAGCCTGATTGCTCCAATTAAGTCGCAGCTTAATAAAGTCGTTTTATATCCCCTGCAAGCTGCCGAGAACGACATTTAGTTTGGTCAGCTTGCACTACGCTCGCGCTTCGATCAGCAATAGGCCAGTGCTGCATTGGTGGTCATTCATTTCCCCTGCTGTTGCATCGAGCGTGATAGTGCTGAGTTGTCTGGAGGCGAAAGTGCGCGAGCGGGTACGAAGTTGATGGTACGTGAAAGAAAAAAGTCCTGAATTGGATTGACTGTGGAACATCCATATCGGAGGGTCGAAACGCTTCGGCATGAACCGGTAACCGTTATTTCTTTTTTCGGTTCAGTTCCAGTTCGGGTTCAGCGTGCTGAAAAAAAAACGGTTTGGGTTCGGGTTTAGTTCCGGCCAAAATACCAGTTCAGTTCCTGTTTTCGGTTCAGTATATATATATATATATATATATATATATATATATATATATATATATATATATATATATATATATATATATATATAGAGAGAGAGAGAGAGAGAGAGAGAGAGAGAGAAAAGGTTATGGCTATAAGGTTAACTGTACGATAGAGAAGTCACATCGCAAAACATAACCATAATTATTCTTTCGTTTCGACCGGGGGCCGGTCTTTTCAAAAGGCCTGGTGTCTGAAGGCACCGCGGCGCTGCCCCCATTCAACTTTGCTGTCAGTGCATAATTGGGCCTGCTCGACGGGTTCTGTCTTATGCGCTGCAGCTCCTTCCCCAAACTTTGCCTGCGAGGGTGCTCGTAATGTTCGAGTATCACTTTATTACACCGCTCTACGGTATCACCGGACGTGCTTACCTCGTCGCTCCTCATTCCAACGTCCGTCTCCACCCGTTCGACACCGGCGGAAATGTTAGCCTCGTGTAGGGAGCTACGGCTACTTACTTTGGTCGCCAATTTCAATACCGAAACATTGGCCGAAGCCATTCGACTTCATTGTCGCTATAAAACTCGCTGGGTCTGTGCCCCATTGTTTCTGCTCTCGGGTGTCCGAGCCAAGGGCGTCGGCCCTCTCCGCTCCAGCTCCAACTCATACCTTCGCAACCGCTCTTCAGATTCGAGCCAAAGTTTTTGTATGCGTTCTTTTCCTTATCGCGCCTCTCTTTTCTCTTGCTCTGCTGCTTCGCGCGCTCTTTACCCCGCTTCGCGTGCTTCTTTTCTCTCTCGCTCAGCCGCTTCGCGCGCTCTTTTCTGCTTTGGATCTTGAAACTCCAACTCCATTCGTCTAAGAACTACTCCCTCAGACTCCGCTTGTACCACTCCTCCTGCCGCCGTTCCTCCTTGAGGTCGCGCCTCATGTGTCTGACCATTTCCGTCTCCTTCCGCCATGTTCGCCAGCATGCTCCGCGTGACTACCATGCAAACCAAGACTCAGCCTAAACCGCCACAACGAAACGCAAGAAACTCAACTCACCCGCACCTTCGGTGGTCGGCTGCCGCGTCACTGGCCCGTGCGCTGGCTTGGCTCTGCCGCCACACTTCACGCCAAGCTCGGCAGCCACCGATGAAGGCGGGCTTGCGTCTGCCTGCCGCCCCTGGTTGTGGCCTGGTGATTTCTTTAGCCAAATCCTCTCGGCTGCGCCAGTAAAGATTGTTCTGTCGTTCGTTTCCCCGAAGTCCGGTGTCGATCAGGAACCCAATCGCCCGGGCAACGGTTGATTTGGCATGAGGCTGGCAGAGCGATGGTGTTGAAGTTCTTGGAGATGGCGGTCGAATTGACGAACTCGAAGCGTTGGGGTTGATTACATGAAACGAAGAGTTTATATACAGCTATTTACAGTAAGAAAACTGAGTACATGAGTAATGAAAAGAAAAACTTCAATCTTCAGCTAGACGATAGCTCCAAGTGCGCACAAATCACTTGAGCTTCTCAACTTCGTCTAACTCTCTTATTCTCGGAGCGTACACAAACCACTCGAGAAACGACGCCCGAGACCCTGTCTCGCCGCAGGATCCGTCTAGTTGCCCGGTACGGTGCTGAACCCTAAACTTCCGATGCGATCCTAACCTTTAGCAGAGGGGGCTCGCTAATCCCAACCTAGCTTCAACGGTCGAGACTCCTTGTCCCGCCGTGAACTGCGCAACTCGGCGCTCAGACAACAACGATTTCCAACGGCCAAGTTCGGCCTTATAAAACCTCGAGATCACCCTCTCTCGGGAATGCCCCTATAGCGTTCGTACACGCATAAGGGAGTGCCTAAATTCACGTAGACGGCTGTCACTCAGCACGCCACGAAATATTCAATGAGGCGCCGCCATCTTTGTGTCAACGGCATGCTCGCGGACGAGCAGGCGCGCGTGACCCCGCGGGGTAAGAGCGAAAGGCGGCGACAGTGTACTGTTCCGGCCGGGGCGCGTTAACAATGGCGTCTCGCGCGGCGGGCGCTTCGACGCCGGTAATTCCACCCCCTACGCGCGTCACGTCGCCGATTGTAGGAATCTGGCTGCGACGTCTGCTTTCTCAAACGGGGATTATTCTTGTGGTATGCGGTGTGCCAGACAATCCATCTCGCGTGCGCGCCGTGACGAATTGGCGACGACTGCGGCGTAGAGTCCACCGTGCTGGGCCCCCAGACAAAGTGGCGGGTTCTCACGCGCAGCCCCGGCGCCTGGCCGCTGATCTCAAAAGTTGACCATACACCCGGGTAAAAGGATGAGGGATTTCATGCGAGCCTTCCTGCAGACAGGACATTTGAAATACGCTCGGGACGTGTGAATACCCACCATTTCAAGAACACCCGCGTCGTACCACAAGGCGCCATAATGTCCCCGATATTATCTAATATCGTAATGGCAAAGCTAGTAAAGGGCGTCGCTGCTGTCACAGGGGTTCATGTCACGGCTTCCGCTGACGACGTGATCAACTGGACAAGGGCTAACGATCACCCTGCGACTGATGCCGCTGTACAGCGCCTGAAACATGCTTTGGACACATTCACAGCTCTTCTGATACCCACTAGCATAGAGGTGTCAGCAACAAAAACAAAATATTTAGCTGTGCTCGGCAAAGCCACTAAACGTGAGCGTATTCATTTAGCTATCGCCGGGCAACCACTCCAGCCAGCTCCAGATGGTTGGATCCGCATACTGGGTGTTTCGTTTCATAAAAACGGGGGAGCTCAAGAGTGGCTTAGACAGCTCAAAGCATTGTGGCGACGTCTCCTACACCTATTACGTCGCATATCTGGAACCTTCCGTGGTGCTTCGCAGGATATCGCTCGACGCCTAGTACAGGCAGTGCTGGTATCTATAGCGGTCTACAGCGCCATGTGATACGATCTCACTAAGTACCAACCTCACCAGCTAGAGGTCTTGTATCCGAAGCGCTGAGGGCTATTACTGGCCTGCCCCGTCACACTCGCGTCGAAGAGCTGTACCGTTATGCTAGTTTTCCAACGCTTGGGTATATCATCTCAGCGCGGAAAGCAGGTGCCAACGACCGTCGCCACTTGACACTGCAGGGATGCCGCCTGCTACGTCACGACGGTGAGCGACTACTAGATGAGCCGCCCATCCCTCCGCACGTTCACCCATGGGAGGACGTGCTTATTACAGAGCGGCGACCAGCACCCCGGAAAACTGTTCGGGCTACTTATACGGTGCAACGTGCCACACTGTTGCAGACCACCGCAGCCACCGACGCTGCGGATCCGCAGATATTACGTGTGTACATCGACGCCTCCTGGCAACCTCGCACGGCCACTGTGGCACTTGCAGCTGTAGTGGCAGACAGCAATGAACGCATCGTTACGCAGGCATGAACGCAGCAATGAAAGCAGGCATGCAATCAGCGCGCGAACAACCGTGTGCACATTTTCACGGAATGTGCCTAGTCCTTACATTCCCTTATAGGAATTCCACGGAAACACTCTGGACGGAAACATTAAACGTTCATGCAGCTTCCTGCACAACACCTTCCACAGGCCCGTAACAGTACGGTGGATCCCTGGCCATGGAGGTCATCCCGGTAATGAAAGCACCCACAGGCTGGCGAGCGAGGCATCTTCGTCGTACTGCCGTCAGCCAGGGGAGACCATTGCCAGCGGAGCCCATTTCGATCCTGACGAGGAGCGCCAGCGTCGCCGACATATACGGCGCCTTCACCTGCAGTCGTCAGTACCCTTGAATCCGCATCCTCTACCTTCTGGCTTATCTCGCGGCGGCCAGGTTTGTTTCAAACCGGGCCCGTTATGGCTTGGCCATAACCGCCGACATCGTCGCACGGTGGCGGGGACGAAACATTCACTTTGATCCTTCAGGTGACGAATCCCAAAAAGGCAACAACATACCGCCGGCGGGTTCTTCGATGTCAACCTCGGCGGTAAACTCCCATTCTGTAGACCTCGCAGGACTTCCACAGACCGGATCTGCTGCTAGTTCCTCCCCTTCTCTCTTGGACCCACATGTGCTCTTCTACGCATGCCGTGGCACATCCAAACCTGATCTTCCGCACCTCGTCTGGTGTTGCCCTGGCCTTGCCGTGCTTCGCGCCAACACCGACCGGCGTGGGTTCACTCATACGAAGAGTGCATTCGGCCCTCTTGGCGCGTCAAGGACACATTGACAGCACTGTGGAGCTTCGTCTGTGCGGCCTCGATGACTGGACATTAGTAGATCCTTCCCGCCCTCCGCCTTCCCCTGCGGCTTCGGGCCATGTTTTCTTAATAAAGTTTTCTTCCTTCCGTTTAAAAACCCGGCCCCCGGTTGAAACGTTAGAAGAAATATTGCTGTGTTTTTCAATGTGAAATCTCTATGGTATATATACATATATATATATATATCTATCTATATATATATATATATATATATATATATATATATATATATATATATATATATATATATATATATTGTGAGCGTTTATTGGTGCCTTGACTCATGAAGAAGACTCATGGAATGAATTAATTGCCATTCGCTAGTGGGACCAATCTCTCACCTGTACATACCCATTATCATCATCATTTGTGGATTATCATCATCGTCTGGGCTTGTTCTGCCGAGTCACTGAGTTCCCTGCGGGCTGAGTAAAGAGACGTGCCTTGGAATTACCGTTCCCTTGTTCCAGCCTGCTTTCCTCTTACAATATATATATTTATATACGGAAAGAAAGGCAAGCAGTCTACAATGGCAAAGGAGGGGTAAGGGAATGATTAGTCGAGGACTCGTGAGGGAGAACGGTTTATTCCGAGAGCCGAGGACCCAGGAAGATGCCGTCATGAAGCGGTGATGATGACACTGAAGCGATGACGATGGTGCGTCCTATCGGAGCGCGGCGATTGTCCCAGCACAGCAGATTGTGCCAGTACTGTAGATTCTGCTTGTTCTCACACTTACTTCCCCCCCTCTTCCGGCTGCTGTCGAGGTGGTGTCGGAGCGCTGACCCTAAGGCTTGAGCCGCGAAACGTGGACGATTTCTGTTCCATGGCAGCGACGATCGGTAAAGCGGGATTCACACGACGGAGAAACCCTCTCTTTCTGGCCCGCGGGGCCCCCTCCCGTGGCTGGTTTTAGGCTCCGCCACTCGGTGGTGATCGCTCGCGGATGCTTCCGGGAAACAAAATGTCTTCGCATGTTTTCGCTTAGCGGTGGCGGCCTCTGCAGGGAATGGAACCTGTTTTTCGCACATAGGCCGGCACTGAGTCTAGCAGCGCGTGGTCATTGCGGTTACGTGTGTTTTATGTCGACGTGGGTGAAGGGCGGCTTTTTCGACGAGGTGGGGTCGGCAAGTGGTGAAGTGACAGGTGCGGGCACCGCTTGGAATATGGCTATTAATGCAGGTGCTGTTGTCTGGAAAACAAGGAGAAGAGCGCCTTTGCGTTTTGGGGGTGCTATGGGCGAACGAAAGAAAGGGAAAAAAACGAGTCCCGCAGGGCCCCCGCTCTGACAATTCCCTCGCTTCCTCCGCGCTATCGTCTGCTGGTCACTCCGCGTAGCTCCGCACGTGTGGATGCGCCGCCAAGCTGGACAATCCGGTCACGTGCTGTTGACGTTACATATCCGTCTGCCTCCGCGTGCCTCCTCCTCCGTCGTGGGAATTCCGCCTAATGGTGCGGATAATTGGCGATAATTTGCAGGAGACGTTTCCTCAAGTACTGTATAGGGTCTGGTGAACCGAGCAAGCTTCTTTTTCTGAGAGTCCAGTTTGCGCACAGGTGTCCATAACAAGACCACGTCCCCTGGGTGAAACTTGAGGTTGCGCTGAGACTCATCGTATTGAGACCTGCGGGCGTTCTTGCTGGCCTCTGTGTTCATACGTGCGAGGCGGCGGCAGTAAGCGACACGGGAAGCGAATTGTTCCGGAATACTTGCCGTGCAGTCAACAGGTGCCGACAAGAAAGATGAGTCCAGAACGGAGTGAGGCGGAAGGCCATAGACAAGAAAATAGGGCGAAAAACCGGTGGTGCGCTGAACTGCGGAATTATATGCGTATGTTACCAATGAAAGAATTGTGTCACAATTGCTATGATCAGGTTGGATGTGCAAAGACAGCATATCCAATAGTGTTCCATGAAAACGTTCAGTCAAACCATTCGTTTGAGGGTGATAACGGGGCGTAGTTTTGTGAACGGTGTCGGCGGCACGAAGAACTTCCGCAAGAGCAGCCGACAGAAATGCCTTTCCGTGGTAGCTGAGAAGAACTCTGGGAAGTCCGTGTCGGAAATATATGGGACGCAAAAATGCCTGGCGACTTCTACAGTGCAACCAGTCTTAAGAGGGGCGGTTTGGCATAGCGATTTAGATGGTCAATGGCGGTTACAACCCAGCGATGACCACCAGTGGAAATGGGCCAAGGACCGTACAAGTCTATGCCGACGACCTCGAACGATGCTGATTGTCAAGGTAGCGGTTGTAGCATTCCAACAGGAGGTGACGGTGGCCGTTTATGGTGCTGGCAGGGCGCGGTGGAGGCGACATATTTGGAGACACTGGTGGAAAGGTCAGGACAAAAGAAACAACTTTTCACGTGGTGGTAGGTCCTGTGGAAACCCTAATGTCCGGCAGTAGCGTCGTCATAAAAAACCTTCAAAATCTGCTGCTGTAGACATCGCAGAACGACGACAACCCACTTGCAACCGGTAGGGTTGTAATTCTTGTATGAAAAACCGCCGAAAAGTAGACATTTTTGCAGTTGGCGGCGCAAGCGGTCGTTATATGGCTTGGTCAAACCGGTAGTGGTCTACACGTTGAAAGGACCGCGGCTCTTTGATGCGGTGGAATGTAATATCGTCCAAATGTGTCATTGGTAAGACGACTTGCGACGCATTGGATAGCGAATCGTCTTCTGGAGACAGAGGGCAGCGGGAAAGGGCGTCCGCATCCATGTGCTCCTTGCCAGACTTGTATATCACAGTAAAGTCGTATTCCTGAAACTTCAAAATCTAGCGACCAAGCCATCCATTTAGGTGTTTGAGCGCCGAAAGCAAACGGCGAGCATGATGGCCCGCGACCACAGTAAAGTGCCGTCCGTACAAGTATGGACGATATTTCTGTTCGGCCCAGAGAACTGCAAGAGGTTCCTGTCCAGTGATTGAGTAGTTTTATTAGGCAGGTGTCAATGCTCGACTTGCGTAAGCCACCACGTTCTACGCAGAGGAGACGTTGCGTTGTAACAACACAGCAGCAAGGCCATGTCCACTAGCGTCTGTGTGCAGTACAGGGGCTGCTTTTTCGTCAAATTGATGCAGCACTGGCGCAGATGTTAGGGCATGCTTGACCTCTGGAAAGCCGTCGTCGCAATCTTCAGACCACAGAAATGAGGCAGCGGATTCAAGAAGTTTGCCGAGGGGTGAATCAAGGACACCAAAGTTATGAATAAAACGCCGGGAATAGGAAGTTAACCCAATGAAGCTTCAGAGGTCTTTTTAGCGGGCTGAGTAGAAAAAATTTCCTATATCATTACATTTGTCCGAGCCAGGGCGAATTCCGTCTTTGCTCCCAACATTCCTGAGCACTTTTATGGACTTGCTCGTGAAGCGGCATTATTTCGTATTTAGTTGAAGTCCGTCTTTGGTAAGACACTTTAGAACTTCATCCAAGCGCTTTAGATGGTCGTAGAAGCGGTACTGTCTTTGGAACCTTTCGTGACCTCCACATTATCATCTTCGCGGAATCGTTCTGGAGCCCAACAAAGTTGATGGCATCGGAGACCCACCGCCTGAAACCGCTTATTAACGCAAGTCTCAAAAGTTGTACAATTTTCTAATGGAATGCACGTGGCGTACGCTCGAAACTAGCTGATTTTCGTCAGCTTGTGCGGACATATCAGTTTCCGTTCATTATTATATCTGAATCTCGAGTTGAAGAACATTTTAAGTTAAAGAATTATTAATTGCTTCTTTCGCAGCGCTTAAACGGCCCAAGTCGACTTTTTGTTGCCGCCCGTCATGATGTGCCAGTAGCAAGCGTTGCTGTGTCTGGTCATGAATCCGAAGAATACGTCTGTGCGAAAAACCAGAATTGGTACCCAGTGCTTTACTTTAATTGCTGCTTACATAGGGCCAAGCAACCACTTTGACGCCTCGCGGCTAGAAAATATTATTACTGGCACGTCCCCGCCTTATCTAATTTGTGGTCACTTTAATGCGCATCATGAGATCAGGGGCAGCGCACATACAAATTCCCGGGGAGTGCGGCTAGCCGAGCTGCTGATCAAGTACTCTGTTCAGCCTCTTAACGACGGCAGCATCACTTACATGAAAAACGAGAAAGTGAGCAGCTGCATTGACGTCTCTTTTGTTTCAAGCAGCTCGGCTGCAAAATTCTTCTGGTGCACAGACCTGGAAACAAGGGGAAGCGACCACTGCCCAGTTTTGCTTTCTTACCTTGACAAAGACGCGCTCCGAGAAGGAGCGAAGGTCAAGTGCACTGACTGGGAGGCCTATGAAGAGAGAGTGGGTCATAGCATTACAGCATCAACTAGCGATGACGACATAATACCTATAATTGCTCGCTGTCTGCGGGAATCATCGCGTGTTATGAAAAGGCCTACAAATGTCAGAAATGATGAGGAGTATGAGAGGCTACAAGCCATTCGCAGGCGTGAAGAGCGCAAGGCTCGACGTACCGAAACTTTGGAAGACATGCAGCACGCACGTAGGGCGCAGAGACACGTGAGGCGCCATTTAGAGAAGTTAAACAGGCAGCGATGGCAAGAGTTTTGCGCGAAATTGGATGTTCGCAAGCCTTTGTCGCACATCTGGCGTGTAGTAAAGGGCATGCGTAACAACATCTCGCAACTACGCCCATTCAGCGCGCTGTCATTGCATGAGAATATTTCTCAGAGAGAAGCCGCTGAAGAATATTGCAAGCTGCTGTCCGCCACCACATCCGCAAGGATGCGCCCACAGCTCAATTATTTCCGTCCCCCTCCAGCTGCTTTGCCTGCGTTAGATCACCCGTTCTCGATACAAGAACTTAATGCGGCTATTTCCGATGTCAAAAAACGCTCTTCTCCTGGTTACGATGAAATTACTTATGAGGCTATTTCGCATTTATCACACCACTCTCGCTTGCGTCTCTTGGAGTACTATAACGCTACGTGGATGCATGGAATCGTTCCTCCTGATTGGAAGCTAGCGAAGATTACTTCCGTTCTGAAGCCTGGAAAGCCACCGACACGTTATGACTCTTTTCCACCGATTGCCCTACTCAGTTGCATTGGAAAATTAATGGAAAAAATGATATTCAAAAGGATGAATTGGTATGTCGAAACCAGGAAACTTTACCCCCCTGAAATGAACGACTTTCGACAGAATCGATCGGCCATTGACAACATAATTGCACTCGTATCATCTTTAGAAGAAGAACTAAATTCTGGCCATAATCCAACTGCAGTGTTTTTAGACATCAAGTCAGCATTTGACTCAGTTTACCATGATGCTATCCTAGCATCTCTTATTGCACTCGGCTTAGGAGGGAGGCTATATGCATGGATTGCGAACTATCTTGACGGACGGAAACTTTTTATGTGCACACAAGAAGGCCCCACACCATGCTACGACGTAAATAGAGTTGTCCCTCAAGGAGCAGTTTTAAGCCCGCTGCTGTTTAATCTTACGTTATTCACCTTAAACGCGTTCTTCCCCGGGGTGTCAAAGTCACACTCTACGCGGATGATATCTGTGTTTGGAGTGCTTCAAGATGGCGTCGGATCACACAGCAGAAGCTGCAGAAGGCTCTTTCAAGAATAGCGGCATACCTGTCGCCGAGAGGACTCCATCTTTCCTCCGAAAAAAGTGTCGCAATGGCGTTCACCCGCAAGAGAATGGACCGATACCCTCTAATCCTCAGTGGCCGGCCTCTACAGTACGTACGCACCCAAAGATACCTTGGCATTGTCAGAGACAGAAACCTCTCCTGGTCCCCAGAAGTAAAAAGATTACGCTCGCGAATTTTATTAGCATCCCCAATTATTGGATATCTTTGTGGCACTCGCTGGGGCAGTGATTGTCGCTCTGCGGTGCTCCTCTTCAAGGCATATGTTGATGGTATCTTGCGATATAGCCTGCCCGTCCTGCAGACACTGTCCCCTACAAGCAGAAAACAGCTGGAAGCGGCAAGGAACAACTGTCTGAGGAAGTGCCTTGGCCTCCCTGCAGGCTCGTCATGTTGTGGGACCCTTGCAGAAGCTGGCTGCCTGCCCATGGATGTGTTACGGCTTCAAGAGACGCTACGAAATTACTAGAGGTACAGACTACATGCCACAACCGATTTCCTGGCTCGCAGTGCGGATCAAGACACTTCAAGCTTTGGACGAAGAATAAGGGAAATTGATGCTTCCGTGCCAAATCAAGCACCGCAGACCATGCCACTGGGTTTTCCGCCATGGACTTTGTCCCCTGTTACCATAAAACATTCTATACCTGGAATTGATTCAAAAAAGGGCATATCCCAAACTGTCCTACTTCAGGTTACACTTGCCCATATTCAGAAATTTTACTCCGCAACGACCCATATTTTTACAGATGGATCGGCAACATCTGAGCGCAGTTCTTCAGGAGTTTTTATTCCGTCAGCTAACAAATCACTGTCATGCCGGCTTGAGTGAGCGACTTCGTCCACGCTAGCTGAACTTTATGGAATTAAAGAAGCCATCCCGTACATACTTCCTCAGCCACCGACACACTGGACCATATTCACAGACTCAAAAGCCGCCCTACAAAGCCTCCGACGTGCTAGCTGCTACGACCACATCCAGCGCGAAGTAAAATACCTGCACCATCTCGCTTACGCTGCTGGCCATCGCGTAACCTTTCAGTGGCTCCCTGGACACTGTGGTGTACTAGGAAATCAGACAGCAGATGAGGCTGCACGCAGGGGCCTAGACATGAAAAACAAAAGAAAGATTTTCTTTACAAAAAATGATGCCTCAACTATGACCAAGGCCCTAGCTCTAGCAGAAAGAAACCGCTTATGTACCCTTCCAGAACATCATCATGATTTTCTATACTCACTTCACCCACAGATAAGACTGAGGCTGCCAGAACGACTACCTCGCCGGCGGGAAACACTGTTTCATAGACTGCGACTTAATGTGGCGTTCACTAATGCCTACTTACATCGCTTAGGCCAAAGTAAAAGCCCACATTGCGACAACTGTGGCGCCTCCGAAACCGTCGAGCATGTCCTGCTAGAGTGCTCCGCCTACATTGACGCAAGGAGTCGGTTAGAGCAAAGGATCACATGTCTTCACCCTGGACCAATTACGCTGAGCCTGCTACTTGGACCATGGCATTCTCCGTCATCTCAACGGAAAGTCCTGGATGCTTTATTTGGGTATCTTGAAGATATTGGCGTCACCGAGACTTTATAGCCCCCCTTAAGCGGTCAGTCTATGCTACGCCGCATGTCCCTTTATATGACCCTCTCTTTTTTTCCCTGTTTCACCTACTACTCTTCTTTTTCTACTCATCTGTCTTTTCCCCATTCCCCTTCCTGCAGAGTAGCATGTCGATGTACCCATGTTGGCAAACCTCTCTGCCTTTCCTCCTTTAATAAAGAGCTTCTCTCTCTCTCTCTCTCTCTATCTCTCTCTCAAAATTGGAGGAAAAACGACTATATCATCGAGGTAACAGAGGCAGGTTATTTATTTAAAGTGACGAAGAAGTGTATCAATCGATCTCTTCAATATGGCTGGAGCCCAGATGACATCACACAGCCCGGATGACATCACGTTAAATTCGTAAAGACCATGGGGTGTGGCGAAATCTGATTTTGCTTTGTCTGCCTGGTGCATTGGAACCCGCTAGTACCCAGAGCGGAGGTCTATGCTCGAGAAGTATTCGCCATCTTGTAAAATGTCTAGAGCATCATGAATGCGTGGCAGTAGATAGAGTCCTTGCGTGTTATTTTGTTCAGAGCCCCATGGCCCACGCGAAATCGTACGGAAGCGTCTTTTTTCTGCACCAACATGACAGGAGAAGACCAGACTTGATGAAGGGTGAACAATATTTCTCTTGAGCATGTCGTAGACGTTTTCGCGTATTATTTTCCGCTCAGACGAAGACACACGGTATGGACGTCGATGAACAATACAAAATCCATCTGTGTCGATGCGGTGTACCGCTGCAGATGCCATCCCTAGGATAAAAGTTACGCGTCAAGAGAAGCCCGGTGTTTGGCCAGGAGAAGCACTAAGCACTAATGCTTGCCTCTCCTCTGGCGGAAGGTCGGAACTTACGGCGGTGTCAAAAGCGGGAGCTGGAGCTGGCGATGTGGGAACTTGTTGATCTGTCGAAATGGTTGACAGCGGAAGAACAGAGGCTTCTTCGCCGCCGAAAACAGAAGCGATGGTGGTACCTTGCGGCACTAAAATTGCTTCTGTAGATGTATTCACCGCGGCAACAAAAGCCGACCCAGATGAAAAACAGACAAGGCAAGTAAGTATGACCCCTCTTTTGAGAATAAAATTGCCAGATGGTGCAATAAACACGTTGCCGTCGGTGGCTCTGTCGGACGAGACGGATAAAACTGTTTCTTCGCCTGGAAAGAGCACATAATCAGTTGTAGCGACCAGACGATGCGTTTCTCTTTTTGACAAACTGCCATGGCAGGGGTCAGTGATCCGAATGGTGGGGACAATACCGCGAACTGTACGCGGTGACGAATGCCATCAATAAACTCCCGTGCAGTGCATTGTCTACAGGGCCGAATCCTGCCACCGTTGGCCCCACGCAGAGCAGGACCGTAATATGGACCTGTCACCTTGACGTATCCGACAGCACAAATCAGCGTGAATGACCGAAACGCTAGCCCCTGTGTATACTAAAGCTTCAACCCAAACGCCTTCAATGAAAACAATTATGTGTTACATGGTGACGCAGGGGGACTTTGGGATTTTTCCTGTGATGCACTTTCCCTTCAGAAAACTGCTGCTTTAAGTTTTCCGGGTGTCGGTTGAAAACTTGTGATTCGGGTCAAAGAGGGGACGAAGGCTGGAGGAAAGGCGCAGCAGGACGGCGTCTGGGAAAGCATGGACTACGGGGCCAGTCATTGAAACTATTTGGGGGCGTAGAGCTAGGTGGAAGTGGTGAGTGCACACGCTGGCGGGGGGCGTAGTTGAAGCGGTTATCTCACTCGTATGGGGCGTGGCCGTGGTGCTTGTCCAGTTGTCGTCGACGGCAAACGCGAGAAATGTGCCCTCGGATGCCACACTATTAGCAGACAGGCCGGTCGCTAATAGGGCGCGGTGCTCGCCAAGTGCAATGGAAAGGCGGAGCGACCGGAGGCATAGAAAGGGCGATCAATTGGCCGTGTGAGGGCGGGGACACAATCTACTCCATGGGCACAGGTGTTCGCGATACGGACTCGGAGCAAGTTGTCATGTGAAGAGGAGCAATATGACATGGCTGAGGAATAGTTGTCCTGGACACCAGCTCCTCTCTGATCATGTCACGGAGCCCATGTCGCGGCCGTGGTTATTCAATATAACCTTTAGAGCTGCTTAGTAATTAGGCCCCCTTTCTCTCTCCTTTCTCTTTTTTGTTGTTCATGTAACATAGGCATAGCCCGACTGCAGGTATTCTCTCCGTTTCCGAAACATCTTCTGTTCCTTTTCACAGTTTCCTGCAAAGCTATATAAGAAATGTGTTCCAAAGGTTTGTGACAGCAAAATCATGTAACGGTACTCTGATGAAGGCAAGTCCTGTTGCCGCTACGTACGTAAACCTTCTTTGTAATTGTTCTTGCGGTGTATCCGACTCTTTACTTACTTATACTGTTTCTGCACACTTTGTGAGTTTTACTTTCTCTCTCTCTCTCTCTCTCTCTCTCTCTCTCTCTATATATATATATATATATATATAGGGAGTAGTAGAACTTTGAAGATGGTAGAGAACACAAGAGAAGAAAAACTTCGAACAAGGTAAAAGCACGATTGTGGCCTACGTTTCAGCAAAGAGAACTTGCTTTCCTCAGGGCAATCTCTCGCCTGGCAGGCAGGGTTTATATAGGGGTAGGACCACAGGTGAAAGGAGAGGGAAAGATGCAAGGGAAATTGAGCAAGCTGATTGGTTTCGGAGTGTGTCGGGGGAGAGATTGAGGGGCCAAGAAGGTTGTCTAGTTTAAGCCGCGAAGTAGGTCACACGGAAGTCAGCTGGTGGCTGATATTCGTGGGATTTTTGGACAGAAAGGATGAGAGGGTGCTTATTGACCCGCCGCAGGGTATAGGGAAAGGATCTCAGAACCGCAGGAAGCAGACCAGGCGGTGAGGGTGGGGTCCTTATCAGAAACTATCTGCAAGCCTCAGATCAAAAGAAAAGAATGAGACGGGAGAAAACTAACTAGGTCAAGAAAAAAGAAAAAAAGGAGAAAAAAAACAGGCAGGGAAACCACATAAACCCACACACAAAAGAAAACAATGACCTGGCAACTGAAATGGCACGTGTCACCCACGGGAACATTCCAGGAACAGGCCTGTCCTGAAACTCAAAAACAAAAAGATAAAGTTAGAGTGACGTACGGGGCACAAGACCACGCGGAGTAAAAAAAAAATAAATAAAATTGAATTCTAAAAGCAAAGGTTGGAGGGATGAGGGCGAGTATTAAGCTAGACGCTAAGGAATGAAAAAAAAAGGAAATTAGGTGACCAGGTACAGAGCAGAGTGAACGGTCATAGTCTTTGGATGAGGTATATCCACGAAAATGCCTAATGCTGTATTCCCGGTGAATATCGCAAGGATTCCAAGTTGCCCTTAGACGCATTAATTCCAGCAGGTTCCATGGTGTTGAATTTGTGAATTAAGTAGGATTCTCGGTATTTCCTGTCCTTAGGAGACTTAAAATTTGACTGAAGTATATATAACTTAAGGTCATCAAAATTGTGGCTTGGTTGGTTGAAATGCTGCGCTACAGCTATGGAGGATTTGCTAAGAGTATCTGCCCGGTGACCATTAAGCCGTAGGCTCATAGGTTGGCTCGTTTCGCCTATATACTGTTTGTGGCACATTGAGCATTCCAACATATACACAATGTTGGATGAAGTGCACGTAAAACTTGAATTAATCTTGTGCACATAATTACTGGCTGTGCTTTTTACAACGCAGTCTGTTTGCAGGTGCCTACAAGTCTTGCATCTGGGGCGGGAGCAGCTGGCTATGACTGGTTGCTTTGAAGGCCCTGTTTTAGCATGCACTAAAATATCTTTTAGATTCCTGTTTCTCCGGTAGGTAACCCTTGGTGCTTCCGGGAAAGTCTTTTTAAGTCGGTCGTTACTGGCTAAAATGGGGTAGTACTTCCGCAGTATATTGTTTACGTTTGGGAGGGCGTTTGAAAATTTAGTTATTAGGGCAGGTGGCCTGGCGCTTTCGTTTCGCCGCTGTTTCTTGAGAACGTCATCCCTTTTGAGATTACACACACGTTGGTACGCCTGATCGAGCGAGCTTTTGGGGTGGTTCCTGTTCATAAGGGTGGCCTTGAGTTCGTCTAGTAGGATTTGACAGGTGCGGTCAAATCTGAACACGCAGTATAACGCAAACAGGCACCCAAACAGGCATCGATGTGGACCTCATCCCTAGCAGCCCCCCTAAACTACTGACTCCAAGCAAAAAAGTGTCACCCCGGAGGTCTGCTCGGAACAAACACAAATGACTACCACCGAGTAGGCCGTATGCTCCAACCCCTAAATCCTGCTCTTTCCTCAAAGCTCGAAAACTAGCGGGCAAACAAACCAACTACAGATTTCATCTAAAAACGTACTCCTCGTATCTCCAAAGCAAAAAGATTCCCAAAGGCCTTCGCTTAAAAGTTAGATGTGCCCTTGGTGAGCTCCCTCCTGAACTAGCTGCCAGGTGGCAAGATATTCTGAATAATGCTTCTCTTTCCCTCCTAGAAATTCTTAGAGAACACTGTACTAGCCAACTCAGCCTCTTCAACGACCAGATTGAAGCTCTTCCATTAACCGAGCAGGAGAAACTAGATCTCAATATTTTCATAAATCGTAAGGAAAATGATCTTAGCAATAAGCAAGCAGTTAAGTTTCAGCGTGACCAACTTCCCTCGCAAAATGCAGCATGTACTGTAGGAGATCAGCCTCTCAATAGCCGCGACTATGAAGTACTAGGTCATGTAATGTCTTCCCTCGATTCAGAGATCGCTTTAATGAAACCTCCTCCCCCAGCCAATAATCCTATAGAAAAAACGAGCTCTCTCGCTACCTGCCCCAGCAACGTTATTGACATTTCCAAAACACTAACAGCCGACGAAAAAGGTATCCTAGAACGAGGTCTAACTTTCTGTCCCACCAATAACAGTGTGAATGAATACGAGTTACACAAAGATCTCACTGAATTTTCTCGGAGAATGAGACTAAGCGAGTTTTTTTCGGAGAAGCAGGACCAACCTGACATTAACGAACGCACCCTCCACCCTCCTAGCACTTGGACTCCAGATGTAGATCAATCTCCAGAATTGGATCTGTACTTAAAATCAGTATCAAGAGAAATTTTGGCAACAACTAAGCGATCAAACAGGCGCAAGAACCTAATTCCGTCGGAAGAAGTTACCCTGAATTGCCTATCAGCCAGAACCGACATAGTCATAAAGCCAGCCGAAAAAGGTGGTAGTGTAGTTGTTTTACCTATGGGAAAATACAAAGATGAAGCTTATAGGCAGCTCAATAACCCTTGCCACTACAAGCCCTTAGATAACGATCCGAGCCAGGAATACAGCCTAAAAACCCTTCAGACCCTCACAGATCTACGATCTAGAGAATTAATAACGACTACTGACTTAAATTTCATGAAACCGAATAATAAGCATGCAGGACGTTTTTACCTCCTCCCAAAAGTCCATAAAGTCCCCGTAGAATTATTGTTCACTGCCGACATTCTTGGCAGACCCATAGTTTCGAATAACAATACCCCAACCGAAGCACTATCTCTGTTTCTGAATCATCACCTATCCGACATTCCGGCTCTTCTTCCTTCATTCGTTCAGGACACCCCCCACTTCCTCCGCATAATAGAAGAGATAAATATGGGCGGGCGCCTACCCAGCGGAACCCTCCTTGCTACTCTTGACGTTGCTGCATTGTATACAAACATTCCGTTCGCCGAAGGAATTGAAGCGATTTCAAAATCTCTCTCAGTGAACCCGCACCAACATGCACCAGAAGTGTACATAACTTTGTTAAAACTAGTTCTAACTCTCAATTATTTTGAATTTGACTCTTCTTACTTTTTGCAAGTTTTTGGAACTAGCATGGGTACTCCATTCGCACCGACCTATGCCAACATTTTCATGGGGCAACTTGAAGCTACCCTATTAAGCTCTTTTCCGCATAAACCTCAGGTTTACCTCCGCTACATAGACGACATCTTTATGATTTGGGAACACGGTCGCGCGACTCTAGAAACGTTTATATCCCATCTCAATTCTTCGCATCCGACTATTAAATTCTCCTGCCAGTATTCTGAAAAAGAAGTGAACTTCCTAGATACTACCGTCATTCTAGACAACGGTAAACTTAAAACCACGCTTTTTAGAAAGCCAACAGACAGGCAGCAGTACCTAGATTATAAAAGCCATCACCCCAGACACTGCAAACAAGGGATCTTTGTAGGACAAGCCACCAGGCTTAGAAGAGTATGCAGTGATGACAGTGACTACGTAGAGCACCTAGACGAACTCAAGGCCACCCTTATGAACAGGAACCACCCCAAAAGCTCGCTCGATCAGGCGTACCAACGTGTGTGTAATCTCAAAAGGGATGACGTTCTCAAGAAACAGCGGCGAAACGAAAGCGCCAGGCCACCTGCCCTAATAACTAAATTTTCAAACGTCCTCCCAAACGTAAACAATATACTGCGGAAGTACTACCCCATTTTAGCCAGTAACGACCGACTTAAAAAGACTTTCCCGGAAGCACCAAGGGTTACCTACCGGAGAAACAGGAATCTAAAAGATATTTTAGTGCATGCTAAAACAGGGCCTTCAAAGCAACCAGTCATAGCCAGCTGCTCCCGCCCCAGATGCAAGACTTGTAGGCACCTGCAAACAGACTGCGTTGTAAAAAGCACAGCCAGTAATTATGTGCACAAGATTAATTCAAGTTTTACGTGCACTTCATCCAACATTGTGGATATGTTGGAATGCTCAATGTGCCACAAACAGCATAAAGGCGAAACGAGCCCACCTATGAGCCTACGGCTTAATGGTCACCGGGCAGATACTCTTAGCAAATCCTCCATAGCTGTAGCGCAGCATTTCAACCAACCAGGCCACAATTTTGATGACCTTAAGTTATATATACTTCAGTCAAATTTTAAGTCTCCTAAGGACAGGAAATACCGAGAATCCTACTCAATTCACAAATTCAACTCCATGGAACCTGCTGGAATTAATGCGTCTAAGGGCAACTTGGAATCCTTGCGATATTCACCGGGAATACAGCATTAGGCATTTTCGTGCATATACCTCATCCAAAGACTATGACCGTTCACTCTGCTCTGTACCTGGTCACCTAATTTCCTTTTTTTTCATTCCTTAGCGTCTAGCTTAATACTCGCCCTCATCCCTCCAACCTTTGCTTTTAGAATTCAATTTTATTTATTTTTTTTTACTCCGCGTGGTCTTGTGCCCCGTACGTCACTCTAACTTTATCTTTTTGTTTTTGAGTTTCAGGACAGGCCTGTTCCTGGAATGTTGCCGTGGGTGACACGTGCCATTTCAGTTGCCAGGTCATTGTTTTTCTTTTGTGTGTGGATTTATGTGGTTTCCCTGCCTGTTTTTTTTCTCCTTTTTTTCTTTTTTCTTGACCTAGTTAGTTTTCTCCCGTCTCATTCTTTTCTTTTGATCTGAGGCTTGCAGATAGTTTCTGATAAGGACCCCACCCTCACCGCCTGGTCTGCTTCCTGCGGTTCTGAGATCCTTTCCCTATACCCTGCGGCGGGTCAATAAGCACCCTCTCATCCTTTCTGTCCAAAAATTCCACGAATATCAGCCACCAGCTGACTTCCGTGTGACCTACTTCGCGGCTTAAACTAGACAACCTTCTTGGCCCCTCAATCTCTCCCCCGACACACTCCGAAACCAATCAGCTTGCTCAATTTCCCTTGCATCTTTCCCTCTCCTTTCACCTGTGGTCCTACCCCTATATAAACCCTGCCTGCCAGGCGAGAGATTGCCCTGAGGAAAGCAAGTTCTCTTTGCTGAAACGTAGGCCACAATCGTGCTTTTACCTTGTTCGAAGTTTTTCTTCTCTTGTATATATATATATATATATATATATATATATATATATATATATATATATATATATATATATATTGTAACGTAGTGGCAGAGCAAATGAGTCGAACCATGGGTGAAGATAAAGCGATGTATTGAAAGGTAGCACGATCTATGTGCAGTATTTACATGGCGGCCATTAGAGAGCCAGCGGGGGGTCCACCAGCACTTTCGTCGTCTTCGTCGTCGCTGATATTTTGTGATGTCGCTGTGGGGCATGCCCAGCGATATGTCCCATGACATTACCCCCCGGTCGAGGGCGACCTTCCCCGTTGAACCTCCCCCACAATGACGATGAAGATACAGATGTACCAGGCAGCCTGTCCCACCCAACTTCGTCGTCGTCGCAGATGCTCGTGCGTGACGCTACACGCCGCTGCCGTCTGCGTCGTCTTTGATGGCGTACTATAACCCCCTCTTCGAAGGCAACCATTCCGGTCAAGGCCGCCGTAGCATGATTAGCGCAGAGAAGATGAACGATGTAACGAGAGTATACAATGAAGTAGCTCTTGCCACTATGGATATAAGTGGATATATACCTATGGTATATATATGGTATATATACCTATGGTATATATATACCTATGGTATATACACTATGGATATATACCTGGCCATGATTTTGTGCAAGAGCTTCCACCGTTCAGTTTTAGTTTCACCAGCATCTTGTGATTCTGTTTCTTTCGTTATGTGCGATATTGCTTGGTTTCTACTCGAGTGTATATATTTGCACGCCCACCCTGTATGAGCCTGAGAAAGGCTTACAGTATTAAATAAATAAAATAAAGTGATAGTTATGGTGAGCAATGTCCCGCAGGAGCGACTTCCGAAAGGCGACGATGAACCGATGAGGCCTTGCAACCACGTCGGACCACAGCACGGGCGAAACGTCATCGTCGTCTCGTCACATGTCATCCGGCCTTGCCGGGTCTGGATCCGCTCGTCACGGGCTGGGGACACGGGGCGTAGGAACGTTGTAGAGTGCTTGTAGCGGCAGCGCTGGGGCTGCCCGACGGGGTTCACTCACCCTCGATGATTCCACCGATGCCGACAAGGTGCGAAGGGGCCACTACGGGGATGACGAACCCGCACACTCCACCGAATGTAACGTGGTGGCAGAGCAAATGAGTCGAACCATGGGTGAAGATGAACGATGTATTAAAAGGTAGCACAATTTATGTGCAGTATTTACTTGGCGGCCATCAGAGAGCCAGCGCGGGGTCTACCAGCACTTTCTTCGTCGTCGTCGTCGCTGATCTTTTGTGATGGCGCTGTGGGGTATAGCCCACCAATATGTCATTTATATATATATATATATATATATATATATATATATATATATATATATATATATATATATATATATATATATATATATCAGAGAAGAAAAACTTCGAACAAGGTAAAAGCACAATTGTGGCCTACGTTTCAGCAAAGAGAACTTGCTTGCCCTGAGGAAAGCAAGTTCTCTTTGCTGAAACGTAGGCCACAATCGTGCTTTTACCTTGTTCGAAGTTTTTCTTCTCTTGTGTTCTCTACCATCTTCAAAGTTCTACTACTCCCTATATATATACATATATGTATATATATATGTATATATATATATATATTTATAACCTAAGTTGAGACAGCGACACACGAGAAAACCAAAAAAGAAAAGTTTACCCACGCTGCAGAAAGAGGACTGCCTGTCGTCAGAATACAGCATAAGTTGGTTCCAGGGTTATATATATACACAGAATGCAGCAAGGGTGAGTGCAGGGCAAGGGAAGGAAGCGTTTGTGCAATGAGATCACGATTGGTGGGCAGCGAAAAAAAATTATGAGAGAAGGGGAACAGGGAAAAAGATAACAAGAATCACAGTCACATGGTAGAAACGTAAGAACTGTAATAATATTAAACAGAAAAAATAACAAGGTAATTCCTCTTTCCCCCGTGGCAACAGGGGAGAAAGAGACAGGTCAAAACAACATATGACCATGCAGCTACTTGGCATGGGCAAAAAACAATAGCAAGGAAATTAGTCACCTGGTACGAACATGAGAAAGAAGTAGGAAAAAAATTAGCAAGGTAGCTGCTATTTCTAGTGTCCCGCGGCAACTGGGGAGAAGAGAGTGTTTAAATGAAGATATGCCTATGCACGCATATGGCGCACATATGGCCATACAAACCTGTTGTAAGAGTTAGAGTCAGGGGATCCAAACATGAAAGAGTACATACTTGGCTTCTGGGGTGAGAGGAAAGCGTAACGCGCCCAAAATCAGTCAGGCCTGGACTTCCAACAGAAAATCAGTGCACATTCCTCTTTCAAAGAGAAGCAAAAAGCAGGAAGTAAAGAGAGACAGGTTAAAACAAGTCGCGAAAAGAAAATGTAACACAATGCAGGTGCACGCACATTGCGCGAACCTGGGGGTACACATCCGATCGGCACGCGGTACCAGTTAAGGTGACGCGGAGGCGGTCAGCAATGAATAGTAGAATATAAACAGGAAGCAGAGGAGAAATCAATCACACACGCTCGCGTGCACAAATATACTACAAGGTGAGATAATAAAGCTTACCATAGTACCACAGCCTTCCACCCAGAACATAATGTCCAGATTCACTGTACAGTTTTGTTTTAGCTAAAACTGCTAAAAACGCGGTGTTAGCACGCAACAATAACCACCCGCTGTGGGTCACCAACTTATGGGAGAATTTTATACAGGGAAATACATGAACAGGCATAACACTATCCTGAGAAATGCAGAATTCCAGCTTATGAATAAACAGGAGAGGGAAGGAGAAGGCGAAAGCCCAAATTTTAATGCGAAGAAAGACAAGTCCGTTTCCAAAACTTTCATTGATGCCAAGCGATGCTGACTTAAACTGATAGATAAGATAGGACTCACAAACCTCGCGATCGTGATGCGTTTTAAAACTAGATTAGAGAATTGTGGTCGTCAGCTGTTCAAAAGAATGAGCAGGCGTGTTACCATGCCTTGATAGAGGCAAAGAAGGGGAGGGTTTGTATGACAGCGGTGATTGTTTAACCTCAAACGGAAGACTGTTTCAGTCTGTCGATGTATTGTTTGCCGCAAAGGGTACATTCCAGGAGGTATATGTCGTTGGGGAAGTCGCAGTTAAATTCCCTTTTACTTCACCATAATAGTCTTCTGAAGCCTTGCTGGTCATGTATTAGCATACCTTACACCGTGGTTTGTTACAGGGCATGCCACCTGTAGTCTGTGGTAGGCTGATGCTGGAATTGGTGAGAAAGTCGCCAAAGCTTTTTCTCCGTCTATAAAGAACGCGTGGCGGCTTGGGAAATATTCTTTTTGGGCATACACTTTGAAAAAGGATATTGTGATGTTCCCTTAGTATGGATGCAGCTTTCGGGGAAGAGGCGGAATGGGTCAAAACGAGTTTTGTCCTTGGATTGGGTTTCGAAGCTTTTTTAAGTATAATTTGGGCATGGTTCAACTAGTTATCTCGGGTAATCGCATCGTTCGTCACCTGCTCTGCGTATTGTTGATTAGAATTGAAATCCACTTGTCCTGTGTAGACTCGCCTAAAACGGTGAGATTGGCTATAAGGCATTGCATTCTTGCAGTGCCTAACCTGGACAGCATTAGTTACCCATAGGCACTGGACCACTCCCACTAGCGCGATACATGCCTCGACATCTACAATAAAGCCGTTCTTCCCTGTCACTCTTTCTTTCCTGCTTTTGCTGCTATTAGAAGTAGGAATGTGCACTCCTTTCCCGCCGAAAGACCATGCATGACTGATTTTGGGCGCGCAACGCTTTCTTCCCACCCGAGAAGCCAAGCATAGTACTCTTTCAGGTTTCGACCCCTCACTCTCATTCTTAGAATGGCTGTGCATGGCCAGATGTGCACCATTTGCGTGCATAGGCACATCTTCTTTTGAACACTCTCTTCTCCGCGGTTGGCACGGGACCCTGAAAATAGCAATTACCTTGTTCATTTTTTTCGTACTTAGTTCTCATGTTTGTGCAAGGTTAGTGATTTCTTTATTTTTTGTGCCCATGCCAAATACGAGAATGGTCATATCTTCTTTTGACCCCTCTCTTTCTCACCTGTTGCCACAAGGGCGAAAAAGAGGAATCACTTTGTTATTGTTGGTTTATTATTATTTTTTTTCTTATGTTCGTAGCTTATGACTTTGATTCTTGTGATCTTTTTTTCCCTCTTCCATTTTTCTCATCATTTTATTTCGCTGCCCAACAACCATGATCCAATTGTACAAATACTTCTTTATCTGGCGCTGCCCTCGCTCTTGCTACATTCTGTAAAAATATAACCCTGGAACCAACTTATTCTGTACTCTTAAGAAAGGAAATCGTCATCCTGAAACGTCTCTAAACTTTAATTTTTTGTTTTTTGCGTGTGTCGCTGTCTCTACTTACGTTATTTTCTCGCGCACTGTGTGAGTTCTTATTCTTCCTAATATATATATATATTATATTGAAAGGGGGTTTATTTGCTAGTAGATGCACATGGTCGCAGAGGTCGAGAACCACAGAGAGAGAGAGAGAGAGAGAGAAAGCCGACAAACGATCACACCGAAAGCCGCGCAGACTGAGCTTCTTCGTTCACACGTGCGGCTGGTTGTCTGCTAGCAACATGGCGATGTCTAATGGCACATAGCCATTACAAGGGATTGTCCGCAGTTCCTAATTAATGCAGCCCGCGTTATCCCATTACAACTGCCCCCCGGGAATAAAGCGCCAACCTGACGCCTCACGGGGCGCACTACCCTAGGGGATCATAATACGGCTTCAAACGCTGGACCTGAACAGTCTGCCTCCCGCGGCGACGGAGGTCTGAGGAAGGTGTCATGGGCTCTGTGACGTAGTTCACCGGTGACTTCCGTTCGAGGACGTGGTACGGTCCGTGAAACTGAGAAAGAAGCTTGCTACACAATCCTGGTGTGGTGTAGGGAATCCACAGCCACACCATAGATCCTGGAGCATACGTCGTGTGGGTAGCTGTGTCGTCGTGCCGACATTTTTGATGCAACTGATCTTGAGTCGTAAAGCACCTTGCAATCTGGCGCCATTCTTCCGCGTACTTGGCAGCTTCAGAAGCTCGGGAGCACTCGGAGCTATCCGGTCGGTAGGGGAGCACCGCATCAATGGTGCATGACGGCTCGCGACTATACAAGAGGAAAAAGGGCGAGAAACCTGTTCTGGCCTGAATGGCTGTATTGTGCGTATAAGTCACGTTGGGCAGCACAAGGTCCTAGTCGTCGTGATCCGCTGAGATGTACATCGACAGCATGTCGCCGATGGTGCGGTTGAGGCGCTCAGTGAGGGCGTTTGTCTGCGGATGGTACGCTGTACTTGTGCTGTTATAAGCGGGTTTCTTTATATCGAACAATTGGAAATATATCGAAATAATCGTGGCGCATATTGCAGTTAGCTATAACCGGGTTTGACGGTGTACAGTCAAACCCGGCTTTAACGACTTTATTGTATAACGACTTTATTGTTGCGAGTCCGCAATACGCCGGACTCCCCTTGCCATCCCCGCAAGCAGAAACGAACAAAATAAAGTATGTCATTACCATACACAAAACAAACGATTTCTTGCAAATAAGGAAGATACTTTCCGCCTGAACGCCTTAGCTGCTTCTTTCAAAAAAAGCGGTAATATTTGTTTTCCCTTGTGTTTCTGTAGTGTCAACTAGCACAGGATTCTTCAAACGAGACATTGTTTGAACCAGTTCGAGTCCGTGTCCTTCAATATTGAAGAAATATTGGCGGAGGACATCGACTGCCGAAGGCCCTTCAGTAAGCGTCCGGCGACTTTCATTCGCGACATCCTGTGCTTCCTCGGTGGTTTTCATCAGCTTTACGACGGTGCTAATGACGGTGCCCGCATACGTGGTACTTAAAGTGCCTGCAACGTCTTTGTCGACACTCAGGAAATCTTCGAAAGACACTCCTTTCGGCACAGCATCTGGAAGGTTGGCGAGCTGCCGTCTTGGTCCGGACGCACTCACGGGGCGGGTTTCGTCGTGAGTTCCGCGCGTCGGAAACAGTTACGGAAAGTGTGGGGTGTCATGTCACTGCATACGAGGCGCAATGTCTGAGTCGCGGCCTTTGCTCAGTGGTCGTGGCCAATCAACATCTCAATCGCCGCTCCGAGACCATGCATTTTGGCGGCCAATGTAAGAACGCAGAGTTCCATATATCGGATGTGAAGTTCGTTATAAGGAATATTTTTGTGTGTGTTTCCGTAACTGATTTATTTTTGTTCGATATATAGCACAATTCGCTCTATCCGGGTTCGTTATAGTCGGGTTTGACTGTAAATATACGCATGCAAAGCATTCTTTTCGCACTGGGCAAAGAGAGGAGAACCGTGGGCCTCAATATAATATGCGGAAAAACAAAGTAAGGATCAATAAACTCTGGACAGCACAGCGGTTTGAGATAGGTGGCGAGGGAGTGTAATTGGTAAGCGAATATAACTACTTTGGTCACGTTGTGACCCAGGATCCCAACCATGATTCAGAGGTAATTAGGAGGATAAGAATGGGATGGTGTGCATACGGCAGACACTCTCAGATAATGAATGGCAGCCTACCATTGTCCCTGAAGAAGAAAGTGTATGACAGCTTCATCTTACTGGTACTCACGTACGGGGCAGAAGATTGCAGGCTCAATAATGACGGTTCCACTTAAATTGAGAATGACTCAGCGGGCAATGAAGTGGAAGATTGTAGGTGTAACATTAGGGGCAACAAGAGAGCGGAGTGTGTCAGGGAACAAACGCGTCTTAAGGACATATTAGTAGAAATTAAGAAGAAATGGACGTGGTCAGGGCATGTATTGCGAAGGCAAGATGACCGTTGGTCATTAATGGTAACAGAGTGGATCTCTATAGAAGGCGGGAATTGCAGGGGGCGACAGAAAGTTAGATGGTCAGATGATATCAAAATTTTTGCGGAGTTATATTGGTTGCTGTTAGCAGGGGACCTGTATATTTGGCGTTCTATAGGAGAGGTCTTTGCCCTGCAGTGGGCGTAGATAGTCTGGTGATGATGATGGTGATCATACATACACACACACACACACACATGTATAGATATGCATATACATATAAATATATATATATATATATAATTTATGTATATATATATATATATATATATATATATATATATGCCGCTTCGCGGGTAGCCATAACTCTTGGCTCCTCTGCAAGCTCTTTATCACTGCTTGTCTAATCATTTATGGTTTCCCTTCTGTCTATGATGGGCTTCACGATGTCGTGACCTGCGTCTGTGCCTATGCTTTAGTGAGTGCAATCGGCGGAAGCAGTGGGGTCGTCGCGACTCACCCCCGGTCAGATGCCTAGGAGTCCGATTGCTCAGTTTTGGTTCCCTGCAGCGCATTACCGCATGTGCGGATAGCAATATTAGTTATCAAACAAATTTTGAGTGTTTGGTAAAGTGTCAATTACTTCGTTAAGCTGGCCAAATCGCTGTAGTAGGCGTCGCTGTAATGGAGTTCACAATATACAAGAAACCTAGAAATCTGGCTAAGCCATATGGCATAAGTGGTTGTACATCCTATTTCGTAGTAGAAGCGTTCGTTGTCGCGGATTTTGGTGCCAAAGCTTTGAATGGGTAGCGCTGCGGCACAGATATCAGCATGTCACGAGCTATCCTCGATAGAGAAAATGAAGTGCCTTATTCTGAGTCTCTCCTCCACTGCACTTGCTACCTCCACTGCGATAAATGGAAGGATTCCGCAATGCTTATGCATGGGGAAATCAATTTCAAGGACCTCCTCCATTGGAGGTTTCAGAGGAGGAAAGATTCAGAATACCAAGCATAGTATTTCGTCGGGGGTCGAAGGACTCGCAAAACAACTTCCACCGTCGTGCCTCGACCTGAGCGATGCGTTGCTGCATTTTTTTTCGTACGCTTCTGGCTAACCTTAGGCCATGCACTGCTCCTGTGAGCCCGTACCTTCACTCCACACATTGTCGGATGGCCCCGAGACATTCAAGTTCCATGTCAGATTCTGTTACTTTGGGCGGCCTTGAGATAGAACGCGTGCGAGACTGCGTTGCATTGGCAATCGTGGTTTTGTGAGTTAGAAAGGCCCACTACAAATTTGTCCTCCATTACGGATTCAAATTTCGGCCAGTCAATAGGTTGGATGACGTTGGGTGACAACGTGTAACGGAATCTTCTAATTGTTATACATATTGGAGTACGATCACTGCCGTGGGTTTCGATATCAGAAAATCGTTGAAGATGTTGCCTTTAAAGAAGGTCAATCCAGACAGCTCCCATATATCTGGCCGTGGCGAAACTTAGGACTGCCATCATTTAGTACGCAAAGTTCTTATTCAGATGCACATGAAGCAAGTCTTTCAACCATCAGGCTCATCTTGGAGGTTCCTCAATGCGGGTAGTTGCCATTCAACTCCCGATGAGAATCGAAGGGCCTGGTGTTGCTCTCGAGGTATGCTTCAGTCGCTGTCCATCAATTGCAGCTGATGGAGATATAAAGGCACTGAGGAAAGTGAAAGAGATCTCTCGTTTTTTGACAGTTAGGCATACGTATGGTATGGTGTCGTGTGGGAGTAGCTTTCAACAGTATAGGTTTGTTTTCGACGGCTGAATACTATTTCTTTGCACTTGTCCCACACGTAGATGACTTGATGAATTTACAGCCGGACAGTCTATTGCAGTAGGTAGGTTTTGTTCGCAGATGATAACAATCGGGAAAGGGTTATTGAATACAAACTGGCAAAGACCTGAAATGTGGCGTTTGATACGTCTGGCGTTTCACTAATAAATACACGCTTCGCAGACTTCCTGCCGGAATGATGAGGTAATACGGGCTATGAGTTACCCGAAGCTGGCCAGTAGTGGAAAAAACGCGTCCAGGCGAGGACTTCCTGGGCACTCAACACGGTTTTTTTTTCAATTTATTCAGTAGCATACGAATGGCGTTGATCAGCACCCTGACAGCAGCAATTGTCTGTACGTCATCCTTCAAAGAAGCAGTCGGAGCCTGTTTAGGCTTAGAATCTGGCCATCGGGACTCCAGCGCTGTGAGAGATCGCAGATTTGGCAACGGCTCCACTGGTGGCGATGACTTCCCGGCCTGGTTGGCCTTTGCAGATGAAGGTGTCGCCAAACTGCTTGTTGACTCCGCTAGTATGACTGGTGGTGGTGGAGCAAGGGCTGGCCCACCGGCTGTGGTGGAGGCAGTGCCTGGGACGCCATGGCATTCTCACATGAGAGGTCATAGCCGACTTTGTCCATGCCAGCGTTCGGTGACCTGCGCCGCCGCCATTGGCAGCATCGTCGCAGTTTTACAAAAAGCGTCTTTTAGTGAGGAGTGATCATTGACCATCGGCCTCAGTACCTTGAGTTCTTGTATGAGGAAACGGCAGGCGTCGTGTTTGCATTGACAACTGGCACATTTGAGCACACCATCGCTGCAGTCATTATGACGCCCAGCAATACGACAATACGACGATATGAGGCCCAGCATATTTGAAGCACACAGTACTTCATCCATAAACGCTGCTATCATGGCCGATCTTTGGCATTTGTGACACTGCAATGATTTCAGTACAAAATGGGGCACTGCGTGCCGAGTGTAGCCCACCTTCAGGTGTGCCGGAATACAGTCTCCTTGAAACACAAGCTTATATGAGCGGGATATTCCCAGACGGCTAACCTGCTTAAAGCGAGAGAGATAGAGGTAACCCTTATTGTGGCATGAACTCTACATCAAGTGGCACAAGACAGGTAGAAGGTGGGGCGTTTGTGTCTTGGGAAACCTTCAAGGGGTAGAGTTTCAAATGATATTAACGTCCGTTGCCGGTTTACTACGATGGATAAGTCGACATCGGGAATGAAGAAGCCCACATCATAGATGATGCCCACTGATGCGCCCTGGTCTCGAGATACGTAAACACGAACAGTCATTTGTCCAAGCATCGTGAGGTGAGGAAATGTTTAAACTGCATCTCGATGCTCGAGGTCCAGAGTCAAGATGTTCTTTCGGTTTTGAATGATTACCTCGTTAAATTTTCTATGCCAGGCTTCCAATAAAAGAGAAATCGCTTGCCCATTCAGTATACTGAGGTTGTAATTTCAGAACTCCGGGCCGAACAACACGTCAAGAAGAGGAGCCTTGTCTGGCTAGTGACAATCGGTGCGCTCGACGTTTAAGATTCTGCACTCGACCGAGAATCCGCCCACCGCCGCATTCACTTAGCCTTCTTTCCGCCATCAACCCGAAGTCGTCATCAGTGCGGTCATCGCTGGTGCAAAGTAAAACTCGAGGTCCTCGGAGCCCGCTTCGTACGGGAGGCTGATTCGCTTTCTTGGCGTGACACTATCCGACGGTGGGTTACCAGGTGGTGTCCGCTAGTTCTACTGCCACTGGGGTGATATACGAGATCACCCCAAAAAATGCACAAGCTTCATGGAAGCTTGCACTCGCACGCAAGACTGGAATTGCGAAGTTGTTGCAGGTGATCATTGGCGGGCGGAAATATCAGTTTTAGTGTGCTTCTGTGGTCGTGGTTGACGTCGGCGGTAGGGAATTTCAAAGACCTTATTTTGAGCAAGGCCAGGGTGAGCTCGTAATTTTTGTCGACGTTTTTGTACGCCAATCTTCAAGCAAGTGAGAGATACAGCAGGACATTTTAATGAGCTCAAAAGTGAGAGTGGAACCCTGGTCCGGGAATCCAAGCGTTGCTGTAGCAATCGTGGCCCGTATCACCAGGAGTGTCTGCTTCTCTGGCTGACAGCTGTTCAATAGTGTCTCCCACAGCTCTGGAAAGGGCCGGGTAGAGAGAAGTGGTAGGGCTAGGTTGTAAGCGCATTCGAGAAATACATGCTTTAGGGCACCTAGCTGTGGCCAAAATTTGTATAGAGAGACGTACTTTGCGGGAAACAGGTAATTTATTCGACCCGGGTGCGCGCACCTCCCTGCTTTTAAATGTCGGAGTGTTATTTTTTGAGGTTTGCTGAGAATGGGTGAGAGCACGGGAACCTTTGTTTGGTTGGCCAATAAAATTGCTTAATGTACTGATAGGTGAGAAGTGGCAAGCGCGACTTGTCGTCCGTAGCGGATTCGTTGTACGCCTCGGGAGCCGCGTTCTCTTCCTCGGACATGCGAACAATCCGCGGCCGCGGCAAGTGGAATCAGTGATCACCTACAGCAGCTTCGTCATTCAAGTCGAGGCTCTTCTGCGGTGCAGAGCGCACTCCCATGACGACACGAGGATGAACCAACCAGGGACGTACGCTAGGAGGTGTCTTACTTGTTGCGGCAACTTTTGGCACGATACGGCGAAAGCTGGAGTTTATTTGTGGCCAATGTTGGACAATATCAATAAGTGGGTATGCTTAATTTGATGAAGGTGAAAAGCTACAGTTTTTTGGTCAATACTGGGCAATCTCCCTAATGGTTCTGCTTAGCTTGACGACGCGCACTCGGGGCAAGGGTGCACGAGAACTCGGGTAAAACGGCGGACACCATACACAAATGATTTGCTAAACAGCTTCGTTCTTAAAAAAGCACAACTGACAGAATAGAGATCTGGTAAACACTTCGTCGTCGTCTTGTCCATGAAGTGCAAAGATACGCACGCAGAAGTGCAAAGATACGCACTTAGTTCGAGGGGATCGGGACTTCCTGATGGGCGATGAATCTGCGTTTTGGATTCAGCGGGCTCTCCTATCATTTCTTTTAAATCAATTTACACAATATTTGCTCACTGCCTCACGGAGGCATTGTTGACGGCAAAACAGTTGCAGAAATAGTCTGCAAATAGAAAACGCTGTTACGATGAGGTCAGCCTTATTCGCTCTGTGTGGGGATTTTCACAATTGTCTGCTCTGCTGACGTAAGCTTTCTTTCCAGAACGACTGAGCACGGAAAGATAACAAGCGTGTAACTGTAGTGCTGCTCTAGAGCGGAAACCTACCGACATGGTATTGATCTTGCATTCTGTTTTCAGTACTTCCTTTCACTGCGTAAACTGCATTTTGCTGGGGTCTCAGAAGGTATCTTGTGTTTGTCGGAGGGAGCTTCTGTAAGTCACTAGCCATAGATTCTGAATGGAAGCTTGTGGCCCGCGGGCTGTGGCTGTAGTAGTGTTTAATTCCAAGCGCTTTTGATGCTTTGTTTTGCTCAGGCGTGTGCTGCGGATTTGCGGGCGCAGTACGAAACCACTGCCGAGGCACCTTTCAGTGGTGCTAGTCGTGGTGCGATGGCGGCCATGCACAAGAGCAAGAAGCAGCTCGCAGAAGACGAGGAGTACACATCCGACCACGACCTAACGCAGCTGGGAGACAAAAGCCCGTTCAACAACATCCGGCACCTGCTGCGGTACCCGGCGCACCTTGCCGTTTTCCTGCGATACCTGCTGGATAACCAGAGCGACTTCTCTAGCCTGGTGAGGGGGGCATCTTGCCAATCCTTGTTCCGACCTTATCAAGAGCTGTGAATTCGCACTTGTCTCCCGCACCTCTCCTGTTGTGAAAGTCCCAAAGAGCTGGGCGGGAATCAGAGCTAGACTGCTTGAGGGGGAGGGACGAAACATCTGACTGGTCTCCAGCTGCTGCTTGGGAGCAGTTGAAGGGCCCAGAATTAACTCAGGCTGCACAGGGCAGGAGTGGTTGGAGGTGAATGAGAGAGGCTTTCGGATTGCAGTGGACATAAATAGGCTGGTTATGATAAGGAGAGGTCGAAATGTCCTGACTCTGAGCGCACTATGCCCGCATGCGGGGCTCCAAAACAAGCTCACGTTTTTATCTACCCCCCGCTCCTCGGTTCCTTGGACGCTGCCACAGATTCTCCGCGCATTGCGCATGCTGTTACTGGTCACGACAGAGTATTTTTTATTGGAATGGGAAGAAAGGGAACACATGAGGTAGGTATCGACCAACGACCTCCCTTTCCCTGCGGCTGCAACGGCCTCAGCAGTTTATCAATTTTTTTGTCTTCGTCTTCACTCTTCGCTGAAAGGGCACGGCATTGTTGCACAGCCTCAATCGCGACAATGTCATCAATGTTATTGGAAGATCAAGGGTACGCTAAGAACGCGAGAGAGGCCAGCATGATAGAATACAAGATTGATTCATTCGAAATATTGTCTCATTGGAATAGCACTCGCACAAGCTTCAACCCAAACTTCACTGAAACGAGCTTTCCAATAAGGACAAAAGAACAGGCTTGAAGCTTAACAGCTACTGTACCACACTCAACTTATGATGCCATGTGCCAAGATTTCGACGCACATTAAACATACCCAATCAAAATCATTCGAGAGCTCTCCACTACAGCGCACCTCACAGCCCAAGTTTAGCATTGCGCTGCATCTACACCTGAATTTGCAAAGCAGTTTTTTGAAATTTTCAAACGCACAATAAAGAAACACTGAAAAAATTTAACAGATTTCTCTTTTTGCTTGCCTTGCATAGACTGGTGCAAACAGACACACGTTTCGTCGAATATCCTGTTAGTAAAGCAGTATTTGTTTTTAAAGCTTGAAAGACAAAATACCAAGTGACATTTGCACCCACCGCGACAGGAGTGAAGTATATTCGCGATACGATGATATTGAATTATCTTTAATACTGGCATTCAAATGAGTTTTGGTTCTGTGCAACACGATGCATGGAATCTGACGTTACCGTTTTTTGGGGAATTCCCGATCTCTTAGGAATCGGCATGCCGCACTTCTGCCGCATTGTCAGCCGTAAAATGCGCCAGAAAAGCCTGATAGCAGTGCTTAGATTAAAAACATTAAGTAGACGGGGACACCGTACTGGCTGAGCGCCCTCCACGTCAGGGGAGACGCTCAAGTGCAAGGCGCTTCGCCCCCAACTTTGGAGCTTGCCTGGCTAGTCCCTGTCTTGCAAGGGGTGTGTTCGCAGCAGGCTTAGTTCGGCACTGCTCCCGGCAAGCCGTCGGTGGTCGTGTCAACAACACGCCAACAAGAACTCTCACAGCGTGTCCGACTCAGTCTGCACGTAGCCTACCAACTGGCATGTGAAGCAATGAAGCTTGCAGCGCAAAATAGGGAATTAAGTATACAAAACATTACCTAAAGCACAAAATAAAATCTGAAAAACAAAAGACTAGCGCTTCCAGGAATTCGAACTTTCTAACTGCGGCACACTACCAGAATGGTTTATACCACTCGGTCATAGCCACAACACTGGCGGGGATGCAAATTTAAGTTACATGTCGTATAGCCTGTTTTTTTTTTGTTTCAGTAGTCCCAGACGCTCATATGACTATTTCTCGAAAGAGATTGTGCAGTAAGCGTTTCCCAAATATCTTGTGTCTAACGGCTGCATTCATAAGGTAGTAAAAACGATCGCAAATGTCTGGTCTCTCGGCTGTTTGATAGTGTACGCAGAGCAAAGAGGGGGCCCGAACCATTGGTTTAGGCTTTAGAATAAACGTTGCCCTGATGTAAATCCGCTAACTCTTTTCCTGCCTTTAAATTGCCCTAGCGTTTCTATCAGCATACCAATCCCACAGGCACATACAGCTTATAGCCCAAGCGGAGCGAAGTCAGCGTAGCGTCGCATGTGCCTCGTGTAGAGCCGTTTTCAGTTTAAATTTTTAATAATCTTGATAGTTTACAAACTTACAAACTAAAGCATATTTTTCGAGCACATATCGTGCCGGGGCTTTGTTTCCACTGATTAAAGTAATTTCGACGATCCGGCTGCGCCCGTCTTGCTATGTCGGAAGATCCGCGAGCCGCGCATTAGAGAAGTCCAGCTAAGCCATCTCGAGTAGGTGTCACGCAAAACGTCATAGGAAATCGGCAAGGAGGATGGCGAGAGAAGGACAGCTCTTTCGAATTGATTTTTCTACGAAAAGAAGTTGTATAAATGCACCGAGTGTTGTCCAGACATGGCCTGAGACTCCATACTGAACGTTCAATACGCACACTGACAAAGACGACAGAAAGAAGACGAGGCAATGCGCATTTTCTTGTCTTCTTTCTGTCGTCTTTGTCTACTCTGCGCATTGAACGTTCAGGTGGATCTACCAACTCGCCCAATCCTATATGTTGCTAGGACTACAGGCTACAACATTTCCCCATGCTCTCAAATGCTTCAGTGGCCCTAAACCAAGATTATAGGATTGCAGAACAAGCTGTTTGCAGTTGAGTTCAGTGCATAGTCAATTTCTTTCATAGCCGTAAGAATGGGGGTAAGCAATACAAGTTACGAATGAGCAAAAATTCATAGAAGCTCTATGCACAGCACTAAGCCGGCCTACGTTGACTGAAATACGGCATCGTTCCACTAACGGGACCATGCTTCTCGAGTCTTGCATGAGGTTTCACAAAATTATTACTATGAAGCGTAACAAAAATACGTCAGCATCAATTCCCGTCAGAAACGAACCGAGTTCTAACGTTAGCCCTTGAACAATGTCTTCGACGGCGGATGGTAACGAAGGTTATTCATGCGTGTTTCGCAGGAAGTGGCAGGATAAGGGGCTGGTACCTCATGAGAAAGTTTGAGGTACCAGCCCATTAAAAGTCATTGATGACATCATGAAACAAACGGTTCAGCGGGAGACCTATACGTTTTATTACTGTACATGCAGCGAGGGCACTATAAAAAACAACAGTATTCAAATTAAAAATTTTGTATTTCCTTATCGTGGCCCCTTTAAACCTGCATATGGTGAAGTTAAAATCGGCAGTTTGCATTGTTTTATTAAAATCTACTGAAACAAAACTTCATTGCATCCCACGCATTGCCTGTTCACTTGCCAGATGTAAGCATGATTTCATAACCCTTTGTTGGAATTAATGCTGACTTTTGTAAATTTGTCTCTATTGCTTTCAGTGTGCAGTTAGAATCAGTGTCATGCTGGCTTCGTAGGCGTTGTACTTGCACGAGATTCTGTTCCCCGTTCGAACTGTCGTGACAGCAAAATTCAACATAAAAACTCACATTTTCTTCTACTAAGCATCTTGTGACTTCCTACCCCCTTTAGGAGCACCTACCTCGCAAGCATGCCTTTAAGCCTTCTTCTTTAGGCTCTATCTTCGACTTAATAAATGCACGGGGAATTCACCACACGTTTTTGCGCAAGCAAAACGTAAGCAATCAGTGATGCGACGCACCTATAGCTATACCGACATGCGCTGTAATTTACGATTCGCTCACAAGGGTCACAACCAAGCTATCAAATATCACGCAAAAGAGATATAGAAACAATTGGCATGTAATATAAAAGTTATGACAGCAACTGAGGCTTGCAAAGGAAATACATTTCTTTAGGTTAAAAATGGCGTCAACTACAAGACAATCAAGTAACGTTTATCCAAAAGGGAGCTATTACAGTTCTTTAGCAAAACAACATCACACAATCTTTATTACCGTATCAATTTAGTTCAGTCGCTTTTAGTAAAATGCATGAGCTTTCTGCTTTAATGCAAGATTCATTGCGTTATCAACTTGCCGGCCATCCCCGCCACCACGATATCGTCTGATGCTACGTTACGGATTTATGGCGTGATCATAGAAAAAGATGGTCGTGACCATCGGCTGTATAACGCGGTAAGGGTAGTAAAACTCTACGCCTGATAACGCCTCAGCGTACCGCTGCGCCCGATTTACTCATTCGTCAAGCTCGAACTCAATCAGTGCAGTAACGAATAAAACAGTCAGTTTTGTTTGTTATTTTTCTCCTGAATTCTCTCATGTGACAGACCAGCTTACTAGGAAAAGTGTGGACAAATTCATGCGTTCTTTTTGTTGTACTAGATAGGGTTGTCCTGTCCTCTTATTTTGCGGTTACGCCAAACAAATGATTTCTTTTACAGCAAAACATAAAAATAAAATACAGGACGGTAATTTTATGCTACTTTATGCTAACTTGTAAACAGTTAGTTATTTGGCAAGAACACAGTTTCAAATAACGGGTCGCGCAAGTATGCGCATGCCGCAAATAAACGTGTATTTCATCGCTCCGAAGGTCGGTAAAATATTTTGCCCTATTCTACGGCGACGGCAGCCGCCGTTTGTAAGCCTTTAGATATTCACGGCTCTTGTTTGCATGCTGGAGTGGCAAAGGGTTAGGTAAGGGTTCCCGCCGCCTGTTTATAATACGTCCCGTCTTCTAAGCCAGTCACACACAGGGCGTGACATAGAAGCCTTAGTGTTGTTGAACAGCAAATGCATGCCTACATTTTTATGTATGTTGCGTTTTGTCTAGCTTTTCATCGCCCGCCAAGAATTATGCTCTTTCAGTAGCAAGAAATAACCTATACCTAGGAACTGGTGGCAGTAAACGTCGTGAAACGGCAAAAAGGCAAAAGCACACACAACCACTTTGTCGACTTTAAACACTTGAACAAAAGTGAAAGCCAATAAGGCAAAGCTTTCGAGAAAATCACAGTGCACAGTGAATTTACGGCGTCGAGAATAGAGCCCGTGGCCGCAAAATGTTTCTGGGCACAGCATCCGGGAATATGTTCTGCAGTGTACAGTTTTTCCAGGCATGACCTAATCATGCATCGGTTTGCCTTCTTACAACCTTTATAACAAGTCATTCGCGATCGTATAGTTCGCGAATTGGTCTGTTAATGTGATGAGAGAGAGCCCACGTATTGTGTTCCCTTGGAAAGACGCATCCGGATTGGATTGTTTGGCCGCCACTGGGCTCTGCGAAAAGGTTGTGCTGAAGTTATTGGTTTTGAAGCGAATAAAACCAAAGACGACGGCTCGGGCGTTGCAGTGGGCATACGGTATGCTCAGTTATTCTATTTTAAAGGTGTGTTGTGCCTCACACTGCCTCTTTGCTATCATGCTGTACTGTGCAGCTGTTCCTGATCATCACCGACCTGTACAAGCGTGGCTCAAGGAAGGAAATGAAGAAGTGGGTCTACGAGATCACCTCCACCTTTCTCCTGCAGAGTGCGGTGAGGGGCACAGGACCGAAAAGGGGCATACCTCGGGCCACACCTCTCAGATGGCTCAAACAGCATGTGCATTATACACAAGGCTGCTTCCCTGTGTGTTTCTCATCTTTTTCAGCCAGTTGGCACCAGTGTTTTGAAGTGGCTCGCGTACGTTTTTGTCCCAATACTAACCTACCCGATTTTTGACTCTCAGGAGGCCGGTTCCTGCTGGAAGTGAGGACCTTGGGCGAGCGATATTTTGGCTACATGTGCATTTGGAGTGCACCCACGTGGTTAGAACGCCACATTGTCGCAGACAAAGATAGAGATTGTAGCTTCGCTTTGCCGCAGCATTGCGAGGCTTGCAAGTCGTGCAACAACGCTGACCTGCAGCGATCTGTGTAGTCAGCAGGGCGATAAAATGGAAGAGTGGGCAGGGGCTTAGGTCACACCAGAAATGCAATGTGACACATTCAAGAATTTTTGATGAAAAAAAAAAGGAATGTGCACTTGCTAGGCAAGTGAATAAGGACCTCCCTTGAAAAATGTCGCTATGCAAGCTTTCAGAACAGATTGCGGCCTTTGCCCTGAATAACCTATATGGTGCCAAAACAATGGAGTCTGCTACCGCATTTCGGCGTGCGGAAGCCTTTGTACTGCTGTGGAACTCTCATGGCTACCGTTTTTCGTTTTTTGTGTCAACACAGCGCGAGAAAGACCAAGGACGAACGAACACGACAAACAAGCACTTGTTTGTCGTCTACAGCGCTTGTTTGTCGTCTTCGTTCGTCCTTGGGCTTTCTCGCGCTGTGTTGACAATGAATTACCAACTAGCCGTAACCCTTGCGCGTTTTTTTTTCTGCATAATAATTGCAGTGTTGTGTTCTTTAGCCCCCTTTTTTTGAACTGCAAGCATAACATTGCCGCCACAGAAAACAGTTCCCATTCGTTCATGCTTTTCGCAATGAGCAGCTCAAATGCGTTTCCAGCCCCTCTTGGCCCTTTTTTAACAATCTCGCTGTGCTTGTCTTGACATTGCGCTGTGGAGTATTGTAACATTGCTGCAGTGGTAGGTGTACTGATGTGCATCGGTGAGCGAATTGGAAAGCCTGCCTTGCAAGTGTGGACGCTGACGCCCGTCTGCCTGCTGTGCTCGCCTGTCTCCCCCGTGCAGCCGCTGAGAATCGACAACATTGACGACACCATCGTGAAGGAGATCGGTGCGTGGCTAGGAGAAATCCGAGTCCTTGTCAGTTGCCAACCTTGCGTGAGACGACACCTTTAATTGGTCATTGAAGGTAAAGCGCCAACCACAACTCCACGAAAGCATAAGGACAAGAACGAGACTGTTTGATAGAGCTCTTTACTATCCTTATCATTTCTTCAAACTGTGCTTGGCACTTGACCAAAATTCCCACGGTGAAGTGTCCACCAGCCCTCATAGACATCTTAAAGGGGTCGGGAACAGGAAACTCATTCGCTTCCTCTTGATTTTGTCTGGATCAATAACCTTTTAAAAACATCAATCCTGAAGAGCTTGGCAATCAATTGCCTGTGGAATTTTGGAGATGCTTTTGCAGTGTTCGTTTGGAGGCGCATCGCAAGTGACCATGCCATATCTCCGGTCGGCAGCGCAACTACCAGACAAGTCATTTTAAGAAAATTCGACAGTTAAACGCTCTGTATGGATATTAGGTTGCAAAGCTGTAAATACATATTTTAAATTAGTCCGGGCACCATTTGCTCCGATAAACAGTTTACTGTTCACTTTACCGGTGACGCGATTGCTTCAGTTGTCTCCAACCATTATTGCAGAACTCGAACTGACTGGGTATTTGTACCTATTCTACACAGTTCCTCTGCCGAAGTTGGCATTGTTTCGCTGAATGCGCTTCGCAATCTGGCCTTTTAACAGCGAAGCTCTTTGGCAAATTGTTTGTCCGCGGTTAAAAATACCAAGACATTGCCGAGATCGCGCAGGTGAGCGCGGGCATCGTCGGGAACACCCAGCGTCCCCTTCGTACACTTGTCAAGCCAAGCATAGCCAGTTACGGAGATTGGACAAGGTGGAAGCGACAGCCCAGCGCCATTGGCGCACTTTTTGAAACCAACGATACCCTCTAGGGAAATTGGCCAACAGTGGCCGAAAAACCACTCCAGAGTTCACTTTAATCCTGGAAACACTTGCTCGGAAATAGAACACGTCATCGCGTACGCCCCTCCAAAGGGACGTCCAATGATTATCACTTCCAAAAACATGAAGCAAACTCGCACTTACAGCAACATTGGTGGAGTGAAGGTCATTGCGGCACCGAAGAATAGGAGAATCAGCTGGAATCGTGTACTTAAACAGTCGTGGCAGTCCTGAAGGTTACGTACACCTTCGCTATCTTCAAGTCTTAGGCGTTAGTGTGAGCACGAAGCCGACGAATTAAAAAAAAACGTTTGCCAGCATGTGATTCGAAGTCGGGGCTACCAGGCCACCCGGAATAAAGGACGAAACTTTAAGTACTCAGCTAAATACGTAAAGGAGAGCGCGAGCAAGAACTGCGGTGTAAAATCCGCTGCCATATGCATCCAAGGACTCGGTTGTGGTTTTTTTAAATTCTACTCCGCCCATAGGTTTACCGCAGACTTCCTGTTGAGCGCTTCTACAGTGAGCGAGAGGGGAGCATGTTCAATTAGCGAAACAAGTTTAACGGCGCCCTTTATTTCAAGGAAAGCAGCCAAACGAAGCGGTGGTGGGATTCGGCGATGCGCTGCACCACTGATGCTCGCTGTTATTTTTGCGCAATAAGAGTAAAGGATGGTGTCGTTTCATTTTTCGTCCAGCCGAAGCCTTCGATAAACGTACTCATGTTGTAAATTCTAATTTTACGCTTTTCGACATCAACCTCGATCGCCAGGCCAAGATGGTCACGTTCGCTACGTAACTCTCATTATAAGCTATGTCAAAAAGACGTCGGCAAGATTGAGCCATACCGGCTAGCGGAAGGACCATTCCTAACAGTGCGCAAAAGCGTAAACAAACTACAAATACCCAGCTTACTTTAGACGTGATTATTTATGCGACTTTTTTAGCGCTAATTCCGTTATGTTGATCAGTCGAATCAGGGACCAAACATTCCTCGTTCAGTTACGGGCGAATTTCATAACGGCGGCGATGATATAGCTGCCGTTTAGCCTTCGTGAGCTCGTGCTACACCGGCATGTAGTTCAGACAAGAGTGAGCCATGATTGGATTCGTAAGATGACATCACCTCACGACTTGAAAAGGAAAACTTTGTAAACCTGAAGTACATTTTTTATCCATTTGCCGATATCGTGCATAGTTTGTACACTTTGTTTATAAAGGTTCCACATTGTAAATACTTACCCAACACAATTTTTTTAAAGTAACTTCATGACTCCTTTAACTCAGACACTTTGAGGCCTTGCACCAAGCTGCAGAGCTGGTGTGCGAGAAGCCTTCTGGAACCTTAGAAGGTGAACGAAAAAGATAAAAATTGCAATTAGTGATGATCACCTTAGGAACATCAAGTTGAAGGCCCCAATCAGTATCCTGGCCGTGCTTTTTTTCTGGGTACAGTAGAACTGTGATTGTATGGCTTCCTAAGGACTTCAAGGAAATGTATGATCAGGGTCTGGGTGAATACCAACTGAATGGATACCTTGTCGTTGGAGAAAGAGGAAAGGGCAATGGGACATGCGATGAATTAGTACAAAAGTGGGGAATGGGCTGGTTTTCTGCTCCACCACTAGGGCTAGATTGGGTTGTGTGTGAGCACTCTTATGAAGTGAGATGCACGTAAACCTGTGTGATGCGGATTGCTTGTGATCAGGAAAGTTAGGCCGAACAGGTGGAGAAGAACAAGGCATGTTGACGACGTACGGAAAACAAAGTGGTTGATCCCTACTTTTTCATTCGAATCGGCAAAACACGAAGCAGTTGAGCAGTTGAATGTTAAAGGAATTTTTATCTCGTGCGAAGGGTTCGCGAGTATCACCCGCTAGACGAAGTGACACCGACACACGAGAAACAAAAAACAGGAGAGGGTGCCTCAATTCTCGCACGTCCCCCGTATACGAAGGCGCCGGCATCCAGGCGCCAACTGTCGGCGCTCATTAGCGTCACGATGCGCTACTTCGCTTCGCCTGTTCTAGACGTCGCGCACCATCTGAACGAGTCATAGGGAACGACATAAGGCGCATTCGTAGCATATGCTTCCGTCTCGGTTCGTAGCTCAGTAGGAAGAGCGCCACGTACCTCCCGTTGTGGCCAGAGAGTCGTGGGATCGAAACCGGGCACCGCCATGTCAAAGGCACTTTTTCTTGCGACGCCCCTTCCTTGATGGATATCACGTCACCAAAATCGTTCTGTAACCGGGCAAAAAACACTTTCGTGTTATTATATTTACATCACTATTTGGTGACAAACTGCACAACACAAAGCAACAAGAAATGTAACGAGCCGAGAGTAAGTCTTTATAAAAAGTTATAAATACCAAGGTTCGTGTTGACGTATATAACGCCATAGTACTGGGGCGGTGCGCTGGCCCGGTTCCCTGGCTTTTGGCGTTGTGGTGGCATAAGATGACGCGTCGGTTTCGCCCATTGGATCGACAGTTTGTCACCGAAGAAAGCTGTGATGGAGATGTCGCGTAGTCGTCGCCGGTCTGGAGGTCCAGGAGGAAGATGCGGCTCGGGGCAGAGGTTCATTGGACTTTCGTGCCTAGCCGATAGCTCGCCAAACACACTCGTTGCTTATGCTCCTATCCCTGGACACGTCCGTCTAGCTCCCTTCCTCTTCCTTTATCTATTTCTTCATGTGATTATCACAGACGTTGACACCCACTTCAGCGTCCTCACTTCCATGCCGCCAAAAATGCCTCCTTGACACCCTGCATTCTTACTAAGGGGAGTTTAACCAGGACCACAGAGAGAAGCAGGTTGTCATGTTATTCAGGTTACACTGTAGGTTGCACTAAAGTAGGCATCTGGAAAACTTTGCAATCTTTTGTAAAACGAAATCAGTGGCCCTGTCTTGTGTCGCTCCGCGGTGTTTCAGCAATGACAGTGCTGTGAGAAATCAAGCACATTCAGAACGTCTGTTTTCGTACGAGCAAAAAACAGATGTTCTCTCCCTGTTTCACCAAAAGGACAAACATGGGATGTCCAATTCTTCGCAACTCTCCAATGATTTCAGCGTACAACTAAGTTCATGCTGTGAAGTTTTGACAAAGGGAAAAGCCACAATACTGCCTTTTTGCAGATGAGCGTCACAGGGGAACCATTGTATGGTACTGTGCCTCTGTGTATGTGTATATGTGTATGTGTGTGTGTGTGTTTTTGCGCGTGGGCGTGTTTGTGTGTGTGTGTGTGTGTGTGTGTGTGTGTGTGTGTGTGTGTGTGTGTGTGTGTGAGAGAGAGAGAGAGAGAGAGATTGAGAGCGAGAAGCTTCTGTCTGGGTGCGCTGCTGTGGTACAATGCAGGCAAGGTGGTGAAGAGCAGACACGAGCAGGAGCGGCAAGAGAAGGAGGCGCTGAAGGACGTTTTCTTCTGGGCCGGAGAGGAGGCGATGGAGCAGCTCAAGCGCCCGCTTTTCGATTTCCGCCGCAGCCACACCATCGGTATTACTGTCGCTCGTTTCATTCTTCGCTCGCTTGCTTGCTCTCTGGTTCACTTTCTTGCATGGGACGAGAAGGGTATCCCCGGCCTCACTTGACTCAGCCGCTTGGGGAGTGCTATCTGCAGAGGCCCTGTGATAATTGTTTTCGGTGTTCAGAAGGTGTGCACACAGGTTTCCACGCGGACCGCAGGTTGTAAAGCTTGTGGACAATAACTTGTGATGTTTGCTTGGCAGCAGTGCACCGGGGGTTAATGCAGTTGCAACCATAGTGGCTCTCTCCTGCAGGCATTCAAGTGTGGCCCCACATCAAGCTGCACTTGTAATCGCTAAGTGCCGCATGCATGGCTGATATCTGGTATTGTCAAGTCCTGAGGAGTTCGATGGCAGTCTTAAACCTCTTTTGCAATTGAAATTCTTAAGAAAAAACAAAGTACACAGCTGATTTAGGATGCTATTTTATACCTTCTGAGAACTCGGAACTATTTTTCTAAAGGTTTGAAGTGCCCTGTCTCTTTACTTTAACCATTTTACCGTTGCAACTACTTGCAAGGAGATCTCCAATTAACGGGTTTACGTTAGTGCAGTTTCACGTTAGTGCAGTTTTGTCTTTGTGGCACAAAACGGACAGGACTGAGCTGAAAGGAACTCATGGCAAGCCGTAAATAATGAGATTGTGCAAATACCGAAATGTATCTTTTGAATCGAATGTCGAACCTAATAAGGAAAACAGCCGAATATCGAATCGAATAAAGAATATCAATTGTTTTACTAGCCTTCACTTTGTACAGGTTTTTGAGCGACAACAGAAGCGACTTCGCATGCTCGATGATGTGTGGTACTTTTTGGTCTAAAAGAGCACACGTTTCATCTCTTGCTCGCAGCAGTCAAGTGGCGGAAATACTATGTGGCGGTTTTTTAGGTATTCGTTGCAGTCACCACATGCTTTTAAAAAAGTTACCTGCACTCAAGGTGCTGCACTGCAATCATCGGCAACGAGTAGACAGTGCTTCCTAACTCCTAAGCGAACACTTTGCAGGTATGAACAATATGACCCGAAAACACGGCATAACCACAATCACGGACAACGATGGGGCACTTCACAAAAATAGAGGGAGCGTGAAGCGTTCGCGATACGTTACCGAAGGAAAGCTCGCAGTACAGCTGCCGTGCGCAGGGCTCCAAATCACCTACGGCCTTTAAAAAGAGAAAAAGCACAAATAAGCATACACCAATAGGATTAAAGAAAGGCCAAAACGTTCCGGATTTTAAATAAAAGGTGCCCTGAAAGAGGTTTTGCCGATGCATGGGTGGTCACAGTTTCAAGCAAATCATTGTTCTAATAATCACCTCCTTCTAGAATTTTGTTAGAGCGATGAATTTTACTGATGTTAGTGCAAATGAAAACGCCGCATTTTAGCCCCTTCCGCGATTCTCCGTCGTTTCAGTCACTTCCTCGTCCTGTGCGAGCATGACTGCCCATCATGCCTCTATGATGCCCGTGATTCCTCCCACATCGGTGACATCTGCAATAATATCCGGTTGCAATGTCTGCTACTCCAATCACTTTGGCGCCTGGTAAAAACACGCCCGCGAAGGCGGCGGTGCCCACGTAACCGAGAAAGCGAACGAGGCACCCCAGGGAGAAAGAAAACAGATGAGCCGCGACTGGCGAAACCAATTTGCACGGTTTTATTTGTACGGTTTTTTTACGGCAAATTGGCTATTCTTTAAACAAAGGAGTTGGGTTTCTAGCCCCGTTAATTTATATTATATTGGCTTTAAACCAGCCATAGCCTGCCTTGAGTGGGTATTGTTCCCCACTTTATTTTTCTCCATTCTTGGGGGGGAAGAGGGGGGACACAGAAGTTTTGAAATGATTTAAAAAGGGTGACGGGTCGGCGGTACGCGCTGCTAAAGCGGGGGACATATGTCCGTCCGAGCAATCGGGTTTCCCACACGGCGCGTCAAAATATCTATACTCGGGAACAAGTTAGGAACGGCAATAAATCATGATCGGTATTACTCCGCCGAAGCGATGGGCCCGGATGTAAACGGGCGCGCGCGTTTTGAAAGGAGATTGCTAAGAATGCCCGATATCGCCTGCCTTTTCCCATGTAGTTTATTTGTCGTCACTGCAGTAGTTTATAAGCATAATATTTCCACTAAGTCAAGAAAACGATTCGTGCCATGTTCAAACTTTTCCCAGTAACGCACTACTTGCGCCGCGTGGAGCAACATCCGGCTGCGGTGATGAGACACAGCGGTCACTTCTGTTGCCGTGCCTAAGTTGTAACCGGGTATAGCAGATTGGATGCGCGTGGTAGAGGGCGACACGGTGAGTGATCCGGTAGCGAAACGGGTTGTGGGCGTGGAGATGTAAGCGGAAACGCGTTCTTTTCGTCCATGTGTTCGACAGATAAAGGGACACTGAAGTGAATTGGTCAAGCTCCCGGTTTTGCTTGCACTGCGTAGACTTTCTCACATTTTAACACTTTTCATTGTTGATCCGGTTGATAAGTCGGTGATTATTTTATAAAGCGGGAAAGAAGAAAAACTACCATGCGCGGCCTGTGGCAGTCGCACCAACTAAACGCTGTGACGACGGCAGGAGATGCAACTTGATTGGACGATGTCCAATGTTTGCATTCAAACAAGTTTCGGTGTCGTTTCTGTAAAAAAACATGCTTGACATCTAACGGCATCGTTAGATGGCCATTCTCGATATCTCAGTAATCATTGTACGGTGCTTCTGCCATGTTGGCGGCTGTGAAATGCCTAGGATAAGCCTCCCAGGACTGCTTGCAATCGCAGCAATGACTAGCCAAGGCCTACGCAGTGGATGAACGCCCTACGCGTCACCACAGACGCTCAAATGCCATGCTCTTTTCTCGCATATTGGAGCTTTCCTCACTCATGCCTGTATCGTAAAAAGCGTGTTCGCACCAGGCCACGGGTCTACTGATTCTGGCCTGTGCCCACTGCCAGCAAGTACTCGGTGCTTGTGGCAACTGCACGCCAACGTGAACTCGCGAACCCCTCAGTTTCAGTCTCCGCGTTCGGCGAACTCGCTCGTGGAGCAGTGAACATTACGGTTGAAAAACGGTGAACTCAGTTTAGAAAACTTCGGCCGCAAACAATAAAATCAACTTACAAAAAAATGTTCCCTCGGGGATTCGAAGTTGCCACTGCGACTTGCAAAACAACAACCCTAGGGGTTTGAACCACTCGACCACGACCCTTTATTTTCTGTATTGCCCATCTCGGACAGCAACACCAGGTACCAGGTACAATGACAAAGGAAAAATCACAGTAAGGCCACCATGCCCCCGGGCCCGATGTTGTCATTTAAAATTCCCTAAGCGTAGTTAGCAGTTTTATTTTAGACAACCACTCTGCTGGACAGTTCTTCGCTCTCTGAACTTAAACAAACTATGACACACTTTCCCTAAAATACTGCCTCGTTGGTCGCGCGTCTACATCACAATGCAGCCAAGCCATGCGCGAACGCCAAATGCTGGGCAGACCCAAAAACACGACACTGTCAAGTGGCACACCATCCTCTCTATCAATGCGCAAAAAACGTATGCATGTGGGCTAAGTGGAAAATCTTTCTTGAGTGACTGTTGGAGCACATCCCAAAGGAAGAATGCGGCCCAACAATGTAGAAAAACAAGCTCCGAAGTTTCAGGTTGTTTGCAAATAGGACAGTCGGTCACCAATGGAACTGAGAGCCCCCTTTCTTTCATCCAAGTTGCGACTAAAAGTGTACCCGTTTGCAATTTAAAAACGAAAGTTTTTGCCCCAGGTGACACTTACATTCGCTTCACTCGTTCTAACACATCTTGTCCTAAACCATTGCTGTTCAGAGCTCTATACAGTGGCACTGGGGAGACTACGTCACCTGCATCCTTATATACTTCTTCCCTGTTACATTGGCCAAATATTGCATTGAAAAACGCGTTGATCAAAATCGGAATGACAAAATAATTTCTTTAAAACATCCATGGAAACTCCCTGGCATGCAACTTGAAGGAACAAGAAATTGTGGCAAAGCACGCATTCAACAAACTTGCATTACAGTGCTCAGAAAAAGGTACTGTACATCACTAGAAACAAAAAATCGGTTTACGAGTTGCCGTACAAACAGAGGAGTCAGTCTAAATCCGCCGTCAATGATTTGCCGAAACAAATTTGTCCTACTGCTCCCCTCCCAAGTGGACCCCCACCCAAAAACAGCTAATACGCTATGTAGCTTCTGCACAATAAAACGCGAACAATGCAACACTCGCTAACGTACCAAAGCTTTGCCAAGAAGAAAATGTTACAAGTCGTGGCTCTCGCAAACTCTGCCAGTCCAGTTGCTTTCACTTTTTCCGCTTTATCTTTCAGTGTTTGCACCTGCCCCCGCAAGTAGGGCTCAGTGTCGCGATAGCATTCCAGTGGGGTTCCCATGTACTTTAGTGGGGTGGTTACCCAAGTTACATTAGCAAATATCGCTGGCGCTGACATACATTCACCGTGCCAAAACCCCAGGCACTTTCCTCAATTTTCCAGACTCCACGTGAGCTCCCCAAATTGCTTCTCTCTTTCATCACCGAACATCACGCCTTCTTTGTTCGGGCAAACAACGGCAATGTCCTCAGCATAGGCGAGAAGTTTGACCTCTGTCTCCTGTAGTTTAAATCGGCTTATTTCACCATTATGACTGATGCTCAGGCACAGCGCTTTAATCTATACACAAAAAAATAAAGCGCTGAGGGGGCAGCCCTAACGCACCGAACACTGCACCTAGATGAGCGCTCCCAATTCCTTATTAACTATCAACCGTGTAGTGCAGTTCCGGTACGCCATCGCCACTCCCCGTCCAATGACAGTACCAAGGTTTATGTGCTTTAAAACATAAAACAGGATCTTGTGCGAGACGCAGTCAAAGGCTTTCTCCTGGTCGTGGTACAGAATCGCCACGCCCGAGCCCATTGCATCGGAACATTCCAGCACGCACCTCACCTCGTAGATATTCGTAATTATGTTACGACCCTTGATGCCACACGTCTGATGAGGACCTAAAATATTCTGGATTACCATTTTTAACCTTTTCCACAGAACCTTCCTAAAAATTTTGTATTCAACGTTTGTTAGGGAGATGCGTCGGTATGCTTTAACATACAATAATTTTTGCTTGTCGTCTGTTTTCGGAATTATATTGTATGGGACGTAGAAAAAGATAGAGGAAGCGCTTAGATTTCATAGGCTTGATTGTACATGTCGGCAAGAACAGGAGATATCAAAGATTTCAAATGTTTATAGAACGCCGCACTAAGCCCGTCAGGACCCTGTGACTTGCCCGGATTCAGGTTTTCGATGGCACCCTTAACTTCCTCGGCCGGGAAAAGTTCGCGCCATTCTTTTGACTCGACCACGACCCAGCGCTGACGAGTTTGGATATATAAGGTATATAATGTGCAACCAGTTTACCCTTTTATTTATTTTTAGCATTTCAGGTAGCTTAGGTGACTATTTGTTGTATGGCGCTCGTGCAGTAATTGTGCCCCAAACTTCCAGAATATCTCACGTCTAGCAATTGCACTTCTTAGGCAGAAAAGCGTTCGCCAATGTGTGGTCGTGCTGCTGACCGCTGTGCGTGTTCACCCAGCGCAAAAAAGTGCTTCGCGCTTTCTAGCTTCACGCTGCTCGGTAAAAGTATCAGTTTATTTTATTTGCTTATTACCTATATTGACTTCGCTGACTCTTCTCCCGCCTTTAAGTGGCCTTAGGTTTTCATACTAGCGTACCAGTCAGTGAAGCGTCGCATGTGCACTTGTGCAGCGCGTTTGGGGAGCCGCCCGGACTCGGAGCTTGATACAGTGTACAAACTAACAAAGTAAAGAAAGGCACATTCTTCCATTCAAAAACGTGTTGTGGCTTAGTTTCAACTGAGCGACCGAATTGCGACGACCCGTCGGTGGCCGGCGAACTAAACGCTGGGCCGACTGAGATCTGTCGGAAGGTCGGCGAGCCGTCCAGTAGCACAGCCTATTGCCAGCTCATCTCTTCCTGACGTCACACGAAAACGCCACAGAAAATGGGCGAGGGAGCAGAGAGGAGGACAGAATTTTCGAATTGATTTTTCTACTAAATAAATTCGCGTAAACGCGCTCAGAATGGTCGAAACATGGCCTATGGACTCCGGACTACAATGTGCGCTAGAAATCCCGCAATGTTTACACATTATTTTAGTGTTTCTGTAAGGCATCATCGCCCAGCGCGTCGCCACGGCTTATGTCTCACTGCTCCCCCGTCGCACTTTTCCCGTTAGCCGCATTTCCGTTGGTGGCTCCCCCGAAGTACATGACGTTTGAGCGGGGCGTTCAAACCCGATTTGAGGCGCTGCGAGATACCGGCGAGCCGCATTGATTTCACTGACCGCGCAATCACTTCATGAAACGCAGCAGATATGCGCTGTGACAGAGATGAAGATAGCTCGCGCTGCACGCATATGTCGTATTAGGGATATAGTAATCGTCATGTTAATTTTTTAATCATGCAGCTTGTGAATCATGTGCTCTTCTCCTTTCTGGAAAAGATGACAGAAAGAATGGGGCTGGACTTTACCGCTTTCACACCACACCGAAAGATCATGCGAAATGAGCATGACCCCATCTCCGCGCGGTCGCGGTGATGACAGGTTCGTTAAAGATTTGTTAGAGTGAGCACGTCACATGCGTTTCGAACCTACCTCTGTTTATATAATGTAATTAGCCGCTCGTACGCGCCAATGTCGAGCTTGGTCCCGTTGTGGCGACGCCATAAATGCGCGTACACAGGCAGTTTTAGGTTTCCATTCCGTTATTTCCGTCGGTTCTAAACTCTTAAAACTAGAAGAAAAAAGATACGACAATAAAACGTTTTTAGAGTTCGTTGTAGATTCCATTCACCCTTCCTCCATACTTTCCGGCAAACTTCTATGCGACCCTTAGGGTATACTAGTAGACAAGTACTCCGTAACCGTAATTACGAGTGGTCGCGGAAGAGTAGCGTTAGTTTTGAGGACGTGCACGCCTGCCTCTTTGCTCGACTGTGGATATCAAATCAAATATTTAAATAAACTTTTTCACTTCATCATCAACAACTACAACAGTTGTCGCTACTGGGGGGCACAATCAAACAGCCGGTGCTCGGCTTGACTGAGAAAGTGCCCCATATAGAATGCAAAAAGTAGCGAATGCATGAGACGCATAAATGCCTCTTTTTTAACATAACTCTTAATCTAAAGTGCAAACAAACGTACTATGCAGATACGCGGAAGTATACAAATACATTCAAGTTTAATTTATAGAAAAAATAACCTGTGGCGAAAAATTAATCTCTGCGTGAGTTTTCGCAAAGAAGAAAAAACTAGAAAATGAAAACGGTTATGGGGCTGGAATTGTTTAGGAAAGTATTTTAAACTTCACCTGACGTATTCAGTAACTCAGAAAGCTGATAATGCAACACTTGGAGGCCGTAGTTGGTGCGGGAGTGAGGGACATTCCAAATGTCATTATTACGCGTTGGTTAGTTTTTCTTTTTTATGCTTAAATTGGCTAGCGTGTTCAGGTACGAGCTGTTCTTTTTCTGACAAGTTCTGTACCGGCGGAGTAATTGCAGTTAATAGAGGTCATTACAGGCTTCATTGATCATGGCCAAAAAACTGGGCTATGTGTGCTCCGTAAGGGGCCCCTGCCACTACGCGGAGTACCTTTTTTAAAGCATTGGGGTGTGTGCGCGTCGTAAGGGTCATCTGCCACTATGTGGAGTACCTTTTTTAAAGCAACGCTCTCTACCTCTACCAGCCTATGGTTTGTTCGTGGCGTGCGTACAGCAACCTACGAGCTAGGCTAAATAAAACTACTGGCACCGCCAGGGATCGAACCTGGGCCCGAAGAGAAGCGCAGCAAGAGCCCGTCGTCTTAGCCACTAAGCTACTTTTTTTTTCTTTATTGCATAATTGCAGTACATATCAAGCACCATCAAACAAAAAACTTCAACGATAAAACTGCTAGTTATCACCTTGCCAGCAGAAAAACGATTAAAATTGTTTGAGGTTGGTTAGTGTTTCCATCACGGGAAACCACTCTGGAGGCTCAGGCTGAGCCCTCCACACTTCAATAATCGTACGCATTGAATCACCAAAATATTCTCTTGACCATATGGCGTCAACGTCCCTACGGCGTATGGCCATGCGGGATTTCCAAATTGCATGTAGGGCCAGGACCATCACGAGGTCGTAAGGTACTTCGACACTCTCAATAGGTAAAAACCTAATGCCGTGAGCGTCATGGGGGAAATATTTTTTGAGGGTCTGCTGAAGCACGTCCCAAAAGAAGACCCCGACCCAGCAGACCAAAAACACGTGTTCTACAGTCTCAGGTTTTCTGCACGGGTAGCAGTCTACCCCACCCGGCAAAAACATTCCTTTTTCTTTCTGCCACGTTTTCACATCAAGGACGCCCGAGTGAAGTTTAAAAAAAAACGTCTTAACCCATGGGCCAATCGCCATACGTTTCACACGCTTAAGCACATGCTGCCCTGGCCCTACACGGTACAGCGATCTATACAATGGAACAGGGAGTATGGACTCAACGAGGTCATTACACAATTTTTTACGCGTCACACTAGATACGTACTCTAGCGTGACGCGTGCACGCAAAAACATGGTGGCTTGTACCACCTCACGGAAGTAGCCTTTCGTTGCGCCAAAAGATAAAGAAGCTTTATTTCTTGCATAAACACTGCGCTAAATTGAAATTACGAAGACGAAGGACGGCGGAACACACGATGCACACTTACGAAAGTGCACGTAATTGCGCTTTCGTAAGTGTGCGTCGTGTGTTCCGCAGTCGTTCGTCTTCGTAATTTCAATTTAGCGCAGTGTTTTTGCAAGAAATAATGTACCAACTAGCCCAGAAGCGAGCTCTCATTGACTGTATAGATAAAGAAGGTGACGTTACAACAAAATCAGAAAGGGCTCCGGCCAACTTCACCTGACACACTGTGCGCAAAAAGGAGTCCTTCACATCCTGAAGAAACAAAAAACGATTTACCACTTGACCCAAAAACAGATGCGATAATGGCAGGCCACCAAGACGCACGTGCCTTAACAGGTTCGTACGGCTGGTTCTCTCCCACGAGTACTCCCAAATCAACAGAGCAAAACCTCGGTGCAAGGCGTGTACATGGCAACACCTGTAGAACGTACCACAGTTTGCTAGTTAAAAACACATTACACACTGAGGCCCTCGCAAATACTAAAAGTCCGCTACCCTTCTATTTCTCGGCCTTTTCGCGCAATTCGACTGTTTGACTGCGCCAATAAGGGTCGCTGTCTACATAGTTCTCGAGGGGCACTCCCAAGTACTTCACCGGCGTCGTCTGCCAGCTGATACACTCGAAAACACTAGGCGTACTGTCCCACTGGCCATGCCAGAAACCTACACATTTCTGCCAATTAACACTACTGGCACTGTTCTTACAAAAAAAATTCCCTCGCACTTCCCCGAGGGGGAGAGTGTGTAAGTCCGAATGCACGGTTGTTGATTGCGCGATTACGGTGGATATCGTGATCTTAATGAGTAGTCGAGAGATTACACACACGCACACAACTACAAAGAAAGATATTTCACTCGTTATTGCTGGTACCGTTGCCCGGTCCGCCATCATCGTTATCGAGATGCAGGACCAGCGACCGCTCTCGACGACGGCGCGCACTCGACTAAGTGGAGAGGAGGCGCCCAACACCCGCAATCACTGAGCGGAGAGAGGAGGAGGAGAGTAGCGCCCGCCGTTACGGCGAGGGCTACACGAGCGCCCTCACGCGTCGGAATGCGGAGTGCCCGCTACGCGAGCGAGAGCTCTCCCGCCCGAAGTGGAAAGGAGGCGCCCAACACCCGCGGTCACTGAGCGGAGAGAGGAGGAGGAGAGTAGCGCGCGCCCATCTCCCCCCGTTGCTAGGGAAGACGAGGAATGCGCGCACTCGCAGCTGTTGCTATGCGGACGACGGCGGCGGACGATTCAGGCTCGCTTAAGAAGTGCATTCGCACTTAAAAAATTCAAGGTGTTTACAGCAATGCTTATGCTTCTCCTATCAACAAAAAAAGAGCAATGTCGCCAGTGTAAGCTAACACCCGCACTTCACACGACTGAAGTTTAAACCCATTGGCGTCTTCGCTCCTGATTACACTTAAACAAAACGCTTCAATGTACAAACAAAAAAGCAACGGAGACAATGGGCAACCCTGACGAACGGCACGTTGAACAGGAACGGGTGTGCCGATCGTTTTGTTAATAAAAAGCCTTGTAGAACACCCAGTGTACGCCATGCGCACACCATTAAGAATAACTGAACCAACATTCACGTGTTCCAACATATTTAACAAACGTTCGTGCGACACCTGATCGAAGGCTTTAGCCAGGTCTACCTGGAGCATTGCCAAAGTCCCTTGCATGGCGTCACAACACTCGAGAACACTTCGGGCAGTATGAATATTTGTAACTATCGACCGCCCTTTGATCCTGCACGTTTGATGCGGCCCTACCACGTCCTTTATGACAGTCTGTAAGAGGCTAGCCAATATTTTCATTAAAATTTTATAATCGACATTTGTCAGACTAATAGGACGATACCCAGGGATCTGCCTAAGTTTCGCAACCTCCTTCGATTTCGGTATAAACACAGTGTGCGACAGGAGAAAAGAAGGTGGCAGCACACCTTTGTGGTACGCCTCAGAGTAAACTCTACATTGGACCGGGCTGATGTCAACCTTAAACGCCTTGTAGAAAGCGGCGCTCAGGCCATCAGGGCCCGGCGTCTCCGCTGGGCTCAACTCGTCGATAGCGCCGCGAAGCTACGCCAGCTTTTTTTCTTTATTGCCTGCTTTGGCACATACAGAACACAGACATTCATAACAGCCGTCAACCTGTCTTTGGTTGACGTCATGTGTTTAACAGTCTATAAGGTGTACCGACGATTCCATGTCTGCAAGACATTCGGGCGGATTCGACACATCTTTTTGATTTTCCACGTATGCACTCATTGCTTCTCTAAAATACTGTCTCACGCTTCGCGCATCGATGTTAGTGTGCCTTGCGGCCATTCTTGCTTTCCAAACAGAGCTCAATCCAACAAACATGATCAAGTCGTAAGGCATACCATCCTCCCTTTCAACAGGCAAGTACCGTATGTCTTGGGCATCCACAGGCAGACCCTTTTCAGAGTTCGTTGGAGCACATCCCAACGGAACACAGCATCTCAACAATCGATGAATACATGCTCAATACTTTCAGCTTTTTTGCATAACAAATAGTCAATTCCCCATGGATCGAACAAGTATTTTTCTGCCATCCACGTCTTAACAGAGAGGGTTCCAGTATGCAGTTTGAACAAAAACGTCTTTACGCTAGGGGGCACATGATACGCTTAACTCTTTTAAGCACATCATTACCCCTCCCTACTCTATAAACCAACCGGTACGTTGGTTCAGGGGGGACTACATCACACAAGTCTTTATACGACTTTTTCCTATTTACTTGACACAGGCATTCCCAAGAAAACTGAACAGCCAAGAAACCACAAGACAGCACAACTTCTCTCACAAAGCCGTGTAGGCCGCCAGGTAGAACATTGGACATGACTATAATATCCGGTAACGCTCTACCCAAGCGCAACTGACAGATAGTTCTTAACGTTGGATCCTTAACATCGCGGAGAAACAAGAAACGATATACAATTTTACGTATAAACAAGGGTGCTAGTCCCGAACCTCCGTCCCTAACCCTACGAGACCGGTTTGTCGAGCTGGTCCGTTTTCAGTTTGACCCCCATACAAACACAGCGAATACACGATGCAGTCGTTGAACATTTGCTCGGGAACAGTGAAGAACCTGAAGGAAATACCACAGTCTGCTTACAAAAAATAAGTCACACAGTCGTTCTTGAAAATTTTGATCAGCTCCACTATTTCCAATTTTCTGCCCTTTTTTTTATTACGTCGGCTTCCTTCCTACAATACGGATGGCGGTATTTATAAAACTCCAAAGGCACACCTAAGTATTTTGCCGGTGTGCTGACCCAATTTATGTTAGCGAAGAAGCTAGGGGTTCATGGCCTGTTTCCATGCCAAAACCCCAGGCATTTTTCCAGTTTACGGCACTCCCATTCGCCTCACAGAATCGTTTGACGTTTTCCATTACCGCATTGATGCTTTCGACATCTGAACAAAAAACAGCAATATTATCCGCATAGGCTCAGAGTTTAACTTCTGCCCATGCAGTCGAAATCCGTGTACGCTGTCACTGCGTATAATGCTTAAACAAAGCGATTCAATGTACAGACAAAAGGTAACGGGCTAAGTTGGCATCCATGGCGTACGGAGCGATGTACTTCTATGTTTCCGCATGTGGAGACGGAAAGACAAACGCTCGTTGAAATTAAACGGCTGTGGAGGGGGAGGGTGCTCTTCAGCGGGAATCACTGACAACGGCTGGCAGAATCTCCGGTTTCAGTCTTTGTAGAGGCACGTGCGGTAATTAAAGTGACGTGCAACGGGCAATTGTTGCGGGTGTCGTTTATAGCTATTTTTCCAACAACCTTCGCCGTGTAGATTGGAGCCATTTTTTACGATATTAGGCAAAAAAAGTGGCAGTTCAAGGAAAAAAGTTATGCCCACCTCCCCTCGCGGGAACCCTGGTGTGATGCGACGCTGAGGGGGGTTCAAGCGCCAGCAGAGAGCAACCGTCGACCGAAAGGCCGCCGGAGAGCGGCTTACCTGTTATATGCGCAGCGCGCCCGAAGGAGAGGAGACCGCGGAGAGAGAGAGTACTGCACATGCCCAGCACCGCGCGCAGCGCCGCCCACCCGTGGAGTGAGGGCGCGCTGGGCCGCACACGCTCTCACCTGGGCACGCGTCGGCGCCAGTGCGTGTGCCGCGGCTATCACGCAACACAATCCAACGCAATCCACTTTAATCCAATCCAATCCAAATCCAATACAATAGAATCCAAGCCAAGTCAAGCCAATCCAATCGAATCCAATCCAATGCCCCTCCGAGAGAGTGTTCGCTATCGGGAAGGAGAGCGGGGAGAGTGGCTACGGACAACGGACGCACGCAGGAAGGACAGGTCCGCCGACAAGAGATGCTCTGAGCGTCGCATCTAAAATGGCGATTTCCACATTGCGCAGTACGGCGCCGGCGGCTCCGGCAAGTGCGGGATGAGTGCAGGCACAAAAAGAACAGAACCAGCACATGTAAGCGGGCTGTTTAGCAGGCTGGTTACAGGCGGTAAGTCCACATAGGTGCGCTTTAAATTTCTTCCCCATGACGGCCCACAAACACAGTTATAACAACCTAGTTTATACCCTAGTGGTACTACCCTGCTTTATCTAATATTTCATGTGCACTGGTACACTGGAGTGAATTTGTCAAGCCCACGCTTTTGCTTGCACTGCGTAGACTGGCTCAAATTACCATACTTTTCATCGTTTATCGGATTGATAAGTCTGTAGTTATTTTATAACGCGGGCAAGCAGAAAAACTACCATGCGCGGTCTGTGGCGGCCGCACCAACTAAAGGCTGTGACGACAGGAGGAGATGCACCTGGACTGGACGATGTTCAGGGTTAGCATTCAAACAAGTTTAGGTTTTGGTTCTGTGAAACAACATGCTTGACATCCGGCAGCATCGTTGGATGGGCATTCTCGATATCTCATTAATCGTCTTACCGCACTTCTCCTATGTTGTCGACTGTAAAATGCCTAAGATGAGCCTCCAAGGACTGCTTAGAATCCTAGAATCCTAGCAGTGGATGAGGGCCCTCCTGGTCAGCGCAGACGCTCAAATGCCATGCGCTTTCCCCGCATATCCGAGGCTTGCCTCACTCATGCCTAAATCGTAAAAAGCGTGTTCTCACCTGGCCAAAGGTCTGCTGATTCTGGCCTGTGCCCACTGCCCGCAAGTAGCCGGTGCTTGTGGCAACAGCACGCCAACGAAAACTCGCTATCGTGTCAGTGTCAGTCTGCGCGCCTTCTGCGAAACCGCTCGTGGGGCTGTTAATGTTACGGGCCAAAAATGGTGAACTCAGTTTACAAAACTTCGGCCGAAAATGAAAAAAATCAACTTACAAAAAGAAGCATGCACCCTCTGGGATTCCAACTTGCGCCTTCCAAACCAACAATCCTAGCAATTCAGACCACACGGCCACGAGCCAGCAGTACCGAGGTTGGATATATAATCAGTTTACACTTTTATTTAGTTTTAGCATTTCAGGTACCTCATGTGACATTTTGTTGCATAGCCCTCGTGCAGTAAGGCGTCCCCAAAACTTCCACAATATCTGACATCTAGCAATTGCATTTCTTAGACGGAAAAGCGTTCGCAGATGTGGTCGTGCTGCTTACCGCTGTGCTTGTTCACCCAGCACAAAAAAGTGCTTCGTGCTCCCTTGTTTTGCGCTGTGCGATAAAAGTTTCAGTTGATTTTATTTCCTTAGTACCTATATTCACTTCTCTGACTCTTCTCCGCCTTCAAGTGGGCTTAGAGTTTCCTACTAGCGTACAAGTGGCAAAGCGTCGCATGCGCACTTGTGCAGCGCTTCTGTGGAGCGACCCGGGCTCAGAGATTGATAATGTACAAATTAACAAAGTAAAGGAAGGCAGATTCTCTATTCACAAGCGTGTTCGTGTTGGGGCTTAGTTTCAACTGAGCTAGCGTATTGCAACGACCCGTCGGCGGCCGTCGGAATAAACGCTCGGCCGACTGGCTCTGTCGGCGAGCCATGCAGTAGTGCAGCCAATTTCCGGCTTCTCCTCCTGTCTTCACACAAAAACGCCACAGAAAATAGACGAGAATGCAGAGCGGAGGAATGCGTTTTTGAATTGATTTTTTACTAAATAAATTCACGTAAACGCTCTTAGAGTGGTCGAAACAGGGCCTATGGATTCAGGACTAATATTTGCGCCAGTAATTTCGCAATATATACAAATGCTTTCAGTGTTCTTATAAATGCGTATGACCAAATATGGGGCGGGTACTAAGGCGTTCACGTTCCGAAATATTTTGTCACAGATTAGATAGCCTACAATCATCGTGTCTTCTTCTGAAAGAAACTATGAAATTCTTGTCTAATCAACTGCAAAACTTAGCAAAATACAGATAAGACATCGAGAAAGAATAGTTACAAGTGTATGAAGGCAGGAAGAAATTTTCACGTTCGAGGAGGAGGAGAGACGAAACTTGATTTATCATATCCGTGGTGATTGGGTCAGTCTTCCCGAGTGAGTGGTGTCTTCAGGGAACCTAATTGTTTTCCCGTGACTTTTGCCTCAAACGAGTTGATGGTAATAAAAGCGCCACTATATCTCTTTATCAGAGGTCTCACGCCGGACTGGCTAGCATAAAAAAATAAAAAAATATGCATATTCTGTACTTCATTCCAATATATATGTTAGTTGCTTTGTTTTCTTCTTTCAACGCTTCCTCCTGACACAATGGAAGTTGTTTCATAGCTTTCTCGTGAAGACTTCATTTTTACGGGCGTGTTTTTATACAGCTGAGGAACTGGGCTACACCTGGAAGCACATAAAAGTTCTTGGCGATGTTGCAACATAGACCGAAAGCTACCCATTTTCTCCTACCAGTAAGGCTTGAAAGGGGGGTATGATCTGTCTGGCATTGCTACTGCAGAGCCGAACGACTATACATACAAATTGGGTCCAATCAACGCTGTGAAGGTAAAGGAAAGTTGTAAAGGACCCCCACAACAATTGCCCATGTGACGCCACTTTAATCCACAGAGGTGGCTCTACAAAGAATGAAACCAGGGATTCTGCCAGCCGTTACGTAGGATTCGCGCTAAAAAGCGGTCTCCCCTCCTCAGCCGCTCAATCGAAACCAGCGTGTCTCCCAGTCTCCGCGTGTGGGCGTAGCTTAGTAGCTAAGACGGCGGGCTCTCTTGCCGCGTTTCATCGTGCCCAGGTTCAATTCCGGGCGGTACCAGTAGTTTTATTTAGCCTGAGTCGGAGTTTCTTGTGGCGCACACCATGACGAGACCGTTCGCTGTTAGAGGTAGAAAGCTTTTCGTTAAAAGCACCGTCCCCGTCCCCAGCCGCTCATTCAAAACCGGCGTCTGTCTCCCCCGTCCCGACGTGTGGACCTGCCACTGCAGGTAAAGGTCGTAGGGTCATGAGATCCAAAGGGGCGGTAATTGCGACGCAGCCAAGCCGTGGAAACAGGATAGAAGTTGGCGATAACAGAACCAGATTATTTTGCCCACTCTGCCAACAAGACGCACCATTTCAAAAAAAGTTTTTCTACCTGGTGACATGTGAGCTCGACACCTTTTCGAGTGGAAGATTTCGGGGAACCGCTGGTAAAGTCTGGTATGCTTTCCGAGGTAGTTGCCTTGGGTTCAGACCAGATAAACAAAATTTGGGATGTCACGTTCAACAGTTCCGAGGCAACGAAAATGATGTCAGCGGCCGGCGAAGTGCAACTGAAGGGACGACTCTCTTTCGTCATCGACCCGCAACATCAGGAGGTGATGTTAAAGCTTCGTTGGCTGTTGAACGGTGTTGCGGCCGGCGACATTCGTGCGCCGTTTGCGGCGCTGGGCAAGCGGACGGAAATTACCAAGGAACACTGGCGCGTACAAGGCTTGAATGACAAGGGTTTTTGACTCGCACCACGATTTTATGCTAGAGTCTGGGCTGAAGGTGGACGACCTTCCCCACGAGATTCGAGTTGCAGGTGAACTGGCCGTTGTCGTGGCCCCCGGGTTTCCCATGCAGTGTCTTCCGTTTGTGGAGAATGCAAAGTTGCGCGCTGCTCCATTTGTAGGTGATTCCCACACGAAGACGCACACTGCGTCAAGGCGTACGCAAAGGTGACGTGGTCGGTGGGGAACAATAGGCGAAATAAGCGGAAAAGGCGCTGCCGCCGGAGGTGGCGACGGCTTCACCTGAACCCAGGCGTCAATGTTCCCAGGACACATCCATCGGCGGCAACCGCCCATGGAGTTTCCACCTTTGCCTGTCGCACAGGTGAAAGGTGGCAAGTCTGGTGACGCCCACTTGGAGGAAGATGCACCGGAGGAGATGGAAGGCCGACAGCGTCTCCTCTGCCAGCTTCGTCAAAGCTACTGCGAAGCGATCCACCGAAGAGACTGTTCACGCGGAGGAGGTGGAAGGTGGCAGCGGAAACGGAGGCGTGCGTCAAATGGTGGCTGTGATGCAGCGTTCGACCTTTCGACAGCGCCCAACTGACAGCCTTGCTCCAAGCCGCCGGATACAACGCGGGGGCCACCACAACCACTGGGAGGCCAAGCAGCGGACCGACACACCTAGGGAAGTGGTGACGAGAACGGTAAACGCCAAGCTCCTGGCGTCTATCCGCCCACCCCCTTTCTAAATATCTCCTGAATGGTCTTCGAACGTCGCTACCCCAAATATGTGGTGGCCCGCAGCCAGGAAGAAGCATTGCTAGGACAAGCGACTGCTTACTGAGCATGACTTGGACGTACCGCAGGGCAGGAGACAAATGTCCAAAAGTCGACGGGGAATGCGAGACAGGGAGCATGGTGCAACGGTTCACAGCTAGGTACTATGTGTGTATAAGTCCTGCTGTTGGATACTCCGGTGGCTGTGTGACTTTAGGAAAACGCGATTAGAAGTGTGCGTATAAAGTGTCCAATCGTAATTTTCTGGTCGCTTGGCGGTGGGCGATTTCACATTTCATAACGTCGAATGGCGCGTCATCTGTCGGTATGCACCGAAGGGGGGAAGCACAGGCGGAGTTTTTTCAAAATCCGTCAGTACCTGACTAGTGAGAGACAAGTTGTCTTGACGGAGGACTTTCACTGTGTTTTACCTCGCAGTATAAAGCAAACAGCAGTCCTTATAAGGATGGAAGCACCGAATTGCTGGCAGAAACTGTCGATTAATTTGCTTTGTTACACGTGGAGGAGTGCCTCGAGAGTGCTCGAGATGTGAGTTTCCTTCACTTTTCGGGTATCAGCCACGTGAGTCTGAAAAGAAGATACATGTCACTTCAATTATTTCGCAAATTCCAAGGCTACGGAGTACACCCAGTGCCGTTTTCTGACCACTGTACGACAACCTGTAGCGTGGAGACAAGAAAGCAAAGTACTGCTTTCTCGTGACACCTTTGGAAATCAAATGCTAAACTCCACAACGACGAAATGTTCACTCATACAACTAAAAAAATTCAAAACTTGAAGAGATAGAAAAAAAAAACTGTAAAATGCGCAACAATAGAATAATGTGAAGAAGCTATAATAATTATAGCCATAGAAAGATCTATCTGCATAAGCAACGAAGAAAAATAAAGCCAAGGACGCTATACCACACTTTAAATAAAATAACTTTGGAACAAGGAAAAGAGCCTGGGTTTTTTAAGAGGACCTACGCAAACTAAACAGCAACCAGAGATAAAATAGGAAGACCGCTATTGCGGAGCACTCTTTCGAGTGAAATCAGAGCGATTAACAGTGGTGGAAACTCCAAACAAACGGGCACTTGAAATCGAAAAAGCACGGGCTCCACGAAATAACTTCGTCGAAATCCAATGGAATGGACGCGCGTCAACTCAGATAGAAGATATTCATCAGTTTTTCTTCAAATACGTTCAGTCTCTGCGTACCGACCACGTAATTCGGAAGGCTATCGAAAAGAGTTCCTCAGATGTATGCCAAGCCTTGAGGATGAAATAAAAATAGCTTAGAACAGCCGATATCTGTCGCAGTAGTCACGTCAGCAAGTGATAATTTAAAACCAGGGACGTCGCCCGGTCTTGGCGGGTTAAGCGTGGAATTTTATAAGTACTTTCAACAGGAGGTATCACCGGTGTTTAATGGCGATATTCTTGGAAGTATTTCGTCTGAAAACCCTCACCCCGTAGTATTCTTCTTCCTACACGGTGCTGATAGAGAAAACGAAAGAAAAGAAAAAACCTAATGTCTGGAACGACGTACCGGCCAATCGCTGCGCCGAACGTTGTTTACAAAATATTGTTGAGGGTGCTGGCACAAAGGTTAAAAACCGTAATCACAGATCCTAAAGGGCCACACTAGACGTGCAGCATCAAAGGACGCACAATTCAAACGAATATACATATGGTGAGATGTGTGCTTGAGTGCTTTGACACCGCCGAAGGCACCATTGCGCTTCTCTAGATTCACCTTGAAAATGGATTTGATTGCGTGTCCCATGATATTCCTTTTTTCTATTCTACACCATTAAAATTTAGGGTCTGTCATTAGTGAGGGTGTGAGCATGGCGCACCACAGGTGCACCACGCAGTTGATTGTCAATGATTAACTTGGAGCGCCACTTAGCGTGCAGGGTTCGGTGTACCCGGGTTGCCCCCTCAGCCCTTTGCTTTTTTGTATTTACACAGAAACTTTTGGTTTGAGCATCATACACAACAACGCGATTCGAAGATTTTGTTTGCACGGGACTGAATTCAAGCTTCTCGCCTATGCAGATGACGTTAGAGTTTTCTGTGGAGACAAGGAAAGTGTCATTCTTGTCGTTGAAATCCTTACACGGTTTGTGTTGCAAAAGCTAGCCTCGTAAACGGGGGAAACAGTTTGGGGTTCTGGCATTGCGATTGGACGACAACCCCAGACATTCTCGCCAATGTCACTTGGGTCACCCATCCAATGAAGTACATGGGTACTTCATTGGAGTTTTACAGAGACATTGAGCCCTATTGGTGTGCTCAAGCTCAGGAGCTGCGTGACAAAGCACTAAATGGAGAAGCAATGGTTTGTCTATGTTTGCTGGGGCACATGTATGCGACGTTTTTCTGGCTGGTAAATGGTGGTTTCTTACGCAAGCGCTGCATTGTTCCCTTGTGAATATACGACTTCATTGTGTGCTTGCTGTATTGGTATGGGCTGCCATTTGGAGGGGGACCAGTAGAATTATTCTTTTTCGAACAAAACCGCGATGGCAGTTATGGCTGAAACACCTGCTTGGAAGACAACTGGCGAATAGATTTTTCGTGTAAACCTTAGAAGTGCTTAGCCTGTATCGTGACCGCACGTCCGTGATGTTCAATAACAAGGTGTAAATCCAGAAACAGGGAGTATGCATCGGATCGAAAGTTGCCCCGGTGTAGAGTGCAGTGTTTTTGAGTAAGGCGGACAAACCTGTGAAAGCAGAGTTAAAAGGAAGTGTACTCAGTATCTTCAGAAATGTTTACGATTATTTGGTACTAGCGAAATACACGGAAAGAGAAACATTCAGTGCACAGGTACTTGATGTATTTACCTTAAGAGGGGGAGGGCTAAACGTCCCACGAGATACCAAAAGAAATTTTTTTACAATTCCTGGATGCGCACTTCACCTTTGAAGAACACCACATGTGCAGGCAGTATTCACCCCACATGGAGAAACCACTTTTATAGTAGACGTTTGTCCACTCAAGGATAGTTAAAGGGACACTGAAGTGATATGTACACATTCCGGGATTTCTTGCGCAAATTGTAGTCCGGAGTCCCCAGGCCATGTTTCGACCACCCTGGGCGCGTTTACGCGATTTTATTTAGTAGAAAAATAATTCGAAAAGGCGGTCCTCCTGTCTTTACGCTCGCCCATTTTCTGCGGCGTTTTCGTGTGACGTCAGGAGGGGATAAGCTGGCAATTGGCTGCGCTACTGCACGGCTCCCCGGCCTTCAGACGAAGTCAGTCGGCCCAGCGTTTCGTCCGCCGGCCGCCGACGGGTCGTCGCAATTCGTTCGCTCAGCTGAAACGAAGCCACGACACGTTTGTGAATGGTAGAATTTGCCTTTATTTACTTGGTTAGTTTGTATACTGTATCTAGCTCCAAGTCAAGGTCGCTTCACACAAGCGCTGCACAAGCGCACATGCGCCGCTTCGCTGACTGGTTTGCCAGTAGGAAAATATAAGGCCTCTTGAAGGCGGGAGAAGGGTCAGCGAAGTCAATATAGGTACTAAGGAAATAAAATCAACTGATATTTTTACGGTACAGCGGAAAACTAGGGTGCGGGAAGCACTTTTTTGCGCTGGGCGAACACGCACAGCGGTCAGCAGCATGACTACACGTCTGCGAACGCTTTTCCATCTACGAAATGCAATTGCTAGACGTGAGCTATCGTGGAAACTCGGGCGACGCTTACTGCACGAGCGCAATACAACAAATAATCACCTAAGCTGCTTGAAATGCCAAAACTAAATAGAAGTGTAAACTGATTGTACAATATATACCCTATATTACCGTTACCACCTGAGCCCGCTCCGTGGCCGAGCGGTCTCGGTTGCTAGGTATGCAGCCGCAAGAATTTTGCAAGTCGCGAGTTCAAATCCCCGCGGGTACGTGCTTTTTTTTTTGTAAGTTAACTTTTTCGTTTTCCGCCGATGCTTTCTATATTGAGTTCACCTTTTTTTGGGCCGCAATGTTCATGGCTCCACGAACTAGTTCACAAAACGCGCGCAGGCTGGCACTGGCGCGCTAGCGAGTTCTCGTTGGCGTGCTGTTGCCATAAGCACCGACTGCTTGCAGGCAGTGGGCACAGGCCAGAATGAACAGACCCTTGGCCTGGTGCGAACACGCTTTTTACGACACAGGCATGAGGGAGGCAAGCTCCAAATATGGGGCATCACATTTGGGCGTCTGCGGGTAAGCGGATGGCGTTCATGAACTGCGTAGGTTTCGGCTAGTGAATGCTACGATTCCAATCCGTCCTAGGAGGCTTCTCTTTATGCATTTTTACAGCTGACAACATCGCAGAAGCGCGGTACGATGATTACTGAGTTATTGAGAATGCCCATCCAACAACGCCAACGGTTGTGTTTTACAGAACCGAAACCGAAACCGAAACCAAAACTTGTTTGGTTGCTCACCTTAGGCATCGTCCAATCACGGTGCCCGCTCCTCCTAACGTCACAGCTTTAGTTGGTGCGGCCGCCGCAAACCGCGCATGGTAGTTTTTCTTCTTTCGCGCTTTGTAAAATAATTACCGATTTGTCAACCGAATAAACGATGAAACGTGTGCTAATTTGAGCCAGTCTACGCAGTGCAAGCAAAAACGGGAGCTTGACAAATTCACTTCAGTGTCCCTTTAAGAATGGAATAGTAATGAGGTGTCTAAAATCCGATTTCGACAAAACCTGCAAACACAAAATGAAAGAAGCGTTTGATGCGCAGAGACACCGTCTTGAAAAGGCAGGGTACCCAACGGCGATGTTGCTTAGAGTTAGCGAAAGGCTGTTAAAACGAGTAAAAATTTGGGTAAGGAGAAGGAAAAAAGCGCCAAAAACAAAAAGAAGAGCATGTCAGTAATTCCTTACGTGCACTGTTTGTCTCAAATGCTCAAAAAACCCGCTGCCTGGTTAAACTTGAATGGGTTTTTTTTTCTGCAAAAAACAAAGTGGGACGCGTTTCCCGGAGGTTAACAGACTGTACGAAGAGCTAGAAGCAAGGCTACTAAATGTACTATGCGTCACACGCACAAATTTTCGGAATGCAGAAAAAACATTCTGTACAAGATTCCGTTCGCATGTGGGAACCAGTACGTTCGTCAAACGAGTAGATGCGTAAATGTAAGTCTCAGAGAACACATGTCCAGCCTTAAAGGTCGCCCGTACACGCATCTTGCTGGGCACAGTGTGCAGTGAGTGCACCACAAAAAGTGCAAGCGGTTGTTGAACCTAACGACGATGGAGTTTCACCACCGAGGCAGGATTACAAGAGAGATAGTGGGAGCCTGGAAGATGTCGAAAAATAAGGGAACGTGCATACGTAAACCTTCAGTAGCCCTGCCCTACAAGAAAATAAGGTTGTTAGACGACTTGATATAATGCAAAGGTTAAAATATTTCTAGGTGCGGAGCACTTTAGGACCTCACAATATCCGTCCGCGTCGGGGCTCATAGCATTTAGAATCGCAAAAAATCACACAGGCACCTTCTGGATTCGAGCGTGTGTCTGGTGGCCTAGACAGAGTAAGTGTCCGTCGTCTTACTCACTCGACTACGACCGCGAGTTAATACCCTAGTGTAAAACGGTTTACTACCTCGCCTGTAACGGTGAGGAGTAAATTAGGACCTCCCAATGTCTGTCCCACTCCATCCGTACGCACACCACCATCAAGCGAAAATATGTGCGGAAACTGCCTAAACAGGTACAAGGAAACTCCAAAACACTCGAAAACAGGCACAAACATAAGCTAGAAACGAGAAAACTTGCAAAATCGCCGGTGTAGTCAGGTTGTGATCAAGTTGTATTACCCAGTGGCTGCATCGAACTACGCTAGATGGCGCTACGCGTAAACGAGATAGCCCTTTGAGCCTGATATTGTTCAGGCTTCACATGGCAGGGTTAGAAAAGAAACTCGAAGAAAGTCAAGTAGCATATCCCGGGAATGTTATAGGCAGACGACATTGTTCTTTCAGCTGATAACCGGACCGATATGCAACGCCTAATAAATATTAGCGGCCAGGAAGCCACCGACATCGAGTTAAATTTTAATTCAGAAAAATCAAAAATAATGGTTGTCAGTGATGCTACCACTGACGTAGTGTCTATCCCGCAAGGCGAATTACCTAGAGTGGAAGAATATAAATACTTGGGAGTATGGATAAACGAAGGGTATAACTACCTAATAACTCACGAGGAGCCACTTAAGGCTAACGGAAAGCGAAACGCAGCTTTACCAGAGAACGGAGGACGTTTGGCAGTAGGTGCGCATGGAAAAACAACTAACGAAGTCGTGCAGGGAGATGTGGGCTGGGCGTCGTTTGAAGTTAGAGAAGCACAGAGTAAAATATGCTTTGAGATGAGGTTGAGAGCAATGGATCAACGATGATGGGCAGCAAAGGTTTTTAGGTACCTATACTTGAAAAGCGTGGACACACAGTGGTTAAGAAAGACTGGAAGGCTAACAATGAAATACGGAAAGAACAGTGGAGAATCCAAAACAGCCAAGGTAAACAAAAAAGAGGCAAGGGAGATTGAAACGAATAAATGGAGGGAAAACTGGAAGCTAAAACGTCGTTAGAGATGTACAGGGCTGAGAAATTGAACATCAGAAAGAAAATTTTCTACGATAATTCCAAGGGCAGTGCGTTGCTTTTTGAGGCTAGAGCAGGCTGCCTGCGAAATAAGAGTTTTGTGGGGAAGTATTCACAAAATGATGGGGTATGTGTGGTCTGCGTAAAACAAACAGAAAATATGCGGCACATAGTGTTAGAATGTGAGCGTATCCATCAAAATCTACATGAAGGAAATATTTGGCTTCCAGAAGCGCTAGCATATAATGGTAGCACAAAGAATGTTATGTTCAAGGCTGTCGAGTCAACTAAAAGAGGATTAGAATGCTGGTGGACGAAAAGCAGAGAGAATATTGCCTAGGACAGCTACCACCTGTAACAGAAAAAAAAAGTATTTTTGGACTAATAAGCTTTTTGTTCCTGCCCTAAGCAGCGCTAGTATCAAACCAAGAATGTAAAACATATGTATAAAAATCCTTTTTGGTAAGGTGACATGTCATCACCACGTTACAAAGGGGAAACCAAGAGCAATCATCATTATCATGATCATCATCATCATCATCATCATAGCGTCACATTGCACTGCATATATAAGCAGGTTCCTGAAATCATATACGTTCTTCTCGCCACGGACGGAAACAAACATAAGAAACGTCACGCTTGTGCTTAACCTCTACGAAGACACAGAACTTCCCCGAAAACGAATCATCCCGTCATCTAAGAACTAAACTCTCACAGCTCAAACGGAAGGACGGTAGTGGCGCAAACCTGACGACAGTCGAGGAGCAAATTGGACGTCATTTCGAATCCGGGTACCCCGCACCCTCGATAATATCCACGGAGTGAAGATGCTGCCTTTTTTTCTTGTATTTTTCTCGTGTTTGTGTGTATGACGTGATAGCAACACATTTGATCGTGCTCGGCTGTTGTCAAAGAGGGTATATACGTCTTAAGTTATGAAAAAAGTTTCAGTTGTTAGTCTCCGCTGGTCTTCGTGTCTTCGTTCAGTCCTCATTTTTTATGCGCTCACGTTACAGCTATCAATTGTCACCAACTAGCCCGCCGTTCAGTGTTATTGACCCATGAGAGATGTTTGAGAGGAACGCAGTGAGAAATGACGCCGTACACGCCGCGTGGTACTCCACCTTCCCTTCGCTAGAAGCTCCTCTCGATTTTTTTCTTTTGTGCCTGGTGCGTTCACTCATTCGGTTAGGCGGACAAAAACAGACACCGCTCCCGCAACGCCCAGGTAACGGCTCTGAAAGTGCTGCCCCCTAAAATTACCGAAACCCGCCGTCACTGTTTCCGCTCAAATTCCAGTTCGCCCCTAGCTGCGAATCTCTCCCAGTTGGAGAGAAACTTGCCCAGTTGGAAAGCCAGCATAAGCCTCTATTTTATTGTGAGCTTGGAAGCACTTCCAAGCGACATGTTCGCCGGTTTCTTTCATGCCTAATTGTGCGCAATCACCGGTTGCGGTTTATGCGTTCACGTTGTGCGGGCGGAAAAGGGGGCCGTGCACACACAGCTAGGCATCGTGCGGCTACCGATAAAAGGCCGGTTGTGCTGGCGGGAGATTTAGATGTCAAAATATCATGGCTCAATGCGCTTAGCCGTCTGTCCTACTTAATCAAGAGGTTCGGACGTGGCTTAAATGTGTTACACAGACATCTTTCACACAGAGTAGGATGCCTACTAGGAGGAGGGAAGCGGGCAGCCACATGTTTTTACGCGAGCATGGAGCTCAAGGGATGTCTGGTGTTAAGTCGTTATTAGACGGATGCATGCCGTTCGTGTGAGGAAGAAGAGCAAGAACTGACGCATTGGCCCGAACACAAGCGCGAACGGAGGCATAAAACGACGGAAAGTTGCTGGTGCACCGTTACCGCCTTAAGTTCAGCTCGTCGAGTGGCAGCGAATCCCTCCCGGATGAACAGCAATTGGACCACTTAGAACGCCGGAGTACGACAATATATCTCCTTCAGAGGATTTCAGGAAATATTTTCGATCACGTCTGTCACTTCTAAGCACGCGCATATGAACTGTTGCCGGGTTATGCGTGCCAGGTTTGTAGTGGAGAATAGCAGGAGAGAAAGAGGGAGTGAGCATGCGCAGCTATAGGTTTCAGGCCCGTAGTCATAGATGACATGTCCGTTGTTTGGTGCGAGGTTTAAACGCGCACGCAACACGGCCATATGGGACCTGTCAGGAGTCCTTAGTGGTACAGCGGATTGGGTTTGTGTGTTACACAATAAATACGATGCTTACGATGCAGGGAGAACACAGAGAGCTCCATGTTTTTCCGCAAGAACAAAGCTTGGATCCTTCAGAAATTCATTCATTTATTTGGCTAGCTAGTATGCTCCATCGCAAATTACAAAAACAACGCGCTTTGTTTCGTGAACTCCGTGGACTGCATCATGCTTTGCAGATGATCCTTCTTCACCGAGTGGAAGGGCAATAATTTTTGCAAGCGAAATCTCTTCTCTTGGGGATTTTAAATATATAAATTACTTTTTATTTTGAAGTAAAATCTGCGAACCTTGAGGAGGTTGTGCCCGCAGGCAGGCTTCTCAAGCGGTAATCTTTTGAGCGTCGCGCCCATATGGCCTTTTTTGCTTTACCACACGGAAGCACCACCAATAAGGCCCTTACGCATTCACGTGCGCTGTGTGGCGTGAATACTGTACAATCTTGTAATATATTTTATACTCCAAAGGGGCGAATAATATGCTTCATCCGCGCTGCAAAAAGACGAGCGCGCTTTAGCCACGTACGTGGTGGTTTGCGGGGACCTGCCCAGGGTTGCACATATCTGCCGACGGTGGCGCTGGGTGTCACAGGCTCCGAGTATCCCTCTGCGTGGTGTCCGGTGCTTGTAGGCAAGAAAAACAAACGTAGCTAAGTTCCGCGATTGGGTAACGCCTCCATATCCACATTGGCGTTCTCCCGGGGCTTTTCCGATAGGTTGGCCAGTTAAATCAGCTCGCTTGGCGAATTTTGTTTAAAGTATAAGCAAAGGATGAGGAGCTAGAGGAAAACTTTATTTCGACTAAAAATCAGGGAGGAGGTCGGAGTATTTGTCCAGGACTGTGTTCGGACTGCCCACCGTTTGCGCACTTTCGGTAAGCTATAAGTGCCTATTTGGGTCAGAGCTCGCTAGTATACTATCCCACTGATCGTACTGAAGCCCAAATGTAAAGAAACCACAGTCACCGTAGCTCTTATATCACAAGCCCGTAATTCACCCGGGGGGCCTCTAAACATATGAAATAGGTTAAAAAAACATTCCGCTGCATCAAACACCTACTTAGAAACAAGGAAAGGCCGAATAATAACAGCGCTCGTCGAAACACGATGTAAAAAAACCGCAGTAGCCGCAACCCTACGGGCGTGGTTATAACTTATTAAATGAAGGAAATCGTTTGCTGCCAGCGTCAAAAATGGTCGCAAAAGATAAATAAGATCAGCCGCAGCCTCGATCACTAAGTTACGAAGGGAAAATTGTGTAAAGAAGTTCTGCGCTACGTCAGGAACACCGTGCACATACCTGGATAGCAATAAGAGTGGGACCAAGGGTGACACTGACAGTGACACTAAAATTTCAATAACACGAGAACCCCGGGGCGTAATGAAAAGTACGACCACTTACTGCGGCCACTTACTACTGACTACGACCACTTACTACTGAGCAAGGACTTCCGAGATATGTAATCGGTTTTTATGTAGAAAAGCCGAAATAGGTTCTTTGCCCCGTGTCGTGGTCCAAAGGTTTCCGGACTATAGAGAGCACAGGGTTGTCTAACTTTTTCGGGGCCCTGCCAAAAGGCCATGCTTGTTGGCGAAGCGCACCACAGACAATTTTACGGCTTAGAATAGTATTAAAAAGGCGAAGAAGGACGCTAATACATCTTTAGCGGCTCTTTGGCGCGCTGCGATTCAAGGTGGCCATTTTTTCGTATCGACACGCTTGAGCATACAAGTGGCTTACGTTTCAACAGCCAGACGTAAGTGCATCTCTCATCAGTACGCCAGCGTCCCAGCTTAGTCTTTCAGAACCGCGTGAATAAAAAGCAAAACCGACAAACACTGGCTCAATATCACTACAGCTAGAACGGTGGTTTGGGCTAGTTGGTGCACACTGAGCAGCGCCTTGTGTCGTCGTTTCCTTGTCCCGTCTTTTTGCGCTGTTTCGGATCACTGAAGCCGTGCACGGAAACGTCGTCCGCGGGGGACTTCTCTCGCACTCTCTTTTTTGTATGGCGCGCTCTCCAAACCCATGCAGGTATCGAGCGTTGCCTGTTCATGAAGCAACCATCATTCCGGATCCCTGAGAGACTACACAAGAACATTTCAGCCATGCTAAGCAGGCCGTAGGGTACCCAACCAGCACTCCCTCACTAGAGAAGAGTGGACACCCCCGGGGTAGCAGTAGCCGCCACCTCCCATGACTGACCAACTCAACTCTCGGCCCTCAGTCCCAAGCAGTTGTAGCGCACCTGTCCAGGGTGGCGGTCAGAACTGCGTTGTAGCATAGAGCGCTGAGAATCTCAGCGTTTGGACAGGCCGCCTTAGGAACTTCAACTTTGCAACCTTCAACACGCACACCCTGTCTAGCGAGGGAAGCTTTGCTGTACAACTAGAGAAGCTGTCGGGTAATAAGTAGTATAATGTGAGGTTACGCGCAGTTAGCAGGACGGAACAAGGAATTTTAATCGGCAGAGAAATAGCAGGACATGTAGAGGAGTTTTAGGGGCGATGCCCCTTTTGAGCTCGGGCTGTCGGCATCTCATGTCATCGTCTAATGTCCTCGTTAATGTAGTCACGGTACTATAACACCGGGCCACTCGTTTACGCCTTGCACCAGCCCCGGTACTTAAACACCGGGACGCTCGTTTTGTAACGCATCGCGCTAGAACGCTTCCTCTCCGTGGTCTACCCCTAACGGCTTCATCTCCGCTGGCAAAAACGCCAATGCATCAAGAATGCACTTATACAATGCATGCTTTGCTCCTATTCATGTTTCACGTTAGTGGAGGCGGCCCGCAATTTTTTTCAGCAATAGCAAGAGAGCCCCGGGTGTTGTGATCACGCTAAACAAGTGATGCAGGTCAAACATAATACAGGGTTATGCACCAACAACCAGGTGCAAAGATGACTCCCCAGATAACTTCTACGAGGACGTTGAACCACCAATGAAGACGGCTACAACAGAGTTCTCAATAGTAATAAGTGAATTTAACGCATAGGTAGGTAAGAATCTAATGGGAGAAAGTTCAGTGTGAAATTTCTGAATAGAAAGTCGCAACAATCTAGGAAATACCCTGGTTAGATTTGTGGCGAGAAATAACCAGAGGTAGAGGAACTCATTTTTCTACAAACGAGGAATGGGAAATGGATAGGGAAAAGCCTCGATGGCCCAACAAAAAAAGAAATTGACGTCATTTTAGGTGACAGCCTAGTTGTTTTGCTGGGTGTAGAGGTGCTAACTCAGAGTCAGAGCAGTGATCATTGTATGGTTAGATGCACTAAGGCTGAATCTCAAAAGAGAAAGAAGGAAACTCAGGAAAACTAAGAAGCCGCGCATTGAGTCAGTCAGAGCCAATCCACAAGTGTTTAAGAAACTCTTCTAAACGAATTCGCTCTTCCAAACGAGCAGAATGAGGTTAGATTAACAAGGGTAAATGACAACCTAACATCGCAGATCAGTGAACCAGTAGCGGCTGCGGAAGAGGTAACATATAGGAAACAAACTGGAAAACTCATTGGGGAAACTAGGGATATAATTTCCAAACGTAAGAACATGAAAGGGTACAGTACGGCGGATCCGAATGAATTAGCCAAGCTGTCGAAACTGATCAATAAAACTAAAACAAATGACGTTCGCGCACATAACGTGAGAGCGATCGAGGAAACGCTGAAAATAGAGGTATGCTTGAAAGCCACTAAAAGCAATCTCACCACCGGCACAGACAAGACGTATGGGCTCAGAGACGAGCAGGGTAGCATTAAGCACAGCTTGGACGAAATGATAAAGGTAGCAGAACGATTCTACCCCAGACTCTATGCCAGCGAGGTTGGACCAGGAAAAACTACTGAGTGTACAAGCTCAACCTGCGATGTCCCAGTTAAACCTTGTAGGTAGTTCTGCCTACCAAGGGGGGTTCAGGCAACGGCCTCGTCAAAACATCACGCACAGAACATTGCAAGAGGAACAATTGCGCTTTACTCAAGCAGTGGAAAATGAAATATAAATGGAACAGGGGATACAATCAACCAAGCACATAACAAAAGCACTTCAGGATCCCAGGGCTTACGGTACGGCGGGACGAACGGCGGGCCTTGCTGACGTGCGTCTTCTTCGAGGTGGCTGACGGCGGTGGCTTCTCTCTTGTGCCCGGCGGCGCTCCCGGCCGGCAACTCCCCCCGCTACCAAGCACCGCTGCCCTTATCTAGCGTGCCCAAAAATGTACCACGCCCCCCCTCCATCGCACAGTCTTTCTGCCGTGTGTTCCCAGATGGCAGGAGAGGTGGCGCGCGGCAGTTTGAACGGCCTAACGTGGGCGCTCACAGGGGAGAATCCCCACACTTCCCCCCCCCTTGGAAAAAAAAAAGTTCTTGGTTCTTTGCTACACGAAGAGAGAGAAAAAAAATAAACGAAAGAAAAGGGAGAAAAAAAAATGTCCGAGACTCATTTACACACAGTCCTCGGAGTCCAGGCTTGCGTCCATTGCTTGGCGCCGCTGGTCTGGGCGCAACCGCCGCAACATTGCCAAGGCTTCTTCCAGGGCGTCCTGGCTGTTGTTGCCCTCCGGGCGGTTGGCGCGCAAGGCTCTTGAACGCTCTCTGTGGAGAGCCCCGGCACGGTGGTGACGCCAGCTGATTTCCGGCACTTGGCACACTTCACACAGCGCAGCCAGTTCTTCCTGGGTGTATACCGGCCGTGGTTCTACCGGGTGACGTTCTGCGATTGTGAGCCCCTGAAAGGGGGCCGGGACGGAGGTGCGCGGCGTGCCGACGAGCACTTGAGGCTGGTCGGACCACTCGAGACGAGAGTGCCAGCCCACCGGGTGGCCCGAAGGTGACAGCACCGTCCACGTGGCCACCTCTTCCGTAGGTCGTGCTGGACGGTACGGTGGCGGCAAGGGGCGGCGCCGTGAACCCTGGGGCGGGGCCGAGCGTTCGGGTTGCCGACAGTGGTAGGGGTGGGCCCGACTGCTGTTCCGAGACATCTTCTGCAGGCAAAAGCAAAGAAAACACAAATTAGCCAGTAGTTAGTGACGCATGCGCAGATTGTATCGTGGTGACGGGGAATACTGATGTGTCGCGCGCTTTCCGCGGCAGTCTTCTCGCTGATTCCCGTTGGCTGTATCCTCGCGCGAAAAATACCGCTTTAGTTCCGACACGTGCACCGGACCGTACGATGCACCTGTGGAAGAGTTTTTCAGCACATACGACAGGTTAGACTTACCCACCACGGTGTACGGGCCATCCCACCTGTGTGCAAGTGAGGCGGTGAAGCCCTTCGACGCATCACTAAGTGGATGTGTTCGCTTCAACACAAGATCACCCATGGAAAATTGTACGTCCCGTCGGCGCTTGTCGTACTGGGACGTCTGGTCGAGTCGGGAGATGTCGAGATGTTCGCGGGCCTCCCGGACGGACTCTGTTAGCCGCTTGCGAAGGTCAGCCGCGAATGTCGCGGGGGATTTATCAGTGCGATTCTGCGTGGGTTGGAGCGAACTGTCGAGAGGAAACTTGAGGTCTCTGCCAAAATTCAGTTGCGCTGCCGTGAAACCGGTAGATCTGTTAATCGTTGTCCGCGTTGCGAAGCCTATCTCGGAAAGCTTGTTGTCCCAGTCCTTGTGACGGCCAGTGTGAGCAATGAGCATCGATTTAAGGTTTCGGTTGACCCGTTCCGTAATGTTTGCTTGCGGGTGGTAAGCCGAGGTGCGGGTGTGACGTATTCCCAAGGCGTGGCAAGAATCTCGGAAAACCTTACTGGTGAAATACGTCGCGTTGTCCGTGATTAACTGCGAGGGGAAACCAAACCTCGTGAACACTTCCAGGAGGCATTCCCACACCTTTTCAGAGGTTAGCTTCCGCAAAGGAAACAACTCGACCCACTTTGAGAAGTGGTCGGTAATTACCAACAAGAACTGGTTGCCTCGAGGACTTCGAGGAAACGGCCCCATCACGTCGCATGCAACGATTTGCCACGGCGAGGTGCTATGGACGGATGTCATTGTTCCAAGCAGCAGGCCTCCACGTGGTTTGGTCTTCTGGCATATGGGGCAGGAGCGAGCATACCGAAGTACATCTTGTCGCATTCCCGGCCAAGTTGCTGTGCGACATAACTTTTCATAGGTTTTTTGCCCAGACGAGTGACCCGCCAGAGCGGAGTCATGGTAGTAGCCGATGAACAACTTACGCAACTTGCGGGGAACGACAACTCGGAAAGGAGTTTGTGTTGAGTCGTCGTCTGCCTGGGGAATGTATCGCAGCAGAATACCATGATTTCCAAGCAAGTAGCTGTCAACCTCGTCGTTCCGGGAAGCTTCTGGAGAGTCTGTTGTCGAGAGCTTGTCGATGACTTTGCGACATAGACCATCGCTCCGCTGTGCCGCAACCAAGTCCTGCTGGCTCACCAACGATCCCCAACGGTCGTTCGTGGGGGCCTGCACTGCTGCAACCACCATACTTTCTTCGTTTTCCACCTGTGTATCAGTAAAAAGGGGAGCGCGTGACAGCGCGTCAGCAACTGTATTAGTGGTGCCTTTCTTGTATTCGATGGAGTAGTCATAACGTTGCAGCGCCAGTGCCCAACGAGCGAGTCGTCCTGCTGGGTTTTGAAGCCTCTGAAGCCAGGAGAGAGCTTGGTGGTCAGTCTGAATGGTGAAGCATGCTCCGTCTAGAAACATGTCAAATTTTTTCAGCGCGAACACAATCGCTAGGCATTCCTTTTCGGTGACGGAATAATTGCGTTCGGCTGGCGTCAGAGTGTGACTGGCGAAAGCCACTGGTCTCAACACTTGATCCCACTCTTGCAGAAGTACCGCCCCCAAGCCGAATTCACTGGCGTCTGTTTGTACCACAAACGGCTTGTTTAGGTCAGGGAGTTGCAAAGACGCATTTTCTGCTAATGCTGTCAGCAAGGTTTGAAAAGCGGTCTGTTGTTCGGACGCCCAACACCACTTCTTGCCTTTGCGAAGTAGTTCATTGAGCGGTACAGAGATGTTCGCGCACTGGGGAATGAACTGGCGATAAAACGCAATCATGCCAAGAGACCGTTGCAAGCTTTTGACGTCGCTCGGCGGCGGGTATTGGAGTATGGCTTGCAGTTTCTCTGGATTTGGTCGCAGAACGCCCTTGTCAACAACAAATCCGAGTAAGTTGATTTTTTCCCCGGCCAGCTGTACTATGCCGGGATGTATAGTCAGCCCGGCTGCGCGCATGCGCTGTAGCACTATCTGCAAATGTACCACATGTTCCTCGAACGAGCGTGAAAAGACAGTGACGTCATCGAGATAACACAAAGCGAATTCGTGCTTCGCGTCACCCAGAACAATGTCCATCATCCTTTGATATGAACTGGGGCTATTGCTTAGACCGGAAGGCATACGCACGAATTCAAACAACCCTCGGTGACATGTAAACGCGGTCTTCGGTACATCGTCTGGGTGCATTTCTATTTGTAAATAGCCACGTGAACAATCCAAGGTCGTGAAATACTTCGCGCCTGCCACGGCATACGTTATTTCGGTCACCGACGGGAACGGATAGGCATCTCGTTCCGTCATGGCATTCAGTTTTCGGTAGTCGACACAGATTCGCATAGATCCATCTTTCTTACCGACTGGGACGACGGGGAACGCCCAAGGACTCTTTGATGGACGAATGACGCCGGTGTCGAGCATCTCGTCCAAGGCTTTGTCGAAAAGCGCTCTCTTGGGGGCGTTCATTGGTCGTGGGCTGCATCGCCATGGTTTTGCGTTCCCAGTGTCGATGCGATGCTGCAAGACATCCCTTTTTCCTGGTTTTTCCGTGAACATGTCCGCATACTGGCGCAGGAGGTCTTCGAGCTGTTTGCGCTGAGACGACGTTCCTTTGAAATTCTGCAGCTCCTGTAACAGGTCTGCCGGCAGGCTTTCAGTCGAGAAAGCAGCGCTAGACCTGCAGGGTAACGGGGGACCCGCCGAGGTCTCAAACGGGGAAAAAACCTGGGTCGTCGCCAAGGTAGTACCCGCCAGCTCTGATGTCCAACCGCATAGCAACATCTGCGATAAAATCTGTGCCTCGGATCATGGCAACCGACAAGCCCTTGAGATACAAAAACCTTTGTCTCTTAGCGCGGGAGCTAACCGATATGCGTAACCGAACAGCGTTTGTGCTCTCCGCGGCCGCGCTCGACGCCATCCTAAGCATAACTTCGGTATGGCGAAATTTTACCCGCTTTGCCTTGCAGTGTTCGAAAAGCATATCGCCGATAAGAGAAACTGTGGAACCGGTATCAAGGAGTGCAGTTACGATCTTGCCGAGCACTTTGACACGAATGGTTGGTGACACTATCTTGGGGGGATACTGCATGCGATCCACCGAAGGCACAAGAAAAGATTTACCAGGTGTGTTGGCCCGCTGCGACTCGCTGCCTGGCTTCAGCGACGCCGGGACGTGAAATTTCCCGAGCGCGGAAATCTGTCCTCGGTGGCGGGCCCCTGCTGACGGGCCTGGTTGCGTCCGTACCACATTCGTCCGCCGGATGGCTCGTCTTCGTGTGGGACCGGGCGGCCCACGGCCCCGTAGCCCACGTTGGCTGGGACCGGGTGGCCCACGGCCCCGTAGCCCACGTTGGCTGGGACCGGGTGGCCCACGGCCCCATAGCCCACGTTGGCTGGGACCGGGTGGCCCACGGCCCCGTAGCCCGCGTTGGCTGGGACCGGGTGGCCCACGGCCCCGTAGCCCGCGTTGGCTGGAGTGCGGTCACGGTATCGGTTCTGCGGCCGCCTTCTTGGTGCAAATTCGCCCGGATCCAAAGCCCGGTGTGTCGCGGACTGCGGCGCCCACGACTGGAAAGCGCCAGGCCCGTTCCAGGCACAGCTGGGCTCCAAGGATTGGCTCGGGGTTGGCGGTGGTGCATACTGCAATTTGGCGAGCAGGCACTCCTGAATAGAGCGCGCCTTCGAAGCAACTGCATTCAAATCCGCGTACGTTTGAGCATACAAATACGGCTGGAACCGAGGATGGCACTGCCGTAACACACGGGCAACTTGCTCAGCTGAAGTAGTCTCTGGGGCTGCTCTCCTGTATAGTTCCTGCATAGCGCGTACATACTCTAACAGGCTTTCGTTAGGGTGTTGCGTCCTGAGATCTAACTCACGGAGAATGCGAGTCTCGTATCCAGGCGGAAGGAACTCAGTCCGAAAGCTTACCACAAAGGTGGCCCACGACGCAAACGGGGACTGCAGGCGCCACCAGCAGGCTGCAGGCCCTTGGAAAACCAGTGGCAATACCCTGGTTAGCATATGAGTGTCCGACGCTCCGACGGCGGCCTTGTAGACATCGAGCTTGTCAAGGAAATCCGCGACGGACAGACGGTCGTCATAGCCGCGGTAGGTTGGGATGTCAGGCTGAAGACGGGGCGCCGGGTCTTGTAGAGTGCCCAGGTGTTGCGTAAGAGCTTGACATAAGCCGGCCACTGTGGTGAGAGCTTCGCTGAAGGCGGTGTCGGGGGCCGTGGCCCCGACGACTGTTCCCGAACGAAGTTCCTTTCCGTCGGCAGTGGACTTCATTGCTGGACGCCAACGAAACTCCGAGAACCAACGAACTCGGGCGAAGGAGCTACAAAGATGCCACCGTATAAATCTAGCACGCACCAGCACAAAGTCAACTGCGGGTAATGTTTATCAGTTGCTGCGCTCGCCGGAAAACTGGACATTCGGTGCCGCGGAAAAGAAAGCTGGGTAGTGCGCAGGCTCGTTGAAAAGAAATGAAGTCGGGTGTAAGACAAACAACATTATACCCGGCTTTCAGCAGCAAAATACATTTCGCTAAGCTGAAGTGCTAAGTTCCAGAAACAGCTGCCGCTTGCAAACAAATGCACGAAAGTTTTAGTCGCAATTTGCTCCTGTGCGTAAGCGTGTTGCTGACAAAGGACTGTGCTAGCCTAAATACACGTTGGGCGCCACTGTAGGTAGTTCTGCCTACCAAGGGGGGTTCAGGCAACGGCCTCGTCAAAACATCACGCACAGAACATTGCAAGAGGAACAATTGCGCTTTACTGAAGCAGTGGAAAATGAAATATAAATGGAACAGGGGATACAATCAACCAAGCACATAACAAAAGCACTTCAGGGTCCCAGGGCTTACGGTACGGCGGGACGAACGGCGGGCCTTGCTGACGTGCGTCTTCTTCGAGGTGGCTGACGGCGGTGGCTTCTCTCTTGTGCCCGGCGGCGCTCCCGGCCGGCAACTCCCCCCGGTACCAAGCACCGCTGCCCTTATTTAGCGTGCCCAAAAATGTGCCACGCCCCCCCTCCATCGCACAGTCTTTCTGCCGTGTGTTCCCAGATGGCAGGAGAGGTGGCGCGCGGCAGTTTGAACGGCCTAACGTGGGCACTCACAGGGGAGAATCCCCACAACCTATGTCACACTAAACTCATTCACATGACATTTGTAGATTATTAGAAAGCGTTTGATTCCGCATTCACGGCAGCCCTGCTGGAAGCACTCAAAGACCACGGAATAGAGGACGTCTACATAAGATTTCTAGGAGAAATATATAAGAAATGTACAAACAATGCACGGAAAGGATAACCCTCCACAAGCAAAGCGATAATTTCCCCATCTGAAAGGGAGTAAGACAGCGAGATACCGTTCCATCAAAACTATTAACAACATGTCTGGATAGGGAATTTAGACAGCTTGCTGGGAAACCATAGAATTGCGGATAAACGGGGAATACTTCAGCCGTTTGACCTTTCCGGACAATACAGTCTTGCTCAGTAATACTGCAGAAAGCCTGCAAGCAATGGTTCAGGAACTACAATCAGAAAACACGGCCGTTGGGCTAAAAATAAACATGCATAAATCCTAAGTAATGACGAATAAGCATTCCAAAAATGTTTTGTTCCCCATGGGAAACGAAACGCTAGAAGAATTAAAAAACTGCCCAGTTTTCACTAACGTGAAACCTGGGCAGGGACAAAAAATGTTGTGTATAAGTGTATACAGCGTTTTTGCCCACGGAAGAGAAACCATTTGGAGGTAGAGGTACACAGCTTTGCTGTAAAGGTCTCGTGACTTTGAAGCACGAAACATTCTAGCGCGACACGTTGAAAAACGAGTGTCTTGGTGTGTTCTTTTAATACTTGTTACATTCGAATGCGAGGCGTTGGAAAAAGGCTGTCCCGGTGTTTCAGTACCGTCCCTACAGGAGACGAGATACGGCGGAGACGAGACGTCGACAGCCCTAGCCCATAAGGGGCTTTGCCTCATATATAACTTCCTCGGACAGATGGTTAGGGCTGACCCCCAACAGGAGAAAAAAATCCCGGACAGATTAGATATGAGTTGGGGAGCACTCGGCAAGCACTCTGAAAAATGAAAAGTTAGCTACTTCTCTCACAAAAAATGAAAATCTACAACCAGTGCATAGTTCCGGTTATGACATACGGGGCTGAAACTTGGCAGGTTACTAATTAACTAGAAAGCAAAATTGTGTCGGCTTAGCGGGCCATTTAACGATTAATATTAGCAGTGACACTCCAAAACAGCGAACAAGTTATCTATAGTAGAATATATCATAGCTCAAATAAAGAAGAAGAAATAGACTTGGGCTGGCCATGTAGTGAGACGTACTGACAACCGGTGCACAATTAGGGTTACAGAGTGGCCACCAAGTGATGGGTCTTGAAGAAGCAGAAGAACATGAACCCAATGGAGGGTTGAAATAAAGAAATTCAGGGGTAAACTGTGGACTCGAGCAGCGCAGGACAGGAGTGGTTTCAGGTCAATGAGAGAGGCCTTCGTCCTGGAGTGGACCTGAGTAGGCTGATGGCGATGATTTCCTGTCTATAACAACGCTCCTCAAACGAGTTTAAAATTGTCTTTTTGAGTTAAAAGTGCTCATTCTGTAGTCATCCATTTCCTGAAGCTGAGCGGGAACGGGGTTATTATATTATGTTTCTTCAAACAACTAGTCATCCAGTTATGCAACCCGCCGCGGTGGCTCAACACAATTGTTCATGAACGCAGTTTGGAAGACGTGGGGCTCCTAATAGCGAAAAATAAACCTACCCAGTTCACTCATTTCCAGGGTGGAAGTCATGCTCGTCTAGACCGCGCATATCGCACATATGTAGATACAGCTGATTATCTTGTGTAGAAACTACTAGGTGGAACATGTTGCGTTTAGTAACCACAGTCTGGTAATGTTTGACATTGGATCTCAACGAAGAGCGGGAAGGTTTCAGTGGGATAAGTGGAAGTTATACAAAAGTTCTGGAGGACGAGGCATTTGTAGATAAAGTAAACGACAAGATTAAGAACATTCTCTAGGGAAAGGTCGAAGATGCCATCTTATTGTGGGAACGCTGTAAAGAAGAGGTCAGAATCGCAGCAATTGAAAGGTCCTGGGCAATAAGAGTTAAAGAAAGAAACAAAGAGAAATAACTGAAATGTCAGTTGGACTATTTGTTATTTGCAGACAGCCTACAGCCAGGAACCCACACACGCAATATTAGAGAGGTAAAGACACAACTGGAGACGCTTGAAACTGAAAGATATAACGGAGCGGTAATACGGGCCCGGGCTGAAGGATTGTGGGTAGGCGAAACGCGCACTCGGAGATGAAAAGCGATACGCAGCCAAGAACAATATAGTGGCGATTTCATACGCTGGTTCTGTCACTTGAGGTAAACAAAAGGTTAAACGTGCATTTCTGGAGCACTATAGACATGTCCTGGGGCAACGTCAGCCATACAAAGATGGATTTAAGGAGCAGTTTTTGCCACTCGTGCTGAAGCGGGACGAAGAAGTTAAAGCAAGCTTGGAGGCTGCAATTAGTGTTCGGGAAATAGAACAGGCCATAGATGAGCTAAGTCGTTGAAAAGCGTCTGGGCCTGATTGTCTCAGCGCTTCTTTTTACAAAGCGTTTAGTTGTGAATTTGCAGAGGCTTTTTGCAACGCTATATGGCTCGCGTAATAGGAAAAGACGTTGCCCCCGTCCTTGCGTAGATCACATGTAATCCTTATCCCCAAAACAGATGATGAAACAAAATTGTTATCCGTCGAAGCCTATAGACCAATTACACTTGCAAATGTAGATTACAAGGTATTTATGAAAGTTCTGGCAAAACGTTTACAATGTGTTGTTTAGTCACTTGTTGGCCAACACCAAACCTGCGGCATAAAAGGTCGCTCAATAACGACAAACCTCCACGTGTTTTGGAGTCTTTTAGAAACCGTTAGTTCATTGGGAGGATGAGTTGCTATCTTGCAGTTAGATCTGGCTAAGGCCTTTGATCGTGTAACACACGATATCCTGTTTGCAGTGCTCGAAGAGGCGAACGTCGGCTCGATTATTTTAGAGGGGGTTAAGATGAGGTATACAAAGAGTTATATGGTGCAGGGACGGGGAAAGACGTGTTAAGGAGAGTTAAACAAATGCCTGTAAAGTCAACAGTCAAAAGTTTCCTCTTTCAATTACATACCGGAACACTACCCGTCAGCCCTTGGCTGTGGGAGAAAGGAATACTTGTAGCGGGGTCACTGAATTGTCGACATTACGGTAAACTGGAAACCATAAAACACATTTTCTTGGACTGTTCTGATGCAGTGTTCCACTGGGACATTCTCCAGCGGACACTAAAGAAAGAACTGCCGGTATCTCCGTACAGAATACGTTTCCTTCCAGCGCGAAATGATGGAAGCATGCCACTTGACATGCTTATGGCATTGAGCCTGCCCATTCTCTGGAAACCCCGTGTGGCCGTGCAACATGCAGACCCTGATGCACGACCGGCAAGGGAATACTTTATTGAAAGCATTCCTTATATCAGAGATGTAATGAAAAAGCAAGACGAGCAACCTGACTGGGCTAACATAATGGATGAACTAGTTAACCTGAAACCCTTTAAACACGCGCCACCCGTAGCAGCAGAAGGGGTTTTATCATTATGTTGTGTGGAGACATGTGTCATGGTTTGAAGGGGTTTTTTACCATTATGTTGTGTGGAGGCATGTGTCAGTGTTTTGTTTTTTGTTCGCTGTACCAAGCCGGTAATAAAAAAAAGCCGCGGTGGCTTAGTGGCTAAGGTGTTGCGCTGCTGAGCACGAGGTCGCGGGTTCGATTCCCAGCCGCAGTGGCCGCTTTTCTGATGCAGGCGAAAAGCAAAAACGCCCGTGTGTAGGAGATTTCTGCGCACGCTAAAGATCCCCAGGTAGTCGAAATTAATCCGGAGCCCTCCACTACGGTGCGATTCATCGCCTCCGTTGCGCCGGCACGTTAAACCCCACAATCAATCAATCAGTCATCCAATAATGCAATAGGTTTTCAATACATTTGGAAAAATTAGACCTGTAATTATAGTGCTTTAGTTAGATGATTTATTTTTATCGTCACATTTATTTTTATCGTCACATACGCTTTGCAGAACTCTTAGATTTTGTTCGACAAGCTATTCGTTATTTCCTGACAACTCCGAGAAGAAAGCTGGCATGTCTCTCTCCCGCTTCCCTTTCAATTTTTTGTGCCGTATACATCGCGTCACAGAATACATGCGAGGCACCGATCTTGTCTGACAACCGCAGCTTTTACGTCAGAAAGCCATGGCCGACCATTAAGAACGTTTCTTTGACTGAGGAGGCGGCTTTCCCTTTTATTATTTGTCACCGACCGAACGAGAAATGGCTTTCACAGCTCCAGCTGCCGTTGCACCTGTCTACACCGGACACGCAGACTTCACGCGGGCCGCGAACGCAGCAGCGACAAGCGCCGTTTCAGAGCCTCTGCGCAGCTATACGTCGCTCAAGTGGCAGCCGTCATCTAAGCTCTTCTGGCGATCCCGTCCATCTCATATTTTCTCCGACTCGACGCATTAACCTGGCGTGAAATATACATATCTCATCTCAATTAGAGTTATGCTTGGGGTCTAGTAAATTGTGTATGCGTTTCTAGACTACGTTTGTGTGTTTTTAATTCCTTCCTCATTGAAGAATGTGTGCATGAGCGCTCCCATAGCGTTGCGTGTCCTTATTCCCCCAGACTTCAAATTTCTTCAGGTCATCTGGTTTCGCAGATTTTAAAATTGTTTAAATATTGCGTATTTGGGTCGTACTGTTTTAAGCATTCTGTAGATGTTTATGGTTTCCACACCTTTGGTGACTTCTTCATTTCCTCGTATTAAAGGAGCCTGTATATCTTTTCAAATTTCTCAAAAAGGCTGCATATGACTCATCTGGGTTCAACTGTGCATATACGCCATCACACGCACCTTGCTCAAGACTGCTCCTTACGTGTTGTAGCGTAGTTTTTTTGGGGGCCCTCGCACGCTTAGGTAGCAAAAAAAGTTCTCCATAGCACTAAAGAATTAAAATAAGATAGCACAACACAATTACTACACACACTCTTGCTCTCCTGATGCCCTGGAGGCCCTTTTCTCTCTATTGTTCTTTGACTCTTTTACGAGCTAAATGCTAACATTTGCGATAGGTGGAATGCTTGGTTGCCGGCCCCAGCCCTATATTCACCCTCCCCTCTAATCCCCCCCAAGAACGTCTAGAGGCTTATTTAGGTGGATGGAAGAAAACCAAAGCCACACGAATTTTTGAAAAAACACACATCAGTATTTCGCCCTCTGAATGTACCATTGCCTTTTTCTATATACAAAGCACGAGTTTAAAATGACCAAATCATGCCAGTGACCCTAAACGATGCATTGACGTTTGATGGGGCCGTTACACAGTTCAACAAAAACGTTTTCACGAATGTGATTCACAAACCGACGGCCCAGAAAAAAGAAAAGCGCAACACACTGCCGAGAACTGAACCCACGAATTAGACTGAATGGGTGCAAGGCTTTGGTCCACTGCGCCAATACATTATGACAGTGGTGCGGAAATATCCTGCATACTAGATTGAGACCCACCCTTCGTGTCATATCTGTGTTTTTCGCTTGATTTCGAGAATTGTCGCTGGTTCACTGAACATTTCTTGAATAACAATTGCGCAGTAAGGTTCCGTGAAACAACCATTATAGGTGATCTTCTGCAATAGCGTGTACTGTTTTGGTGAGAGAAGCGTGAGCAGATGTGTGGCAGGGTGAAGCTGCGATTTCGCGCTGGAGGAATACTGCTTCCCGTACATTTGGTTTAAGCTTTACAATAAATAATAGGTCAATATTAATTCCTTATTGCCTCATAAACCTACCATAACTCCGATTCTGCTCTTAACTGAGCTTGTATTTTTTACAACTTTTCCTGATCGCATATTAATACTCAGTTTGCAACTTCAGGAAACTAATGCTGTGCCTCTTGTACACCCGCAGCCCCGCCCTTGGACAGGGCCACTTGTGCACAAATGTTTATTGGAGCAAAGATAGCAGCGCAAAACACAAAAACAAAAAAAGACAAGCACGCACACAAGATGGCGAAGACTGCTCAACACCTCCCGCTGATTCTATTGCGAATCAGAAACAATACAAGCATATGCTACCGACGAGAGGATGTTCTCTGCCTAAGCGTCAGTTCTTTTTAGTCAGTTCTTTTTCTCAGACTCACATTGAAGACATGCTGACGCACGCCACATCCAAGGGATAAAATTTGTTGCGATGGTATGTGTGGCATCCCGCTCTGAGATAAAAAATGAATTATCTGCGCATGCGCAAATGAAAGCTCCTGGATGAACGGCTTAGGTATAAATTGTGTTTCACCCACAATAAAATCACTTGGAAGTTCAGCGAAGTCCTCGTCGTCTTCTCTCAATCTTGTCTTTTCTGTGCTCCTACCTTTCAATATGCCACCTTATTTGTAGCTTTGTGGGACGAATGCCTGGCCAATGCAGCTGTAGGTGCGTACCTGCGGATATTGCTGCTCTGCCGGAAGGTGCCCGGGGGCAGAATTTTGAGTTGTGTCCGTTGCAAAAATGTGCGCCTAATGAACATTTAGATCGTGATATAGCTCCACTCACGAAGCCTCTGACGCATTCATCACAGCTGCATGGCAACCGACGCCCTGCCTTGGTTTTGCTTTGTCGTAGCTTGTTGTCTACTTTAAACGATTCAGGGCTCAAATGAGATGGGAACTTTGAAACAGACATAAAACTAACGAAGCTGAGAATTGAGTATCCGAGCCATTTTTCTGCAGAGTCACTGATAGGGGATCTGACCTGCTCTTTCTTGCGTGAAGGACTGTCGAGCCTGCACATGAACATCGACGAGACCCTGGACGACGCACTTTGGGACAAGGATGTGCAGCTCCGCATCGTCGAATCCACACTGGTGGAAAAACTGGAGACCCTCGTGTAAGGCTATCTCTCTCACTCTCTTGGTGCTAATGTCTCCAAAAGTTAATCAAAAAGGCAAGAAATTCCACCATCTTCCCGTACAGCAACCCTGAGAAGTATGCGAAATAGCCTTGGGGTCGACTCATGTTCCCATTAGTTTTCAGTTCGATCGCGGCGTTGCGGGAGGGGAATGAAGGAAGCGGAGCGTGGGCGCGCGTCATGTAATCCCCGGAGCTACAGTGGCGCCCCCAGCGGAGTATGCAGTGGCTACCGTCGCGTGTCTAACCCTAAGATGCTTCGCATTATCGCGAGTGGAGCCGCAGGTGTTGCCATACGTTGCGCACTCCCGGAGAGGGGAGGAGGAATGCCGGAGAGGAAAAGAGCGTCGGAGAGAAGAGGAGGAATGTCTCGCATACTACTCAGGGCTCACTTACGGGAAGATGACGATGGTGGTTGAACTCGAAGCTGTCTCGTGATGGATTCTTTGATTGGCCAATCCCTAGCAACATCCTCCCACGATCATCATCTGCGGTGCCTGGCCAGGCATGCGCAGTGGGGGTGTGGTACTCAGGGTTCCCCTACGGGCCGATGACGACGGTGGTTGAACGCGAAGCTATCTCGTGATGGATTCTTTGGTCGGCCAGTCCCTAGGGGCATCCTGCCACAATCATCGTCATCAGCGCTACCTGGCCAGGCATGCGCAGTGGGGGTGTAGACGCTGCACAACGGCGCCCCCACAACGGCGTAGGGAACAGGCTCGACCATAAGCTGCTTCGCATCTAATAAAGATGTTTGGGCTGGAAAGCTTGTTAACTGAGGGGTCTGTTACGGCAAAGCAGTATACCTCTACCTCCCAAGCAAATTTTCGTGGGGACGTCAGCAGAAAAGTATCGTCATTCAGAAGGTGTCCACAGAAGGTTTACCGGTATGGCCAGTCCCCCTATCCAGGGGGACTGGCCATACCGGTAAAGATTACGATTCCGTAAGCTACTCCTAGTGCAAACGTACCCAACAGGATAGAAATCACCTAGTTTCGTTAACTCACTTTCATATATAAAAAGGGAGACCGGTATTGCTACTCCAGTTAATTCCAGGCTCCCTTAGGTAGACCACAGAAAGTAAAGACTCATGAAGAATAGCCAGACGAAGAAGAACATAAAGCATTCGTGAATGTTGTTGTGCAGTAAGAGAAAGTTTGGTTTAAGTACATTTAACTTCGTTCTGGTTCCACTCTATGTAGAGCGACGTGTGCGAATTCAAGTGACGTCGCATTGGTATTTGTTGTGCATGTCGTTTACAGGTTAGCCACATAACCACCTTCACAGCATGAATGGAGCCAACATTTCTTGACGGAATTCAAGTGCCTTCGCTCATTACCATCATGGCGTTGTGAAAGCTATTGTTTAATGTTGTCTTTCATGCAGTGCGTTTTTTCCTGTTTAATAATCTTTCGCCGGGGATCACACGGTTTTTTAGCTGTGAACGTGCTGTTTCGCTTCCTCCTCCTGGGCGTCTCCCAGAATTCGGTGTAGTGTGGTGCCAATGACAAAATACGAATCTAATGTCCAGAGAGTGTGGTACGGTACGACATGATCGTCATAATTGGTACAGAGGTAGGCAAAGGTGGAGGGTAATGCGAGGTAGGTAATGCTGGTGATAAGGGTAATAAAGGGTTAGTCGGTCAGATCTTTCTTCGTTGGTGGAGTAACTGAGTGTTGAAATAGGATTGGGAAAGGCAGGCTGGGTGGGGTAGGTGGTGCATCAAAGCGAACGAACCGGTCATTGTCAGGAGCGGTTAGACGCACGTGGCGCAGGCCGGCGGATCCAGTGGACCTGAAGGACTACAAGGTGGCGCTGGCGTCTGCGCTGGCCACGGTGATAAAGAGTTTCGGGGTGAAGACGCCCAGTGCGCAGGACCGAGTGATGGGCTTCCCCACCTTCGTGGCTCGGGAGTCACGAGTCCGCCGCGTGGCTAACGTGGTTCGCGAAACTTTCTCCCGTAACCCAAAGGTGAACACATGTTTGAATCCTTCCTGTTCTTCTCTTCTTTCTTGTCGTGAACTAGAGTAGTTTCACGGGTGCTTTTACCAACCGGTAAATATCGGTGTAATTCAGCAAGTCTGTAAGAATTGGGCGAAATTTTGGAGCAGTTTGGTAGCTTTGGTTTTGGTCGAGGAAGAGTGATTTGAGCTTTTCTCGGAGCAAGTGCAGGGTGCGTGCTTACGCGCTTCTGGGCCACTCGGCCATTGAAGCTGTGCTACCGGCTTCTACTTCTGTTTTGAACCTGGTGTACTGCAATGCAGGGGGCGACAGGTTGTCTTATTTGTCCAAGCACTCTCGCAAATGCTTCCAATGCACGGCCTTTTCTAATAGCAACATATGTAAAGATATAGGTGCATCATTACCAGGTGTACCTTTCCTCCCTGATGTTAAGCCATAACTTATATGCGGATGTGCTCTTTTTGTCGCCAAAATATTGGCCTACTGCTTTGCTGTTTCCACACTTATTCCATGTCTTATTACCATCTGTGTAAACCTCACCCTATAAGTTAGATCAAGGCAAGAAAATTTAAGAATACAGCCACACTGTTGCCTTATGATATAGTAATGTAACGCTGGTTGAATTGGGAATCCTTAAAAATTGAAAATGATCCCTTACTCAAGCAGGGGTTCTCCCATTTATGAGAAATAGGACCAGCGACTCAGAAAAACGTTCCGTTTCTGACATATTCACGCTAAGAAAGCATGTTGTGTCCCTACATGTTTGTAACTGAATGGGGATTACTTGATTCACACAGCTTCACTTGGTAGCAATACTTTGCTTATGGAGAGATTTGTAAAGCCGAATCAACTGTGCACAAAAGAAATACAAGGTAATGTAACAGGGAAGTAATGGAGGTTTGCAGGCTTGACACCTGTGATGAACGAGTTTTTGGTTCGCGGATGGTTTAGGCACTTAGAATGCAGTGGGATGATTGCACGTGAAAATTGCTTTGAACACGTTTTCACCCCACCGTCGTTCTGCCATTGTTTTTCGTGGCCACATTGCTTGTGTGCCTGTTTTGTTTTGTGAAAGTATAATGACTACGTAAAATAGGCGTGAGGAACCAAGTTTGAATTTGGTTCCTTACATCCAAATCTTTGCTATGCCAGTGCTTGCTAAAGGAACCATGACAGCAAAATAGAAGTTTGGTTCATTGTAAAGACTGCTTTGTGCCGAAAGGAATAATATTATTTGTATCGCGGACTCCAAACAAATAATGAATATAACATAGATAACACATGAACCAGTGGTGACTCCCTAGCCACTTTCCGGCAACATCTCTATCACATTACGCAGTCTAGTTGGCGTATTTGGCGGCCGCCGACCTGAGCCATGGCCAAGAAACACGAGTTGGTAATCTTTGTGGCGCCTGTTGATTTTGCTTGTCTGTATCACTTGAAAACGCTAACGAGCAGCTAACACACAGATAACTACGTGCCAGCCAACATTATGTTGTCTCATATTGTCCAATCCTTCCCATATTTCGCGAGTAGTATAAACCTTGGAAGTTTTTCAAGGTATCTGCATTTTTTGTGGTTAACCACAGTTTTCACTGCAGCAATGAAAATGCGAGGTCTTTCAAATTGCACAAAGTTATAATTTGTCTTCATGGCACCTTTTATAATGGGGCTGGGTGAAATAACACGGAGGTTAAGGCGCTATTAGTTATGGCAACCCTGCTTTGTAGAAGCAGACGGGCAAGTGTAACGGCATGAGGGCACCTAAGAAAGCGCAAAAAGGTAACCTTGCTAAGCGTTTATAACGTAACTAAGTAAATTGCAGCTTGCTGCTCCGATTAGGGAGCACTAGATTAGAAATGACGTTTACTCTTGCTTCTACGGTTCTTTCTTTTATGACTTACGGTACAAACACATGAGCTTGTGTACTACTTAAGCTTTCACCTTTCTGCTGTCAGGTGACCATCTAGTCCACTTGCTCTATTCTTGCCCCTGTTTGTCCTCAGTGCAGGGGCCAACATGAACAAGATTTTGGTACACGAAGTGGGCGATGGGTAGCTTCGCAGCGGGAGTATACTGTCGCGTAGTGATAGGTGATACTGGTTCTTGGAGAAATAAGATTTATTGGAGCGAAGTCAGCTGAGTGATGTGAGCAGATGGATGTTGGCGTATCGAATACCGGGTCGTTTGCCATGTGAGCATTTACCTCTCGGCGTAATCCTTTGTGGAGTAATCGAATTTAAAAGGGAACACTAGTGAACGTTCTTGTGTAGTAAAGACAGGCCAAAAAAGTGTCCCTGCCAAAACAAGACAGCCATCGCGGCACCGAAAACAAATAGGAAAACTCGCAATTTGCTCAGAACATAGATAAGAATACTCGGCGTTGCTAGATGATGGCGACAGAACACGTAAGTAAACGAACGAGAAGGCGTGGTTCGCAACAGTATTCAGAAAATCTGAGCAGTACCGTCTTGTCTTCCTGCCCAAATTGATGCACTGAAACCCCCACCCTCCTCTTCCAACTTCCCTTGAAATGCAATTGCAGTCACAGCCGATCTTCACGCTGGGCCACAAGTTACAGCCGCAGCACTACAACTGGATCACCGACTGCAACTTCTGCCGGGAAACCTTCTGGGGAGTGGGCCCCCAGGGCTACCGGTGCTTCAGTGAGTTGCGTCTACTTGACTGGCTGCCACGGCTTCTTTCTTGTTAGTTGTTGCGTTTAGTTTACAATATGCGAACTAGAATTGCTGCAGCCACGAGTATTCTACCGGAAGCACTCTCAATGTAGTACTCACAGGTTGCAAGCTTGTTGGTGGTTTCCCTTATCATTGAGTATTTAATATGGAGCCCTTTCCACCATATCGCTGCAGAAACGTGACACTACCAAAACCTGTAAGACACCCAGCACCCATTACAGGAGCAGGCTACAATGTTATTCCGCTTTAGGAAGCAGTGAAAACAGCCTAAGCATTGTTTACCGCTGCCTCGATAGTGTGTTTAAAGCTCTCCAGTTTACTCATAGAAATTATGGTAGCGCAGGGTTCACATTGGTTGGTTTTGTTTTGGTTGATAATGCGTACATGAGACTGATATTTGAGGCTTGCTGCCTGGCCTCATGGCCCCATTCATGTTCTAATAGCGAGACATCTAAAGGCTACCATAAACACTGCTGATAAGCGCTTCAACTCTTTTTTGGGGGGTGGGAGCATTTCGGAAACGAATATTACTGAGTGTGATCACTCAAGCCTGCAAATGCCACATTGAATGATGAAGAGGGGAAATCATTCGAAAAGTCTGAAAGGTATGTCTTAGCACAGAGCAGTAATATTTTATTCGAGTATTTCGCGGTCCTCTAATCTAAGCACTAGGTGATCTTGTTGGAACGTTTTGATAATATTCCCGATTTTGATCACTGTTAGAAAAAGCGTTGCAGGGCACCTTCAAGACACAGTAGAACCTGCTTGAATTGACAACAGACAATGCCTTTTGGTGTATCGATAGTATTCACCAAAAAAAAACCCCGACATGCCCCCGTGGGAGAGGCACGAGTAAATGCAGAGCATTAGCGGCGTTACGCGCATGGCGGTGGCGATGGGTGTTGTAATGGTGGTGGTAGGGTTGTTGTTGTTGGTATGATTGGGGAGAGAGAGAACGAGACGAGTATTAGGTAACGTCAAGTGTTACCCCCGCACATACCCGATTTTATCTGGTTCGAAAGAAATTGACAGCGAGAGCGAACGCATAGAACCGCCCCCTCAAGCATGCGCGCCCCACCTGTTGCTGAACGCGATCCGAGCACGCAGAGATCACGCGAGGAGCAGCGGAGAGCAGGCGAGGAGGAGTGGGGGATAGGGCGCACCTGGAACGGCTGTTGCGGACGCCGAGGCACGCCAACGCCGGGTGACATCGTTAGTTAAAGAAATGCTCTGCATTTAAAAGTTAAGCGGACGATTTATTGGCTTGGAAAGTCTGGAAACCGCCATGCGTGGGCCTGCTGTACTTGCACACTCGCATTGCGACCGTATCTCGCAGGAACAAATACCGGCGTGCGTCGTCTGCTCCGTATCAATCCGATTGTCAGACGTACCGTCAGATCATGCATTATTACTCGCACTCACATAGTATGCTGGCGCTCTCCTTGCCCCCAAGAACTTCGCATAACCGGGGAATGAAACCGCGCCAGCGAACGAAAGCGACACGGCGCACGAGAGGGCGGTGCTGGAGCCGCCTGTGACCATGGACGTCGACGCACGTGCACTCGAATGTGTGGTTGAGTACAAAAGCCAAATATTGGTTTTAAAGAAATGTTTCACGGCTACGCCGATTTAGATACGATAGTATCGTAGCAGCTAGTGCACGCAAAGCCGTCTCCCAAGCCTTGCCGTGCTTGCATTCGTTAGTCGGCTCAAACGCTGGTGCATAGCGCCCGTTGAAGAAATCACTGCAGTTTGGCTTCCGCACGGCAAAATTCTGGGCCACAATATTTGTATTGTCCCTGAAATGGTGAGGCCCTGAATGGGCGTTTTCAACTATGTCTGGCGATACGTGAATCGTAGAGTGCGGCAGGGAACACTATTTGGCGTTAAGGTAATAGCGTTCAGTGGTGCACAGTCTACAACATAAAACAGCTGTGACTTATGTCGTGTGCTTTGCCGAATTGGGCGCCAGCCCGGACAAGTACCGATATCTCGTGGAAACCGATGTCATCAGTGATGGCCCGCACACAAATAGTTGCCCACACGCGAGCCACACCGCTGAATACAACCTAGAGACCATCGATTTTCGTAATTATTTAAGCTAGAAGGGACACTGGCGCTAGTGCCGCCGAGTGGTGGCTTCAACCAACAGGAACAGGGCTTGCCAGAAGAATACATCAGCACCGACACTTTACCCAACACTTTAAAATAATCATCATCCTCATCAAACCATTCATTCTATTGATGGTGCAGTACCAAGGCTCTGGAAAGTCATAATTCTGCATAGCATTTAAATCTCCCGAGACAGCAATTTATAGAGAATTTTCTAGTTCTTGTACTAAAACTACCCAGCCGTTGTTATTTTGATAGCAATGGAAAGACTCACCATTCGCATCCTCACCATCAACATCATCGTCACCATCTTCCGCCCAATCAGGTTCACTGCAGGACGAAGGCCTCTCCCATTGACCTCCCATTTGTCCTGTCTTGCGCTGTTGGAGTCCACTGTTTGCCCCAAATTTCATTATTTCTTCTCTCCACTGGGTAATGGCCTTCTCCTTTTTGAAGACCCATCTCCTGCTGTCCACCCTGTTTTCCCAATTGCCAAACACTTGTCGGTTCGGCTCAATAAATGGCCACGTCAAGTACCTTTTTTATTTTAACTATGATATCTATTCGAGTTCGTTCTCTGATCCAGGAAGCTCATTTCCTCTTCGTGAGTATTAATCCATAGAATATTCTTTACATAGCTGGTGGAGCAGACCTAAGACTGTTTTGTGATTCTTTACAGATAGTGATAGACGTTGCTTACTTTTCGTATTTGGGAGTCCTTGCCAGTGCTAACCCACCCATACCTATTCTGCACCAGATTTCCTTCTTCTGGTTGGGGCCAGCATTAACCATCTGTCGGAGGTAGTTATATGCTTTTACTTCATCTAGAGTTTTGTTTCTTAAGCTGATGAGGACGCTTTTGGCATGCTTAATAATCATTACTTTAGATTTATTTTTATTTATTTTAGCTCCACTGCCATGCTTTATGATTGTAGTTCCTGAAGTATCTTTTGCACGTGTTCTGCAGACTCACTCATAAAGACTATATCTTCTGCAAATCTCAAATGGCTCATTCTTAATCCGGTATTTTTTAACCCGAACTTTTTAAATCGCCCATTCATACATGCTGTAAATAGGTTTGGCGAGCTGGTATCTGCCCTTCTTACTGTAATCCGAATCGGGAATTTAGTACTTTGCTTTTGGAGAGTTATTCTACCAGGCATTGCTTATATATGGCTTCTCGAAGTCTGATGTAGGTGGGCTCGATGCCCTGGTTTTAATGCTTCCAGCATGGCTGTGGTGAGTAGGGAATCAAAAGATTTGTCTTAATCTATCATTTCCATGAAAGAGGGTTTAGAGTACTCTACTGAGATTTCCATCACTTGACTGACGACATGGATGTGATCCATGGTTTAGTACCTTTCCTAAATCCAGCGTGCTCTCTGGATAATCGGAATCCCGGCTTCACCCATGCGGGTAACTATAACTGACAAACAGCTTGCAAAGGACTAGGGGGTTGGACTATGTGTTTGCAATTCTCGAGGTCCTTGATATCTTTCTCCTTTATTATGAGAATAATGTTGGCGTTTTCCCCCGCTATATGCCCTTTTTGTTCTTTAAAAATTCAGAATATATTACAGCAAGCTTGTCCACTACAATATCTCGTCCCTCCTTCAAAAGATGTATGCTACGCCGTCGTCACCTGCAGTGCTTGATATTTTCATGACTTTGAGCGCCTTTCATACTTTTTCTTTAGTTTCTAGGGGGACTTTGCAGGTTGAGTTTGTATGCCCACTAGGTTTCCTTGGTGCAGTGTCGCTGGCATACAGGCTTCTGTAGAATCGTCCGGCTACCTTCACTATCTCATCCAAGCAGTGCGAAATGCTACCCTGCTCGTTTCTAAGTGCATACAAGTACCCGAAAAAGTAAACGTACCACGGCTTTGTGAAATTAAAATAATTTCTATTTCATGCGGATTCAAGCCTAAATTGATTATGTACGGCCAGATTTCATTCTAGAATTGCTTTTGTGAAAAGTCACTTAATGGTTGCTCCTTTCGCAAATGGCGGAAAATTACCTTCGTGATCTCCAACCCCTGCTCCGTTTACTATTTGGGGTACCGGTACATCCTGTCTTTACCGATAACTAGGTTCGTCTTAATTCCTCTCAGGCTTTTCTCTATGTTCAATGTTTCCTCTACCACTGCCATTCCAAGTTATATGAACGAATGCCGTTTGATTTACTTCTGTTAATCAGTTTCGACCGTTTGGATAATGTGTTATGATCCGTCGCACGCGACATTTTCAGGTTGTGCTGTTTGGCCATAAGGTACATTGTTCGCTTACTAAGTTTTCCGGTTTGTTCCCTACGTGTTGCTTCTTGCGCAGGTGCTGCTGATTTTCTGATTGCCATTGGTATGTAGTCATTTTGCCTGCCTTCAGGGACCTCGTTCTGCTCGTTAAGAGCGCTAATTTATTTTGAAGCATTGTTTTGCACTTCAGCAATCTGGGTCTTACTGACAACAAGCGGGGTTCCCTAATTTTCACAAGTTTTCTTATTTCTTGTACGAGATTCAGCCTTAGCGTGCAACTTACCATTCTATGAATGCTGCTCCTAGTTCTACGTAGCACCTCTTGATCTTGCACAATACTTGTGTTGTCTGTTAAAGTGCTGTCAATCTCTTTTTTTGGTGTACCATCGGAACTTTTTCTTGTCCATTTCGTGTTGTTTCGTTGCTGGAAGAATGTTTTCATCAACCTCACGCTGTTTCTGTCCACAAATCCTACCAGCGTATCTCTTCGAATGTTGCGATTGTCTATTTCGAAGTAGAAGAACAGAAAGTTGGGCTAGTTGGTATGTGTTCATCTTGGTGGAAGCGCCGTGCTGTCTGTCTTCCTGCGTCCCTGTTTTTTGAGCGGTTTTGTTTTCCGCCAAGATATTTCGAAGTACCCGACTGACCTTTCTTCCCTCTTCTTCTTTCCAACCTTTGCATTAAAGTCACCCATCACAATCAGGAACTATGCTGTTGCCCTCTTTACTGCTAATTCGACGTTCTTGTAGAAGCTGACTACGGTTTCATAATTATAGCTGTTTGTTTGAGCGTCGACCTATACTATCTTTAACATCACTCGTATAGCTTGATCACAACATCCGCGACCCTCTCGCTAATGCTAAAAAACTCCTCTACGTTTCCTGATATTTTTCTGTGCATTAAAAATCCCACTCCGTGTTCTTTCTTCGCTTGGGTCCGCCTGATAGGTAGCTCAATGGAGCCGTCTCGTATCCTTCTGACTTCGAATAACCCTATAATATACCACCTATTGTCAGAACGTTCCTCTAGTAGTTCAGCTAAGTTTTTCTTGATAGACACATTTCGTACTTTACACGTTGCCAGGGTCCAGTTCCAAAGACGGGGTGTCCAGGCCCTAACATTCTTAACACCCTCTGCTGTATCACTGTTCTGAGCACTGCAATGGACGGCTGCTCTGCAGCGGATGAGGACTGAGGGCCAAGAATTGAGTAGGTAAATCATGAGAGCTAAAGGCTAGCTGCTGCACCAAGGCTGTCAGATCCTTCTCTGATGACGGAGTGCTCTTTGTGTCGATCATGAGCCTTCCCAGCATTGTTGAACCTTTCTAGTGTATTCTCTTATGCATCCCGGATGATGGTTACTTCCGCAGCTCAATATAGTGAAATCTTGTTGGTACGTTTCTCGCGTGAACTATAAAATAAAAAAAGTAATATGTGAAAGTCGTATTATCCGAAGAGGTTAAAAAGGAGGAAAATATGCATACTCCACCAGCAACTCTCGTTCATTCCGCAACGTTGAAGTACCTGGTCGATTTTTCGTCAGTTTCTTCTTTTCAACGTCCAGGAATAAATTTTTCTGAAACGTAAGAAAGATGCTGCCGGTAGTTTTGCTGTTCCAGACATTGCCCTGTACTGCAATTTGTGCCGTGCCGTAAATCAGTGAAGCCAGCCGCCGAAGGGTTGGAATTCTTTAATGCTCAAGGAGAGCGCGATGCCGTCTATTTTTTCGCGTGGGACTCAGTCGACGGTCACTCGTGCCGTTATAACTTCCTTGAACGATGTTAGCAGGATATTCTCCATTTGATCATGCTTCGACCCTTTGTGTATGTTTCACACTAGAACCTAAAACTTGCACCCTCTTTCGATGTTCCTCTTGTTTACTGACAATAGTTTTGAGCGTTCACACAAGCAAACTCAGCACGTATGTCGAGACCGCGCGCTTCGTCTTCGGCTTCTCTCCGCGTTTGCGTACAATTTACAGTTTTTTCAAACTGAGTGCCCTCTATTTTTTGACTTCGTCACAAGCCTGAAAATACCACCACGCGTAGGGGCAAGGCAAAAAAGTAGTAGTAGTAGTATGTGGGTGTTTATGGCGCAAGGGCAGCCAAGGCGAAAGAGCGCCAAGATAATATTTAGTGGTCCTTCGCTGGCATTTTAGTGTCTAAAATGTGTATGTTATGAGTATGATCCGAATACTAAAAGAGCCTAATATATGGGTGTAAGGGGCCCTGATATTAAAAATATGAAGATGGTTATAATGGTGGATGAAGGTGACCATAATGGGTGCATAACCCTCGGTAGCTCTCTTAATGCTGAGATCCGAAAGTTACATGTGGTACGAGATGAGATTTAAAAAATCGGCTTCGGCGAGATATGATAATACACGTTTGTTCGTGACCACTGGTTCGTCTCCTAAAAATAAAGAGGGATGAAGTGGAATTCTGTACTTTTATAAATCAGAGAAATGTCGCTGTCTCACATCGTTTAAGGGCAAGGCAAAAAAGAACAAAGAGGAGCGGTGGAAGCTGGGATCATGGCGAGGAGACCAGAAATTGCGCCTTCCGACAGCATTGTGCATCTACTTTCTTGCTTATGATACGTTCAGTTGATGGCGCGTGAGACGTTGATGCGTCAGGCGCGGGGAGCCCCCTGACGTATCATCCTTAGTCGGCAGAGCGGCCACGCCTGCCAGTGGTGTTTTTGCAGGAAATGTGGCGTTGCCAAGTCCCCAGAGTCTTTGAAACGTCGAGATCGTGGGTTTTTCGAATGCGGTTTGAGTCAGTATATTGAAGAAAAATGTAAGGCTTCTAGAAATATCGGTTAATATTCCCTTTTGCAGTCTCATTCTCCAATGTGCCGATGAAATGAGGTCGTATTAAACGAGCAGCAATTAATTTTTTGTAAGGAAAGTTGACCGGGATAAAAAAAAACACGTCAGGTCAGAAAACGTATTATTCTGAGTCATATCAACAAGATTCACTGTACGTGCATGGGTTGGGCTGGGAGAATGAGTGATTTTGAAAAATGGCTTTACCCAGCTGTCATCTTGACTTTACCTACTGTACTTTTTTTTTCAATACAAATATTACAAATAGTATTAAAGAGCGTATAACTAGTCGTGTAAACAACTTGAAATTTATGATATTATAATGTTGAGGTTCCGATTAATTGTTTTCTTAGAATGGAAAAGATCTTTGAACTGCATACCCGGCTGAGTTTTCTAGAGCCCGTGATTCGGCGGCGAAGCGCTTGTTGTTTTCGCACGTGAGTCGTCGATTTCATTCGGCTCAACCAGGGCTGCTGTACCCCGTTAATTTCGTTCTGGAAGACTACGAGGTGGAAGCAACGCATCATAGAACCCTAAAAACCTAACCTCTGTTGTTCTTCATTTCAGCTCAAACGTCTAGCTGTTGTCGCCCTACACGACGTGCAGTCGACATCCTGGCAAAAACGTGTAAGGGCGCTCCGTGTCAGCTGCGTAATACAGCGGATCGTTTACCTTGGAGCCTGATAGTAGTGACAGCAGCCAACTAAAACATATGCCCCACCGCTCTTTGTCACTGATGCGTATGCGACGTTTTATTGACCGGATGGTTCATTGGGCTCTGTTTATTTTACTAATCGTGTATTGTTTTATGCTCTGACTTACTGTAAGGCCGGTTTGGTGAGAAAACATTCAGTTAATTGAGCGAGAATAATAACGGTACAAAGCCGGATACCTTATCAGGCCGCATAGCAAAGAAAGCTATTCGTACGACATTAATGACATACTTACAGACGACTATCGCTTTTCGCTCGGAGAGGCAGAAAGGCAGGTCATAAAAAAATAGTCCTCTTCCACTCTGTGAAGAAGGATGACCTATGAAGCTGGGCGCAGTAGACGGTGTGAACGAAACAAAACAAGCTTGTATGTAAGTAGCGATTGAGCATACTTTCTAGCTTATGAACTGAGTTAAACCTGCAATGGCTCGATCTTTATTCTAGCAGACAAGGATGTAGCTGTCTGTTTTCCCCCATCCTCGTTTGTCAGCACACCAACCCAATGCGCTGGACCACTGAGGGCGACGGACAGGTCAGATTGGGCCGTTTGTCGTCCACGTTTAAATTTCACGCCAGCACAACAGACATGTTTATTTATTTATTTTTATATTTATTTATTTATTTATTTATTTATTTATTTATTAATTATACGTTCCTACAGCTCCCGTAGGGCATTATTGTAGGTGGGTATTTAATAATACTGTTAGGAAAAAGGAATGTTTGAATACATTAACGCGACATTGGTATTCTCTAATCTTTCGTGCATTGTCTCTGCATGCGGATACATAGTTCGCCTGTTTTAAATAGAAATATTTGTCTATTACGGTTTGGTTATTGTAAATGTGGTGCGGAAATTTCAATCTTCGTAGTTTTCTTCTCTGATGCAACGACTTCCATCTAAAACTGTTTATAATTTTTTAGGACCTGACATTAAAGTTATAATTACTGGTTAAAACCCAGCAGCTCGCTTTTGAACTCTCTCTAGTTTTTCTTGTAATATTCCAGTAGAGGGGTCCCATGTGTTGCATGCATATTCAAGTACTTGTTTTATATTAGTGAAATAAAGCGTTTATTTTAGTGTTTGGGGGGCATCCTTAACATTCCTCTGGAAGAAATAAAGAAGACGATACGCCTTGCTTAAAATTGCATCGAAGTAGGTGGTCCAGTCTAATGTTTTTGTGAGGGTCACACCAAGATATTGTAACGTGGCGGCAGATGACACGAACCATGAGGCGATGAAGAGATGTATTTACACGTCTATTTACAGGCAGCCATTCCGAGCCCGGGCTCGCTGCGCCCCGCACCCATCTTCTTCCTTGTCGTGAGTAGTGGTGGGCCTTGCCGGCGTGGGTATTGTCCCGTCCCGTGACATCACCTCCCCGGTCGATGAAGACCGTCCCGGTTGACGACGAGGCAAATTGGCGATTGAATGCGGATGAGATGAAAAATGCAGTGATGAATCACTTGCCGCCCCGGATGAGGATGACGACGTTGATGATGCCTGGCCCAGCAACAGCAATGGCGTCAGCCGTGACGAAGCACCCAAGGTCCTTGAGCCACGTCGGACGGAAGGGCGGGGGAACACATCGTCGGCGTGTCTGGGTCGGCTCGTCTTGGCTGGTCTTGACTCGGGTCTTTCGGGCAGGGGACACGGGGCGGGGGACATCGTCTTGTTCTGGTCTGGACTAGGCTGGGGCGGCCCGGCGCGGCTCCGTTGTCCTTGGCGGCTGCGTCCACGTCGATGCGATGCGGTGCTGGGGCCAGGATGGCGATGACGAACCCGCACACTCCACCACATGTAACGTGGCGGCAGATGACACGAACCATGAGGCGATGAAGCGATGTATTGACACGTCTATTTACAGGCACCCATTCCGAGCCCGGGCTCGCTGCGCCCCGCACCCATCTTCTTCCTTGTCGTCAGTAGTGGTGGGCCTTGCCGGCGTGGGTATTGTCCCGTCCCGCGACAATATTTTGCCGTAGTTTTACTGTATTTTACCAAAATATTACGTGGAGTTCTCGTGCCCATTCGCGTTTTTGTTCGGGCGGAACCTTCTTCAGTTCTCGCTCTTCTTCCTACAAGCGAAGTACCTGCGTCCGGCACATATTTGATTGACTGATTGTGGAGCTGAGCGCCCCGACGCAACACAGGCGATGAGGCGCGCCGTAGTGGAGTGCTCTGGAATAATTTTGACCACCTGGTGATCTTTAAGGTGCGCCGAAATCTCGTACACACGGGCGTTTTTGCTTTTCACCCCCATCAGAAAAGCGGCTGCCGTGGCCGGGAATCGAACCCGCGACCTTGTGCTCAGCAGCGCAAGCATCCGGCACATAGCGAGTTAAAAACGTGGAAGCCCTCGAACTTTATTCTAGTGGACCAACATGTCGCACTCCGTTTCCCTTTCCCGTTTTAGGTATATTACGGTCTGCCTGAACACCATCCCAGGGCCAACCACCTTCAGGGTGCTTTGAGCCATGACGCTTCCGTCTTTCAATTTCCAACCCGCACAACGGGCACGTTGTCGGTAGCAGCCCGAAGCCCAGCTGTGCGCTCACGCCGCCTGCTCTGCGCCCCCGACCTGTGCACACATAAACCGGCAACCGGTAATGGGCGCGTAGTTAGGCGCGGTATACAACGGTGAAAATGCCACTAGGAATTCCTTTTAAGCTGAGGAAAAATTATGGGCTCACACTTGCGTTCCAATCTGCCAAGTTGCTGTTCATCAGGACGGGATCCGAGCTGCTCGGTGATGTAGAATGTAAGGCGGCAACAGCGGCGCCGGCGGCTTTCGGCCGTTTATACGCCCTTGGGCGCTTTTATTGATGTTACGCAATCAATATTGATTGATATTGATTATCCGCAATCCCCTGATAACGGCGCTACCGCCGTTGTCATCCGATTGCGCAACTTGTGAAAAGGTATCGGTGGTGGCGAGGTGTATAAAAGTTGTGAAAGAGGGGTCGGCGCCGGCGAAGACGAGCCGGAGAGCGGCGCTGAGTAAATCGGCGTAACCGGAATAAAAACGGGGGGGGGGGGGGGACTTGAGATATACTGCTGCAAATTAAAAACCGGAGCAGTACAGCACGTGACCGCTGCCGAACACCATCTGCATTAAGACAGAGTTCCAACAAGATTTCGCGTCCACATATAGGGAGGTCCGTGTGTGGAATTGAAAGCTCACGTTATTTGGCAATGTCACCCATACAAGTGTGCCGAAGCCAAGGAATAGAGTTTTAAATTACGCGCGATGTTTCACTGTAAATCGTGATAACGCGGTGATGCTTGTGTAAAAACAACTAAACAGTGCTTATGCGATACCATTTTCATGATAGAGAAGCTGCCTTCATTCATCTGTTATTCTGAAGCTGTTCCTTAGAAGGTTTGGGACATTTACACTTATTTGTGTGTTGGAATTTAGGTCTTTGATAAACGAGCTGCTATAGTCGGTTCTTGTTAAGCACGACCCTCCGGCAACATTGTCGGGTTCCTTTCTGTAGTGTGTATGTATCTGCCCTTTGGTTTGAATGAAGACTTCAACACGGCAACAAGCAGCATATCATAACTGTGTGGTCTTCATTAGAAAGCCACTATCATTGAAAACATTTTGTTGCTGAAGTCTTTTGTGTAGATAAGCGCTTCAATGAGCTGCATGTTTAGAGAATAAAATTTGGATTTAAACATCTCTACACCAACGGAACGAACGATTGGGCTAGTTGGTAATTGTTCATCTTTTGAATTTAAAGCGCTAACGAAACAGGGACGAAGAAAAAACAAGCAGATGACACCGCGCTAACAAGCAACTTTTTCTATAATAAAAATATTCACAAACACATACTGCCAATAGTTCACGCAGTGCGTTCAGCTGACCCAAAATAACAGCTCCGGCGCACCAGAAACTCGAGGAAAGCGGCGTCCGACATCCAGTTGTCCATCGGCGGCTTTGACGTAGTCCCCCTCATCGACACGGGAGCTGACTACACAGAGCGGGTCATTACTGATGGTGAACAAAGTTATGACCAAATGGGACGGTCAGCACATATGCACAGCTGCCGGCCATCGCGCAAAGCCAAATGAAACGTGCACATCACGCGTCATCATAGACGGCACGACGTTCCCTGCTGCATTCGTTATATTGCCTAACTGCTCCCGTGAAGTAATTCTTGGAATGAACTTTTTGACGGACAACGGTGCAATAATCGATCTGCAGACCAAGTCGATAACGTTTTCACCCGATCGCTCCATAATGCCGGAAGCAAACCCCGAACACCGTGCTGCTGTAAGGATCGCCGACGATGACGTCACCCTGCCACACCGCGCAAGCTTGATGATCCCCGTCTACTGTGAGGATTCTGCTCCTGACATCAACGCTATCGTAGAGAGTGACCAGTTTGCTTCTCGACCACGGTGTCTCCGTCGCAAGAGGCATTGCGCGCTTTAAGCAATACAAATCCCATGTTTTGGTCACTAATTTCACGGAGGAATACCAGTATCTAAACAAGGGCTCTGCAATTGCGTTCTTCGAAGTAACGCAATATAAAAGTCAAGTGATTGCGGTCGCTGACTTTGAACGCGCACCCGTAGACACTTTCAAGCTTCCGCATGCTTTCGATGTTAACCCGTCGCTGCCGCAGGAAAAGCGGGACAAATTATTGGATTTGCTGCGTCACTACAGCGAGTGTTTTTGGTCAAACTCAAAATACATCAGACACCCCTAGCGAAGCATGGAAATACAACATAAGATGGAGCACAACCTACCCGACAGTCACTGTACCGGGTGGGTGTCTTCACACGACCGGGAAGCCATCCGGACACAAGTCGAAGACATGCTCCGCGACGACATTACACAGCCATCGAAAAGGCCCTGGGCTCCGCCGGTCATACTCTTAAAGAAAAAAGACGGCACATTAAGGTCCTGCGTGGACTACCGGTGACCTAACAAAATCACCAAAAAGGACGTGTACACCCTGCCACGAATCGACGACGCCCTCGACCACCTCTGCCACGCGAAGTACTTCGCATCGATGTATCTGAAGACCCGCTACTGGCAGAGTGAAGTGGACGAGAGACACCAAGAGCAGACTGCATTTATAACGCCGGACGGCCTATACGAGTTCAAGGGGATGCCTTTTTGGGAGTTCACGGTGCCTGCGAAAATTCAAAGAGTCATGGGTACCGCTATAGCTGGCCTGAATTGGCACACCTGTCTCGTATACCACGACGACGAAGTGGTATTCTCCCGGACTTTGAACAACCACCTTGCAAGGTTGCAGTCTGTACTCGAGGCGTTCCGTACGTCGGGGTTAACGCTGAAGCCTGAAAATTGCCGCTTCGCGTACGAGGAACTGAAGTTTTTGGGTCATGTCGTCAACGCCGCGAGAGTCCTGCCTGACCCGGCGAAAACTTCAGCCATAGCGAACTTCCCAAGACCGAAAGATCAGAACAGCGTGCGAACATTTCTCGGATTGTGCGAGTACTACCGGCCCTTCGTCGCAAACTTCGCACACATTGCAGAGCCACTCATGCGCTTGACGAAAGATAGCACCCTTTCAGCTGGGGAAACGTCCAAGAGAGCTGCAACAATGCCTGCAATGCCCGCTGCCCGTGCTCGCACATTTCGACGAAAACGCCGAAACGGAATTGCACACGGACGCCAGTGATATAGGCCTGGGTGGCGTCCTCGTCCAAAAGCAAAGTGGGAGCGAAAAAGTAACCGCGTATGCCAGCCGTGGTCTATCCAAAGCAGAAGAAAACTACTCAGCCTCTGAGAAAGAATGCTCGCGATTATATGGGCGATTTGAAAATTTCGCACATACGTGTATGTTTGTCACTGGTTCCTGGATTGCTCCCACGTCCTTGTTAGGCTTCATACATGTATAAAAGACTGTTCAAGGTTGTGACAGACCACAGTGCGCTGTGTTCGCTCGCCAATTTGAAGGACCCCTCTGGCCGTCTGGGTATGGAGCTTGCGCCTGCAAGAATTCGACGTTACAGTGTCAATAAAGCCCGGACGAAACATTCCTATGCCGACTGCCGGTCTCTCCCCCGCGTCGACCCACCACGGCGTGACTTCGACTCGACGAAGACAGCGCATTCTTCGGAGTCGTGACGGAGAGCGACAAGCTGCCCAGAAGCGTGTCGACAGAGAGTTACGGGTAATGATCGACTACCTCGAAGGACAAAGCGGCGCCGTGCCTAGGGTCTTCAAACGGAACTTACGAGCATTCAGCCTGCGAAACTCTGTCCTCGTAAAGAAGAATGTCATCCCCGGAACAAGAACGAATTATCTTCTTTTCATCCCTACGTACCTTCGTAACAAAATTTTGGAAGCATGCCACGACGACCCGCCTTCAGGACAACTCGGCACAGCTGGCACTGTTCGAAAAGTCAAGGCGAAGTACTTCTGGCCCTTCCTTGCTTACGACGTCACCCGCTACTTCCTCAGCTGCCATAACTGCCAGCGACGAAAAATGCCACCGACTAGACCCACCGACTTCTGGAGCCGATCGCCGGCCCATCGAAGCCCATCCAACAGATTGGAATGGACCTTCTGGGCCCGTTGCCTAAGTCACAATCAGAGAACAAGTGGATTATCGTAACAACAGACTACATGACGCGTTACGCAGAGACCGCCGCTCTTCGGAGGGGGACTGCACAAGAAGTTGCCAAGTTCTTCATAAACCAAGTTTTGCTCCGACGTAGGGCCCCTGAAATCCTAATCACGGACCGCGCAACGGCCTTCACTGTAGAACTCATGCAAGGTATCTTATGCTACAGCAACCCGGATCACCGAAGAACCACGGCGTACCACCCCCAAACGAACGGACTTACGGAACGTCTGAACAAGACGATCGCGGATATGCTGTCTCTGTACGTCTACGTTGAACATGACTTGGAGCGAAGTCTTCCCGTATGTCACGTTTGCGTACAACATGGCTATCCAGGAAACTACGCAGATGACACCATTCGAGGTTGTCTACGGATGACGGCCGACTACGATGTTTGACGCCATGCTTCCCCACGTGGAAGACGATAACCTCAACGTTGACGTCCAAGGATACGTTCAGCGTGCAGAGGAGGCCCGCCAGCTCGCTCGAGTTCGCACAATGGACCAACACCTGGTAGAAGCGAGGCGCCACAACCTCCGGCGCCAAGACTGTGAGTACCACCCAGGGGATGGTTTGTGGGTTTGGACTCCCATCCGAAGACGTGGACTCAGTGAGAAGCTTCAACGACGGTACTTCGGAACCTACCGGATTCTATAACGTGTTGGCCACCTTACCTACGAGGTGATCCCCGATGGTGATTCCGGAACATCACGACGACGCCCGCGGCACAAATTCGTCCACGTGGTTGGTTTAAAACCTTTCTACGCACGATGACGAACATTTATTTTTTATTTGTTCGGACTGTCGCTCATGTTATCGTCTGGTTGATGCACTTTTAGAGAGGGGTAATGCCAGCAACCATGCATTAGGTTTATTTATTCGTGCATTCGTTTTGCAGCCCGGCTGCGCCGATCTGTGTTATCGGTGTTGTCTGTGTTCCAAAAGAGGCGCGTGTTCCGTTCTTTCTTTCTGTGCCGCATGAGCTATCTCTTCTGATAGGGAGAGCGTTCCTAACTAACGTGAACAGCCTAGAATAATCTTCGTTGATCTACAGTGTTCTGGATACAATTCGACTATTCGAGAAACCCTCGCGCCGAGTGATAAATTCCCGCAGAGCAGATACCGGGGCTTTCGAGTCGCCGACGCTCGCCTTCGCACGTCCGTTTGTTGACTGCTGCTTCGCCGCCTATGTTCTTTGAGTTGTTAGAGGAGCACAACTTCGCTCCAATTAACTTGTTTTCCTCGAAGAGAGCTGCGTCGTCGTTGGCTTCGTGACAATATCAACACAAGCCGCTATACACGCGACAGTCGAATGAGAACGGCGTTATGAAAAAAAAAAACCAATAAACCCCCTAAATTAAAAAATTACAAGCAAAACAATCAGATATCAAAAATCGCTACGAGATTTTTTATGTTTCAGCCATTGCTTGATAATTAAATATTGCACATGTCGTCTCAGTTTTGGTTGGCGTCCGTAGATTCCTGGTCACGCGTTTCACCCATTGTAAAATTGTCCGATGACTTTAGTGTTATCATTTCTATGTACTTTCTTACAGCAGTAAAGCTTATGGCGGTAACGTTACCCAGTATGACGGAATTCTGTCGGTAATAATATCTGTCTGAATCCTGTTTGAGTTTTCCTTTCCAGCTGGCGTGCGCCAAAATGGTTGGGTGTGGAGGCGCTATTCGATGACTACGAAGGGATGTGGAAAAAAAATGACCCTGCATGGCGGTTGAAGTTGTATGTTTGTCCTTCACGCTTTCATGTTTCGGCGTGCGATGAGAAAGCTGCAGCGCTCAGCATTAATTGCCAGCTGACGAGTCATGATGCACCTGTTCCACGTTTTCAGTTGTTGCCTATTCCGTGTGCGCTACCTTGATGTTGTGAACACAGATGTTCGAACTTCCGTATAGGCCATGCAGTGGAAGGAAAAGTCGCATACTAGAGGCATTTAACGGTAAGCGCCCTCCTGCGCAAATCCCGAGTGCTACTTAGGGCGTCAGCGGAGATCTTTAATCCCTCAAATCGACTGAGCAAGGTTTTTCAGCACATGAAATTTTTCCCCGGACGGGAAAATGATGCCGTAGAAGGGGAAATTTAGTTCGCTTTTCTTGTATTATACATTATAAAATTGATTTGGCGACATATAAGATGAATTTTTGGTCACCGTGTAGTTAATATTTTCAATTATCTTTTTATGTAGTAATATTTTGTCAAATTTGCAACAGTAAATTTAATTTATTCCTGACCTAATGGCTCAGCTGCGATAAACATGCAGTCAATCCGCCGGCTGGAAACCTATGTAGGATTTAATTACTCAGAGCTAAGTTGCCAACTTTCCTATTGTGGCACGTTTACAGTCGTGGCACATGCGTCAGTGTACGCTGCAAATCTAACGAATATTACGATTCAGCCCTAATATGACTTGCACAACAAAATGTATCGATCAAGATTTCACAGGTAATGATGTCTTCGAGGGTGTCTTTTACAAGAGGTGTGATACTCACTGCAGGCTGAAACATGGAATTTAAGTTCTAAGACCCAGTTGTAATGAATAATTGCATGTGTTTTTTCTTTGCTTTTTTCACACCTCTTCTGATTTGAAATAAGCGGGGCACGCCTGGTGTACGTAGGAGATCCTAACTGTTCAAAGTGAATGCTCAGCGGCGAGCCAGGGCTTACGCGTGTTTTCGTACATTGGAGTGCTTTCCGGAACGTTTTTTTCATGTCGGAGCGACCTGTATGAGCTACGACTGCGTCGAAAGTACTAGAATATGGCTCTTTTTATATTTTATGAACTACGAAACGTTCAGCGGACCATGGCAGTCAACGGTGCAAAACCGAAACTCACATGCCCTAAAGGCCACTGTAGCGGCTGCTGCGGAAACCTTGTCTCGTTTTGGCGGTCCTAACGGCTCACTGTAAATGGTCTATACATGGTTCAAAGAGCACAGTCCTCGGTGCAGATATTATGGAAGGTGTGAGGTCAACCGCCAGTTCTGGCTTTTAAGAGCACGTGTCTCGCCGAGGCCTTCTATGTGGCTGGAGCGCATCGGTGAGCGCCGCGGCTACCTTGTGGGCAATTTGGCAATTGTTTCTAAGTGTCGCTGTGCATATTGTGTGATTGTGGGATTATCTTCTGATAATCACTAGATATTGTGTGATTATCTTCAGAAACTACTTATTCCCGTAAACTGGCCCATAAACAGGCGCTGTTCTGACTGGCGCCCGTCGCCTAAGCCTCTGTTCACGCGTTTCGTAACCTTTTCGCGGAATTCTTTTGCATGTCTACGTACAAACCAACCATCTATGTCTATAGTATACAACCTTAGGCGCTAGCATGACGTGAGAACCACCTTTCGCTTGGAACTTCCTATGTTAAGGCTTACATGGCAATTTTAACCTCGCATGTGGTTAAACAGGAACAAGACAAGATCGCTTCCAGTTGGCATTGCAGCCTATCTTCCCGCTTAGCCAGACAGGGTCAGCACTTCCTTTCTTTGAACCTTTCAAAAGAAAGTCCTCCGCCCCTTCCCCAATTTTCCATCTGGCTTCCTAGTTTCAGTTTCATGCATCTTGGCCATCCACTTCGAAAGGTTGTGGACCCCTGATGTAAATGAAATGGCTTAGGGCTGCTGGTTACCACACTTTTATCTCATGACCACGTACGGATTGGGGCGCACACAGAATGTTACAGAGTTGGAAATAACGTCGAAGCTCCAGACTATGGCGCGAGCCAACTACAACTGTGTCTTAGCTCTGGTGGCGTCAACGTGCATAATACAGGCGTGCACTGCGGCGAAACACATTCTATACTTACTGAAGCCAGGTTTGTATGCGAATCACGAGTACGCGGAATGGGGTAGCTGCATCACCCGATGGCGGCGCTCCGCAAGCGTCGGAGGTGCGATGAAAGGCATTTGAGGCATTTTAGGTAAAGCGAGACGAGATAGTCTAGCCCGTGGCAAAGATAACATGCGCTAGCAAACACTTTAAAGGATCTGGAAGTGACCGCTTAGATCGGCAAACTTAAATAGCCAGGCGAACTCGTTTCTCCCTGTCGACACGAACGCGGCGCGTAAACTCAACAGGAGGCCTGCATTAAAACAAGGGTGCCGAAGCAGAAGTGTGTAAACTACACTATGCTTGCTAAGAGTCTTCCGGGGCTCTCTGAAAAAGTCACCCATGCCGATGTTGTTGGAACAAAATGTTTCGGTTGGAGACAGGTGATCTAGCACAGACTGGTGTCCGTGTTGCGCTCACTGTGCGCAAAGCGGTGGATTGTCCGCTGCCCGCACAATGTCCGCACACGCGGACAGGTTTTCTGAAGTTGCCGCCAGTGAGACTATCAAGGCGATTCCCCCCACACCTTAACGACCCGATCACAGCTGTTGAATCCGTGAGTACCACATTTTCTAAAGGGGCACTTCTCTGAGCACCGTGGCAGCCTACGGCGGAAACCGAAATCACCCCGTGTCAAGGCCAGTCATGCCTAATGCGGGGCTGATGCCCCCCGCTTAAGGTCGGCTCCACTGGTCGATGTGAAAGGTCTATAAAATGACGCAGTGACGCAAGTAGGACAATATATAGAGATAGTCTTGATACTGCTCATGCTTTTGCGTAAGGTATTGAAGAAGTATCACCTTGCCAGCCTGTCTAATTGCCCTGCTTGACTTCTCACGGGGCGTGTGAACCTTTTCCCGAGGAAAAAAATAACACAACGCTCACATCCTACTGAAATTCTTTATTTCGTTATTTTACTACGCAATTCCTGGTGTTCAAATCACATTTTTAGTACGCTGTGTAAAAAAGGGAAATGCAGGAAAACAAAGCGACCGCGAAAACAGAGTGGGGCATAGTCAGAAAATTGTGAGAGTCTTGTGCGAAACTTCTATGTTTTTGTTTGTTGCAGATGGTTGCGAAACTTTCTAGTAGGACACTAGTATTTGTGAATTTCTGCTTGGGTTGACCAGTATGGACTCGAGCTGGGTACGAATTAAAACTGCAAGAACTCATGTAGGGTATAACTACATTGAATCAACTGACTCGTGATATCAATGTGTGAGTGCGGTTTGAAATGAGATTGCGACTATTGTGTCAAATTTTGTGCTTTTTTTGCAAGTTTATTTATCGTCGCTGCGTTGATGTATAGGTAACGCATAGACATAAAAAGCCAAAAAATTATGTTTATCATCGCTGCGTTGATTTATAAGTAACGTATAGGCATAAAAAGCCAAAAAATCACAGAAAGGATTCGTTTCTTGCATGAAAATACTCAAAGCAGTCTCTGTACCGTTCTGAGGAATAGTTGGTATTGATGATAAGACGGAGAGGCAACTTCTGTTGTTATTTCGAGTTGCACCTGGGTACAGCGTCCAAAGAGAGTTGTCCTGAGTGGTGCGTGTCATCAATGCAGACTGCGGGATAAACGTCCACACGTCGTGCCTGAAGATGTTGGGTGAGTGCATCGGGTCACCAATGCGGCAGCGCAACAGGGCCGGCATGAAGCACCGCTGGTCCAGCCTGCGTCTCATGGGAGGCATCAAGAAAAAAGCCAGCAGCCAGCCGCATGGGGGAAGCCGACGGGGTAGCTCTATCGAGCCGCACCACCACTCTGACGAGTGGTGCAGCCTCCCCACCTTGCCTCCACTCGTCCCACTTGCACCCTTCTCTACCGGTGAGATTTTTGAAGACAATAGTCTTTATTGTAGTACTTTAAACCTGAAACTTTTGGTCTGTCTGTATGTCCACATGTCTCTCATTCGATTAAGCCTTCCAGGAAAAAGGTAATAATAGAATTGTTTAAAAATATGTTTATATAGGCATAATATTTTAGAAACTCAAGAATCTGGAAAAAAACTTCATAATACTTGTCGGCATTGTTCAGCAAATAAGAAAACATTATGCATACGTCAAGCGAAACCTCATTGCGTAAGTGGTACTAGGCGGTGTTCTTAGCACTTGATAAGATGCGCTTTATATTTCCCATAGGAGGGAATCTATATTTTAAACAAATCTGCGTTGTGATAAATGTTTTCACTAAAAATACCAACAATGCCGAGTCAAGACACGTGGTGGCCTTCCAAGAAGTTCAACAGGAACGAAAAATTGTAGTAGAGGGCGTGTGTGCAGTGGAACACGACGAAATTGAGTTGCCTGGGGCAAACATTCACCGTGTTTATCATGAGTAGAGCAAGACGGGAGGGTAAGAGCTTGAGGAGGAGGGGCGGAAAACAAAGGAGAGGAATTTGCCTGTCAAGATGGGCAGAAGACTATCTTCTTTAGACGACATTTGCAGCGCAGTGACCAGTTATGCGGCCATTTTTTTCTTTACGATAATATGCCCTTTGGCGTAACGGCCGTAAAAATACGAATTTACTCTTGTATCCCGGAGGTGCACAAGAAAAGAGTGTTGTGGGAACCCAAGAGCCATTGGTAAAGTGTGGGGGTTACCCCAAAATGGAGGCCTGTCACACAAAGGCACCGTAATCTCGCTGCGTTCAGGAAAGGGCACGTGCATAACTAGTGCCTGGTGTCAGCGCCCTCGGCAGAAGTCGTACAAAGGGCCAGGGTCTGTAAAAAATGCCTGGTATAACGGTTTCTATTGTGGTGATGATTTGCTCCCTCCGATTGCGCATTTCAGAGGCCTAAAAGGTGTGGGATTTCCGCAGAGTGGGCAGCGATTACTTAGTGCTTTTATCTGTGGCTGGCTCCAAAGGAAGTATGAGGAGCTCTAAATATTGAGTGCTTGTTATTATCCAGATGTTGCTGCTGGCCATTTGTTGTTGGCCAGTTGCGGAATGTTTCTGATGGAGTCTATACACGCAAGCTTTTGGTAAAAGTAGAACGCATCTTACTTTCACTCTCCTACCGTTAACATTTGAGCAAACTAAAATGAGTCACTCCGTGCATTACTGTGCATTCAGTAACTTGAGTAACTTGTTAGTTTCGGTTGGTGGCTCGGCCCTGTATGTTCTTTAACCTCTCTGCCAGCCCCTTCATGTTCCTACATCCAAACGAACGCACAGAAAAACCCGAAGAATATTTTGTGTAATGTGTAATGTATAACGTGTTAGGTGTAGTGTGTAAAGCTTGAGGCAGTGAACTCAGGATAGGTTTTGGCATCTTATTAGTGTGCCCATGGTCAGCTACAAACGCTCTAGTCCGCATTACCGCATTATTGGCGCACTTCATTGCTTTTTCTCTCAAAAGCAGGTTTGAACTGCGTGCTTCGCTAGCAACAAAATGGGAATGCTTGCTCGAACGTGCTGCCCTTTTCTCTGTTGCAGTGCCGTGTCGTGTTAAGGTTGGAGAAAAGCGCCGCCTTGCCCTGCGCACTCCTGAAATCACTGAGGCGCCGGTCAGGATGTAAGTTGTCACTGCGCTGCCGACATATGCCCGTGATAATTGGTTGGAGTGTTTATTTGTTTCTATAGCCCCGTGGGCAAGGTGCTGTGGTCACAGGGTCAGTTCGTTGCTCTGTGACATTTTTTTCTTATTATAATATACAAAGCATATTCGCGTGCGAGAGATTTCAGACACTAAAGCCATCGGGTGGTCAAACCTAATCGGTTCCCCAGCGCAGAATCAACCTCTGGCTCAGGAATATCGACGGTTACCACGTAAGAACCGTGATTTAAATTTGAATGTCAGAGATTTTTTCGGGATCTAACTGTTCACCTTTAGCCTTCCAGTAGCACTCATCTCCCACTCTTGCTGTGCGGCATGAGCGTGTAGCAACAGCCCAATTGTGACATCTGTCACCATGCTGATTCTGGGGCCAGCGGGTGGCACCCCGCCCCCCCCCCCCCTCCCCCCTGCAGTACAAACGTTTCGGGAGATGGCGATAGCTTCAGGGGCCGTGCCTCAGGACATTGTCTAGTTGGTCATGTTTGACTTCATGTCATGTGCAGGTAATTATCGTACCCTTGCCGTATCTTGTGGCTTTTGGATCAGCAGAAGAGGGGCAGGGCAGTGATCTCCTTCTTTGTTTCCTCTGTTTAGTAATGCCCGCAAAGGCCTTTCGACAGCCCTGGACCGCACCGACAGCTACCACCACAGGGTGAGTGGGGGGATCTTTCTCCAGAGGGGGGGCCAACCATCAAGAGGGCCACTGCAAACACGAGCGCTGTGCATGAAGTCTATGGCCGTTTCCATGTAGGCTCTCATTGCGACAAGGAATGGCGGGACGTTCTACCAGACACCGCAGCGTGTCGGGAGTTCCTGAGCATGCTCGTGTTGTAGCAGTTCTGAACAAGTTTTTCTTCATGTATGAGTTAAATAATTCCTTTCTTTTGTTTACTTTAATGGCCCCAGGACATCACAGAAAGCTGTGGCGTTTAACAACAAAATATGCAAAACAATAGAGGTAAAGCAATTCCTAATGGGTGGTGCAGTGAAGTAATTTGTCTGCGGTGAATGCAAAAGTTTCCGGGTGGATTTACAGCGCTCAACATAAACATGCACAACATGTCCTTTCTCTTAACTGTATAGCCTTCCATCATAAATGTTATTCACTATGCGCGTGCAGTTCATTTCCCAGCCCATATCAAGTGCATCTCAAGTGCAAGTTAAGGTGGCAGATACAATTCGCCTCACCTGAATATTAGGATTGTGTGCAGTCACCTTGAGGAAAAATGTAGCATAGTAACTCTCAAGATGACACCACTTTTTTGAAGAAGTCAAGGAAGTTTAGTTGTGCAATTTTTACGCGATGTAAATTTCCCCAGAAAAGTTTTCAGCATCGAAAGCGCAAGCAAGTTGCGGGTTGGATTTATTACAATACATCTCCTAAACATGACCTAAAAGTTGAATGACAACCTTTACTTTAGGCCTAATGGCCCCTCACTTAAGAATCTGTATCTTCACCATCACTGCTGCCAAATTCATCGTCTGACCCAGCAGTGTTGTCGCTGCAGGCACCTTTGCAGTCCACACAGAAAGTAATGTTCTGTCCTGTCGAGCACAATATATATGCCGGTGTTCTTGAAAGCCCTGGCATCCAAGATACTGCTTCGACTATACACTGGAAATGCACTTCCTCGGACAGTCCATTCATTTTGCCACCTGGCGTCAAATAATGTTAAAAATAAAAATGGCTTAATGCAGTAGACCAAGCACGCGACAAGTGTGCATATGACCTACTGCTGTGGCAAGCGTGAGTTGCGATTGTTATGGTAGAAAGAAAAAAACAGCCTGGAATTGAGACGGCGCACTTCAGTAGTCATGTCTTTTGATTTTGTGTGCGTTGACCTGCACAATGTCCGTAGCAATGGCCAAACCGCGCCCTCTTTCTTGTTTAAAAAAATTGGTGAGCACGCTCTCCTCTTTGATAAATGCCTCCTGTGGGAGCCGTGGAATCACTTTCTCGTAGCTACGCAGGCCAAAAGCAACTGGTTTTCTTTGTACCAGCGTAGTACCGAGGAACATTGTGCATTTCACCCGAAGCAAAGTTTTCAGTGTGCGTCCCTTCTGTTACAACTCTACTATTAAAGGCTCCGAAACCAGCCTTTTCAAACACCGATCTGGCCACCATGCACACAATAAGTGGTTTGCCTTGCAAGACGGAGGGCAGTTCCCATGTGGTTTTGGGTTACGCCATTTCTTGCGAGACTGCGGGGCGGTTGTACGTGGGGTCAATGCTGCTTTAGTGTGGCATGGCACGTGGCTCTGCTGGCGTGATGCAGGCAAGCACTGAGAATAGACCTACGCATGGAGTTTCATTAGGTAGAAGTCAAGGGGGAGTAGGCACTGCAGTCGTTCATTGGCTTTATGAATTCTGAATGGTCATGGGTTTGGATTGGCTGGCATGGGCAGCTTTTAAACACGTACACTATGGTTTAGGTTGTGTGAACTTCGGTAAACGGCTCAAGTGACAAGTTTGCAAGCATTCGGTTCATTTTATTGTTCACGTGCCCACGACACGAGTGGAGTTGTTGGCAAAACTTTCTGGTGGAGCAGTTTAGCAGTCCATTCCGACCAAACAGTAATCCCAGTGGCAGCAGTTTTAATATCTAGCACGTGCCGATTGTATTGAGGTAGTTGGTCAAATAGAGATTTGCGTCTGTTATGCAGTCACCTTCCTAGGTTGCACTGTCCCTTCTTTTCTTGGAGCTTTTTTTTCACAGGCCTAGAAAGTTCTTCCCATGCGCTTTGTCTGACTCTGTGTGTGAAATAATGAAGTATTATATTCCAATATTAAAAAAGGAAACGTGCAACAATACGAAAAGTGTTTTTTTGCGGTGTGGTAAGACCTACCTACCGTTTATGTTCTCTCTGTCAGCACCGCATACGTTCATTTGGTACGTGAACCACTTTCAGTGCTGAAATCGATGTCTATACATCACAGTACAGTACGCACGCTCGGTATTATAGTTTTATTCTGTAAGAATTGTTGGCAGGAGCACAAACCACATATTGATAAACACTGCAACACATTCGAAAACAGCCATCTCTGAATAACTCGAAGTCGTGAAATACGCTGAATGTATTGGGATGATCGGAGTCTCGAGTTAAGTGTAAAGAGAGAAATTTCTGGCCAGACCACTGAAATTAACGCTAGTGCTGGCAATAACAGCTCTATTGTAGAGGAAATATTTCACAATGAAGGAAATATAATTCGCAGGAAAAACCATATTTTATGATTTAGGTAGAAACAACTGCGGAATGCTCGCGTGTTTCACGTTCGCATCTGGCTCCACAAAAAGCGTTCTCGAGCTGCTTAAAGCATAAAACCAATTGTTGATCGCCACCACTACATTCTCACTTGTTGCGAAGCTGGCGAAGCATGTTTCGTGTTTTTACAGCCGCACTTGTTCAGTGGATAAGACGTTATTCCGGTGAGTTGAAAGACGCGGATTAAATTCCCAACACGGCAGTCGCTTTTATGATGGAGGCAAAAAGCGAAAACAACTGTGTGTTCAAGATTTGGGGAAAGTTAAAGATCCCCAAGTGGTCAAAGTTATTCCAAAGGCCTTCGCCTATTCAGCTGCGCGGAGTTGGGGCGTTAAATCTCATAGTCAATGCATAAATCAAGCCAATCTTGTTGTTTCTGACGTTGTTCACACACCTGAAGGCTCCTCGTTGTTCCAATGATCACCTGCGCCGTCTACAGCTATCTCAGCGATGTAGGCGCCTGGAGGCAGCAATGTTCGGAGTCAAAAACCAACTAGCCCCATTCCGATCTCTGGCCTGAGAGCATTCCGGTAGCTGGGGCATCAGTCTCGTGCAGCGCGTACTTCGCGTAGATTCGCCGCTTATGATCCCTTTGGGCGCATAGTGAGAGCTGCGTGTTTCAATGGAGACCTTATAGGCTGCGTGTTGGGGATTTTTCTTTTTGTCCTCCATGTCCGTGGTCCACGTTGATAACAGGGGCAATTATTATACCGCCTATGGGAGGCAAATTCAAGACAAGAGAAAGTTTCGACTTAAACGATATATTAGGATAGCCGAGTTTGTATAAACCAGGCATTATTCTATATGCAATACATAGCCAATAGGTGGCAAAAATCAAGAAAAGTTCTTTTACGTTTTTTATTCTAAAGTGAACGTTCTAGCTTTCATTTGGGCGCCCTTGTTTTCAAAGGTGTACGTGCTGTGCCATTTGAGCCACGCTGCGCCATTACACTCTTTGTGTGCAATCCTGCTCCTAAGACACTAGTCGAATCCGGACATATCGAACTCTAAGAGGATTGCGAAATGGTTTGATATGTTGTGAATTCGAAATAGAAAACATGCCTGTCTCGAAAGTAGCTGGCAACTCCGCACATTACGGAGAACTTTCGAGAATGTAAAAAGTGGTAGCTTACTGATTTGTTTCCGAATCCACCAAAAAATTCAAACCACAGGTGTGAAACCACCCTACTTCACTGAGCATGAAAAAATACAGATTCCCTTGCTTCTTCTCCTGCGTCATGACGTTTACCAAGCTGTATTCAAGCTTACTAACTGCGTCCAAATCAGAGCATGCGGCGTTATCCACAGTGCTACAATAGTGACAAATCTGAAAACTGAAGCAATCCCAGCTTCATGAGACTGTTAGGTTGTCAGCGCAACTATTAGAGTAGCTTCTTCGGCATCGGTGGTGTCCTCCACAGCCTGTACATCCTCATAACCACTTACGAACTCGTGTGCCGTTGCGTCATCTAGAATGGTGCATGAGAATGCTGACACCTTCCTATATTCACTCTCGACACCCTCAGCGCTGTCGTCTTCGGCATCTGAGCACCTCTCGTGTGAACTTCCGAAACAAAGCCGCCTCGCTCACAAACAGCTCTGGAACGCTAGGGACATGGTCACGCCGCCTTCGTCTTTAGGTCAGGTTCGATGCATTTTGCGGTGAATGCTGCGATAAATTTTGAATACCTCTGCACCTAACATCCTTTCACCGCCCTGTACCCGTTGAATGTTGTCCCCTTTTGTAGCTAAATTTAAATTCTGTTTTTTCGCGACATGGCACCGAAATGCGCGCCGCGGACAAAACAAATATGCACAACTCCGCATTTGTGTCTCTGGAAGTAATCTCTCGTAACCGCTGGAGAACGTACAAGCAATGACAGAAACCTAGCGCACGGTCGGTTTCCCCTCATCTTTTATTACCCTTCGCACCCAATAACCCAATACCTCCTCGCGTTCAGCAGTCACCGTGATCTCGCTACCATGCGGCTGCCCCCACCCCTGCTAGCTTGCGAGCAGGTGTTAAAGGCCATCGGGGCGACGCGCTCCTGCTTCCCACTACCGAGCGTGGCAGCAAATGCGAGTAGTGATGGTCATCGTCGCTTACCACTCATCAGGAGAAGCGCTCTTGCTAGAGAACGTGCGGCGCGGCGTTCAACATCTCGATTGTGTCCGGGATCGGGAGTTTGATACAAGCGTACAACAGCGATATGCGTTTGCATGGGATTTCCAACGGCATTTTCAGACTGTTATATATAGGCAATAAGTCCATATATCTCGGTTCTACAGTACTACCCCGAAACTGCTCCGAAGTGTGGCCGAAATATGTGACGCAATTTTAAGGTCGTCTGCAATGCGAGTCACACTGCTTAGTCGGGAGCAAAAGAGATGCATTCGTTGTTTTGTCGTTCATGACGTGGCGCCCTACGGTGGATTCCCTAAAGAACTAACGGTCTGACTCACTCCTCACAAATTCGGAGTGAACATAGCGGGGGTAAAGCGATAACCTTGCCCGTAAAGTTCACTTCACAGCACTGCTCTCTACGGCGCGATACATGCGTCATCACCAGCAGTCATCACGGTTTTTCAACTTACTGTAAAAGCAAAAATAAAATAGTCACAGTGACCATTTGGACCACCCCCGTCATTTCATTTTACCTCAAGTGCCCTTGCCATTTCAAAGGTTAGATTTTGCTTGCGGTGTTGAAAAGGGTGAGATGATCAGTGCGGCACGTGCACAAGCGAGGCAGGAGAATCTGTTAAGCTAGCAGCAATCCCCAAGAAATAAGATCGGTAGGTGTGCATTGCCGTAGTGATCCTTCTATTGTAGTTAGGTAGTTCAAAAATAGAATTAGTGAGCAGTTTTAAAACTCCTGGAGTCTCTTTTTCTGAACGTATGACGAGTGAAGATCGTGTTAACTACATTACGTCAAAACTGTCAACTATTGCGGGATTAGTCTAAATTTACAGATCTTCCCTGGAACCTAACGGAAAACTTCTTATATACAATTCTATCTTTTACACTTTTACTCTCTTTTACGGCAAGTCGCAGTTTAGGTTTCAGCGAGTTCCGCAAAAGGTTGGCTATGGTTTCAACAAAACTGTCCTCTTGATTGTTGGAAAGATATCACAGAGCACAGCAGCTGTAGCACTGTTGACTGCGTGCCGGCGGAATTTTCTGCTAATGCCCCTACGTACTGATCTCGTCAGCCGCTTAATTAAAAAGCGACCGTGGGCGTGAAGCAAGCACGTCGAGTGCAGATTGCTGCTGCGGCTAGAGAACGACGTGCAACGCTCGAGACAGTGGGTGGGAAGAAGCGCGTTTGAGCAGCCCGCCGGTATGCCTACAGGTCAGCCTACAGATTTTAGCCTTATCACTGCGGCGGATGTTGAATTGCTGCTCTCCTAAGCCGTTAGACTTAACACTGTGGCGTATATTCGATTGCTGCTATCGTGAGCCTTGCAGATAACGGTATTATTTGCCTTCACATCATTACCTTCTTCCTTGTATCTCCAGCTGCCGTTGCGCCAGGAGTGCTATTTAGTGAATCAGTAACAAGCTATCACTCGAGCTACCTGCGCCATAGAGTTTTATACAATATTGTATGAAACTCGAAGGCCTGCACCCGCGTTCGCAACTTCGTGGCCGCGGAGTGCCGTTTGTAGCTCTAGAGCAGGAGCCCTGTCCTCCTATCGGAGCGGTGAGCCGTCGATAAACGCCGGAAATGGGGAAGCGGCCATCATAAACTCGTGGCGTGTTTGGAGGTTGTTTGTTTACTTCATATCCAAGAAGCTGTCGATCTCGCCAGGTTGCATTATGCACACATTAAAATTGCTTTTAACTATATTATATGATGTATTTGTCGGTGATATTTTGCAGGTGATGTGTGTGTGTTCCAACCACTCTATCGCCGAAGTTATCCCACCTTCAAAAATTTGTGTCAGTACTTTTTGGTGTTCTTTCTATAGAAACACTTCGCCGCTGCAGGCGCCATTGCACCGCCACAAAGAGAGCATCTAGCGACCACGCAGGCCCTTAGGAGCTGCTATGTGTGCCCGCTCTTGGCATGCGAGTGCCCACTGCGTTTCGTAGCGACGCTGATTTAGCCAATTTTTTTCACAATCTAGAAGTTGTTGTAGGCCGTAATGTGTTTGGAGGCATCAGAAAACGCCGATTTATTGTTACTCTCGCCGTTTACAGCTCTTGTGATCCCACGTTTTAAGAGGATCGCCCGGCGTCGTCCGGGCTTGCGTGTGGCGCTCGCAAAAAACACCAAGAAAACAGCTCACGTGCATCTCCTTTTGAATGGGAGAGCACAAGGCCCCTCCCTCTACAGACGCACTGTTTACGAAGCCTGTTAGCCCATTTCTAGCGCGTTCCATTTTAGGATAAATGTGAAAGCATGCGGACGAAGCGATCTGGGCCCACCCATCATGCAGGAGGAAGGCCATGATATAGATGTATATGATGGGGACTACTTCTATCATAGTAAAAAGCGACGACGGAACATGTAAATAAACAATTTCAAACCGAATAAAATGCGTAAAAATTCCGCCTGTTTGGCTATGGTTCAAGCCTTGCGCGACTGAGGGCAGGCTTCGCCAATTAGTTTTCCCTAGTTGAACCTTCGCCACCATAATCCGCCTACTGAATGTCATGGCGCCATTTTGTTTTATTTGCACCCTAGTTACTCCTGCCTTGGCCGATGCCTGGACCTGCGTCATAAGGCATTAGCGCATTATGGTATTTGCCAAATTTTTCTGATCTTCATTAGTTTTATTTTACGCAGATGTTATAATCATTACTAAAACGACGGCTCGTAGTTAGGAGTGGGTACTTTATAAGTGGAGTGGAAAAGCAAATACAGAGTATAACGTTAATGAAATATGTGCGCTATCATGCACACATCACTCCAGATAGGGAATAATACTGAATGTGAAAGCCCAATACCTACGTGTAAGGATTTGGGACTGCTGCAGAAAGACTAGAGATGCAAGACGCAAAGACAGTCTACAGCGTGTGTTTTTGCAGCAATGATTTTAAATCAGTGGTAGATAAAGGCTGGAAATGAATATTAAAATAGATTTCTGATAGGTTGCAAAAAATAGAAGTCCAAGTCTACATAGAGAGGCCACCTAGCGTTACCCAGAGTAAATGCCATAAAATTGTTTTTGAGGTATGATGTGCAGAACACCTCAAAAGACAAAATATCGAAAGCAAGAGGATAAAGATAACATTACAAACATTTTTTACGTGGCAGCCTAGGCACAAGGCAGCGCAAACTTGGGAGCTCATAAGTAAACAACAGCTTCTAATTTGCCGGTCCGGCGGTATCAGTAGCTAAGTTCATCTTGTGTTCTATACGAGAGGACACTCGCAAAACAGCACATTGTGTTTGGTCACTGCTCTGTGAGCTGTATGGTATGGTTCTATTGTTGGGCATGTTGTTATATTTATCACACATTATTGATTTATTTCCTCTTGAAAAGCAGCAGGCGCCATCGAAGACCAAAGTCAATCACTTCACCGACGTTCCCCCAACTGGGTGCAGCAAATCAAAGCAGCTACAACTGTACGACTATAGACCAGAACCTTCCGAACAATGGCCGTGTAGACACGAGCACAGACAATTAGGTGTGCGGTTAATCGTGTAACGAGCTCCTCAACGATTTAGAGCACGATTGGTGTTTTGTTTATCTGGCAGCCTTGTCAGCGCCCGAGATGGCTGCTTAAAGTCAGGAAAGTAACCGAAACGCTGCTCGGGATGGCGTCAGGCTTGTCACGTGGCAGTGATACCGCATCGAATCTGGAAGCGAAATTACTGACACGGATGGTATCAGTGGTGTCTAAATGCTTCTCGAATACATGCGCATACTCGGAGTCAAAGCTAAGTCACTGACCTCTTGCAGCGCAACGGATTGCATTCGTCTCATTATGCTCTTGGTTGCTGGCTAAACAGTACAGTGAAACTGCTTCCGTTGCACAATTTACCAAATCAGACACACGGGAGACTAAACGTGTTTGACACCGTCCATTACATTCACTAATTAGGTATTGTAATAATAAAGGGCGTGAAAAGCTCGTTACATGTCATTCTAGCACAAAACACTCGAAAGTGTCAACGTTAGCCCACTGCTACACCACCGAAGGAGTGTCCTATGCAGGTGGTGGCGTAACCATGAGGCACCAGAAGGCAGCATATGAAGCTTGCCCATAGCACTACAGATCTGTTTAGTGACCTGTCAGATTGAACGACTCTGAGAGTGCGTTGCTGCACGGTATGTTTTCTAGATATACATGCATTATTGGGTTAGTTGAACGGGTAACACGCTAGGGTATTTTTGTCTCTTGTGTTTTGCCAAAGGTAGTTACTTTTAATACCTCTGAAGCCTAGTCTAGTTTAACTATGCGATGCTCAAAATTACCTTTGTTTCCTCTTGGTTTCTTTTTCTGGCTAAGGCGTTGTGCTGCTGAGCACGAGGTCGCGTTTCGACTCCCCGCCGCGGCGGCCGCTTTCCTGATGGAGGCGAAAAGCAAAAACGCCCATGTGTACGAGATTTCGGCGCACGGTAAAGATCCCCAGGTGGTCAAAATTATTCCGGAGCCCTCCACTATGGCGCGCCTCATCGCCTGCGTTGCGTCGGCGCGTTAAACCCTACAATCAACCAATCGTTTCTTTTTCTCAATTTCTCCCTCTTGGTTTCCCAAATATTTTATTGTTTTCATACATCTGGAGTGAAGTTTCATGTAGTTAACCTTTTCACAGCTGAGCAGAAGCAGGGGCCATTTAACACCCTCTAGGTGTTATAGTGCGAGTGGTCATCAGTGTTTCAGCGATGGTCATCTGATATATATATATATATATATATATATATGGGTAAGATGAGCGGTTAGCCGCGCTTGGAATCATGTGACCAAGCCGTCAGTGGTCTTTCGCGGTTAGTAATGCTGGGACGTTATGAGGCCCTTTCTGCACTTTCCACTCGATAAGACGATTGATCCGCTTAGCTGGCTCGAGGTATGTCGTTTTGTGTAGCGTGTTTTAGATATTGCTGCGAACCATGCATTGGGTTTGTTTATTTATGCTTTGCTGTTACGGTACGACTGGGCCGGTCTGTGTTATCTATGTGCCAGCTAAAGCGTGTGGTCCATTCTTTCTATGCCGCATGTGTTATCTTTTCTGATAGGTGGAGAATTCCTAACTAACGTGAACAGCCTAGAATATTCTTCCTTGTTCTGCATGTAAATCAACGGTTCGAGAAACACTTGCGCCAAAAGATAAAAACCTGCAGACCAGACGCCGCGGCTTTAATTCGACTCTCCGACGCTCGCCGATGCACGTCACTTTGTTAACTCCTGCTTCTCGGCATATGTAGCTTTTGAGTGGTTAGGGAAGCACGAGTTCGCTCCAATAAACATGCTTTTCCTTCAAGACGACTGCCTCATCTTTTGCTACGTGACATCTTTTGGAGGTGCGGGATACTTGCACCCTAAGCTCTTGTCAAGCCGACAAGCGAGCCCAATTCGTGTCAGTCATCGACAGCAAGGTCTTCAGCCAGAGTTTGGATTGCTTCCGGATAACGTGAGAAAGAAGACGACGTAAAAACCACCATTATCAAAGCAGGCACCATGACTAGCGCTTCCAATCCTGCCCTCGTCCTGCAACAGCCCTGGGAACCACCATCGTTCCGGGGATCCCCCAGAGAAGACCCTGATGGCTGGTTGGAGAAAGTGGAGGGCGTCCGCATCTTTAACAGTTTGGATGACAAAGAAGCTTTCAGCCACGTTTTCTTCTATTTAGAAGATACGGCGGGAACGTGGTTTGAGAAGCATAAAAGCTGCCTAACCGACTGGACTTTCTTTAAGAGCGAGTTCCTAAAAATATTCACTGCCGTCGTGCAGAAAAAATGAGCCGCCCTTTTGTTGGAAACGCGCACGCAACACCCCAAAGAAGGGGTCGTGATCTTCGTTGAGGAGATGAAGCAGCTATTTCGCCTCGCGAACCCCGAAATGACTTAAGAAAAGAAGTTGCGCTTCCTAATGAGCGGTGTGAAGGAGGGACTGTCACCAGGACTTGTCCGAAATCCGCCCAAGACCGTCGCCGAGTTCGTGACCGAAGCCAGCACGTTCGAGACAGCCCTCGAAAGGCGTGCTAAGCAGTATGACCGAAACGTTGTTCGCAGTGCCAATGCGAATTGCGTCAACATTATGCGCATTCCAGCAGATAGACTACGCGAGACTATCCGCACAAAATTGAGGGAGGACCTGCGGAAACTGCTCCAAACGCCGCCGCAACTACAAGTCGCTTCCCTTACCGATATCATTAGAGAAGAAGTGCAGCAAGCACTTGGAACTTCAACGACGCCAGTAGCACCTCGCGAGCCTCAAGCCATGACCTACATCGCTGCTGTCCGTCACCCTCGCCCACCTGCGCCCTATCCTCGAGGCTCTCGTCTCCTGTTGCCGTCGGTGCAACGCCCCGCCCCAAGGAATACCGACGTGTGGCGAACGTCCGACAATCGTCCGCTGTACTACCACTGTGGAGAGGCCGACCACATCTACTGTCACTGCCCCTACAAGAGGCTCGGATTGCGAGGGTTCACTTTCGATGCACCCCACCCCCGAACCGGCCAGCGGCCACCGCAGATCGAAGAATACGTGTCCAGCTCCATCCGTGGACCAGCGCGTTTCAACCGTTTGCCGTCGCCCTACCCATACCAGTCGGCGAACCACCGTAGCAATGCTGAATTCCCACGTGGAAGGTCCTCAGCCTACGCGGGGAAAACTAAAGGCAGCAACTTCTGGAGGCGAAGTTGCACAACGGTGGAAACATAAAACCACTCCAACGATGGAAGGGCGCGCCGAATACCGTGGTTCACGACATGCCCTCAGCCAGACTACCCGACGGAACCATGACGAGACTCCCGAACACGAGGGCAGCTACGTTGCGCGGTGCTTACGCAACATGACCGAAAGCGGCGCTGAGAAGATGACGACAACAACGACGCACAGTGGTCGACCGTCAACACGTACAAGCTGAGATGCGACGCTCCGACGCACCCGGAACTCGAGGAACGTAGCGTCCGACGTCCATTTGTTCATCGACGGCTTTGGCGTAGTCGCCCTCAGTGACACAGGATCCGACTATTCAGTAATGAGCGTGTCATTCGCGTCTAAGCTGAAGAAAGTTACGACAAGATGGGACGGTCTACATATGCGCACAGCAGGGGGCCATCTCGTAACGCCAAGAGGAACGTGCATATCACGCGTCACTATAGACGGTACCACGTACGTTGCCTCTTTTATCATTTTGCCTCACTGCTCCCGCGACGTAATTCTTGGAATAGACTTCTCGACATACAACGGTGCCATAATTAATTTACAGACCAAATCGGTAACAATTTCCCGCGATTACTGCATGACACCGGAACCGAACACCGAAAACCCTGCTGCTCTAAGGATCGCCGATTATCATGTCACCCTGCCACCTCACGCCATCTTGATGATCGCCGTATACTGTGATGATGCTGCTCCCGACGTCGACGCTATGAAAGAGGGTCACCAAAGGTTGCTTCTCCGTTGCAATAGGCATTACGCGCCTTAACGAATGCAAATCCTACGTTTTAGTCACCAATTTTATTGAGGAGTACCAGCATCTGAACGAGGGCGCTGCAACTGCGTTCCTCAAAGAAATGCAAAAGGCAAGTAAAGTGATCGCGGTCGCCAACTTTGAACACGCATGCGCACATGTTTCCAAGCTCCGCCATCCTTTCGACATGCACCCGGCGCTGCAGCAACAACATCGGGACAGATTACTGGATTTGCTATGTCGCTACAGCGAATGTTTTTTGTCAAGTTCAAATTACGCCAGACAGCCGAAGCGAAGCAGCGAATTATATACGAAGATGGCGCCCGACCTACCTGACAGTCACCGTACCGCGTCTCGCCACACGAGCGGGAAGCCATCCTGACTCAAGTCGACGACATGCTCAGCTACGACATTATACACCTTTCGAATAGACTCTGGACTGCACCGGTCGTACTCAGAAAGCAAAAAGACGGCACATTATGGTTCTGCGTTGACTACCAGCGATTCAACAAAATCACCAAAAAGGACATGTACCCCCTGCCGCGAATCGACGACGCCGCCAACCACCTCTCCTATGCCACGTACTTCTCATCGGTGGATCCGAAGACCCTACTGCCAAATTGAAGTGGACGAGAAAGACAGAGAGAAGGCTGCATTTTTAACCCCGGACGGCCTATACAAGTTAGAGGGGATGCCTTTTGGACTGTGCACGGCGCCAGCAATGTTTCAAAGAGTCATGGACACTGTGATAGCTGGCCTGAAGTGGCACACTTACCTCGTATACCTCGACGACGTTGTGGTATTCGCCCGGACTTTCTTCGAACACCTTGCAAAGATGGAGTCTGTACTCGAGGCCATTCGTATGTCGGCGTTAACGCTAAAGCCTGAAAAGGGCCGTTTCGCGTATGAGGAACTGAAATTGTTGGGTCACGTCATCAATACCGCGGGAGTCCTTCCTGAACCGGCAAAAACTTCAGCCATTGCGAACTTCTCATGGCCGAAACACAAGGACGTGGGAGGATGACTAGGACTGTGCGCATACTACCGCCCTTTGCAGAGCTACTCACACGGTTGACGAAAGATAGCAAGCCTTTTAGCTGGGAATACGACCAAGAAAAGGCATTCTGCGAGCTGCAGAAACACCTGCAAAGCCCGCCCGTGCTCGCTCATTTCGACAAAAATGCCGAAGGGGAAATGCACACGGACGCCAGTGATATAGGTTTGGGTGCCGTACTCGTCCAAAAGCAAAGCGGTTGCGAAAAGGTAATCGCATATGCCAGCCGTGGCCTGCCGAAAGAGGAGAAAAACTACTCTTACTCCGATGAAAAGGGCCTGGCTATTATAAGAGCCATTTCAAAATTTCTTACATACGTGTATGGTAGACCATTCAAGGTTGTGACAGACCACCATGCGCTGTGTTGCTCGCCAATTTGAAGGACCCCACTGGCCGCCATGGGCAATGATGATTGCGCCTGCAAAAATTCGACATTACAAGTGTCCATAAATCTGCCACGAAACACTCCAACGATGATAGTCTGTCCTGTGTCTTCGTCGATCCACCACCTCAAGACTCCGATGCCGACAGCGCGTTGTTCGGAGTTGTTACAGAGGGCGATATAGCTGCCCAACAGCGTGCAAGCCCGGAGTTACGCGTCGTGATCGACTACCTGGAAGGACGCAATATCGCCGTGCCTAGGGCCTTCAAACGAAACTTACCGGCATTCTGCCCCAAAAACTCCGTCCTCGTGAAGAAATATTTCAGCCCTGGAACGAGAACCAATTACCTTCTTGTCATCCAAGCAGATGTTCGTGTCGAAAATTTCCGGACCCGTCTTCCGGACATCTCGGCACAGCTCGCACGATTGGACAAATCAAGGCGAGGTAGTGCTGCCCGCGCCTTACATACGACGTCACCCACTACGTAAGGAGCTGCCGTGACTGCCAACGACGAAAAGCGACGCCTATGAGACCCGCGGACTTGTGCAGCCTATCGCCGTCTCATCGAGGCCTTTCGAGCAGATTGGAACGGACCTTTTGGGCCCGTTCCCTACGTCACGATCCGAGAACAAGTGGATTGTCGTAGCGACAGACTACATGCCTCGGTACGCCGAGGCCACTGCTCTTCCGAGGGGGACTGCCCAAAACGTTGCAAGGTTCTTCATAAGTCAAGTTGTGCTGCGACATGGAGCCCCTGAAGTTCTAATCACGGACCGCGGAATGGCCTTTACTGCCGAGCTGATGCAAAGAATATTACTCTACAGCAACACAGATCACCCAAGGACGATGGCCTACCACCACCAAACGATAAGGCTAACGGAACGTTTGAACAGCACGTTGCGGATGTGGTTTTCATTTACATCGATGTTGAACATAAAACCTTGGACGAAGTGCTCCCATGTTCCACGTTTGAGTACAACGTGGCTATTAAAGAAACTATGCAGATGGCACCGGTCGAGCTCGTCTACGGAAGGCGACCGACTACGATGCTTGAAGCCATGCTTTTCAACGTGGAAGGCAACGACGTCAACGCCGACGTCCAAGGATGCCTGCGGCGTGCGGAGAAGGCGCCAGCTCGCCCGAGGTCATACAATAGACCAGCAGCTCGTGGATGCCGGCCGCTACAGCCTCCGATGCCGAGCCGCCGAGTACCACCAGGGGATCGTGTGTTGGTTTGGACTCCCATCCGACGACGAGGACTCAGTGAGAAGCTTTCGCGACGATATTTTTGGACCCTACAAGATTCTACGACGTGTTCACCAATTTACCTACGAAGTGATCCCCAACGGTGACTCCGGCCCATCCCGACGACGCACGCGATCCGAAGTCGCCAACGTGGTTCGCATATAACCTTTCTACGCACGATGATGGACATTTTTTGTTTTTTCGGACTGTCGCTGATGTTAACATCGGGTCAATGCACTCTTAGATGGGGGTAATGCCGCGAACAATGCATTGGGTTTGTTTAGTTATGTGTTGCTATTACCGCCCGGCTGCGCCGGTTTGTGTCATCTGTGGGCAAAAGTGTGGGTGTGTTGCATTCTTTCTTTCTATGCCGCATGTGTTATCTCTTCAGATAGGGAGAGCATTCCGAACAAACGTGCACAGCCTTGAATAATCTTCTGTGTTTAGGATGTAAATCGACGGTTCGAGAAACACTCGCGCCAAACAATAAAAGCCTGCAGAGCAGACGCCGCGGCTTTACTTCGACTCACCAGCGCTCGCCGACGCGCAGTCACTTTGTTAACTGCTGCTTCGCCACCTGTGTACTTTTTGAGTTGTTAGGGGGCACAAGTTTGCTCCAATAAACGTGGTTTTCCTTCAAGGCGACTGCTTTAATTTTGGCTACCTGACAATATCAAGAGGCATGCGCTGTCTAAACTGCGAAGTGCTCTGGAGCATTATGAGAGTTTAATGTTGCGACGATTTGCTAGTACTTAGTGGAATAAACCAACACAATTGAGGTCCCGCGTCTGACGTGGGAAGGAAGTAAATGTTCGTTGCTATGTTGCATGTGTGGAGGTTTGAAACAGGAATGCACACTGATCACGTCACACTTGACATAGAAGATATATAAATAAAGGGTAGAGACAGTTTGTTAAAGTATAGCTTAAGGCACAGCTGACAACGCCAAGAGTTGGAACTTCAGATGGAATACGACATTGTTGTACTCGGCTGCTAAACACGGGAATTTGCCACTTCCCACAAACTAAGGCTAGAAAAAATCCACACAGCTACGTTTGAATTTCAGTATAGACGAACGAGAGACAATGGTATTTTATGAAAAAAAATCACAGAATGCAGCGTGATGGCGTGTAGTAGGCCTAAGAGAGGCAAACATTTTTAAGTGTGAATTTAGCGGAGGTTATTTTCCTGAAACTATGAGAGGAGCAACCTAAAAAGGAAGTGAAGCATGTTTATAGTGCATCATGAAGCGCTGTGGGGGATTTACCATTACAAAGTGGTGCAAGGAGTTGGAATAGGCGCTGTAGAAAACCAAGAAGAAGAAGACGCGTAGAAGAAGAAGTGAAGAAGAAGAAGTCACCACAGGCACGTTCCTGTTCTAGTCATCACCATGCTTTTCTAGAATAAATATGTGTTCGTCGCAACGTCCCCACGGCCTCTGCGATTCCTTCGTCTCAATTGGTGGCGTGACCAGGATTCGGGGAAGACTACGTCATCGACGCTGCCAGCCTCCTCAGCGTCAACGGGCTGGCCGGAATTTAACGTTGATCGGACAAGCGTCGCTGGAAGGATCAAGGCCGTGGAGAAGCATCGCAGAATCACGAGAACAGGCGAGTCCTCAGTGCGGTATTCTGTAGAAACATGAACAGAGACATACTCGTGAAGAAGCGCAAAGCGCTGCGAGGGCAGGCTACCACCCTTGTTAATGAGGTTGTTCAGAAGCTTGTGACACAGGTAGATCGGAGCGCGTTGGTAACGCTACGTAACCAAGTGACAAGAATCTCGGAGGCTCTAAAGCAAGTGGACAGCCAAATAGAGCAAGTTTTGACAGTAGAAAATGCAGAATCCGAGTTTGAAAGAGTGCTCGATAATGAAATGAAGATAGTAGAGACTTTATCCAAGATTGACTTGAAACTCTAGGAATACGAGCTGAGTTCTCGCACAGCCCATCGTGCTCAAGAAAATAATGCCAATATTGACATGCAAGGTACTAACCGCACGGAACCAAGTGACATAGTGAAGCTGCCAAGGCTCGAAATGATCAAGTTTGACGGAACGAGGAAGCTAGGGCCCCGGTTTTGGAATCAATTCGAAACGACAATACACGGCAGAGAGAGCATGCCAAAGACGCAAAAATTCAATTACTTGCTGGCATCGCTAACAGGGGAAGCTGCGTCACTAGTTGAAGGATTGTAGTTCTCGGAAGAAAACTATGACCACGCCGTAGAACTGCTGCGGGAAGCATTCGGCAAAGAGGAGAATCTGCGAGGGGTTTATATGAAGGAGCTTACAAGTCTCGAAGCTGTCAAGAGCAAGAAAGACTTAACGGCAGCCAAGCTGCTTTATAACAAGGTACAGCTTAACAAACGAGGACTCGAATCATTGGGAGTAAAACTGGAAAGCTACGCGCCAATGCTACTGACATTGATCAAGAAAGCTTTGCCTTCCGATATGATGGTGGACTTCAAGATGAAGGAAGCCACAAAAGAAACAAACAACATTACGGGATCATCGCTATCTGCATCGGATGCCAGTGTTCAAACAATCCAGAGACTGTTAGATTTTCTGCGAATTCACATCAGCAGCAGAGAAGGAGAATTGGACGACCGAAGCAACAACCAAGCGGAAGACCATCGCGCACCCAGGACGAACATCAGATCTACGTGCAGGACGTCAAGTTTCCAGAGCATCGCAAGCAAAAAGTGCGTATTCTGTGGAAAACAAGGACATTATGCAGAAGACTGCCGACGGTCCACTACGCTGAACGAAAAGAATGCTGTGCTTCAACGGGAAAACCGATGCTTCCGACGCACCAGACCAAACCATACGGCGCGAATTTGCCGAGTCAACGTTCGCTGCAAGACCTGCAAAGGAAGACACGCCACTTCAATGTGCTGTCCCAAAAAACGCGACTACGATAGGAGCGATGCAGAAACGATGTCTAAGGGCCAGGATGAGTCAAGCCAAGCTGCATCCAGCCGGTCATGCAATATGCACACTCAACAGACAAACATCTCTTCGTGCATCTTGCTACAAACTGCTATCTATTGGATGGAAGGGCAGAAATCTGGCAGCTACGCAAGAATAATGCTTGACACCGGGAGCCAACGATCCTTCATTCTTCAAAGCTTGTCACAAAAACTAGAATGCAAGGAGAAAAGAATTGAGAGGCTAACCGTTGGGTCGTTCGGTGGCGGCGAGAAAGAAATGGAAATGAGGGTTGTGGAGGTGAAAATTAAGAGGCATCCGTCTGAAGAAGAGATTATGATTGATGCACTGGAAATAGACATGATCTCTAAAGACACGTTGCCATCACCACCGAAGAGAGTGGTGCTGGAAGTGAAAGCTCTAGGACTGACATTGGCAGATGACCTGACGCAATATCACAAGTCAAGGGTCCCATTAACAACATCGTTGCTCGTCGGAGCGGATTATTATTGGGAGATCGTTACGGGACGAACAAAACGGCTCCAAGACAAAGTAATGGCCGCGGAAACGATGTTAGGGTGGACGTTACATGGGCCGACACAATTTCGAGCCCAACCAATGAATTCGTCAACAGTGATGGTACTGAAGGTAACCACTAAGAATGAAGACATAAACGAAGAAGTAAAAAGGTTTTGGGAGCTAGAATCAATAGGCATCAGCGACAACATTGCTCACACCAAGACAACAGACAACGATGGAATACATACGTACATCAAAGACACTATGGATTTCCAAAACGGACGTTACGAAGTCAGGCTTCCTTGGAAGGAACTCGTCACGTTGGACGAAAACAAGTTGGTCGCCGAAAAGAGACTTTTACAAGTAACCAAAAAACTACTTAAAAACCCCAAAAATCTTCAAGCATACGATAAGGCAATACGAGAGTATATTGAATCAGGTATAGCTGAGAAAGTGAGCACGGAAGGAGACAAAAAAAGGAAAAACTTCGTCTACTACATGCCACATCAGGCTGTGATTAGAGAGGACAGAGCGACAACCAAGATTCGAATCGTGTTTGATGCATCTGCGAGTCGCACGGCAGGTCGGTCGTTGAATGACAACTTAGAGACTGGACCAAACCTTGACCTTGACATCGCATCCCTATTGATGAATTTCAGGCAACACAAAATAGTGATGGCTGCAGACGTGGAGAATGCTTTTCTTCAAATAGCCATCCACGAAGACGATCGGGACGCACTTCGTTTCTTGTGGTGGAAGGAACTACCGAACAAAGACTCAGAGCTCCCGGCAATTGAGACCTGGAGGATGAAGAGAGTTACATTCGGCACGAAGCCCAGTAGTTTACTGTTAGCTGCAACGATTCATCATCATCTAGACGCAGTAAGCGAAAAGTTTCCAAACACAGTGGGTGAACTAAAAAAAGGAATTTATGTCGATGATGTGTTGCTAGGGGCTGAAGATATGTCAACAGCAGGAACCATGTACAACGAGGCCCGAAGTATATTTGCTGCAGCCGGAATGAATTTAAGGAAGTGGACATCTAGCGATCCAACCCTACGAAGTGTCTTTGACAAGGAAGGGGAAGACCTAGACCGGCGACTGAGACAAGAAGGAAAAACTAAAGTGCTGGGGATGAAGTGGAATTTCATAGAGGACCAAATTACCTTTCTTAGTACGGCCTGGCGTTCGGAGATGGACGTCGCAGAGATAACAAAGCGTCAACTTTTACAAGCCACTGCCAGATTGTACGTTCCCCTAGGACGATTGACACCCTTTTCCGTGCGAGCAAAGCTGCAATTACAGAATGTTTGGAAAGAGTCATTCACCTGGGATGATCCTTTACCCGATGGATATCGAATAGCTTGTATGGAGTGGATTTCAGAGCTGGAGGTGCTGGACGGGTTTTCGTTACCAAGATGCTCACACTCCTTTGGAAAAGCGGAAGAGTTATCAACTCTGCACGTATTTTCTGATGCAAGCCCAAGAGCGTACGGAGCAGCGGCATATATTGTGACCACATACACTGATGGAAGCAAGAACACCCAGCTTCTAATGAGTAAAGGAAGAGTTGCACCGCCTAAGGACGTAACACTCGCAAGAGTAGAGCTTCTGGCAGCCACGGTCGCAGCACGGTTAGCCAAATACATTGTGGACAACTTTGTCGGAAAAATCAAAGACGTCAAGTTCTGGACAGACTCACAAATAGTGCTTTGTTGGGTCAAATCAAGCAAAATCAAGGACATTTTCGTTCAAAATCGAGTAAATGAAATCAAGAGGAAATCAAGTGCAAACCAATGGGGCTACGTAAAAAGTGAGGAAAACCCTGCCGACCTGATGACGAGAGGAATAAAAATGAAACAACTGCTTGCGTCGGAAGCCTGGTGGAAAGGTCCAGTTTGGCTAATAGGATCTTGCGAGAGACCGGCATATGAACCTCAGATAAACAATATGGAAGAAAAGGAGGTCGCGAACATGGAGCATTGTATGCTTACGTCGTGCGATACTCAAGAAAAAGTTATTGACGTGAGCAGGTTCGGATCTTATACTAAGGCACTAAAGATCGCCGCATGGGTGCTACGTTATGCTGGGAAGTTACAAAAGAATAAAACATCAGGTCCTATAACAGCAGAAGAACTCAACAGAGCGGAATTATTTCTCATCAGGCAAGAGCAAAAAGAACTCATGCGTCCAGGCGAGACGGTCAGGAACGGCGCGACAGAAAGGAAAGGCGCATCGCAATTACATGGAATCGGAATTTTCACGGACACTCAAGGTGTAATCAGAGTGAAAGGACGGCTGGAGCGAAGTGACATGAGTTTCGACGAGAAACACCCAATTGTACTGCCGAAAAACAGTAAGCTTTCGGAGCTTTTGGTACGACATGTGCATCATCAGACAATGCACGGCGGCGTCTGTGTAACGTTGACCAGATTACGAACAAAGTTTTGGGTAGTTCAAGGCCGACAGTTAGTCCGAATGATCATTAGGAGATGCATTACATGCAGGAGATTCAACGCTCGACCGATGACTCAGGAAATGGCGCCATTGCCAGCTGACAGAATCACCAAATCAAGTCCTTTTGAAGTCATAGGAGTCGATTTCACTGGACCACTGTACGCTAGAGAGGAAAAAGGACGCACTGAGCAAAAGATGTACATTGTCATTTTCACGTGTGCGGTGACGCGAGCGGTACATCTTGAGCTGATGAAATGCACATCCTCTGAGTGCTTTATACACGCTTTTAGGAGATTCGTGGCCAGAAGGGGCATGTGCAAGACCATCTACAGCGATAATGCCAGATCATTCAAAAGGTCGGAAAAAGAAATCAATAAAATACTGAGGATGGAGGACGAAAAAGTGCGTCTATTCACAACGAATCTTCAGGTCAAGTGGAAGTACATAGCCGAGTTAGCACCCTGGTGGGGCGGGTTTTATGAAAGACTGATAAGAAGTTTTAAGTCAGCCATCAGAAAGACCATTGGAAAACGGCTTGTGACAGAAGAACAACTCCGGACAATCGTTGTGGAAGCTGAAGGGATACTCAACAACAGACCGCTCACATATGAATACGACGACCCAAACGAACCACTGCCTATTACCCCGGCCGACGTCATAGGCGGTAGACAGAGACTTCATCAAGACCCCACAGCCGCCGAAACATGCCTAGGAGCTTTTTGGAAGAACTCCCGGGAAAGAACAGCAGCGTGGTGGGAAAGATGGCAGCAGGAATACCTAGCAGAATTAAGAAGCGCAAGCTTGAAGTCGTCAACCAACACAACGATTAAGGAAGGGGACATAGTTTTACTAGGGTACAAGACACACCGAGCCCATTGGAAGCTGTGCAAAGTTGAGAAGATATTTCCAGGCAGAGACGGCCTAGTCAGGGCATGTTTGCTGAAGACACCTGACCTGCAGTTAATCAGGAGACTGGTACAGCTTTTGTACTCCATGGAGGGATGCTACAATTGAATCTCGCGGGCGGGAAGATGTAGAAAACCAAGAAGAAGAAGAAGCGAAGAAGAAGAAGTGAAGAAGAAGTCACCACAGGCACGTTCCTGTTCTAGTCATCATCATGCTTTTCTAGAATAAATATGTGTTCGTCGCAACGTCCCCACGGCCTGTGCGATTCCTTCGTCTCAGGCGCCATTGTAAGTGAGCGAGACCATTGTGAATGGGCACAAAGATGATGAGTGGAAGTTGAGCGTACAGCAATCCGCCTCCTACGTACCACCGATGGCATCGCCGTTCTTCCTGAAGACAGTGGCAGCGTCGACATCATCCCTAAATGGTCATCGCATGAAAAAGGGACCACAATATTTCATACTAATATTGCGGTATTCTCAAAGTTGTTGCTGAATCTTCGATATACGTCCAATGGTTGTCGTCCTATCCTCTTCGTTTATTACCAAACCTCTAACTCGCCATCAGGCGGCCCCACCGCAACCCAACCGCCGTCGCCCGCCCGACCCCTGAGGTGCATCCTACCACCACCAGGAAGGCCGACCTGTGGTGAACGCCCTACAGTGGACCAATGTGCTACCACTGGGGAGAATGCGGCATCATGTACCGACGATGGCCGCACAGGCGACTCCGTCTGCGATATTTCTTGGTCGACACACCTCACCCGTTTCCAGAAGAGCGCCCCAACGAGATCGACGACTACATCAACGGCAGCACCCACGGGAATTAGCCACTTCCTACAAACGAAGGCTAGAAGGAATCCACACAGCTCGCGTTCGATGTAACCATAACACTGAGACGCCGCAGCAATGCTGTCTTCTCACGTGCAATGTCCCCTGGCTGACGTAGGGACAGCTAGAAGCAGAAGCTCCCCTATGTCAACTTCCTGTGTCGAGAAAAAAACGAAAACCCCCCAACAACGCAACCACGTACTCTAGACTTGGATTCACGACTCGTGCAGAGTCCGAAGCCCCGACCTAACTGTGACGTCACTACAGAACACGGCGACAGCCATACGGCTGGAGGCACCCCCACAATGACCGAGCCTGCCATTGAGAGTAGGAAAACAACGACGCACAGCTCCCGATTATCAACACACAGAAGCCGATATACGACGCCCCGACGCACCGGAAACTGGAAGGCGACATCCGACGTCCATCTATTCATAAACAGCTTTCATGTAGTCGCCCTCAGTGACACTAGAGTCAACTACTCAATCATGAGCTGATCATTCGTGCCTAAGCTGGAAACGTTACTAGCAGTTGGGACGTTCCGCACATATGCACAACAGTGCGCCATATTTTAACGGCGAGTGGAGTGTGCCCATCACGCATCATAATAGAGAGCAGGACATGCGACACTGCGTTTGTCATACTGCCTAATTGCTCCCGCGACGTGTTTTTCGGAATAAACATTTGGGTAGATAACGGTGAGATTATTACCTTCCAGGTCAAGCCAATACGTTTCTCTGCCGATCACCAAATGATATCAAAGCCAAGTCGCGAACAAAGTGCTGCTGTAAGGATTGCCGAAGTTCACGTCACCCAGCCACTCCGCGGAAGTTTGGGGATCACCGGGTACTACGAAGATGGCGTACCTGACGTCGGCGCTATTGTGGAGAGTGACAAAAGTTTGCATCTGTGATTCCATTGCAAGTGTCATTGTGCACTTGGAGCACGGAAATTCCCGTTTTGGTCCTGAATTTATTGAGGAGTACCAGCATTTAAACAAGGTATCTGAAATTATGTTCCTCGAAGAAACGCACGAAAAAAGTCACGTGATCGTCGTCACCGACTATGAATGCGCACCTGAAGATTCCCTCAAGCTTCCGCATTTCTGCGACAGGAAGCCGGCGCTACCTCAAGAAATAGGGGCAAAAATTATTCGCTTTGTTTTGTGACTAAAGCGATTTTTTCGTCTAACTTCAGAACGCGTGGGCCACCTCTAGCGAACGAACGAATTATAATGGTGGACGAAGCCCGACCTACCCGACAGTCACAATGCCCCGTGTCTTCGCATGAGCGGGAAGCCATTCGGACGAAATTTGATTACATGCTCGGTGACGGCATTGCAAGCCATTTAAAAGCCCCAGGGCTTCCCCGGCTGGGTTCGTGAAGAAAAAAGACCGTAGTCTAAGGTTCTGCGTTGACGACCGAGGATTAACCAAAATAAAATAAGACTTAACGCCCTCCCCCACGGATAAACGACAGCCTTCACCACCTAATCCATGCGATATACTTCTCTTCGATGTACCGGAAAACGGGTACTGGCAAATCAAAGGGGAGGGCAGCGACTTTGAGAAGGCAGCTCTAATATCACCGTATGGTCTTGACTGGTTCACGGTGGTGCCGTTTGGCCAGTGTACTGCCTCAGCAACGTTCCAAAGAATCATGGTTATTGCGGTAGCCGGTCTAAAGTGACCCACTTACCTGGCATACCTCAACGACGTTGTCATATTCGCCCGGAGATGCGACCAGCGCGTCGCAAGGTTGGAGTGAGTACTGTAACATTGGAGTCATGGTTGGAGCAACCGGAAGCTACAAAGGTGCCTCATCGCCTGCGTAGCGTTGGCGCGTTAAACCCTACAATCATAAAATCAAGACATGGGAGGAACAGTTGAAAACGCCGGATCTGTGGCAGCTTCACCAGCAGCATGATTTTTTAAGTGGGTGTTTTATGATATAACGCAAGCAATAAAACGCATGCAGCAGTGTTTTGGCCACATGTATTGAGTGCAGTGGTATTAGGCAATAGAAAAATTTTCACAGTTCAATAAATCTTTTCACGTGACGCTAATAGACTATAAAAAGCGCTGATTCAATGGACACCGAAGCAGTGTTGGAAGCTCTAAAGGGAAAGGAATAGAAAACACTTGTTTAAGAATCCTATGCTACATGTATCGAGACTGTACTGGCAAGGAAATCTTGAATCAATAAACCGAAAAGTTCGCGAACCAAAAGGAGTGCGATATAATGATAACATCTCACAAAAATTGTTCACAGCATGCGTAAAGAGGGTATTCAGGGAGCTTGAGTGGGAAAAGGAACTTTTACCGATCAACAGAGATTGCTTGAGTAATTTGAGGTGTGCAGATGAAATAGGTTTGCTCGGTGAATCGGCAGAACTGCAAAAAACGATTGAACATCTATATTGAAAAAGTTTTGAAGTGGGGTTAAAAATAAGCAGGATGAAAGCGCCCTCTTCAGCCCAGCTCACAACATGCTTCCACGATTAGAAGAAACCTATCTTTGACAGGTGTTCAGTGTTGATCCCACCCAAAAGGAAGAAATGTGGCGTAGAATAACAATGGGATGGGATGCACTTGGCAACCACTCACAAATAATGATCAATAAGGAACCCCTGTCCCTAAAAATTCGTATTCAACCATTGCGTTCTAGCGGTTATGACATATGGAGCGGAAACTTGTCGGCTCACAAAAGATGGGGAATAAAATCTTAGGTTCGCACAACGAGCCATGGAGGGAATATTGGTAGCCGCAATACCTAAGGACAGAAAACGAGTACCCCGGATAAGGGAGCAAAGTCGAGTAGAAGATTTCGCAGTTCAAATTAACAAGAAATGGACTTGGACTGGCCATGTAGTCAGACAAACTGAAAAGATGTGGAACAAGAGGGTAACAGAATGGATGCCGAGAGACGGGAATAGAATACGGGGGAGGGCGTTAACTCGACGGAGGGTCAGCATAAGAAAATTAAGAGGCAAAAAATGGACTCGGGAACTACAACAAAGGTGCAGGTCAGTAAGAGAGGGCTTCGTCCTGCTGTGCACCTAAGCAGGCCGTTGATGGTGATGATGGTAAGCTTCTCGCTTTTTCATGGCCGGATGCGCTCGACATTTTGAGGAGGCGGTAGCCTATTTGAATACCTAGGTATGCCCTTCACGTCAACTGTCGGGGCTTCCCCAGACTATTCCAATCGGTCCGATGGTACACGTGTGCCTGCACCGGCAATGGCAGGCCCATCCAGGAAAGGCAAAGTACCTTTTATGCTCAGCCCCTCCACAGCAATGTGCACTCTGTTTTCTGTTTTCTGTAATCTGTTTTCTTTTATCGTTCACAGGAAGCTAAATATTGTGTAATGGTTATGACAAACATGTATATAAATTCTTTTGCATACACAAGTCAGGACGACAAAATACTCGTAAAAAATACAGATCACACCCAGACCACAAAAATGTTTCATAACTACGGAATTGAGAACACTCCTCTTCGTAAAAACCGCTCAAGAATGAAGCATGCAAAACCAGGTTTTTAGTGGTCACGATCAAGTCTGTATCAGCCACGTATGTAAATCAGTTCTTGCACATTGTGCGTGCCCAGATCTACCTCCAACATTCTGGGAAGTATAAAAGCTGCTGACTTCCGCCTTTCCGGAAGTTTCCCCTGAACCTATATAAATAGTCCAAAGGTGGTACATATCAAGGGTTTTAATGGGGTCGTGAAAAAATTTCAAAAAATGGGTTGTGTGGGTACTACAACTGCGGAACCTTAATAAACAAACAATCCATACCCATTTCGTTGCCTGAAATTGGCAAATAAATACAAACGCGCCAACGGTTTTACCGTAGCTTTCCTCCTCAAGTTGTGAAGTGACGTCTCCGGAAGAAGTCAAATCACAGTTCCCGGTCGTCTGCGCTACATGTCGGCATACAACGGTCTCGAAAAGGGTCAGATAAATCTACAAAGGCGGACTATTAAGGTACTTGCCCTGCAACTGAATGGTAGATGTCTGGTCTCAGATACGACTGATCAACATGGTCGAAGTTTCAGCCAAGAACAGTGGTGACCGGCGCAAGCTTACGTAGGCACGATTAAAGCAAACTAGGTATTTGTAAACTGTTTAGGCTGCTTCGCACGAGCCTAAACTGTCGTTCAGTTATAATGCTCGGTCTTCTTGCATAAGTTTTTCAACGTCTTTCTCACGTAGCGTGTAAAGGGCGTTGTGCGAATGTGAAACTTCTGACTTGACGAGACCAATGGCTGAAAGCTTAAAATAAAAATTTATTACATACAAGCATTTAGCGAAGAACCTTCGAGTAGTCGGAACTGAAAACCAAACCGTAATTTACTAATCAAACTCAAAGTGTATAAGCGACAACCCGGGATTCCGAGCCATTTGCACACGCTTGCCGACTTCTTTCTCACGTAGCCTGTAAGGCGAGTTGTGCGAACGTGAAACTTCTGACTTGACGAGACCAATGGCCGAAAGCATAAATAAAAATTTATTCCATAGATGCATTTAGCGAAGGATCTTCGAGTAGTCGGAACTGAAAACCAAACCTTCGATTACTAATCAAGCTCAAAAAGTATTAGCGAGAAGCAGGGATTCAGCGCCGCTTGCGCACATTTGCCGACGTCTTTCTCACGTAGCCTGTAAAGCGAGATGTGTCAACGTGAAACATCTAAATTGACGAGACCAATGGCCGAAAGCTTAAAATAACATTTTATTACATAGATGCCTTTTGCGAAGGACCTTCGAGTAGTAGGAAGTCAAAACCAAACCGTCATTTACTTATCAAGATCAAAAAGTATTTTCGAGAAGCAGGGATTCAGCACGGTTTGCACACTTTTGCCGACGTCTTTCTCACGTAGCCTGTAAAGCGAGTTGTGCCAACATAAAACTTCTGACTTGACAAGACCAATGGCCGAAACCTTCAAAGAAAAATTTACTACAAAAATGTGTTTACCAAAGGACCTTCGTGTAGTCGGAAATGAAAACCGAACCTTCATTAACTAATCAAGCTCAAAAAGTATTAGCGAGAAGCAATGATTCAGCGCCGCTTGCGTACGTTTGCCGACGTCGTTCTCGCGTGGCCTGTAAAGCGAGGAGCGCCAACATGAAACTTCTAAATTGACGAGACCAATGGCCGAAACCTTAAAATAAAAATTTACTACATAAATGTTTTTAGTGAAGGACCTTCCAGTTGTCGGAAATGAAAACTAATGAAGCTCAGAAAGTATTACGAAAAGCAATGATTCAGCGCCGCTTGCGTACGTTTGCCGACGTCGTTCTCGCGTGGCCTGTAAAGCGAGGAGCGCCAACATGAAACTTCTAAATTGACGAGACCAATGGCCGAAACCTTAAAATAAAAATTTACTACATAAATGTTTTTAGTGAAGGACCTTCCAGTTGTCGGAAATGAATACTAATGAAGCTCAGAAAGTATTAGCGAGAAGCAGGGATTCAGCGCCGCTTGCGCACGTTTGCCGACGTCTTTCTCACGTAGCCTGTAAAACGAGTTGTGCCAAAGTGAAATGTTTAAATTGACGAGACCAATGGGCGAAAGCCTAAAATAAAAATTTAATACATAAATGTTTCTAACCAAGGACCTTCGAGTAGTCGGAAATGAAAACCAAACTTTCATTTACTAATGAAGCTCAAAAAGTATTAGCGAGAAGAAGGGATTAAGCGCCGCTTGCGCATGTATGCCGACGTCTTTCTCACTTAGCCTGCAAAGTGAGTTGTGCTAACGTCAAACTTCTAAATTGACAAAACCAATGGTCGAAACCCTAAAATAAAAATTTACTACATAAATGTTTTTAGGGAAGGACCTTCGAGTAGTCGGAAATTAAAACCAAACCTTCATAAACTAATGAAGCTCAAAAAGTATTAGCGAGAAGCAGGGATTCAGCGCCGCTTGCGCACGTTTGCCGACGTCTTTCTGATGTAGCCTGTAAAGCGAGTTGTGCCAACGTGAAACGTTTAGATTGACGAGACCAATGGGCGAAAGCCTAAAATAAAAATTTACTACATAAATGTTTCTAGCGAAGGACCTTCGAGTAGTCGGAAATGAAAACCAAACTTCATTAACTAATTAAGCTCAAAAAGTATAAGGGAGCTGGAAGGATTCAGCACCGCTTGCGCACATTTGCCGAAGCTTTCTCATGTAGCCTGTAAAGTGAGTTGTGCCAACGTGAATCTTCTAAATTGACCAGACCAATGGCCGAAACCCTAAAATAGAAATTTACTACATAATGTCCTTAGCGAAGGACCTTCGAGTAGTCGGAAATAAAAACCAAACATTCATTAACTAATGAAGCTCAAAAAGTATTAGCGAGAAGCAAGGATTCAGCGCCGCTTGCGTACGTTTGCCGACGTCTTTCTCACGTAGCCTGTAAAGCGAGTTGTGCCAACGTGAAACTTCTAAACTGACGAGACCAATGGCCTAAACCTTAAAATAACATTTTATTACATAGATGCCTTTTGCGAAGGACCTTCGAGTAGTAGGAACTCAAAACCAAACCGTCATTTACTTATCAAGCTCAAAAAGTATTATCGAGAAGCAGGGATTCAGCACGGTTTGCACACTTTTGCTGACGTCTTTCTCGCGTAGCCTGTAATGCGAGTTGTGCCAACAGGAAACTTCTGACTTGACAAGACCAATGGCCGAAACTTTAAAATAAAAATTTACTACATAAATGTGTTTAGCGAAGGACCTTCGAGTAGTCGGAAATAAAAACCAAACCTTCATTAACTAATCAAGCTCAGAAAGTATTAGCGAGAAGCAGGGATTCAGCGCCGCTTGCGCACGTTTGCCGACGTCTTTCTCACGTAGCCTGTAAAACGAGTTGTGCCAAAGTGAAATGTTTAAATTGACGAGACCAATGGGCGAAAGCCTAAAATAAAAATTTAATACATAAATGTTTCTAACCAAGGACCTTCGAGTAGTCGGAAATGAAAACCAAACTTTCATTTACTAATGAAGCTCAAAAAGTATTAGCGAGAAGAAGGGATTAAGCGCCGCTTGCGCATGTATGCCGACGTCTTTCTCACTTAGCCTGCAAAGTGAGTTGTGCTAACGTCAAACTTCTAAATTGACAAAACCAATGGTCGAAACGCTAAAATAAAAATTTACTACATAAATGTTTTTAGCGAAGGACCTTCGAGTAGTCGGAAATTAAAACCAAACCTTCATAAACTAATGAAGCTCAAAAAGTATTAGCGAGAAGCAGGGATTCAGCGCCGCTTGCGCACGTTTGCCGACGTCTTTCTCATGTAGCCTGTAAAGCGAGTTGTGCCAACGTGAAACGTTTAGATTGACGAGACCAATGGGCGAAAGCCTAAAATAAAAATTTACTACATAAATGTTTCTAGCGAAGGACCTTCGAGTAGTCGGAAATGAAAACCAAACTTCATTAACTAATTAAGCTCAAAAAGTATAAGGGAGCTGGAAGGATTCAGCACCGCTTGCGCACATTTGCCGAAGCTTTCTCATGTAGCCTGTAAAGTGAGTTGTGCCAACGTGAATCTTCTAAATTGACCAGACCAATGGCCGAAACCCTAAAATAGAAATTTACTACATAATGTCCTTAGCGAAGGACCTTCGAGTAGTCGGAAATAAAAACCAAACATTCATTAACTAATGAAGCTCAAAAAGTATTAGCGAGAAGCAAGGATTCAGCGCCGCTTGCGTACGTTTGCCGACGTCTTTCTCACGTAGCCTGTAAAGCGAGTTGTGCCAACGTGAAACTTCTAAACTGACGAGACCAATGGCCTAAACCTTAAAATAACATTTTATTACATAGATGCCTTTTGCGAAGGACCTTCGAGTAGTAGGAACTCAAAACCAAACCGTCATTTACTTATCAAGCTCAAAAAGTATTATCGAGAAGCAGGGATTCAGCACGGTTTGCACACTTTTGCTGACGTCTTTCTCACGTAGCCTGTAATGCGAGTTGTGCCAACAGGAAACTTCTGACTTGACAAGACCAATGGCCGAAACCTTAAAATAAAAATTTACTACATAAATGTGTTTAGCGAAGGACCTTCGAGTAGTCGGAAATAAAAACCAAACCTTCATTAACTAATCAAGCTAAGAAAGTATTAGCGAGAAGCAGGGATTCAGCGCCGCTTGCGCACGTTTGCAGACGTCTTTCTCACGTAGCCTGTAAAACGACTTGTGCCAAAGTGAAATGTTTAAATTGACGAGACCAATGGGCGAAAGCCTAAAATAAAAATTTAATACATAAATGTTTCTAACCAAGGACCTTCGAGTAGTCGGAAATGAAAACCAAACTTTCATTAACTAATGAAGCTCAAAAAGTATTAGCGAGAAGAAGGGATTAAGCGCCGCTTGCGCATGTATGCCGACGTCTTTCTCACTTAGCCTGCAAAGTGAGTTGTGCTAACGTCAAACTTCTAAATTGACAAAACCAATGGTCGAAACCCTAAAATAAAAATTTACTACATAAATGTTTTTAGCGAAGGACCTTCGAGTAGTCGGAAATTAAAACCAAACCTTCATAAACTAATGAAGCTCAAAAAGTATTAGCGAGAAGCAGGGATTCAGCTCCGCTTGCGTACGTTTGCCGACGTCTTTCTCATGTAGCCTGTAAAGCGAGTTGTGCCAACGTGAAACGTTTAGATTGACGAGACCAATGGGCGAAAGCCTAAAATAAAAATTTACTACATAAATGTTTTTAGCGAAGGACCTTCGAGTAGTCGGAAATTAAAACCAAACCTTCATAAACTAATGAAGCTCAAAAAGTATTAGCGAGAAGCAGGGATTCAGCGCCGCTTGCGCACGTTTGCCGTCGTCTTTCTCATGTAGCCTGTAAAGCGAGTTGTGCCAACGTGAAACGTTTAGATTGACGAGACCAATGGGCGAAAGCCTAAAATAAAAATTTACTACATAAATGTTTTTAGCGAAGGACCTTCGAGTAGTCGGAAATTAAAACCAAACCTTCATAAACTAATGAAGCTCAAAAAGTATTAGCGAGAAGCAGGGATTCAGCGCCGCTTGCGCACGTTTGCCGACGTCTTTCTCATGTAGCCTGTAAAGCGAGTTGTGCCAACGTGAAACGTTTAGATTGACGAGACCAATGGGCGAAACCCTAAAATAAAAATTTACTACATAAATGTTTTTAGCGAAGGACCTTCGAGTAGTCGGAAATTAAAACCAAACCTTCATAAACTAATGAAGCTCAAAAAGTATTAGCGAGAAGCAGGGATTCAGCTCCGCTTGCGTACGTTTGCCGACGTCTTTCTCATGTAGCCTGTAAAGCGAGTTGTGCCAACGTGAAACGTTTAGATTGACGAGACCAATGGGCGAAAGCCTAAAATAAAAATTTACTACATAAATGTTTTTAGCGAAGGACCTTCGAGTAGTCGGAAATTAAAACCAAACCTTCATAAACTAATGAAGCTCAAAAAGTATTAGCGAGAAGCAGGGATTCAGCGCCGCTTGCGCACGTTTGCCGACGTCTTTCTCATGTAGCCTGTAAAGCGAGTTGTGCCAACGTGAAACGTTTAGATTGACGAGACCAATGGGCGAAAGCCTAAAATAAAAATTTACTACATAAATGTTTTTAGCGAAGGACCTTCGAGTAGTCGGAAATTAAAACCAAACCTTCATAAACTAATGAAGCTCAAAAAGTATTAGCGAGAAGCAGGGATTCAGCTCCGCTTGCGTACGTTTGCCGACGTCTTTCTCATGTAGCCTGTAAAGCGAGTTGTGCCAACGTGAAACGTTTAGATTGACGAGACCAATGGGCGAAAGCCTAAAATAAAAATTTACTACATAAATGTTTTTAGCGAAGGACCTTCGAGTAGTCGGAAATTAAAACCAAACCTTCATAAACTAATGAAGCTCAAAAAGTATTAGCGAGAAGCAGGGATTCAGCGCCGCTTGCGCACGTTTGCCGACGTCTTTCTCATGTAGCCTGTAAAGCGAGTTGTGCCAACGTGAAACGTTTAGATTGACGAGACCAATGGGCGAAACCCTAAAATAAAAATTTACTACATAAATGTTTTTAGCGAAGGACCTTCGAGTAGTCGGAAATTAAAACCAAACCTTCATAAACTAATGAAGCTCAAAAAGTATTAGCGAGAAGCAGGGATTCAGCTCCGCTTGCGTACGTTTGCCGACGTCTTTCTCATGTAGCCTGTAAAGCGAGTTGTGCCAACGTGAAACGTTTAGATTGACGAGACCAATGGGCGAAAGCCTAAAATAAAAATTTACTACATAAATGTTTTTAGCGAAGGACCTTCGAGTAGTCGGAAATTAAAACCAAACCTTCATAAACTAATGAAGCTCAAAAAGTATTAGCGAGAAGCAGGGATTCAGCGCCGCTTGCGCACGTTTGCCGACGTCTTTCTCATGTAGCCTGTAAAGCGAGTTGTGCCAACGTGAAACGTTTAGATTGACGAGACCAATGGGCGAAACCCTAAAATAAAAATTTACTACATAAATGTTTTTAGCGAAGGACCTTCGAGTAGTCGGAAATTAAAACCAAAACTTCATAAACTAATGAAGCTCAAAAAGTATTAGCGAGAAGCAGGGATTCAGCGCCGCTTGCGCACGTTTGCCGACGTCTTTCTCATGTAGCCTGTAAAGCGAGTTGTGCCAACGTGAAACGTTTAGATTGACGAGACCAATGGGCGAAAGCCTAAAATAAAAATTTACTACATAAATGTTTCTAGCGAAGGACCTTCGAGTAGTCGGAAATGAAAACCAAACCTTCATTAACTAATTAAGCTCAAAAAGTATAAGGGAGCTGGAAGGATTCAGCACCGCTTGCGCACATTTGCCGAAGCTTTCTCATGTAGCCTGTAAAGTGAGTTGTGCCAACGTGAATCTTCTAAATTGACCAGACCAATGGCCGAAACCCTAAAATAGAAATTTACTACATAATGTCCTTAGCGAAGGACCTTCGAGTAGTCGGAAATAAAAACCAAACATTCATTAACTAATGAAGCTCAAAAAGTATTAGCGAGAAGCAAGGATTCAGCGCCGCTTGCGTACGTTTGCCGACGTCTTTCTCACGTAGCCTGTAAAGCGAGTTGTGCCAACGTGAAACTTCTAAACTGACGAGACCAATGGCCTAAACCTTAAAATAACATTTTATTACATAGATGCCTTTTGCGAAGGACCTTCGAGTAGTAGGAACTCAAAACCAAACCGTCATTTACTTATCAAGCTCAAAAAGTATTATCGAGAAGCAGGGATTCAGCACGGTTTGCACACTTTTGCTGACGTCTTTCTCACATAGCCTGTAATGCGAGTTGTGCCAACAGGAAACTTCTGACTTGACAAGACCAATGGCCGAAACCTTAAAATAAAAATTTACTACATAAATGTGTTTAGCGAAGGACCTTCGAGTAGTCGGAAATGAAAACCAAACCTTCATTAACTAATCAAGCTCAAAAAGTATTAGTGAGAAGCAATGATTCAGCGACGCTTGCACACGTTTGCCGACGTCTTTCTCACGTGGCCTGTAAAGCGAGTTGTGCCAACGTGAAACTTCTAAATTGGCGAGACCAATGGCCGAAACCTTCAAAAAAAATTTACTACATAAATGTTTTTAGTGAAGGACCTTCCAGTTGTCGGAAATGAATACTAATGAAGCTCAGAAAGTATTAGCGAGAAGCAGGGATTCAGCGCCGCTTGCGCACGTTTGCCGACGTCTTTCTCATGTAGCCTGTAAAACGAGTTGTGCCAAAGTGAAATGTTTAAATTGACGAGAACAATGGGCGAAAGCCTAAAATAAAAATTTAATACATAAATGTTTCTAACCAAGGACCTTCGGTAGTCGGAAATTAAAACCAAACCTTCATAAACTAATGAAGCTCAAAAAGTATTAGCGAGAAGCAGGGATTCAGCGCCGCTTGCGCACGTTTGCCGACGTCTTTCTCATGTAGCCTGTAAAACGAGTTGTGCCAAAGTGAAATGTTTAAATTGACGAGAACAATGGGCGAAAGCCTAAAATAAAAATTTAATACATAAATGTTTCTAACCAAGGACCTTCGAGTAGTCGGAAATGAAAACCAAACTTTCATTAACTAATGAAGCTCAAAAAGTATTAGCGAGAAGAAGGGATTAAGCGCCGCTTGCGCATGTATGCCGACGTCTTTCTCACTGAGCCTCCAAAGTGAGTTGTGCTAACGTCAAACTTCTAAATTGACAAAACCAACGGTCGAAACCCTAAAATAAAAATTTACTACATAAATGTTTTTAGCGAAGGACCTTCGAGTAGTCGGAAATTAAAACCAAACCTTCATAAACTAATGAAGCTCAAAAAGTATCAGCGAGAAGCAGGGATTCAGCGCCGCTTGCGCACGTTTGCCGACGTCTTTCTCATGTAGCCTGTAAAGTGAGTTGTGCCAACGTGAAACTTCTAAATTGACCAGACCAATGGCGGAAACCCTAAAAAAGAAATTTACTACATAATGTCCTTAGCGAAGGACCTTCGAGTAGTCGGAAATAAAAACCAAACATTCATTAACTAATTAAGCTCAAAAAGTATTAGCCAGAAGCAAGGATCCAGCGCCGCTTGCGTACGTTTGCCGACGTCTTTCTCACGTAGCCTGTAAAGCGAGTTGTGCCAACGTGAAACTTCTAAACTGACGAGACCAATGGCCGAAACCTTAAAATAACATTTTATTACATAGATGCCTTTTGCGAAGGACCTTCGAGTAGTAGGAACTCAAAACCAAACCGTCATTTACTTATCAAGCTCAAAAAGTATTATCGAGAAGCAGGGATTCAGCACGGTTTGCACACTTTTGCCGACGTCTTTCTCACGTAGCCTGCAATGCGAGTTGTGCCAACAGGAAACTTCTGACTTGACAAGACCAATGGCCGAAACCTTAAAATAAAAATTTACTACATAAATGTGTTTAGCGAAGGACCTTCGAGTAGCCGGAAATGAAAACCACACCTTCATTAACTAATTAAGCTGAAAAAGTGTTATCGAGAAGCAGTGATTCAGCGCCGATTGCACTCGTTGCCGACGTCTTTCTCACGTAGCCTGTAAAACGAGTTGTGCCAAAGTGAAATGTTTAAATTGACGAGACCAATGGGCGAAAGCCTAAAATAAAAATTTAATACATTAATGTTTCTAACCAAGGACCTTCGAGTAGTCGGAAATGAAAACCAAACTTTCATTAACTAATGAAGCTCAAAAAGTATTAGCGAGAAGAAGGGATTAAGCGCCGCTTGCGCATGTATGCCGACGTCTTTCTCACTTAGCCTGCAAAGTGAGTTGTGCTAACGTCAAACTTCTAAATTGACAAAACCAATGGTCGAAACCCTAAAATAAAAATTTACTACATAAATGTTTTTAGCGAAGGACCTTCGAGTAGTCGGAAATTAAAAGCAAACCTTCATAAACTAATGAAGCTCAGAAAGTATTAGCGAGAAGCAGGGATTCAGCGCCGCTTGCGCACGTTTGCCGACGTCTTTCTCACGTAGCCTGTAAAACGAGTTGTGCCAAAGTGAAACGTTTAGATTGACGAGACCAATGGGCGAAAGCCTAAAATAAAAATTTACTACATAAATGTTTCTAGCGAAGGACCTTCGAGGAGTCGGAAATGAAAACCAAACCTTCATTAACTAATGAAGCTCAAAAAGTATTAGCGAGAAGAAGGGATTAAGCGCCGCTTGCGCATGTATGCCGACGTCTTTCTCACTTAGCCTGCAAAGTGAGTTGTGCTAACGTCAAACTTCCAAATTGACAAAACCAATGGTCGAAACCCTAAAATAAAAATTTACTACATAAATGTTTTTAGCGAAGGACCTTCGAGTAGTCGGAAATTAAAACCAAACCTTCATAAACTAATGAAGCTCAAAAAGTATTAGCGAGAAGCAGGGATTCAGCGCCGCTTGCGCACGTTTGCCGACGTCTTTCTCACGTAACCTGTCAAGCGAATTGTGCGAACGTGAAACTTCTAAATTGACGAGACCAATGGCCGAAACCTTAAAAAAAAATTGACTACATAACTGTTTTTAGGGAAGGACCTTCAAGTAGTCGGAAACGAAAACCAAACCTTCATTAACTAATGAAGCTCAAAAAGTATCAGTGAGAAGAAGGATTCAGCGGAGCTTGGGCACGTTTGCCGACGTCTTTCTCACGTAACCTGTCAAGCGAATTGTGCGAACGTGAAACTTCTAAATTGACGAGACCAATGGCCGAAACCTTAAAAAAAAATTGACTACATAACTGTTTTTAGGGAAGGACCTTCAAGTAGTCGGAAACGAAAACCAAACCTTCATTAACTAATGAAGCTCAAAAAGTATCAGTGAGAAGAAGGATTCAGCGGAGCTTGCGCACGTTTGCCGACGTCTTTCTCACGTAACCTGTCAAGCGAGTTGTGCGAACGTGAAACTTCTAAATTGACGAGACCAATGGCCGAAACCTTAAAAAAAAATTTACTACATAACTGTTTTTAGGGAAGGACCTTCAAGTAGTCGGAAACGAAAACCAAACCTTCATTAACTAATGAAGCTCAAAAAGTATCAGTGAGAAGAAGGATTCAGCGGAGCTTGCGCACGTTTGCCGACGTCTTTCTCACGTAACCTGTCAAGCGAGTTGTGCGAACGTGAAACTTCTAAATTGACGAGACCAATGGCCGAAACCTTAAAAAAAAAATTTACTACATAACTGTTTTTAGGGAAGGACCTTCAAGTAGTCGGAAACGAAAACCAAACGTTCATTAACTAATGAAGCTCAAAAAGTATCAGTGAGAAGAAGGATTCAGCGCCGCTTGCGCACGTTTGCCGACGTCTTTCTCATGTAGCCTGTAAAGTGAGTTGTGCCAACGTGAAACTTCTAAATTGACCAGACCAATGGCCGGAACCTTAAAATAGAAATTTACTACATAAATGTTTTTAGCGAAGGACCTTCGAGTTGTCGAAAATGAAAACCAAACATTCATTAACTAATGAAGCTAAAAAGTATTAGCGAGAAACAAGGATTCAGCGCCGCTTACGTACGTTTGCCGACGTCTTTCTCACGTAGCCTGTCAAGCGAGTTGTGCGAACGGGAAACTTCTCACTCTATGAGACCAATGACCGAAAGCTTAAAATAAAAATTTACTACATAAATGTTTTTAGCGAAGGACCTTCGAGTAGTAGGAAATGAGAACCAAACCTTTATTAACTAATGAAGGTCAAAAAGTATTAGCGAGAAGCAAGGATTCAGCGCCGCTTGCACACGTTTGCCGACGTCTTTCTCACGTAGCCTGTATTGAATTGAATTGAATTGTTGTTTTTATTATTCCAAACGGTGAGAAATACATACAAATTAGTATACAGACAAGGGTCCCATAGTCAACAGACTGCAACGGGACCCTTGATTAATTAATACAAAATGAAGAATACACAGAAAGCAGCAAAAAAAAATAACAGTAACTAAACGCAATGAACACAGCTTAGGCAGCGCTAGAGTAGAGTAAGAAAAAGTGACGGAACCGGTTAAACAAAAATGCAAAAAAATACACGTAGCATATTGCTATTACAATACTAATTCAAACAAAGAAAAAAGGTAAAAAAGGTTAACAACACAAAAAAAAACATTTAAGTATACACTTGCATTACAACTACATTCAAGCTGAACTAAAAACACTTGGGCAACGAAATGAACAGTAACATAGCAATACAGATAATAAAAACAATGCATTCATCGATTCAACAAAAACGTTTTTAGCAAGTGTTTGAAGGAAAAGAATGATGATGAAGATTTTAGTTCTACCGAAAGACTATTCCAGAATGATATAGCTGAAAAAGCGGATGTCATCTGACCATAGTTAGTATGGACTATGGGTAATAAATAATTTTCGTTGGCTGCAAATCTGGTGGAGTTGTTATTTTGTAATAGTTGCCTGTCAATAAATTGGTACGATAAATTATTAACACGCAGCTGAAACAAAAACGTGGCTATGTTGTAATAGAATAAATTTTTGACCGATAAGATATTATTCTGTTGAAGCAAAATACAGGCGTTAGCACGAAATGAGCTGTTAGTAATGATACGAAGAGCCTGATTTTGAATATGTTGTAATGGTGCCAGATGACAATCATAAGTGTTACCCCATGCAACAATACCATAGGTGATATGACTATGAACGAAAGCAAAATAAAGAGACATAAGGGCTTGGCGTGAAAAAAATGGGCGGGATTTTATCAGAGCTCGAATGCCAAAAGCAGTCTTATTTCTAAGGTGATCAATGTGTTTATGAAATTTCAGATGCGGGTCGATGAACACTCCAAGAAAAAGGATGCTCTCAGGTGGGGTTATGGCACTCGAACAGAGAGAAATGGTTGGAATATATGATAGGCGCTTCTGGGGTGGTCTAAAAATCATAAATTTAGTTTTTGATGGATTGATTAGTAGGTGGTTGATGAGGCACCAATTAGTTACTTTAGCCAAAATAATATTTAGGTTAGACGTAAGATTGGACAAAGATTTATCAGCCGAAGATACTGTGGTGTCGTCAGCATATAGAACACAGTGTGAGGCATTAATGGAATCAGCAAGGTCATTAATATAGCTAATAAACAATAAAGGACCTAAAATGGAACCTTGCGGCACACCTTGATTAATCGTTTTAGTCATAGAATACGCATTATTAACCCAAACACTACCTTCCCTGTTAATAAGAAAATTCTTTAGGAAATTTAAAGCTGGTCCGGTTAATCCATAGGATTCAAGTTTGTGAAACAGAATATTATGATTAATAGTGTCAAAAGCTTTAGTAAAATCTAAAAAAACAGATCCAACAAACATACCCAAGTCGAGCGATTTTTTAATAAAATCGGTTAAAGACAAAAGTGCAAGATTAGTCGAACTTCCAGAACGAAAACCAAATTGACAGGGCCTAAGAATGTTGAATTTAGTTAGATAGTTATTTAGTCGATTAGCAAACAACTTTTCGATTACTTTACTAAGAGAAGAAAGGATAGAAATAGGCCGGTAGTTAGATATTAGGTGCTTGTCTCCTTTCTTAAAAACAGGAATAATTTTAGCACGCTTAAGAAAGCTTGGAAAAATGCCGAGAGCGAAAATCTTGTTGATAATGATGGAGAGAGGAAGAGAAACACAATGAGCAACAAGTTTTAGATGATATGCACACACGTTATCTAAACCAGCTGAAGTATTCTTAAGGGTAAGGCGAGTAAAGCGAGTTGTAAAGCGAGTTGTGCCAACGTGAAACTTCTAAATTGACGAGACCAATGGCCGAAACCTTCAAAAAAATTTACTATATAAATGTTTTTAGCGAAGGACCTTCGAGCAGTCGGAAAGGAAAACCAAACCTTCATAAACTAATGAAGCTCAAAAAGTATTAGCGAGAAGCAGGGATTCAGCGCGGTTTGCACACGTTTGCCGACGTCTTTCTCATGTAGCCTGTGAAGCGAGTTGTGCAAACGTGAAACTTCTAAGTTGACGAGACCAATAGCCGAAATCTTAAAATAAAAATTTACTACATAACACTTTTTATCGAAGGACCTTCGAGTAGTTGTAAATGAAAACCAAACCTTCATTAACTAATGAAGCTCAAAAAGTATTAGCCAGAAGCAGGGATTCAGCGCCGCCTGTGCACGTTTGCCGACGTCTTTCTCACGTAGCCTGTAAAGCTAGTTGTGCCAACGTGAAACTTGTAAATTGACAAAACCAATGGCCGAAACCCTACAATAAATATTTTCTACATAAATGTTTTTAGTGAAGGACCTTGGAGTAGTCGGAAATGAAAACCAAACCTTCAATAACTAATGAAGCTCAAAACGTATTAGCGAGAAGCAGGGATTCAGCTCTGTTTGTATACTTTTGCCGACGTCTTTCTCATGTTGCCGGTGAAGCGAGTTGTGCGGACATGAAACTTCTAAATTGACGAGACCAATGGCCGAATCATTAAAATAATAATTTACTACATAAATTATTTTAGCGACGGACGTTCGAGTAACTGGAACTGAAAACCAAACCGTCATTTACTGAGGACGTTCAAAAAGTATTAACGAGGAGCAGGGATTCAACGCCGATTGCACACGTTTGCCGACGTCTTTCTCACGTAGCCTGTAAAGCGAGTTGTGCCAACGTGAAACTTCTAAATTGACGAGACCAAAGGCAAAAACCTTAAAAAAAATTTACTACATAAATGTTTTTTAAGTGGGAATGCACTTCTTAAGCGATCCTGAATCACGCGTCCACCGCCGTCCGTCCGTCCGCACCACATACCCACTTAGGGCGATTGGCCAAGAAGAATTCCTTCGCATCACTCGTGCATTCCCACTTCCCCATCGACGACTGCTGCTTCGCCAGGAGCGAAAGTCGGGGCGAGTACTGCGGCGTCTACCTCGTCGGTCACGTCTACGCGAACCTCGTGTCGCACGCCGTATCCACCTCGCCGGTCAGGGACGAGTCGCCGTACAGTGCCATCTACACCGACGCGCACTCGGGCGACGGAATCGTGGTCGTTACCCTCTACCTCGCGCCAAACATCTCGCGTGACGACGTCGTCGAATACGTGGACGCGGGGATGGAGAGTGTGGCCAGGCGCGTAAAGCCCTCGGAACCGGTCGTGGTTGTTGGGGACTTTAACGTCGACGTGCGAAAGGGCGGCGAGTGGTTGATGGAATACATGCTCGCCAACCACTGCATGACGTGCCTACCGCTAGAGACTCCCACCACCATCAACGGCAGCTACATCGACCTGGCCTTTGCGAGGAAGTGTCTGATACGCGCGGTCTTGCAACAACTCTTGACCGTACATATCAGTGACCACAAGGCGGTCATAATGACCGTCAAATACAACGACAACACCAACAAGTGCTGAATAAAGAATACTGTCGTTTCACTTTACTTGCGTGTGTGTGTGATCTCCTTGAACATACACTTTAATTCACCAAGATTTCCAGAGAACGACTAATGGGGTGTGTGAATCCCCACTTGATCACGCGGGGGTGTTAAAAGCAACTAACGGGCGAATGCCAACACAGTTCAACACAACTCCCCCTCATAGCATCACCCGTGCATTCGCAGTTCCCCATGCTCCCCTTCGGGGAAATGCGGGTGTTTTGCGAAAGACCTTGGAGTAGTCGGAAATGAAAACCAAACCTTCATGAAGTAATGAAGCTCAAAACGTGTTAGCGAGAAGCAGAGATTCAGCACGATTTGCACACGTTTGCCGACGTCTTTCTCATGTAGCCTGTCAAGCGAGTTGTGCGAACGTGAAACTTCTGACTCGACGAGACCAATGACCGAAAGCTTAAAATACAAATTTAACACATAGATGCATTTAGAGAAGGACGTTCCAGTAACCGGAACTGAAAACCAAACCGTCATTTACTGATGACGCTCAAAATGTATTACCGAGAAGCAAGGATTCAGCGCCGCTTGCGCACGTTTTCCGACGTCTTTCTCAAGTAGCCTGTAAAGCCAGTTGTGGCAACGTGAAGCTTCTGACTCGACGACACCAATGACCGAAAGCTTAAAATAAAAATTTACTACATAAATCTTTTTAGCGAAGGACCTTCGAGTAGTCAGAAATGAAAACCAAACCTTCATTAACTAATGAAGCTCAAAATGTATTAGCGAGAAGCAAGGATTAAGCGCCGCTTGCGGACGTTTGCCGACGTCTTTCTCACGTAGCCTGTCAAGCGAGTTGTGCGAACAGGAAACTTCTGAATTGACGACACCAATGGCCGAATTCTTAAAATAGAACTTTACTACATAAATGTTTTTAGCGAAGGACCTTCGAGTTGTCGGAAATGAGAACCAAACCTTTATTAACTAATGAAGCTCAAAAAGTATTAGCGAGAAGCAAGGATTCACCTGAGCTTGCGCACGTTTGCCGACGTCTTTCACACGTAGCCTGTCAAGCGAGTTGTGCGAACAGGAAACTTCTGAATTGACGAGACCAATGGCCGAATTCTTAAAATAGAACTTTACTACATAAATGTTTTTAGCGAAGGACCTTCGTGTTGTCGGAAATGAGAACCAAACCTTTATTAACTAATGAAGCTCAAAAAGTATTAGCGAGAAGCAAGGATTCAGCGCCGCTTGCGTACGTTTGCCGACGTCTTTCTCACGTAGCCTGTAAATCGAGTTGTGCCAACGTGAAACTTCTGACTCCATGACACCAATGACCGAAAGCTTAAAATAAAATTTACTACATGAATGTTTTTAGCGAAGGACCTTCGAGTAGTCGGAAATAAAAACCAAACCTTGATTAACTAATGAAGCTCAAAAAGTATTAGCGAGAAGCAAGGATTCAGCGCCGCTTGCGGACGTTTGCCGACGTCTTTCTGACGTAGCCTGTCAAGCGAGTTGTGCGAACATGAAACTTCTGACTCTATGAGACCAATGACCGGAAGCTTAAAATAAAAATTTACTACATAAATGTTTTTAGCGAAGGACCTTCGAGTAGTAGGAAATGAGAACCAAACCTTCATTAACTAATTAGGCTCAAAAAGTATTAGCGAGAAGCAAGGATGCAGCGCCACTTGCGTACGTTTGCCGACGTCTTTCTCACGTAGCCTGTAAAGCGAGTTGTGCCAACGTGAAACTTCTGACTCGACGAGACCAATGACCGAAAGCTTAAAATACAAATTTAACACATAGATGCATTTAGAGAAGGACGTTCCAGTAACCGGGACTGAAAACCAAACCGTCATTTACTGATGACGCTCAAAAAGTATTAGCGAGATGCAAGGATTCAGCGCTGCTTGCGCACGTTTGCCGACGTCTTTCTCAAGTAGCCTGTAAAGTGAGTTGTGGCAACGTCAAGCTTCTGACTCGACGACACCAATGACCGAAAGCTTAAAATAAAAATCAAAACATCCCCCTCGCGAGGGGCACGATCAAATGCAGAGCATTTCCGCGGGGGGCGTGCCTGCAAGTCTTATGGATTACGTATTGGTTGTTGTTGTTGTAATTGTTGTCTTCCAGCGTAGACATTGTCGATGAAGTCGGTGGTGAAACGTGAAACGTGCCGTGAACCCCCTGCCGCGGCTATTACGCAACGTGGAGAGGCTACGACGCAACGTGGCGCGGCTATGACGCAACACAATCCAACACAATCTACTTTAATCCAACCCAATCCAAATCCAATCCAAGCCAAGCCAATCCAAGCCAAGCCAAGCCAAGCCGCCAATCCAATCGAATCCAATCCAATGGCCTTCGCGATAGAGTGTTATAGCGCCGAAATCGCGCCACCACATGAACGCGAACCGAACGCGGCGAGAGAGGGTGTTGCGAGCGGAGAGAAGGCGAGGAGGACGCGGGGGAGAGGGCGCACCTGTGGCCGATGGTTGAATGAGTCAAGGATATAAGGCGCGTGCGTAACCTTCCGTTCTGTGGCGGCTCCGTGGAGCAGTCGGTAAAGTGCCGTGTACCTTGCGTTCCGCCCGCAGTGCCGTCGGATCGAAACCTGGCGCCGGAAGGTATTATTTCTTTATATAGTGTAGGGTGCGGACTACGTAGTGATGCGGACTACGGACGCCAACGCGGGTGACATCGTGAGTTACTAAAATGCTCTGCATTTAAAATTTACTCCATAAATCTTTTTAGCGAAGGACCTTCGAGTAGTCAGAAATGAAAACCAAACCTTCATTAACTAATGAAGCTCAAAATGTATTAGCGAGAAGCAAGGATTCACCTGAGCTTGCGCACGTTTGCCGACGTCTTTCTCAAGTAGCCTGTAAAGCGAGTTGTGGCAACGTGAAGCTTCTGACTCGACGACACCAATCACCGAAAGCTTACAATAAAAATTTACTACATAAATCTTTTTAGCGAAGGACCTTCGAGTAGTCAGAAATGAAAACCAAACCTTCATTAACTAATGAAGCTCAAAATGTATTAGCGAGAAGAAAAGATTCACCTGAGCTTGCGCACGTTTGCTGACGTCTTTCTCACGGAGCCTGTCAAGCGGGTTGTGCGAACAGGAAACTTCTGAATTGACGAGACCAATGGCCGAATCCTTAAAATAGAACTTTACTACATAAATGTTTTTAGCGAAGGACCTTCGAGTTGTCGGAAATGAGAACCAAACCTTTATTAACTAATGAAGCTCAAAAAGTATTAGCGAGAAGCAAGGATTCAGCGCCGCTTGCGTACGTTTGCCGACGTCTTTCTCACGTAGCCTGTAAAGCGAGTTGTGCCAACGTGAAACTTCTGACTCCATGACACCGATGACCGAAAGCTTAAAATAAAAATTTACTACATGAATGTTTTTAGCGAAGGACCTTCGAGTAGTCGGAAATAAAAACCAAACCTTCATTAACTAATGAAGCTCAAAAAGTATTAGCGAGAAGCAAGGATTCAGCGCCGCTTGCGGACGTTTGCTGACGTCTTTCTCACGTAGCCTGTCAAGCGAGTTGTGCGAACGTGAAACTTCTGACTCTATGAGACCAATGACCGAAAGCTTAAAATAAAAATTTACTACAGAAATGTTTTTAGCGAAGGACCTTCGAGTAGTAGGGAATGAGAACCAAACCTTCATTAACTAATTAGGCTCAAAAAGTATTAGCGAGAAGCAAGGATGCAGCGCCAATTGCGTACGTTTGCCGACGTCTTTCTCACGTAGCCTGTAAAGCGAGTTGTGCCAACGTGAAACTTCTGACTCGACGACACCAATGACCATAAGCTTAAAATAAAAATTCACTACATAAATGTTTTTAGCGAAGGACCTTCGAGTAGTCGGAAATGAAAAACAAACCTTCATTAACTAATGAAGCTCAAAAAGTATTAGCGAGAAGCAGGGATTCAGCGTGGTTTGCACACGTTTGCCGACGTCTTTCTCACGTAGCCTGTAAAGCTAGTTGTGCCAACGTGAAACTTGTAAATTGACAAAACCAATGGCCGAAACCCTAAAAAAAATTTCTACATAAATGTTTTTAGCGAAGTTCCTTCGAGTAGTCGGAAATGGAAACCAAACCTTCATTAACTAATGAAGCTCAAAAAGTATTAGCGAGAAGCAGAGATTCAGCGTGGTTTGCACACGTTTGCCGACGTCTTTCTCATGTAGCCTGTTAAGCGAATTGTGCGAACGTGAAACTTCTGACTCGACGAGACCAATGACCGAAAGCTTAAAATACAAATTTAACAAATAGATGCATTTAGCGAAGGACGTTCCAGTAACCGGAACTGAAAACCAAACCGTGATTTACTGATGACGCTCAAAAAGTATTAGCGAGAAGCAAGGATTCAGCGCCCCTTGCGCACGTTTGCCGACGTCTTTCTCACGTAGCCTGTCAAGCGAGTGGTGCGAACAGGAAACTTCTGAATTGACGAGACCAATGGCCGAAACCTTAAAAAAAATGTACTACATAAATGTTTTTAGCGAAGGACCTTCGAGTTGTCGGAAATGAAAACCAAACCTTTATTAACTAATGAAGCTCAACAAGTATTAGCGAGAAGCAAGGATTCAGCGCCGCTTGCGTACGTTTGCCGACGTCTCTCTCACGTAGCCTGTAAAGCGAGTTGTGCCAACGTGAAACTTCTGACTCCATGACAGCAATGACCGAAAGCTTAAAATAAAAATTTACTACATGAATGTTTTTAGCGAAGGACCTTCGAGTAGTCGGAAAAGAAATCCAAACCTTCATTAACTAATGAAGCTCAAAAAGTATTAGCGAGAAGCAAGAATTCAGCGCCGCTTGCGGACGCTTGCCGACGTCTTTCTCACGTAGCCTGTAAAGCGAGTTGTGCCAACGTGAAACTTCTGACTCGACACCAATGACCGAAAGCTTAAAATAAAAATTTACTACATGAATGTTTTCAGCGGAGGACCTTCGAGTAGTCGGAAATGAAAACCAAACCTTCATTAACTAATGAAGCTCAAAAAGTATTAGCGAGAAGCAAGGATTCAGCGCCGCTTGCGCACGTTTGCCGACGTTTTTCTCAAGTAGCCTGTCAAGCGAGTTGTGCGAAGGTGAAACTTCTGACTCGACGAGACCAATGACCGAAAGCAAAATAAAAATTTACTACTTAAATGTTTTTAGCGAAGGACCTTCGAGTAGTAGGAAATGAGAACCAAACCTTCAATAACTAATGAAGCTCAAAAAGTATTAGCGAGAAGCAAGGATTCAGCGCCGCTTGCGGATGTTTGCCGACGTCTTTCTCACGTAGCCTGTAAAGCGAGTTGTACCAACGTGAAACTTCTGACTCCATGACAGCAATGACCGAAAGCTTAAAATAAAAATTTACTACATGAATGTTTTTAGCGAAGGACCTTCGAGTAGTCGGAAAAGAAATCCAAACCTTCATTAACTAATGAAGCTCAAAAAGTATTAGCGAGAAGCAAGAATTCAGCGCCGCTTGCGGACGCTTGCCGACGTCTTTCTCACGTAGCCTGTAAAGCGAGTTGTGCCAACGTGAAACTTCTGACTCGACACCAATGACCGAAAGCTTAAAATAAAAATTTACTACATGAATGTTTTCAGCGGAGGACCTTCGAGTAGTCGGAAATGAAAACCAAACCTTCATTAACTAATGAAGCTCAAAAAGTATTAGCGAGAAGCAAGGATTCAGCGCCGCTTGCGCACGTTTGCCGACGTTTTTCTCAAGTAGCCTGTCAAGCGAGTTGTGCGAAGGTGAAACTTCTGACTCGACGAGACCAATGACCGAAAGCAAAATAAAAATTTACTACTTAAATGTTTTTAGCGAAGGACCTTCGAGTAGTAGGAAATGAGAACCAAACCTTCAATAACTAATGAAGCTCAAAAAGTATTAGCGAGAAGCAAGGATTCAGCGCCGCTTGCGGATGTTTGCCGACGTCTTTCTCACGTAGCCTGTAAAGCGAGTTGTACCAACGTGAAACTTCTGACTCCATGACACCAATGACCGAAAGCTTAAAATAAAACTTTACTACATGAATGTTTTTAGCGAAGGACATTCGAGTAGCAGGAAATGAGAACCAAACCTTCATTAACTAATTAAGCTCAAAAAGTATTAGCGAGAAGCAAGGATGCAGCGCCACTTGCGCACGTTTGCCGACGTCTTTCTCACGTAGCCTGTCAAGCGAGTTGTGCGAACAGGAAACTTCTGACTCGACGACACCAATAACCATAAGCTTAAAATAGAACTTTACTACATAAATGTTTTTAGCGAAGGACCTTCGAGTTGTCGGAAATGAGAACCAAACCTTTATTAACTAATGAAGCTCAAAAAGTATTAGCGAGAAGCAAGGATTCAGCGCCGCTTGCGTACGTTTGCCGACGTCTTTCTCACGTAGCCTGTAAAGCGAGTTGTGCCAACGTGAAACTTCTGACTCCATGACACCGATGACCAAAAGCTTAAAATAAAAATTTACTACATGAATGTTTTTAGCGGAGGACCTTCGAGTAGTCGGAAATAAAAACGAAACCTTCATTAACTAATGAAGCTCAAAAAGTATTAGCGAGAAGCAAGGATTCAGCGCCGCTTGCGGACGTTTGCCGACGTCTTTCTCACGTAGCCTGTCAAGCGAGTTGTGCGAACGTGAAACTTCTGACTCTATGAGACCAATGACCGAAAGCTTAAAATAAAAATTTACTACAGAAATGTTTTTAGCGAAGGACCTTCGAGTAGTAGGGAATGAGAACCAAACCTTCATTAACTAATTAGGCTCAAAAAGTATTAGCGAGAAGCAAGGATGCAGCGCCAATTGCGTACGTTTGCCGACGTCTTTCTCACGTAGCCTGTAAAGCGAGTTGTGCCAACGTGAAACTTCTGACTCGACGACACCAATGACCATAAGCTTAAAATAAAAATTCACTACATAAATGTTTTTAGCGAAGGACCTTCGAGTAGTCGGAAATGAAAAACAAACCTTCATTAACTAATGAAGCTCAAAAAGTCTTAGCGAGAAGCAGGGATTCAGCGTGGTTTGCACACGTTTGCCGACGTCTTTCTCACGTAGCCTGTAAAGCTAGTTGTGCCAACGTGAAACTTCTGACTCCATGACAGTAATGACCGAAAGCTTAAAATAAAACTTTACTACATGAACGTTTTTAGCGAAGGACATTCGAGTAGCAGGAAATGAGAACCAAACCTTCATTAACTAATTAAGCTCAAAAAGTATTAGCGAGAAGCAAGGATGCAGCGCCACTTGCGCACGTTTGCCGACGTCTTTCTCACGTAGCCTGTCAAGCGAGTGGTGCGAACAGGAAACTTCTGAATTGACGAGACCAATGGTCGAAACCTTAAAAAAATTTACTACATAAATGTTTTTAGCGAAGGACCTTCGAGTAGTCGGAAATGAAAACCAAACCTTTATTAACTAATGAAGCTCAAAAAGTATTAGCGAGAAGCAAGGATGCAGCGCCACTTGCGCACGTTTGCCGACGTCTTTCTCACGTAGCCTGTCAAGCGAGTTGTGCGAACAGGAAACTTCTGACTCTATGAGACCAATGACCGAAAGCTTAAAATAAAAATTTACTACAGAAATGTTTTTAGCGAAGGACCTTCGAGTAGTAGGGAATGAGAACCAAACCTTCATTAACTAATTAGGCTCAAAAAGTATTAGCGAGAAGGAAGGATGCAGCGCCAATTGCGTACGTTTGCCGACGTCTTTCTCACGTAGCCTGTCAAGCGAGTTGTGCGAACAGGAAACTTCTGACTCGACGACACCAATGACCATAAGCTTAAAATAAAAATTCACTACATAAATGTTTTTAGCGAAGGACCTTCGAGTAGTCGGAAATGAAAAACAAACCTTCATTAACTAATGAAGCTCAAAAACTATTTGCGAGAAGCAGGGATTCAGCGCGGTTTGCACACGTTTGCCGACGTCTTTCTAACGTAGCCTGTAAAGCTAGTTGTGCCAACGTGAAACTTGTAAATTGACAAAACCAATGGCCGAAAACCTAAAAAAAAATTTTCTACATAAATGTTTTTACCGAAGTTCCTTCGAGTAGTCGGAAATGGAAACCAAACCTTCATTAACTAATGAAGCTCAAAACGTATTAGCGAGAAGCAGAGATTCAGCGTGGTTTGCACACGTTTGCCGACGTCTTTCTCATGTAGCCTGTCAAGCGAATTGTGCGAACGTGAAACTTCTGACTCGACGAGACCAATGACCGAAAGCTTAAAATACAAATTTAACAAATAGATGCATTTAGCGAAGGACGTTCCAGTAACCGGAACTGAAAACCAAACCGTGATTTACTGATGACGCTCAAAAAGTATTAGCGAGAAGCAAGGATTCAGCGCCCCTTGCGCACGTTTGCCGACGTCTTTCTCACGTAGCCTGTCAAGCGAGTGGTGCGAACAGGAAACTTCTGAATTGACGAGACCAATGGTCGAAACCTTAAAAAAATTTACTACATAAATGTTTTTAGCGAAGGACCTTCGAGTAGTCGGAAATGAAAACCAAACCTTTATTAACTAATGAAGCTCAACAAGTATTAGCGAGAAGCAAGGATTCAGCGCCGCTTGCGCACGTTTGCCAACGTCTTTCTCACGTAGCCTGTAAAGTGAGTTGTGCCAACGTGAAACTTCGGACTTCACGACACCAATGACCGAAAGCTTAAAATAAAAATTTACTACACAAATGTTTTTAGCGAAGGGCCTTCGAGTAGTCGGAAATGAAAACCAAACCTTCATAAACTAATCAAGCTCAAACAGTATTAGGGAAAAGCGAGGATTCAGCGCCGCTTGCGCGCGTTTGCCGACGTCTTTCTAACGTACCCTGTAAAGGAAGTTGTGCCAACGTGAAACTTCTAAATTGACGAGACCAACGGCCGAAACCTTAAAATAAAAATTTAGTACATCAATGTTTTTAGCAAAGGACATTCCAGTAACCGAAAATCAAAACCAAACCGTCATTTACTGATGACGCTCAAAAAGTATTAGCGAGAAGCAAAGATTCAGCGCCGCTTGCGTACGTTTGCCCACGTCTTTCTCACGTAGCCTGTCAAGAGAGTTGAGCGAACATGAATCTTCTGACTTGACGAGACCAATGACAGAAAGTTTAAAATAAAAATTTAACACATAGATGCATTTAGCGAAGGACCTTCCAGTAATCGGAACTGAAAACCAAACGGTCATTTACTAATCAAGCTGAAAAAGTATTAGCGAGAAGCACGGATTCAGCACCATTTGCACACTCTTGCCGACGTCTTTCTCAGATAGCCTGTAAAGCGAGTATGCGAACGTGAAACTTCTAACTTGACAAGACCAATAGGCAAAACCTTAAAATAAAAATTTACTACATAAATGTTTTTAGCGAAGGACCTTCGAGTAGTCGGAACTCAAAACCAAACCATCATTTACTAATCAAGCTTAAAGAGTATTAGCCAAAAGCAGGGATTCCGTGCCCTTTTGCGCCCGTTTGCCGGCGTCTTTCTCAGGTAGCCTGTAAAGCGAGTTGTGCAAATGTGAAACTTCTGACTTTACGTGACCAATGGCCAAAAGCCTAAAATGAACATTTATTGCATAGATGCATTTAGCGAAGCACCTTCGAGTAGTCGGAACTGAAAACCAAAGCTGTCATTTACTAATCAAGGTCATAAAGTATTAGCGAGAAGCACGGAGTCAGCACCGTTTGCACACTTTTGCCGACGTCTTTCTCAGGTAGCCTGTAAAGCGAGTTGTGCGAACGTGAAACTTCTGACTTGACGAGAACAATGACCGAAAGCTTAAAACAAAAATTTAACACATAGATGCATTTTGCGGAGGACCTTCGAGTAGTCGGAACTATAAACCAAACCGTCATTTACTGATGAAGATAAAAAAGTATTCGCCAGAAGCAGGGATTCAGTGCCCTTTTGAACCCGTTTGCCGACGTCTTTCTCACGTAGCCTGTAAAGCGAGTTGTGCAAATGTAAAACTTCTGAGTTTAGGTGACCAGTGGCCAAAAGATTAAAATAAAAATTTAACACATAGATTCATTTTGCGAAAGAACTTCGAGTAGTCGGAACTATAAACCAAACCGTCATTTACTGATGAAGCTCAAAAAGTATTAGCGAGAAGCAGGGATTCAGCACCGTTTGCACACTTTTGCCGACATCTTTCTCATGTAGACTGTAAAGCAAGTTGTGCAAATGTTAAACTTCTGACTTTAAGTGACCAATGACCATAAGCTTAAAATGAACATTTATTGCACATATGCATTTAGCGAAGCACCCTCGAGCAGCTGAAACTGAAAACCAAAACTGTCATTTACTAATCAAGCTCAATAACTATTAGCGAGAAGCAAGGATTCAGCACCGCTTGCGCACTATTGCCGACGTCTTTCTCACGTAGCCTGCAAAGCGAGTTGTGCCAACGGAAAACTTCTTACTTGACGACATCAATGACCGAAAGTTTAAAATAAAAATTTATTACATAGATGCATTTAGCAAAGGACCTTCGAGTAGTCGGAACTATAAACCAAACCGTCATTTACTAATCAAGCTCAAAAAATATTAGCGAGAAGCAGGGATTCAGTGCCCTTTTGCATCCGTTTTCCGACGTCTTTCTCACGTAGCCTGTAAAGCAAGGTGTGCGAATGTGAAACTTCTGACTTGACGTGACCAATGGCCGAAAGATTAAAATGAACATTTTATTTACAACTCGCCCAAGGAGAGTATTACAGGGGTGGGCAACATGTCATTGCTCATCAACGTCCTATATATATATATATATATATAATATATATATATATATATATATATATATATATATATATATATATATATATATATATATATAAAATTACACAAAGAGAGCACATAATGTTAACAATAGAAGCATAGCATTAGTATATTCTTACATAATACGTACAGGAACGCCCATGGATATCAACCATCAGAAGATCTCAAGATAAGAAAAACACACGGCGTACAAAGCATCAAGTTGGACTCAAAACACAGAGAAAAAAAAGTGTAGGCAAATGCTTTCCATGGACAAACGGAACCAGCAGGATTGCATGGCAAAATGAATTTAATTACTGATATTCATATCTCATTCTAGGCTAATACACCATGTTCAGTTAGTATCATATATTTTACTAGTGTTGGTGACTGTGTTACGATTGCGTTCAGTGCATTCCATTCACGAATTGCACGCGGCAAGAAAGAATAGCGAAAAGTATTATAATAAATACATATTTAACAAGCTCCCAAGCATGCCTTCTTCTAGTCGGTCTGGTATCACGCAATGTCAAGTAATGGTCAGGGTTTATGCGCAACGATCTGTGCAAAAGTTGGTATAAAAATTTGAGCCCAAAAAAGCTTTGCTCCACTTTCGAGGGTAGCTAGACCAGCACGCTGTAGCAGAGCGGTAGGGGAGTCAGTGCGTCCGTATCTATTGAAGATAATGCGGACGGCTTTGCGCTGTACCCTTTCCAATTTGGCGATATATTTCGCAGTGTACGGGAACCACACAATATTCGCGTATTCTAAAACTGGGTGGACAAAAGTGACGTATGCGAGAAGTTTTTTTCATGCGTAGAATAGGACAAGGCTAGTTTAATGAAGAATAGTTTGTTCCTTGCTTTATTTGACACTTTACGCATGTGCTCTGTCCAGCTGAGGTCAGAAGGTATTATAAGTCTTAAGTATTTATATTGGGTGACACTTCGAAGCGGCACATTGTTAAAATGGTATGAAAAATCTAGCTTAGGCGCTTTATTTGTAACGGACATGAATATGGTTTTGTCTACGTTGATTGTCATTTGCCAATCTGCGCACCATTGACCTATTTTTTTAAGGCATTATTTAATTTCACCTGGTCATCACGGTTTTGTACTTTATTATAGATAATGCAATCATCTGCAAAAACCGTAAGTTTCACGTCAGCATAGTTACATATGTCATTTATGATGATTAGGAACAAAACTGTAGCTAATACCGATCCCTGGGGAACGCCCGAGAGCACTGGAGCAAAGTCGGAAGAGTGAGAGCCATACTACACGAATTGGAGGCGGTCAGTTAAGTAATTCTTAGTCCATTGGTAAATCGGGCCATCACTTAACATGTATTTAGGTTAAGGAATAGTTTAGTATGTGAGACACGGTCGAATGCCTTCGAAAAATCGAGGAAAATGACATCGGTTTGAATGCGCTCATTTATGCCAAGGGCCAGGTATTGCAGTGTTTCGACAAGTTGTGTAACTGTAGATAGTCCTGATCTAAAGCCATGCTGATTCATGTGCAGAATATTGTTCGACTCAATAAAACCTTTAAAAATTTTATTACGATATGTTCGAGAATTTTGCTGCAAGTACAGGTGATAGAAATTGGCCGGTAATTAGAAGGAGACGCAGCGTTACCTGATCTGGGTACGGGAGTAATTTTAGAAATTTTCGAATCCGCAGGAAGACAGCAGTCTTTCAAAGATTTGGAATATATGAGATAAAGATATTTGCTCACAGGTTCCGCGTACCGTTTCAAAAAACTGTTGGGAATCAAGTCTGGACCGCCACGTTTCTTTTCTTTGATACCTAAAAGAAGCAAAAGAATACCGGGCTCCGGTATGGTAGGCGTGCCTATTAATTGGATGTCCTGATTGTAAAAGGATGGATTAATTTTCGCAAAACTTTTGTCAGTTGTGTAAACCTACCGAAAATAGAAACTGAAATCTTCGGCTCTAGCATGATCTAAACCATCTGGTGAAACTGGTTGAGTCGGCTTTCTTTTCATATACTGCCAGAATTTATGGGGCGCGTTCCTAATGAACTCATGCAATATAGAGCCAAAAATCTTCTTTTTAGCGTTACGCACTTGTTCCTTAAGTGATCTAGTAAGAGAATTAAGTTGAGAACGATTGCCTGAAACATTCATTTGCTTGTTAGTTTTTCGTAACGTCTTGATTTTACGCTTGGTTTGAATTATTTGACGCGTAATCCCTGGATTGCGTTTTTGGATTGTTTTGGACATAGTTGGGACAAAATTACGCATACAGTGCATGGCATGAAACTTGAATTTCAACCAAACCGCTTCAATATTAGAACAATCATCACTACAAAAATCATGGAATTCAGAGTACTCGTGGGCAAGGTATGTCATAATAGCCGCATCGTTGGCTTTGTTAAAGGCGGGTATTTGCTTTGATTGACCACGGGATGTAGGTGGATTAGTGAATGGCAATGTGCATAAGACCATTTCGTGGTCGGATAATCCTTCAAGAATATCTACTCGCGACTCATTTAAAGAAAGACTGTTACTAACAAAGACAAGGTCTAACATTGAAGATGACGTTCCCTGTACACGAGTAGGGGTGGAGACAAGCTGCTCAAGAATAAAACCAAGCATGATGTCCAGCAGGATGCTTTGAGCTTTTGTTTCAGGGGCAATGGAACTCCCGTCAATCTCAGGAAGGTTGAAATCACCGGCCAGTACAATCGAGCCCCCGCGCACATGCGATTGCATGTAATAGAATAATGACTCAAGATGCACACTTTGCGCATTCGGAGGCCTGTAAAACACGCCCATTTTAGGGATCCTATCGTGAAGATGCACGTCGCACCACAGCGCCTCAGTATCTTTTATGTCGGGCATGGTAGAAAAATGAATCCCTTCCTTAAAAAGCAGCGCAACGCCCCCACCACGTGATTCCCTGTCCTTACACAGTATCGCATATCCTGGGGGCACAACTTCGTGATCAGATATACCGGAATGCAGCCACGTTTCTGTGATGCTAACGATATCAGGTGCATGTGCCAGGAGGACTGCTTCCAGTTGGACAAATTTGTTGATGAGACTGCGAGCATTTACATTGATTAATGTTGCTGACTTCTGCTTCTCGTGATACGTGGTTCGCTAGGAATATTTTTTTTCTTTGCCGTCTCCTTGACCTTTTTTTGGTACTTCTACCATTTTGTTGCTGCTTTCATCCCAAGAAAAAAATCTTCCGTCAATTTTAACCTTATCATACACTAGATAAACTTTTTCCTGTCTGTCTCGATTTTCCTTCGTGTGAGCCCACAGTTTCCTTATAATTTCTCGAATAGGCTGGGAAAAATCCTCACCGACGGAAATTTCGGAGGCTTTGAGTTTTGGGCAGTTTTTCATGATGTTATCTTTGTCTCGGTAGTCTGCAAGCTTTAGTATGACAGGCCTACACTTTCGGTCATCCCCATGATTTGGCCTACCAAGAAAAATGAATAAGTTCAACTCCCGATATCATCACAACAAAAATATCCCCGAAAATTTTCTTAACTACAGCTGTTTCAAGTACTTCAGTCGAATCATTTTCTTGCTCCTGGACACCATAAACGATCAAATTAGAACGGCGGCTTCTATTTTCGAGGTCATCCAGCTTTTCGGCCATAATTTTCATAGTACATTCAAGTTCAACTACTCTGTTGACACAGTCAGTCACTTTAGTCTCAAGGCTGGCAATTTTCTCTAACCTATTATCAATCGCATTGGGTTTTTCGTTTGTTTCTGTTCGGCCACATTTTATTTCTTGTATGTCTTTCGCGATTAGCTTCAGATGAGTGACGAGCTCTATGAGAGTAGGTCCCGGTTTAGACTCGACATCTCCAACAAGAATCAACGAGGACCGCATAGATGCACAAAAATTGCCAACCAAGTCGCATAGAGGCCGGGGGCACGGCAGCAAAATAAGAAATACATCATCACTGCGAAAACATTTTCCAAAATTTTTTCTCACCTGGATACAAATCAGGAACGGATTTACTAATCAAGCTCAAAAGTATTAGTGAGAAGCAGGGATTCAGCGCGGTTTGCACACGTTTACCCACGTCTTTCTCACGTAGCCTGTTAAGCGAGTTGTGCAAACGTGAAAATTCATACCTTATGAGAACAATGGTCAAAAGCTTAAAATAAAAATTTCATAAATAGATGCATATAGCGAAGAAACATCGAGTAGACGGAACTGAAAACCTAACCGTCATTTTCTAATTAAGCTCAAAAAGAATTAGCGAGAAGCAGGGATTCCGCGCCGTTTGCACCCCTTTGCCGACATCTTTCTCACGTAACCTGTAAAGGGAGTTGTGCGAACGTGAAACTTCTTACTTGACGCGACCAATTGCCGAAAGCTTAAAATGAACATTTATGACATAGAGGCATTAAGCGAAGGATCTTCGAGTAGCGGGATCTGAAAACCAAACCGAAAGCTTAAAATGAAAATTGATTACAAAGATGCATTTCGCGAAAGGACTTCTAGTAGTCGGAACTGAAAACCAAACCGTCTTTACTAATCAAGCTCGAAAAGTGTTAGCGAGAAGAAGGGATTCAGCACCGTTTGCACACGTTTGCCGACGTCTTTCTCACTTCGCGTGTAAAGCGAGTTGTGCGAACGTGAATCTTGTGACTTGACGGGAGCAATGGCCGAAAGCTTAAAATGGACATTTATTACATAGATGATTTAGCGAAGGCCCTTCGAGTAGCCGGAGCTGAAAACCAAACCGTGATTTACTATTCAATCTCAAATAGTATCTGCGGAAAGCAGGGATTCAACGCGGTTAGCACACGTTTGCCGACATCTTTCTCACGTAGCCTGTAAAGCGAGTTGTGTGTACGTGAAACTTCTAGCTTAACGACACCAATGGCCGAAAGCTTAAAATGGACAGTTATTACATAGATGCATTTAACGAAGGCACTTCGAGTAGCCTGAACTGAAAACGAAATCGTCGTTCTCTGATCAATCTCAAAAACTATCTGCGAGAAGCAGGGATTCTACGCCGTTAGCACACGTTTAACGACGTCGTTCTCACCTAGACTAAAAAGCAACTTGTGCGAACTTGAAAATTCTGACTTGACGTGACCAATGGCCGAAAGCTTAAAATGGACATTTATTGCATAGTTGCATTTAGTGAAGGCCCTTCGAGTAGCCGGAAGTGAAAACCAAACCGTCATTTTCTTATCAATCTCAAAAAGTATCTCCTAAAAGCAGGGATTCTACGCCGTTAGCACACGTTTGGCGACGTCTTTCTCACGTTGCCTGCAAAGGGAGTTGTTCGAACGTAAATCTTGTGACTTGACGAGACCAATGGCCGAAAGCTGAAATTTTTTTTAAATAGATGCTTTTAGCAAAGGAACTTCGAGTTGTCGGAACTGAAAACCAAACCGTGATTTACTAATCAAGCTCATGAAGTATTAGCGAGAAGCAGAGATTCAGCACCGCTTGCACACTTTTTCCGACGTCTTTCTCAAGTAGCCTATAAAACGAGTTGTGTGAACGTGATACTCCGGACTTGACGAGACCAATTGCCAAAAGCTTAAAATGACCATTTATGACATAGATGCATTTAACGAAGATCATTCGAGTAGTCGGAACTCAAAACCAAACCGTCATTTACTATTCAAGCTCAAAAAGTATTAGCGTGAAGCAGGAGTTCAGCGCTGTTTGCACACGCTTACCGACGTCTTTCTCTGGAAGCCTGTAAAGCGAGTTGTGCGAACATGAATCTTCTTCCTTTACGAGACCAATGGCCGAAAGCTTAAAATAAAAATTTATTACATAGATGCATTTACGAAGGACCTTTGAGTAGTTGGAACTGAAAACCAAACCGTCATTTACTAATCAAGCTCAAATATATTAGCGAGAAGCAGGAATTAAGCGCCGTTGGCACACGTTTGCCGACGTCTTTCTCACGTAGCCTGTAAAGAGAGTTACATGAAATTTCTTATTTCAAGTGACCAATGGCCGAAAGCTTAAAATATAAATATATTACATAGATGCATTTAGTGAAGAACATTCGAGTAGTTGGAACTGAAAACCAAACCGTCAGTTACTAATCAAGCTAAATGTATTAGCGAGAAGCAGTGATTAAGTGCCGTTTGCTCCCGTTTGCCGACGTCTTTCTTAAGTATCCTATAAAGTGAGTTGTGTGAAGGTGATACTTTGGACTTGACGAAACCAATTGCCGAAAGCTTATTATAAAAATTTATTACATAGATGCATTTAGCGAAGGACCTTCGAGTAGCCGGATCTGAAAACCAAACTGAAAGCTTAAAATGAAAATTTATTACAAAGATGCATTTAGCGAAACAACTTCTAGTACTCGGAACTGAAAACCAAACCGTCTTTACTAATCAAGCTCAAAAAGTGTTATCGAGAAGCAGGGATTTAGCACAGTTTGCACACGTTTGCCGGCCTCTTTCTCAAGTATCCTATAAAGCGAGTTGTGTGAGGTGATACTTCGAATTTGACGAAACCAATTGCCGAAAGCTTAATATAAAAATTTATTACATAGATGCATTTAGCGCAGGACGTTCGAGACGTCGGAATTGAAAACATAACTGTCATTTAGTAATCAAACTCAAAAGTGTTAGCGAGAAGCAGCGATTGAGTTCGGTTTGCACACATTTGCCGACATCTTTCTCACGAAGCGTGTGAAGCGAGTTGTGCGAACGGAAAATTTATACCTGACGACACCAATGGCCAAAAGCCTAAAAAAATTTGATAAATAGATGCACGTAGCGAAGAAACTTCGAGTAGCCGGAAGTGAAAACTAAACAGTCATATTCTAATCAAGGTCAAAAAGTATCAGCGAGAAGCAGGGATTCAGCGCCGTTTGGACCCGTTTGCCGACGTCTTTCTCACATACCCTGTAAAGCGAGTTTCGCGAACGTGAAACTCCTGACTTGACGTGTTCAATGGCCCAAAGCTTAAAATGAACATTTATTACATAGATGCCTTTAGCGAAGGACCTTCGAGTAGCCGGATCTGAAAACCAAACAGAAAGCTTAAGATGAAAATTTATTACAAAGATGAATTTAGCGAACGACCTTCGAGCAGTCGGAACTCAAAACCAAACAGTCTTTACTAATCAAGCTCAAAAAGTGTTAGCGAGAAGCAGGGATTCACCACCGTTTGCACACGTTTGCCGACGTCTTTCTCACGTCGCCTGTAAAGCGAGTTGTGCGAACGTGAATCTTGTGACTTGACGAGAGCAATGGCCGAAAGCTTAAAACATTTTTTTAAATAAATGCTTTTAGCGAAGGAACTTCGAGTAGTTGGAACTGAAAACCAAACCGTCATTTACTAATCCATCTCAAAAAGTATTATCGAGAAGCAGGAATTCAGCGCTGTTGGCACACGTTTACCGACGTCTTTCTCACGTCGCCTGTAAAGCGAGTTGTGCAAACGTGAATCTTGTGACTTGACGAGAGCAATGGCCGAAAGCTTAAAACATTTTTTTAAATAAATGCTTTTAGCGAAGGAACTTCGAGTAGTTGGAACTGAAAACCAAACCATCATTTACTAATCCATCTCAAAAAGTATTATCGAGAAGCAGGAATTCAGCGCCGTTGGCACACGTTTGCCGACGTCTTTCTCACGTCGCCTGTAAAGCGAGTTGTGCAGACGTGAATCTTGTGACTTGACGAGAGCAATGGCCGAAAGCTTAAAACATTTTTTTAAATAAATGCTTTTAGCGAAGGAACTTCGAGTAGTTGGAACTGAAAACCAAACCGTCATTTACTAATCCATCTCAAAAAGTATTATCGAGAAGCAGGAATTCAGCGCCGTTGGCACACGTTTGCCGACGTCTTTCTCACGTCGCCTGTAAAGCGAGTTGTGCAAACGTGAATCTTGTGACTTGACGAGAGCAATGGCCGAAAGCTTAAAACATTTTTTTAAATAAATGCTTTTAGCGAAGGAACTTCGAGTAGTTGGAACTGAAAACCAAACCGTCATTTACTAATCCATCTCAAAAAGTATTATCGAGAAGCAGGAATTCAGCGCCGTTGGCACACGTTTGCCGACGTCTTTCTCACGTCGCCTGTAAAGCGAGTTGTGCAAACGTGAATCTTGTGACTTGACGAGAGCAATGGCCGAAAGCTTAAAACATTTTTTTAAATAAATGCTTTTAGCGAAGGAACTTCGAGTAGTTGGAACTGAAAACCAAACCGTCATTTACTAATCCATCTCAAAAAGTATTATCGAGAAGCAGGAATTCAGCGCCGTTGGCACACGTTTGCCGACGTCTTTCTCACGTCGCCTGTAAAGCGAGTTGTGCAAACGTGAATCTTGTGACTTGACGAGAGCAATGGCCGAAAGTTTAAAACATTTTTTTAAATAAATGCTTTTAGCGAAGGAACTTCGAGTAGTTGGAACTGAAAACCAAACCGTCATTTACTAATCCATCTCAAAAAGTATTATCGAGAAGCAGGAATTCAGCGCCGTTGGCACACGTTTGCCGACGTCTTTCTCACGTCGCCTGTAAAGCGAGTTGTGCAAACGTGAATCTTGTGACTTGACGAGAGCAATGGCCGAAAGCTTAAAACATTTTTTTAAATAAATGCTTTTAGCGAAGGAACTTCGAGTAGTTGGAACTGAAAACCAAACCGTCATTTACTAATCCATCTCAAAAAGTATTATCGAGAAGCAGGAATTCAGCGCCGTTGGCACACGTTTGCCGACGTCTTTCTCACGTCGCCTGTAAAGCGAGTTGTGCAAACGTGAATCTTGTGACTTGACGAGAGCAATGGCCGAAAGCTTAAAACATTTTTTTAAATAAATGCTTTTAGCGAAGGAACTTCGAGTAGTTGGAACTGAAAACCAAACCGTCATTTACTAATCCATCTCAAAAAGTATTATCGAGAAGCAGGAATTCAGCGCCGTTGGCACACGTTTGCCGACGTCTTTCTCACGTCGCCTGTAAAGCGAGTTGTGCAAACGTGAATCTTGTGACTTGACGAGAGCAATGGCCGAAAGCTTAAAACATTTTTTTAAATAAATGCTTTTAGCGAAGTACCTTCGAGTCGTCAGAGCTAAAAACCAATCCGTCATTTACTAATCAAGCTCAAGTCGAGAAACAGGGATTCAGCGCCGTTTGCACACGTTAGCCGACGTCATTCTCAGGTAGCCTGTATAGTGAGTTGTGCGAACGTGAAATTTCTTAAATTACGAGACCAATGGCCAAAAGCTTAAAATGGACATTTGTTACATAGATGCATTCAGCAAAGGACCTTCGAGTAGCCGTAACTGAAAACCAAACCGTGATTTACTAATCAATCTCAAAAAGTATCAGCGAGAAGCCGGGATTCAACGCCGTTAGCAGACGTTTGCCAACATCTTTCTCACGTACCCTTTAAAGCGAGTTGTGTGAATGTGAAACTTCTACCTTGACGAGACCAATCGCCGAAAGCTTAAAATGAACATTTATTACATAGATGCATTTAGCGAAGGACCTTCGAGTAGCCGGATCTGAAAACGAAACCGAAAGCTTAAAATGAAAATTAATTAAAGATACATTTAGCGAAAGAACTTCGAGTAGTCGGAACTGAAAACCAAACAGTCTTTACTAATCAAGCTCAAAAAGTGTTAGCGAGACGCAGGGATTCAGCACCGTTTGAACACGTTTGCCGACGTCTTTCTCACGTCGCCTGTAAAGCGAGTTGTGCGAACTTGAGTCTTGTGACTTGACGAGACCAATGAACGAAAGCCTAAAAAATTTTTACATAGATGCTTTTAGCGAAGGAGCTTCGAGTAGTCGGAACTGAAAACCAAACCGTGATTTACTAATCAAGCTCATGAAGTACTAGCGAGAAGCAGGGATTCAGCACCGCTTGCACACTTTTGCTGACGTCTTTCTCAAGGAGACTATAAATCGATTTGTGTGAATGTGATACTTCGGACATGACAAAACCAATGGCCGAAAGGATAATATAAAAATTTATTACAAAGATGCACTTAGCGAAGGACATTCAAGACGTCAGAACTGAAAACCAAACGGTCATTTACTAATCAAGCTCGAAAAGTGTTAGCGTGAAGCAGGAATTCAGCGCCGTTTGCACACGCTTGCCGACGTCTTTCTCACGTAGCCTGTAAAGCAAGTCGTGCGATAGTGGAACTTCTGACCTTACGAAACAAATGGCCGAAAGGTTAAATTTAAAATTTATTACATAGATGCATTAGGCGAAGGACCTTCTAATAGTCGGAACCGAACACCAAACCGTCACTTACTAATCAAGCTCAAAAAGTATTAGAGATGAGCAGCGATACAGAGCCGTTTACATACGTTTGCCGACGTTTTTCTCAGGTAGCCTGTAAAGCGAGTGTGGCCAACGTGAAACTTCTGACATGACGAGACCAATGGCCGAAAGCTTAAAATTAAAATTTAATACATAGATGCATTAACGAACGACCTTCGAGTAGTTGGAGCTGAAAACCCAACCGTCATTTACTAATCAAGCACAAAAAGTACTAGCGTGAAGCAGGGATTAAGCGCCGTTTGCACAGCCTTGTTGACGTCTTTCTCACATAGCCTGTGAATCGACTTGTCCGAAAGTGAAAAATCTGACTTGAAGAGACCAATCGCCGAAAGCTTAAAATGAAAATTTATTACATAGATGCATTTAGCGAGGGACCTTCGACTCGGCGGAGCTGAAAACCAAACCGTCGTTTACTAATCAATCTCAAAAAGTATCTGCGGAAAACAGGGATTCAGCGTGGTTAGCACACGTTTGCCGACATCTTTCTCACGTAGCCTGTAAAGCGAGTTGTGTGAACGTGAAACTTCTAACTTGACGAGAGCAATGGCCGAAAGTATAAAATGGACAGTTATTACATAAATGCATTTAGCGAAGGCCCTTCGAGTAGCCTGAACTGAAAACGAAATCATCGTTCTCTAATCAATCTCAAAAAGTATCTGCGAGAAGCAGGGATTCTACGCCGTTAGCACACGTTTGCCGACGTCGTTCTCACGTAGACTAAAAAGCAACTTGTGCGAACTTGAAACTTCTGACTTGACGTGACCAATGGCCGAAAGCTTAAAATGAACATTTATTACATAGTTGCATTTAGCGAAGGCCCTTCGAGTTGCCGGAACTGAAAACGAAACCGTCATTTTCTAATCAATCTCAAAAAGTATCTGCGAGAAGCAGGGATTCTACGCCGTTAGCACACGTTTGCCGACGTATTTCTCACGTAGACTAAAAAGCAACTTGTGCGAACTTGAAACTTCTGACTTGACGGGACCAATGGCCGAAAGCTTAAAATGGACATTTCTTACATAGTTGCATTTAGCGAAGGCCCTTCGAGTAGCCGGAACTGAAAACCAAACCGTCATTTTCGTATCAATCTCAAAAAGTATCTCCGAAAAGCAGGGATTCTACGCCGTTAGCACACGTTTGCCGACGTCTTTCTCACGTAGACTGTAAAGCGACTAGTGCGAACTTGAAACTTCTGACTTGACGGGACCAATGGCCGAAAGCTTAAAATGGACATTTATTACATAGATGATTTAGCGAAGGCCCTTCGAGTAGCCGGAGCTGAAAACCAAACCGTGATTCACTATTCAATCTCAAATAGTATCTGCGAGAAGCAGGGATTCTACGCCGTTAGCACACGTTTGCCGACATCTTTCTCACGTGTCCTGTAAAGCGAGTTGTGTGTACGTGAAACTTCTAGCTGGACGACACCAATGGCCGAAAGCTTAAAATGGACAGTTATTACATAGATGCATTTAACGAAGGCACTTCGAGTAGCCTGAACTGAAAACGAAATCGTCGTTCTCTGATCAATCTCAAAAACTATCTGCGAGAAGCAGGGATTCTACGCCGTTAGCACACGTTTGCCGACGTCGTTCTCACCTAGACTAAAAAGCAACCTGTGCGAACTTGAAACTTCTGACTTGACGTGACCAATGGCCGAAAGCTTAAAATGGACATTTATTACATAGTTGCATTTAGTGAAGGCCCTTCGAGTAGCCGGAAGTGAAAACCAAACCGTCATTTTCTTATCAATCTCAAAAAGTATCTCCAAAAAGCAGGGATTCTACGCCGTTAGCACACGTTTGCCGACGTCTTTCTTATGTAGACTGTAAAGCGACTTCTGCTAACTTGAAACTTCTGACTTGACTATACCAATGAGCGAAAGGTTCAAATGAAGATTTATTACATAGATGATTTTGCGAAGGACGTTTGAGTAGCCAGAGCCGAAAACCAAGCCGTGATTTACTAATCAATCTCAAAAAGTATCCGCGGAAAGCAGGGATTCAACGCGGTTAGCACACGTTTGCCGACATCTTTCTCACGTAGCCTGTAAAGCGAGTTCTGCGAACTTGAAACTTCTGACTTGACGTGACCAATGACCGAAAGCTTAAAATGGACATTTATTACATAGATGCATTTAGCTAATGCCCTTCGAGTAGCGGGAACTGAAAACCAAACCGTCATTTTCTAATCAATCTCAAAAAGTATCTGCGAGAAGCATGGATTCTAAGCCATTAGCGCACGTTTGCCGACGTCGTTCTCACGTAGACTGTAAAGCGAGTTTTGCGAACGTGAAACTTCTGACTTGACGACACCAATGGCCGAAAGGTTCAAATGAACATTTATTGCATATATGATTTTGCGAAGGACCTTCGAGTAGCCGGAACTGAAAACGAAACCGTGGTTTACTAATCAATCTCAAAAAGTATCTGCGAGAAGCAGGGATTCTACGCCGTTAGCACACGTTTGCCGACGTCGTCCTCACGCAGACTGTAAAGCGAGTTGTATGAACGTGAAACTTCTAACTTGAGGAGACCAATGCCAAAAGCTTAAAATTGACATTTAATACATAGATGCATTTTGCGAAGGACCTTCGAGTAGCCAGAACTGAAAATGAAACCGTCATTTTCTAATCAATCTCAAAACGTATCTGCGGGAGCAGGGATTCTACGCCATTACCACACGTTGGCCGACGTCGTTCTCACGTAGACTGTAAAGCGAGTTTTGCGAACGTGAAACTTCTGACTTGACGAGACCAATGGCCGAAAGGTTCAAATGAACATTTATTACATAGATGATTTTGCGAAGGACCTTCGAGTAGCTGGAACTGAAAACGAAACCGTGGTTTACTAATCAATCTCAAAAAGTATCTGCGAGAAGCAGGGATTCTACGCCGTTAGCACACATTTGCAGACGTCGTTTTCACGTAGACTGTAAAGTGAGTTTTGTGAACGTGAAATTTCTGACTTGACGAGACCAATGGCCGAAAGGTTCAAATGAACATTTATTACATAGATGATTTTGCGAAAGACCTTTGAGTAGCCGGAGCTGAAAACCAAACCATGATTTACTAATCAATCTCAAAAAGTATCTGCGGAAAGCAGGGATTCAACGCGGTTAGCACACGTTTGCTGACATCTTTCTCACGTAGCCTGTGAAGCGTGTTGTGTGAATGTGAAACTTCTAACTTGAGGAGTGCAATGGCCAAAAGCCTAAAATTGACATTTATTACATAGACGCGTTTAGCGAAGGCCCTTCGAGTAGCCGGAACGGAAAACCAAACCGTCATTTTCTAATCAATCTCAAAAAGTATCAGGGAGAAGCAGGGATTAAACGCCGTTAGCACACGTTTGCCGACGTCTTTCTCAGGTAGGTTGCAAAGCGAATTGTGCCAACGTGAAACTTCTGAGTTGAAGAGACCAATGGCCGAAAGCTCAAAATAAAAAAATTATTACAATGATGCTTTCACCGAACGACCTTCGAGTAGACCGAACTGAAAACCAAACCGTCGTTTACTTATCATGCTCGAAAGTGTTAGCGAGAAGCAGGGATTCAGCGCTGTTTGCACCCGTTTGCCGACGTCTTTCTCACGTAGCCTTCAAAGCGAGTTCTGCGAATGTGAAACTTCTTACTTGACGTGACTAATGGCTGACAGCTTAAAATGAACATTTATTACATAGATGTATTTAGCGAAGCACCTTCGAGTAGTCGGAACTGAAAACCAAAACTGTCATTTACTAATCAAGCTCGAAAACAGTGGAACGGCGAACAAGATCTGGCCGCGCCGCCACGCGCAGTGTCAACACCTAAATATTCTTACACCATGCTACATACCCTTAGACCACAGGATGCCCAACAAAGTGTTTCCCTCTTTCTCTGTCTGTCTCATTGATGGTGGGTCGTTCCGCCGTGGGGTTTGACCGCAGCGACGCGTAGTGATGTGTGCAGTCGGTATAGATTCGTACGGCGGGTACATTTTATTCCAGCCGCCTCAGATCGCGGTAAGAGCTGACCGACGCTGGCTATATGGGGATTACATTTGGCGCTACCGGACGGAGCGCTCAATCACGACCGGGCACTTTTAAATGCAGAGCATTTCAGTAACTCACGATGTCAACAGCGGTGACGTCCGTAGACGTAGTCCGCACCCCTCCCTCTACACTGTCTAAAAAAATACTATCCGGCGCTTGGTTTCGATCCCTCGACCCTGCGGGCGGAACGCAAGTTACATGGTGCTCTACCTACTGCGCCACGAAGCCGACACAGAATGTGAGGCTACGAACGCGCCTTATATCCTTGACTCATTCAAATTACTGCTGACGAGCGCTGTCTCGTCAGCAGTTGCCACAAGTGCAACAACATTAACGTAACCCAAACTACTTACCGTCGTGCGCCCCCGGAAATGTTCTGCATTTGATCGTGCCCCTCGCGAGGGGGATGTTTCACTGCGTCGCCATGCGAACAGTTTGCCACGCTTTAGTTTCAGTTCCGTATCTCCCCGCCGCGGCCGTGGAGAGAAGGCGGCCGGCCGCGACTCTCGCCACCGCGGCGCTGCGGTGGCGAGTTGCGCTAGGAAAGCGAGCGTCGCCTGCTAGCGGGGAGCGGAAGGCGTTCCGCTCGGCATTTCCGCTCTTCGCCACTTCTTTTTTCGGCACTGTGGCTCCCATTGTAGCCGGCTGATAGGGGCAGATCGCTATCTATAAAGCCGGGCGTCGTTGTGGTAATCACGCGAGTGTAAAAAGAACACGCGAACTGATGGGCGCCTTTTTATATTTTATGTGCTCAACGGTTATAAAAAAGGGTGGTAAAACTTACTGACGGAACACTAACCAGGTTCTTGTCACAGCACCCTTTTGGGTACTTAGTAGCCGGAGGTACGAAATGTTTCAAAAGTAAGATTTGCTAATTCAAATACGAACTAAGCACCATACCTACAGTAGGAATATCCTTGTGTATAAAACTAGCCTTAGCTACATGAATTTACTAACTAGCAACGTATAACCTACTAAAGAGCGCGAGCTTAATCTAGTGTGTACACACAAAACGTTTTTACACCCTTTTGGTGGGGAACGACAAAAAAACAAATTTCTTCCTCCTTCAATATGCTGTCCCTGTAATATTGTTTGATAGGAAAAGGGTGAAACTTGGCGGTTACTCTGAAGTTGCGAGAAACTGCGAGGGGCGGTACCGTTCACTTTTGCAGTGTTGAAATGTGCCAGCTGCTCTGCTGAATGGGTTCGTGATCTCATTGGGAGAGGTCCTGAAGTTTGCCTCTTTGTGTCTGTGCAGAGGGTGACTCCGCAGTCCTACAACAACCGCAGTCTTCCGAACCTGCCCAAGTACAAGAGGTGCGTCCGCTGCCTTCCCTCGGGGAGGGAGGGGGCCACGCTACACAGCTCTTTCAAGCGCATTTGATATTGCAGTCGTTGGCTATTCCGAAGGCTTTTTTCCGCCATATTCTATTGAAATGATGTGCTGATATTGCTGGAAAAACGGGGAGCCTCTTCAGTTGTAACCTTTTCTTACAGACTTCAGCTACTCCATAATTCAGGGTGTCGAAACGGAACTGAACCGAACCAAAATCCGAAACAGAAGTAGTGTTTTTGCGGGAACTGAACCCCAACCCGAATTCTTATTTCTTGAGGACGCTGTACCCGAGCCGCAACTAAACCAAAATATAACGGTTACCGGTTCACGAAAAAATGGTTCCAACATCCGCTGTCCATAACGCCGGGCAACGCGATTTTTTGCTTTTATCTTTCGCAACATCAGTTTCGTAATTTGTAACGCACTTTTCTTTTCGAATAAGTCAAAACACTCACCTCTCTCTTCGTCGTTACAACATGAGGAGAGGTACGCGCATCAACGTTGCAATGGTATGCTACCGCTGGTGCCGCGAGCATAACGCAAGGCTAGTCAACCACGTTTCGCACTCTCGGCCGTCTGCATGTGATATGAAACATTGATCTTGCGCTTCCCACACAGCGACTGTGTAAGGGCAATCGGGCCTCAAGATTGATACACATTAAAACGGTGAAGGCCCACAGGAAAATGGGCATACGTTTGGAATTCATACTTAGAAAAAAAGATTGTGCACCTGAAAAGTTGAAGTACTTGACAAATGTGATGTTCAAGAACGACGCGTTGGCGGAGCCTGTGGCTGCGGACCCCAAGGATGCGGGCTCTGTTTTTTCTGGTGTAGAGGAAAAAAAATTACATGTGTGGAGGTTTCGACGCACGCTAAATATTCCATGGAAGTTTAATTGTTTTACCGACTTTAAATATGCGTTGTGCATATAGCACTGTTCTGAATAGCTTCGGGATATCTAACAACAATTTTTCGGGAAGTGGGTTTCTACGGGAAAGCAGGAAAGGCTGGGCCTACAGCACGGTTTAAAGTTTTCCGCGCCGAGTTCCCACATAAATAATTTCTGCTCGGTTTTAACTGCTTTCGGCCATCCAAGAAGAAAAACACAAAACGTTAGATGTTGCTGTTGGCGTTCGTTTCATTCACTGACCCTTCACAACGAAACGTGACATCACCGCGAAGGCAGCGAGTGCTGTGGTGCCTGATATACACGACCGTGTTTCAAGACTCGTGGAGAGGCGAAGTTCCTTCTTTTGTAACGTATCGCAATAAGGATAATAGCTATACTAAACAACACTGTTAGCGTAGGGTATGCACTTCACTTCATCCTTCTGCAAGAAACTATTTTCATATCTTGCAGATACTGCGTGTTGTCTTGGAAGGGCAGGCCCGTTCTATTTGCCCAGAGCAAATACTTTCTGCTTGTTGTGGTATCTCGTCTTTTTCACTACTGCTTCGTTTTGGAAGATACCCATTCACTGACTAGTCTAACGTGCTACTGTGCTGCTTGTTGCGAAGACAGAGGGGGAGGTTAATAAGCATCTTCACAAAATAATTCTATCTCGTTATTCATACTTTCAATGACCTTTCCGATTTGCAATCGCATAAGCTGCTATAACACTCCCCAACTTAGCGGATGGAACAATGCCGATTGTAAGGCGGAAAAGAAGCGGATGTATTCATGGTGACAAAAACACTTGTAATAGCAGGTATCTCAAAATGCGTTCTAGTGATCAGAGGAATATACAGCGACTTAGCATTAGGTCTAACTCACTTTTGAGAGCATGTTGGGTCACAACCTCGAGGGGTACTGTTAACAAGTTACCCACCGTGGTGGCTTAGTGGTTAAGGCGTTGTGCTGTTGAGAACGAGGACACGGGTTCGATTTCTGGCCGCGGCGGTCGCTTTTCTGATGGAGGCGAAAAGCAAAAACGCCCATGTGTACGAGATTTTGGGGCACGTTAAAGATCCCCAGGTGGTCAAAATTAATCTGGTGCCTCGACTAAGCGCGGTTCATGGCCTGCATTGAGGCGCGTTAGATCCTACAATCAATCAGCTGCTAACAAGTTATCCCAGGTAGGCAAAAAATCGAATTCACAGGCACAATTGACATGACCACTGTAGGATTTCCCTTATGCTGAACAAAGTACACCACTAGTGTATAAACCCGTTAACTGCTAGCGTAGTAACATGACTCTGAATTACGCAGGCCTTCTCTATAGACTTAACTCGTATATAAACGTGACTCCTGCTAATGTACGTGGAAGACTGTGGAGTACACAGCCTTCTCTAGGGATTAACGTTAAGGGTGATTCCAGACGGAGGATTCAGATTTTAAAAAAGGAAGGAAGCAAGAGAAAAAACATTTAACAGACAGCATTCCCCTTGGGGGTTGCTTTAAGTAGTCCCTTGCACAACAAAGGGTTGTGCTTGGGAGCAGCTGGTAAATTGTCTCTACGTCATCTGGTTTGCCTAATATCGGGACTGACATTGTTTACGGTTGATTTTAAAGTTGGGCAACTTTTATTTAGAAAAGGTGGTTTTTGAATGCTGCCAAATTTTATTTAGTTTATGTGGTGGCTTTAAACAACGAAATTGGTTTTTCGCACTGAGCTAAAAATTTAACTCACCCAATCAAACCTGAACTCGACGGAAATAAAACCACTAGAATCGATTATTGATTTCGGTTCGAAACACTGCAATAATTGTTATACTTTGCATTGCGAAGCATGCATTGCATGGTATGGCGTGATCGTTTTTTTTGTGTGTGATTCGATCGGCGCACATTCTAAATCCTCGTATCTGAAAACGTGGAACAATAGAAGCTTAATTGCTGCAAGAGCAAGTGCTGGAATGTAACCTTAAGCTCTCAACTGTGACAACGGCAAGAAGAAATTGTACTGGATCATTAGCTGCAAAAAACTTAGTGAGCTTCTACGAGCAGGTTAGGTTGAAAGAACCGTATCACTAAGGCCTGTTTCTTGCTGCACAAGGCTGACAATATAGGTTTGTGAATGTGTTCACAATGCCTGGAGACCATGGCGGAAAGGTTAATTGTCTTACTGGGCAGCAGAAACTGCTAGGCAGCTGAAACTACATCTCAAAGATGAATCGCTCTTCTGGTCATGCCAGAAACTGTTCACAACCTCTGAGCTCGGAGATTCTTTGCTCGCGCGAGATACGGAATGGGGTAGTCTTTCAAACATGGGCACGTAATTTAAATGAACGTAATTGATGTACGCAATGAACGAAAGTGATTTATCCTCACCGAGCCTCTTGCTTACTAAATTCAGATTTTTACAGCGAGGCCAGGGATAGGTTTTGGCGCTGATATCAAGAAGTCATCAACGGGAAGGATTAGCATGCAAGGCTGATGTGATAGTAGTGCATAGACATCATTTGACTAGAGATGGCCGGATTGACTTGGATTGCAAGTGTCAATGAAGGCAGTTGTGCAGCAACAGCAGCTGCTGCGTTGAGACTGTGTTTCGTGGGGTAATTGGTTTCTCTGTGTTTTTGTGTGCAGTGGTGTGGACATGGATGACCAGCCGACCAACTTGAACGACTCGCACAGCTCTGTCTCCAGCATCTCCTCAAGGTGAGCCTCGCGCATCCTTCCTGCCCGCTCGCACCCTTCGCCATGCTACTGTGCAGGGCGATCATTTCGGTAATTGTGCCAGGTTATTTCCTGTGGTAGGGCTGAATGAATCAATTCTGAATCGGTGTTTCTTGGATCGGTTGCCAGCAGTTAGTGTTGCTGAGAGCCGAGGGTCGTCGTACCAAGCAAGCTCTGACAAACGAGCACTCAATCGACTCGCGCAACAAGCGCTGTTCTCCCTTGTCGTCGTAGGGAGTGTATTATGCGTGCTGTCAGGAACTAGGGTGCGAAGACAGGTGAGACGACGAAGAAGAGACTAAGTAGCGAGAAATTTCTAGTAGTTGGATGAGAAAAGAAGATGAAGGAGAAGGAATACGTAGAGCAGGTTGGAGGAGAGTTCATGGTTCGAGACGACAGGAGGAGGCAGAACCCGAGGTCTGGGAACCCGCAAGGCACCAGCGGCACTGCCCCATTGGCCTCCTCAAGCAGTCGACACGCATGCTCCCGGGCAACGGTGGCTCCATTCCGCCGGCCTCAGCAGCGGCTTCCACGGGTACACACGCACCAGCGGCTTCGTAGCACTGGCCCTGTCAGTATCCTCACGGCGCTGCGCTCAAGAAGCCACCTCAGCGACAACTGACATCCGACGGCCGCAACGATCCGGTGCAATGCAACAACAAAAAAGTTCGGAAGGAAAATGCCTTTAAGAAGGTATAGGGACCAACAGATAGAGTGTGAGGACAGTATTGTAGCTTAAGAACTGAAAGCCACTTGGGGGGGGGGGGCGGGGATCTTGTATTTAATGTGTTTCCAACCTTTTAATTGTCTACTTTTTTACCTTCACAACACCTTTACCACCTAAAGTATCGTCTCAACTTGATCCCTTTCTGTACGGAATTCATTCTTCTAACAAGGTGACGCCTTACACCGTGTATCCGCAATGGGCACTTGTACTCAAACTGTGCCAATATTCCCGTCGCGTTTGTAATCAACGCTACAACATTCCGCCCCAAGGGCAAAGGAGCCATCCTGGAGACTCAATCTTATAAGGTTACAAGGTCGTATTACTCTTTCACCGGGTGGTATAAACTAGCTCGCGTACATGTTGTTGACGGTCGGTTGCGTACGTAACTTGTTCGATGAAGGAATTAATGGGCAAAGTTTGCTCGACGACTCTATAGGGGCCATTATACATTGCAACAAACTTTGGCGAGGTTCCGGGTGTAGGGCATGGCACGCAAAGCCAGAGATGTGAATCGGGCGTAAAGGTGGCAGCCGCGATTTAATCGTCGAGATAGTGCTTCTGGTCCTGTTGGTGTTCAGGTGTAGGTGAGCGGGCGAGCTGACGGCACTCTTTGGCATGGTCGGCTATTACTGAAATTGGTGCGAACTGAGTCGGATTTCGGCGATAGGGTAATATTGTCTGGACTGTGCATGGCGGCTCCTGCCCGTAGAGCAGAAAGAAAGGAAAGAATCCCGTCGTCGGCTGCATGGCCGTGTTGTAGACGACGTGACAACCGAGAGTATCACGTCCCAGTCACAATGATCCGACACCACGTGTGTAGAAAGTATATCACTCAAAATGCTTTTATATTGTTCTGTGATCCAATTATTCTGCGGGTGGTAATACATCGTATTTGGGTGAGCAATGCGGCATTCGCTGAGGAAGGCTTTGATGACTTCTGGCAGCAACACGTGACCTCGGTCACTGAGCAGTACTCGAGGAGCACCATTGGGATGTTTGAGGCACGTAACACGAAAGATGCGGCATGACGTGCAGTTGAAGTTACTAGCGCAGCGGTTTCTGAATAGCACGTAAGATGATCCAAGTCCACAATACCCCAGCTGCTGCCAGCAGTCGTGGGCAGCAGGTAACCGCAAAAGTTCATTCCGATGCGATTGAACGCTCTTACTGGGCAAAGTTGTGTCCTCAAATATCCAATATTGGCGGCAAAGGCCCGGATGAATCGGTGAAAATATGAAAAGAGCCCAATAAAGCTCCTAATGGCTATAATTGTGGTCATTTTGGGAAACTAGGCCACCGCGTGAAGCATAGTGGTGTCGAGAAGAATTCTCTTAGACACAATGTGGCTCAGTATGGTGAACTTTCGAGTACCAAAATGGCATTTCTTTATGTCGAGTAGCATGCTACCATTGGCAAGACAGGTAAAAACCTGCTCCAGGCGCATCAAATAACTGTCGAAGACAGGAAAGAACAGGACGATTTTATTGAGAAAACAGAGACAGGTTTTCCATTTCAGGCTACGCAAGATGATGTTTATCCTTCTTTCGAACCTAGCAGAAGTATTGCACAGGCCAAAGGGCACAACAATAAATACCTACAGGCTGTTACAAGTGATAAAAGCCGATTTCACACGATCGGCATCTCCAATGGGTACCAGCCAATCTCCAGACTGCAGATCAAGCCAAGAAAAAAAAATCGGTGCCTTGTAATCTGTCAAGGGCATCGTTGATGTGTTCTAGAGGGTAAACGTCTTTCTGCGTTATGCTGTAAAGACGGCGATGATCTGCGCGAAACGAAAGGAGCCGTCCTTTTTTGTTACAAGCACAACGGCAGACGGCCAGAGACTGTTGCAGAGCGGATTAAGCTACGCTTAGGCATGTGAGTTTCTTGCTTATCAAAATTGCAACGCTCATTAGGCGACACATGGTACGGTCGTTGGCGCCAAGGTTCGTGCAAGCCGGTATCAATGGAGTGAGCAACTTCAGACGTAAAGTCCAGCGCTGCATCCAAAGGAAAGCTAAACCAATATAGCTGTGCGAGGAGCCTCAGTCGTTGGTCTGGTCTCAGGACACTATCGATTCAAGCGCTAATGTCAGGAGGCAACGGGAGTGGGGCGGACCCGGCAGGACACAGTACAGCCACTGGAACGCATGGGTGAAAGTCGCCAGGTACGTCGGTGACAAGATATTGCCCGAGACGTTCGTCACAATAAAGGACCTCACGGTGTAGGAGACAAAAGGGCTGCAAGGACTTGGTAGTAACCATAATGGCGCTCGTCGTAGCATGAACGATAAGTATGGGGAAGGGCAGAGAAAGCGACTTTCGGTGAAGAAATAAAGTAGGCGGCATTAAAAAAGTACGGTTGGAACCGAAGTGCCGCAGAGCAGTACTACAGCGTCCCAGCGGTGAGGGCTGCTCATGTCTTGAGTTTCGAGGGGCTTTGCAGGGGCAGCGGACTGTAGGTCGTTGCAAGGCGCGTCAAACACACCATCGAGTTCTACTTGTTCACGCTCGCAGACGATAACAGCCCGATGGCTAGATAAAAAGTCCCAGCTTAAAATGATGTCATAGCAGAAGGAGGGTAGTTAGACGAACTCGAAGAGGTAAATGACGTTCTAGATTGTGAGGCGAGCCCTGCAGGCAGCCAACAGTGTAACCGTAGGTCAGTTGTGGTACATCAGAAAAATTGGGGCAGCAGCGTCGCAACTTTTAGATGCAACGCATCTAATGCTCGCTCCTCTGTCCTTCACGCGTCTGTCCGGCGTTGTCCGCACAGCTGCCACTCTCCTCCTCTCCTCTCTCCGATAGCGAACACTCTCTCCCAAACAGCTGCAGGTTGGCGCAGCTTGCTCTCACTCCGTTGCTAGGCGCCGGTGGGCGGCGTTGCGCATGTGCAGTACTCTCTCTCCGCGCTCTCCTCTCCTTCAGGCATGCCGCGCTACCACGGTTTCAGTTGACGGTCGTCCGCGTTATCCTTGCACACTCTCCCAGTACTCGACGATTGCTTAATGCAATCGTCGAGCCCCTGACTGTGCACATTACGGACCACAAGGCACTCATTCTCGTCTGCAATAAAGTCCTTACCTGAGCATACGTGTACTGTATGTGCATTGCATGGTGAACATGGAAAATTACCCCCACCTCCCCTTCGTGTGAGAATCCCTGCTATAAGCGTAATCAATACGATGGAAAACGCCAATAGAACTCCCCATGAGATGAGTTGCATAACACCAAGGTTCCCGCGAGGGGAGATGGGCGTAGTTTCTGCATGCACCTTCCTTGACATCGTACGGACCAGCCGCACTTGTATTAAATCAGCCGTAAATGCGGCATTTCGGCTCGGGATTCACAGTGCGCTCTTCATCGTCATGTCTGTCTGTAACCTGAGGGAGCGGTGAAAGAGCAGCGAAAATATTGGTTCAGAAATCGCACGGAAACCTTTCGTAATGTGGGCCCCGCTGCCTGGAGGCAAATAGTGTAGACCTCTAAAAGCATTCATTGCCAGCTGCCACTGCCCCAGCAGGTCTCGCACCTCCAGCGCCCACTTGCGTGCGTTTGAAATTCGAGGTTGCGGTCAATGCACCGGCAAAAGGAAAGGAATGGAAGTGATGGCTGCGCAAAGCTGAAACGGGTAAGCAGCCCAAAGAGCTACAGGCTGGCGGTGCAGGGGCCAGAGTAAGGAAGCAGGCCCACTGAGACTACGAGAGCAATAAAGCAGACCGGTGTCCAAGGGCATGATCGAGAAACATCGCATTGCGCATTTCTGTTGCGAAATTGCACTGAAGTCGAGCTTCAAGTAAGTGAGCGAGAGGGACGAGATGCCACTTGACTCCTAAAGACCCACAAATGGATCTACAGTTTTAGATGCAACGCATCTTAAGCTGTGCAGCTGTGCAGCAGTGGCGTAGAGGTAGAGCATCCGCCTCGCGTGCAGAAGGACAGTGGTCCGAATCTCGGTGCCGGACAATTCCCGCCGGATTAAAAAAAACGCGTATTGATGGAATTGCACAAAGGGGCTTGGGGTGCGGCCTGACCCCGGCTACCATTGCCGGTAACGCACTCCCTCACCAGAGAAGGATTGGCCACCCTGGTGTAGTAACGGCCACAACCTCCCATGAATACGCCAATTAACCCACGGCGCTCAGTCTCCAGTGGCTGCGAAGCAACAGACCACGGCGGCGGTCAGACCTGCGACGCAGCAGAGGGTGCTAAGAATCCCTGGATCCGGACAGGCCACCAATGGAATCTGAACCTGGCAACGTTTAACGTGTCAACCTTATCTAGCGAAGCGAGTCTGGAGGTGTTTTTCGAGGAACTAGAGGCCATCAAATGGGATGTAATAGGGATTAGTGGGGTTAGGAGGACAGGCGAAGCGCTTACGGTGCTGAAAAATGGACACGTCCTATGGTACCGTGGTCTAAAGGACAGAAGAGAACTTGGCGTGGGATTTCTAGTTCATAAAAGCATACCTGGCAACATAGAAGAATACTATAGCATTAATAAAAGGGCAGCAGGTCTTGTATTTAGGCTCCGTAAGAGGTACAAGCTCAAGGTGGTACAGGGCTACGCGCCCACATCCAGCCTAGACGACCAGGCACTAGAATACTTCTATGAAGATGTGGAATCGGCAATGGCTAAAGTAAAAACACCGTATACTGTAGTTATGGAGGACTTCAATGCTAAAGTAGTGAAGAATCAGGCTGGGGCCAAGGCAGTTGGAAACCATGGTCTGGGCAGTAGAAATAACAGGGGGAACCTACTACTTGAGTTTGCAGAACGGAATAACCTACGCATAATGAATACCTTCTTCTGTAAATGTGAGAGTCGGAAGTGGACGTGGAGGAGCCCGAATGGGGACAATAAAAATGAAATAGACCTCACATTATGCAATAACCCTGGCGTCGTGAAGGATGTGGAAGTGCTCGGAAGGGTAAGGTGCCGTGACTACCGTAGGGTTAGATCTAGAATTAGGCTAGATTTGACGAGAGACCATAACAAGCTAGTACGAATGTAGCTGATGAATGAGGTTTCAGTAAGACGTAAAGTAGAAGAATTCAGGATCGCGCTGCAGAAACGATATTTATGTCTTAACGAGGAATACGAGATTACGACACAGGAAGCAAGCGACAACCTTACACGTATTATCAAGGAGTGTGCAGTAGAAGTCGGGGGCACGATGGCTAGACAGGATACTGGTAAACCTTCACAGGAAACGAAATATCTAATTAGGAAACGGCAAACCATCACAATCTCCACCCCCGCTGACAGAATAGAACTAGCGGAGCTTTCGAAGTTAATCTATAGGCCTAAGACAGCTGAAATACGGATGTATATTATGGGGAGGATCGAATACGCCGTAAAGAACGGAGGTAGCCTGAAAGCAGTTAAGCGGCGTCTTGGCGTGTGGAAAAATCAGATGTATGCACTTAAAAATAAGCAAGGCAATTCCATCACAAATAGGGATAAAATAGTACAGTGGCCGAGGAGCTCTATAAGTATATGTACAGTAGCCGGGACATCCAGGATAATGCCGAACGAGAAAGTAGCTCAGAGGAGATAGACATCCCACCAGTAACGACCGAAGAAGTAAGGAAGGCCTTTAAAGAAATGAAAGGGGGCAAAGCACCTGCTGAGGATCAGATAACAGCAGACCTCTTGAAGGATGGTGGAGAAATTGTACTTGAAAACCTGGTAAGCCTGTATACGCAATTTTTAATGACCGCAAGTGTACCGGAATCTTGGAAGAACGCTAACATCATCCTAATCCATAAGAAAGGTGACATGAAGGACTTGAGAAATTATAGGCCGATCAGCCTACTGTCAGTCGTCTACAAGGTACTTACCAAGGTAATCGCTAACAGAATTTCTGCAACCTTAGATTTCAGTCAACCTAAAGAACAAGCAGGGTTCTGTAAAGGTTATTCAACAATGAACCTTATTCACTCGATCGATCAGGCGTTAGAGTGCGCGGAGTATACTGAACCCCTATATATAGCATCCATAGATTATGAAAAAGCATTTGACTCGATCCAAACCCTAGCAGTCATTCAGGCATTACGGAACCAGGGGGTAGATGAGCATTACGTAAAAATACTGGAGAATGTCTACAATTGGTCCACAGCTACCATCATCCTCCATAAGGAGAGCAGTAAAATTCCTATAAGGAAGGGCATCAGACAAGGAGACACAATCTCTCCAATGTTATTCACAGCATGTTTACAAGAAGTATTCAGAACGTTGGATTGGCAACAGGTGGGATTAAGGGTTAATGGAGAACACCTCAGTAACCCCAGATTTGCTGATGACGTTGCCTTGCTAAGGCAACTCGGGGGACGAATTGCAAAGCATGCTTTCTGCGCTGGACGAACAGTGTAGAACCGTGGGATTGAAAATTAATATGCAGAAAACCAAAGTAATGATCGATAACCTCGGGATAGCACATCAGTTTGCGATAGCGGGCGAGGCAGTGGCAGTGGTAAGCCAATATATCTACTTACGCCAAGTTGTGACCCTATATCCCAACCATGAGCAGAGACAATTAGAAGGATCGGAATGGGGTGGAGTACATACGGCAGACATTCTGAGATAATCAATAGCAGCCTACCATTGTCGCTAAAGAAGAAAGTGTATGACAGCTGCATCTTACCATTACTCACCTACGGGGCAGAAACTTGGAGGCTCACTAAGAGGGTTCAACGTAAATTGAGAACGACTCAGCGGGCAATGGAGCGGAAATCGATAGGTGTAACATTAAGGGATAAGAAGATAGCGGAGTGGGTCAGGGAACAAACGCGTGTTAAGGACATATTAGTAGAGATTAAGAAGAAGAAATGGACCTGGGCAGGGCATGCAATGCGAAGGCAAGATAACCGTTGGTCATTAAGGGTAACAAAGTAGATCCCTAGAGAAGGCAAGCGTTGCAGGTGCCGGCAGAAAGCTAGATGGGCAGACGAGACCAAGAAGTTTGCGGGGGGTAAATTGGTCACAGTTGCCACAGTTGGAGAATAATGGGAGAGGCCTTTGCCCTGCAATGAGCGTAGATAGGCTGGTAATGATGATGATGATGATGATGAGGATCTTATGCTCGCCGCTCTGTCCTTCCTCGTCTGTCCGGCGTTGTCCGCACAGCTGCGCCTCTCGTCCTCTCCTCTCTCCGATAGCGAACACTCGCTCCCTAACAGCTGGGGGTTGCGCAGTGCGCTCTCACTCCGTTCCTAGGCGCCAGTGGGCGGCGCTGCGCATGTGCAGTACTCTCTCTCTCTCCGCGCTCTCCTCTCCCTCGGGCGCTGTAAATATAAAGCGGCATGCCACGCTCCGACGGTCTCAGTCGACGGTTGTCCGCATTACGCTTGCACTCTCTCGGAGTACTCGACGATTGCTTGATGCAATCGTCGAGCTCCTAACTGCGCACTTGACGAACAACAAGGCAGTCATTCTCGTCTGCAATAAAGACCGCACCTGAGCATACGTGTACTGCATATGAATTGCATGGTGAAGATGGAAAATCACGCCCACGTCACCTTCGCGTGAGAAGCCCTGCTATAAGCACCTTGAATACGATGGAAAACGCCAATGGAACCCCCCATGAGATGTATTGCATCACACCAGGGTTCCCGCGAGGGGAGGTGGGCGTAACATTTTGTAATGTTGTTGTGTTTCCTCTTTCCCATCTCCTCGCGGTTGTCTTTCTGCTATTGTCAACATCATCACCAGTGTTGCAGAAAAAAGCAAAGAGGGCATGCCAAGGAAAGAATCGCCATCATCATGTGCTCGTGGAGGAAGAGGATTAAAGAGCATCTTCATTAGACGCACGGTCTTGAGTTTTGTTGCTTAAAATTCTGCTACCGTGAGCCACCGAAGGAACGGCCAAATTGACTAATGACGACAGTGCACCGTTACTTTGAGACACGTGATCTTGAGAATCTCCTGGAGCTCCTGATCCCGGAGGCTTTGAGCTCGAACGGCACCTGTCAAGGCTGGCAGCTCGACGCATCGGACCGACTATCTGCAAATGAGATATGTCCAGAAGCCTCGTCGTGGCCAGAGGACCATCCCTTTAGACATAGAGCCTACGAAGGACAGCAAAGTCACGCGCCTCCTGAAAACGCTCAGGGACACATTCTGGGCTGAATTATGTGAACTCACAAGACCAAGGAAGTCATTGTGGAATCACAAAATACAAGAATAAATATCCCTAAATTCCTACTTGAATCGCTTGTCGATGTACTTCACGTCAAATGAGATTGATGGACTGATGCGACATCACTTGGGGTTGGAATATTTAAAAACCATCAGGAAATCAGTGATAAAATATCGCAGATGAATTGATCCGTACAGACAATATGAACCAGTAAGGGACCAAGGGAAATCTTGTTCGGAGAAACCGCTGCTCAAGTCGTATGCGTCCAAGCATCGTGGAACCTGATGGTTACCTTTTCAGATGGACGATATAAGCTATGTGAGTGCCCTGACGCTTGACCCTTAGCGAAGACAATGGCAAATACCACCCCAGTGGCAGCACGCGACTTGAGTTCTTCTACAAGTGCCGCTGTTAGACTGTGTATATCATCGAAAAGGAAGCGTGGCGAAGCCTTAGCACAATGTCCTGAGCAGAAGCTATTTAGTTGTTGCAATGCCTCTTGTCATGAACCATCACGCCTTGAATACACCTTGAACTCAGTAAAACGAGCGACAATGCCAGACGGAGCACTGCTATCGGAATGACTGGACATCCTCAAAACAACAGTTCCCTCTGGAGAAAGGGAGTGAGGTCCCACTTTTTTAGAAACCGAGTTCAATGGCAAAATGTTCAGTCGCACACGCCATTCCGACCATGATATGTGAGCCGACTCAGACGCACGATAGTCCCCTATTTCTTCTGTGCAGTACAACAGAGTGTCGTACTTGCATCGCCGTTCTTAACAAAGACCATCATTAGGAAATGACATCGGTGCTCGAAACACCGTTGGAGAGTCACACGGCTCATCATTTTTGACTTAACGACATAATGGAATTCAACATCACTTCGAATCGGTATTTTATTTCCTTAAACTGTTTCCTTCACAACCATTTTCTCTGTACTTGTGTCTGCCGCATTGTAGCGGGCGGGCGGATGCTGCGGAAAAAGATAAAGAGGGCCGGCCTAGTAAAGGATCATCGCTGTCATGAGCTAGCGAATAAACAGGTATAATGAGCGTCCTGAGCAGCGGAATCGCCTTTGGCCCTGTTTCTTAACAACCAGTCCTTAACAACCAATTCTGCAGTCATCAACCCTACCTCAATCGCACTCCTTCACTTCGCTTCAGACTCTATTTATTGATTTATTTCCCACTACTCGCCAGGTTTGCGACAAGCAGGAATTGCAATACATAGTATTCGTATGCTACGAAAGAACCATCAGCACAAAAGTGCCGCTTGAAATTATGACTAACAGATTATATCCAACAGGAAAACAAGACAGGGGAGTAATATGGTGTACAAAGCAATAACCCGCTAATCAAGAAAACATCACTATATTCTTTGTGTGATTGTCGTCAGTAGACTGAAATAAAGACATAAGGAAGTAGTTCCTGCCTTTTCTGACATGAGGAAAGAGTGAATAATCTGGCACTATCGGTGTTGATGAATATGGGAGTGGCCATGAATTTTGCCCCTTTAGCTCTTCTCATTCGCTGTCTTGTCCTTGTCCTGCAGAAGTGCAGACGAAGCAACTAGCAAGGAGGGAGAGACCTCCTGCGAGTGCAGAGAGGATGCAGGCAGGCCAGTGAAGGAAGAGCAGGAGGAAGGAGCAACGGCAGCCCCCTCCGCTGTACCAACGCTGGAAATGGGGTTTGGAGCAGGAGGGCAGGCGGAGCGGCATACGACGGACTACTCTGGGGGGACGCATCTGGTGGTTGCGGCCCCCGTAGCGGCGCCGTCCATGGCACAAGGAAGCCTATCCCTGGTGGACTTCCAGGAGGTGGGGGGGGTGCCCAGTGGGCACTGCGGGACGGCCACCCCAGAGCTCACCCCCATCCGTGAGTGCGGCCTCCCTCCGACGTAATTTGATGTGTGTTCCTTTGGTGTAGGGCATGCTTTTGAGTAAGGAGAAATGTATGTCATTGGGGATTTTTGATCCACTGTGCAATGCCACAGCACAGGGAATTGCTTGCCCCCGCAACTCTCGCTCTGGCAGAGACTGTTGGACAGAAAAATAGGCCCGGATTTGTGCTCGGCGGATAATCCTGGAGGCAGCGCTTACGCTATGCTTCTTCCTCGCTTGTTGGTGCCGACGAAGGACAGTGGCAGAAGGGGGCGAATAGGTCTATTAGGAAAAGGCAATGATGCATAGAGTACTTCCGTCTCGTTAGCGTGCTGAATTATCCTGGTATAGATCTATTGATGATGCAGTTCGACAGGGGGTGTGCCGACGGTTTGTGGTAGCTAATCCGCGAAGCTGGCGGTATCGAGTGGTGCTTGCTTTTCTTAGTCACCAAATCGCAGGAAATGGCGTCACTGTAGGCTTTGATTGGTTGTCAGTTTGTTGACACTTTTCCTCGAGTGGGAAGATTGTTTCCTCGGCTGAGAGGGCAGTGGGGCTGGGAGGTGACGTGGTGTAGTCCGGATCAATGAGAGGGAAAACAGTCACCGCGAGTGGAGCGTGTCGGTGTTTGTGGCTGTGAGTTGGCACCATGTTCTTTGCCGATGTGTGTATGCTATGCTTCTTGGTGATCTGCGATATGATTGTCGGGGAGATGGCGATGGCGAGAAACGAAGGATGGTTGTGTACATGTGCGTCAGAATGAAGCGCTCTCGTCTCAATGCAGTGTTCCGATCACTTATTTTATGCACATAAAATAGACAGTTTCTGGACATCAGCTTTGTTCTCTTTGACTGCGCTAGCGGTACTCGGGTCATTGAAGGTAAACCAATTCAAGAACAGCAAATATACCAAGCATCAGACAATTATATCTTAATATCCCATCCTCTAATCCTCCTCCTGATATTTACGGGGCCTTTCAGAAGAGGCGGACAACTTCGCCTGCCCTCTCCCCAGTCTGTGAGTCTGGTAATGGTGAAAGCTTGTGGTGCATTGCTTCTCCTCTCTCCCCTTTTTAGATGCAAAGCAGCTCATGGCCGATCCTGTTCCCTCCGCCGTTGTGTGGGCGCCGTTGTGCGGCGTCCACACACCCAGTGCGCATGCTTGGCCAGGCGCCACTGATGATGATTGTGGTAGCTTGCCCCTAGGGATTGGCGAACCAAAGGATCCATCACGAGATAGCTTCGCGTTCAACCACCATCGTCATCTTCCCAATAGGGGAATACAGAGTACCACACCCCCACTGCGCATGCCTGGTCAGGCACCACTGATAATGATTGCTGCAGGATGATCCTAGGGACTGGCCAACCAAAGAATCCATCAGGAGATAGCTTCGCGTTCAACCACCGTCGTCATCTTCCTATACGGGGAACCCTGAGTAGTAAACGAGGCATTCCTCCTCTCTTCTCTGACGCTCCTCTCCTCTCCGGCATTCCTCCTCTTCGAAGCTCCTCTCCGGGATTGCGCAACAAATAGCAACACCTGCAGCTTAACGCGCGATAATGCGAAGGAGCTTAGGACTAGATACGTGACGGCGGCCGCAGCTTACTCCGCTGGGGGCGCCACTGTAGCTCCGCCGTATAAATGACAAGCGTGCGCTACGCTCCCCTTATTCTCCTCCCAAAACGGCGTGATCGAACTGAAATCAAATTGGAACTTCAGTCGACCCTATGGCTGCTTTGTATACTACTCAGGGTTCCCCTACGGGAAGCTGGTGAAATTTGTTTTTTTCCTGGCAGCAGCAAAGACCTCTTTTGTGTAATCTTGCCTAAACCATCCGGCCGTGTGTAGTGGTGCTTGTGGGTGGCATCACCATCTTTCTCGCTTGTTGGCGGAGTTCTCATAAGCAGTTGACAGGGGGAAAGCGATTCCTACGTTTCAACTTTTCCCTACCCCCTGTCTTGTCCGGCATAACGGTGGGGCAGTGCGGGTGCTCAAGTCCATGTGCGCTTTCCTTCTTCCTTTCTAGACCACCTGGGTCGCCTGGACGGGAAGGTACTGTCGGCGGTGGCAGAGAAGGAGGCCCTGAAAACCGATACTCTGCGCACACCCTCCAAGGACTGCGCACACCTGGCTGAGGTTAGCAGGGGCCGTCTCTGTGCAAATGTGCGCCTGCTGTATTCAATCTGCATGTGCTGAGGGGGGTACTGCATTTCAAAAAGGATAGCTTGACCAGGTCTTCTGGGGATGGAAACCCATGCTTCGTAGCTGCTTCTGTGATGAAGGTTAAAAAGGAAACAGGACACATTGCTTTCCTCCGTCAGAAGCATAGCGCATACATAATCTGTCATATTGAGAATTGTTGCTAGAGTTTCTGCTCATTCTTCTCCCTAATCCCTGGCGTAGCCATGTGTGCCATTAGTTACTATAGAGTAGATTGTTTGCCTCTTCCCTTCCATCACATATACAGTAGTTCGGTCTTTTTGGTACACAATAGTTCTCCAAAAGTGCTGAGTAACTGATTGATCAACACATTCGTGATTAGTGCCCTATACATGTAGGCGCTATTATGAATCAGGGACAGTAGTTCTGTTGTTACAGCAGATTACCCTCCAGATACGGCCTGTGGGTTCTAATTTCTAGTGTCGCTTTGAGGCAAGTGACACAAACTCTGATATAATCTTCTTCCATATTCTGGACTGCACAGTGACATAAGATCTGTGTGCCAAACCGTGAAAAACAACTTAGCGATCAGCAAATGGGGCTGTTACTGCAAGGGTTAAATTGTGGTGTCAGAACCCAAGTGTTCTGGGTTTGTGCCACACAGATGACCCACCACTTTGTTTCTCAAGTTTTCAATAAATGAATGCACACAATGCTGGAAAGAAATTTCCTACCCCACGGCTCCTTTTGTGCAAGAAACGTGGCAACCACGATTGCGTGGCATGTTTCACACCTCGGTTGAGCAATGCAGCCCAGTCGAACTTAATCTTTAACCTTCCACTAGGGTACTCTTCGTAGCTCATGTGCATCATTAGCTTAGGGAACTCAAACTTGCGTGGAACGAATTCGTTTGGCCTTATGGAACACCCTTTCGGTGCTGCCATTGGCCACTGGGAAGGCATGCCTTTGAGTGGTACCTTACTCTCTTTCACTGCTACAACTAGAAACAATTGTTGCTACTGTAGAAATTTGTTCCCGTGCTTGAAATCATTAGGTCAGATTAGATCTCGGTTTTATGTTGCAGTCTGCTTATCTTTATTGCGGGGCCGCGGAGAAAAACTTAGGGTGGCAAGACCTAAATAGGGGATTATTTTAGGACATAACAGATTTCTGTGAAGGATTCGCAAAGTTCGCAATATGTCAAAGGGCTTTGACTGCATTTTTACCCGCCAAACAGAGGTGACGAGAGGTGATGCCCATTGTGCGATTATCGGAAAATATAACGTAAAGGCGCTCAATCACTGCGTGTGTTCAATGCGCAAGCAACCACAGTGCTTAAAAATTATCAACGTATCAATTGCATCTTTGCGAGGTTGATGCGTTTAGAAAGAAGGCAATGCCTTGTATAGCAGAAAGCGTTGGGAGTGATTAGGAAACAAATGGCTTCCAACCGACGCTGTGAAGGGGGTTGGAAAGTAGAGCTTTAAACGACACCCACGACAATTGCCCATGCGACTTCGCTTGAATTAACACACGTGAAACGAGTGAAAGAGTGAAACGTGAGATTCTGCCAGCCGTTACCTGGAATTCGCGGGGGCAGCGTCCAGAACGCTGCAGCAGCGTCCAGAATGCAGCAGCATCGTCGGCAACGGCCGGGCTATAGGGACCGGGCGGCGTTGTATTGCATTACCGTCGCCGCCGCTGTGTCGAACCGCTCGTCAGTGGAATGCTAGTGGCGGTCAGCGCAGCGTAGTTGTACAATGCTTGCTGTCATTCTGCTGCGGTGTGGTTGGCAAAGTGTGAATAACCACAAGGACTTCTTTGAGATTGGTAAATCCTGAAAGTGACGGGACCTTTACGACGCATGCCACGTGTATTATTTACGCCGATACTCAGTAATTACGATTCGCAGACGACGCTGAATGCACTTAGCTGGAAGTCAAGGTGGAAGGTTAAGTCCGTTCCTTCGTGCAAATCTTTCATGCCTGCATGCAGTTTGGCGTATCGAGGAATACATTGCAGGTAAATACTGCTGCAAATCCGGTGTGTGGAGCCGATACAGGGATTCTGCTGCGCTGTTTTTTGGCAATTGATGACGAGATGGCGTCGTGCACACGCAAAAGACAAAATCGGGGTGGTGCCTACTCAGATTTACCCCAAAACAGAGATTGTGATAGACGACGCTCCGTAACTTTCTTAACTACGGTAGAAACGTGTTTACTTTCACAGAAATGTTTTTACTACACCCATTGGGAATCGTGTGCAGAAACAATACCGCATCATAGTAGAACGTCATTGGTTGTGGAAAAGCATTGCTTTATATGGGTTGCAATGATTGTTGGCTAGTTGGTAATGGTTTTGCAGAAAACAATGCCTGCGTGGCTGAATTAGAATAGACGTGAGGGCACCGAAAACCTGCGGTGAGTTTCACAACCGATTCATGCGGTCGAGTTTTACCAGCTTCGACCTACGCTTGAAAAATGAAGCACTGTCTAACGATGGTGACGGTTTATCACAAAGCGTTCTCGCGTGGGTTTCCTTTGTTACCTACTGCATTTAAACGTTGACTAGTGAAGCTTTGAATTTGACTAGGAACATTTTTGTCTTCTGATCGCAGCGTCTTTGACTTTGACCCTTTCGCATTCTGTTTCGCACGAAGAAAGCTGCGCGTTAAACCGCTGTCATCGTTAGGCGGAGGGCTGAATAATTTTGCTGCAGACTTGGCACTTTCGTGACCCCTCTCCATATCCTAACTGCTTCCAGCGTGTAGAAAATGCGTCTGTGCTGGAGGACTAGGCCTGATGCACCCCTATTTGAGGGAACAAGTAGCGCGTTTTTTTTTCGCGGGGCATTAGACGATTTTTAGGCACTCGGCCAAGAATACATTAAGAACAAAAAAAAACATAAGCACGTGTGTTACCCATCGGTGCCAGCTTTTATTCTCCCTCAGGAGGTAAAATGGGAAGGGCAGGGGGAGTGGTATGTAGCTTGTGCTGTTGGGTGGTTGAATAACATTGGCTCTTGATAAAAGGACCACTACAAACTTAGGAGTTCGGCCGGAGCTCTCAGGCTCCAATACTGTCACTGAAGAAAACGAAGGCACAAAGCTAACGGTTACAGAAAGAAAGTGTAAACTGCGGCCACGTTTCTATGACCACACGGTAATCGATCTCGTACGTAAGTGCCTTCCTCTTCAAAGCACACGTATCGAGGTATCCCACCGTTAGGGCTGGCGAGCAAACCGCAGCCATTGAAACCAGTGAAGATAATTTAAATTGGTATAAATATATACTAACAGTAATACTCTTATTCCTACTGAGATTGAGCAAAGCCAGGTGTAGAGCGCCGCAAAAGCGCTCATGTCAATGTAGCCCGCTCCCAAACTTAGAAGCGCCCTGTAAGTTTACGCAGCCGTTAGTGCTTTTAAGGAGAAATAAAAAATAATAATAGTAGTTTTATTCGTACTCCGAGCAGGTGAAGCCAAGCGTGGATCGCTGCGAAACATGCGGATGTTATTAGCCCGTACCCAACTTTAGACGCGTCCGAAAAAACTACGGGGATGTTAAGCACCTAGGAGCCCAACACATCTGTCCAGACTTCACTTCACCGGGCATATCCGCTCACACCACCACCAATACATTGAAAGCACCGAAGAAAATAGGGCAAACATAACTGAAGGCTGCGTAGTCCAATGCACCGGCTCATTCACTAACAACGAGAGCGCCGAGTGGTGGCGCCACCCGTCCAGCTGCACGGTCCCATAGCGGCGGACGCCAACGCTGTAGCCCGGCTGCATGTATGATTCTTTCTCCCGGCTGTGAGTAGGGACAAAGAAAACAGAGAGCATCGTCTTGCGAAGGGTGAGCAAGCTGAACTTGGCCATCCTTATGTGCTATCGTGAAGCTACACCACCGCGCGACACAAGCGCAGACACCGAAACAATCCGGCATGGGAGCTTAGTAGTTCCCACTTATACCAATTTAAACAAGGTATTTTAGAAAGTTGGAGAATTGCAAGAGAGCTTAGGGAACTTTTACAATCGCTATTTATCGGAATCAGTTTCAACTTTCGCCTTTTGTACTATCTCATAAAACACAACCGAATTGGTATTCATCAATTTAGAAAACCTATTATTATTAGTGGTAAGCATAGCTCAAAATGTAGCGTTTCTCTTGCGTCCAGATGTCTGCATGTGGTCTTTACTTTTTTCCCCGCCCTGCAAACCAATCATTGACGTATCTTTGCCTTACGACAACTTAATTCCGTTGAGTGCGGGCTACCCGGATGTGCTGTCGAACAAGTTAATCAACCCGTGCGAAGGAAGCTCGCAATGGTCGCGAAACTACGCCACAACAGGCCCCAAACTACCGCCCCTAAAGCATACGACAAAGCAGTACCGCCGACGCGGCAGCTGGTGAGCAGGCAAGTCCGCGCCTGGACGCTGGGTAAATTCGCCGCGCCATCTACACTGTGCTCCGTGAGTGAAACCCTCCGCACCCTCACCTCCGAAACCGACTCCGCCGCGTTGGGAGTTTATTGGCCCCCACGCATGTTGAAAGATTTGCTAGTCTCCCGTCCGGCTGCCGCGAAGGGGGCTCCTCCATGATGCACGCAGCGGTGGCCCTGCAGGCAATCGGAGCGCTGTGGGCCAGTCCGGCGCGGAGAGCAGTGCGGCGGACGGCGCTCTGCTGCGCTGCCTTCATGGGTCTCGGTGTTTTCAGCCGATTTTAACTGTGTGTTTTCGTCCTCTTCCCTTTTTTGTCTACAGAACAGATTAGGCAAATAAATTGATTCGTGCGAATACAAATATTTTTTTACCGAAGTGAGAATTGATGGGAGTATGTTTTCGTGTATTACGAAGGGAATCCGGTCGCTGCGTTGTCCTCTATACCATCTTCCGGGCAGAAAAAAGCTTCCACACATACTCAAGGGCATCGGAAACACTCTCGTCACGGCCTCTTGTTCTAACTGGGGCACTTTACGCGGAATTTCGACTTGTTACATTACGAAGAGGAGTTTGTGTGTATACCAACTGCCATGGATATGTAAACGCGTGAAAACATTTGTGTGGTGTGTGGGCGCTTCGGAAATTCTTTTGTGATGCTGTGGAACCTTCCTTAGTTTTTTCATTTTCCTGCTCATTTTTATTACCCTAAAGGCCCTTGCATACAGGGGGGGAACAAGAGATTTGCACAATACACTCTAAGAAGCAGAATGTAGATTCACTAAAAGTGTTAAAACAGTACACAATACTTCTCTCTGTTTGGGTGTCAAATAAATGCTCTGAAGCTTGAACGGGATCTGACTAGTTCGCCTCGTTCATTATTTTTGCCCCGTCGCATGTTTTCTCAGCCTCCCCAGTTCGTAATATGGGCTAAATGTTATTGCCGAATAAAAATATTCCGTGTGTACACATTGATACGATTTTTGCCTCTTCCGTTAAGATGTAGAAAGTGGGTACTATAAAACCTTTGAATTTGCGCGAATAAATTTTTTTAATTCCACGATTATCAAAATTCGCTAACTTAAGGAATACGCGCAACCTATTTTCTATAAAAGTATGCTGCAAAACGGTAACTGCGCTTGCATTATTCATTGCACAGATCTTTATTTTGATTGCCCGCATACTCGGAGTGAATCGCACTACGCAAGCGGGGAAAGCAACAAGGGATATTATTTGGGCTATGGCCCATCACTTTATTTGCGGCCACAACAGCGAATACTTCTGTTCGGGCCAATAATTTTATTAACGGCTGTATAAAGGAGGAGCAGGAGGAATAAACTTTATGCGAGCCTTAGGTGCTGCTGTCTGGGCACCCGCCTGGTGGGGGGTTTCCTCTAGTCCTGGGTACCCTGGCCTGCACTGGCCACCCGGGCCCTCTCTACCAGGCTACGCTGGGAGGAGAGGTCGGAGCTGGTCAGTTGTGCCACAAACTGCTCGTAAGTAGGTTGGGAATTGGGAGTAAGGGACGGGGTTTGTTGACACCCCGATACCAGATGGTATAGGGTGCCAGGAAGGGGGCAGTATTTGCAAGATGCGGGGTAGAAGGTGGGGTACATTGCATGGAAAGGTATTGTGTGGGTAAAGGTTTGTTTGTAGTCGCCGGAGTATTGTACCTTCGGTTCTAGATAGGTGTGGGTGGGGTGCTGGGTATTGTTGGCGCCCATGCCGGTAGTGGGCGAGTATAAAAAGAGAACTTTTTGGGGCCTATTTAGTCCAGTGACCATATTCCTTGCTTTGCTCCACCTTCGAGTTATTTAGAAATGGATCAAAGCATTTCACTAAAGCTTTTTCCCCCTTTTTTTAGAGATAGCCTGGTCGGCAACATATCGACCACCTTCAATGCATGACCTTCGGCGATAACGCAGTAGTGTTCAGATTTAATTGGAACAAACACTGTACTGTATGTGGTGCCACCGGGCCCTGTTTGAACGTGGTCTCACTTTCTCAATGTTGCGCCAAAGAAGGGTTCCAGTGGCGGTAGTGAAACGGCTACTCTCGTTGCAGCGATTTCATCCTTCAGCCTCACTCGCGAAGGTCAGCGGCCACAAATAGGCTCCGTAGCCCCATTCGCGAGAACTCCGCGAGCAATATAAAGAGCCTAATGATAGTTCTATCGCAGCTTAAAATCGGAGCTGATGTACCTCGTGCCACTGGATTTTACCGCTATAATGGGTGACAGACACGGAACGCGCCCGCTCTCCGCGGCAGTAGCGCGCGGCGCAGACGGGCCGGTGGCCGCTCTCGCTCCAACCGCTGCGGAACTCCAATTGCTCGCAGCGCCCTCTGCGCAGAGCTGTGGGTGCATCAGCGGTGAGGACAAGCCTTTCCATGGAGAAGACACGCGGACGGCAGACTACCAAATATTTCTAGGAACCATAGTTCGGTGGTAGAGGAAGAAATCGTTGCTTTAAAACTGGTGGTTCTAGCAGGGAATCGACAGGGCAAATTTTAAAAATAGAGTTGCTTCCTGATGTGGGGAATAAGGCTCAGGTGTTGTTGGGGCACATCATTGCAGAGTGTTCCGGTCTGCCCGCCTTCCAGTTTTGTTGGCCACGCTTCTAGTTATATAGTTTTCTCAGCGGTCACCTTTCAGTATCATTGTGAAGTCGAAAACATTGCCCGGGGAAGGACGCGACAAACGAGGAACGTCAATCCGCTAAGCTGATGTTCCCTTTCTTAGCAGGCCGTATATATATATCTATATGTGTATATATATATGTATATATATATATATATTGTAAAGGAGATACTCGACGTTCCTATAGAACGATCGGTTTGTTTATTCGTGGGCGAGGCGTCAACGCAGGAGGAGCGAACCGAACCGACCAGCTTTACGCGAGGCTGAGCATGAACGAGAGCGTCCTCTTCCTCGTCGCCATCCGGCGCATACCCACATATGGCGATTTGCCCGTTATCGCTTAAGCCCGTCACATTTCCATGTAAGCTACATACATACTTGCTACAATACCCCCGTCGGAAAGGGGAAGCCATCCTGGCGACCTAAGGCGTACACGATACGAACGGGTCATAGTAGGGCTTTAGCCGCGCAACATGAACTGTCTCACGCCCCCGACGGCGGCGGTCTGAAGTGGCCGTTAAAGGTTCAACAACGTATTTGACGGGGGATGTTCGCTCCACAACCCGGTAGGGGCCGTGGTATTGCGACACAAATTTCGGCGACAGTCCGGGAGTCGGGCACGGTACGTAGAGCAACACGAGTGATCCGTTCTGGAAAGTTGGAGCTGTGACAGAAACATCGTGACGTGCTTTCTGGCGCTGCTGGTCTTCCGATGTGAATCGGCGATCAAGCTGGCGACATTCCTCGGCGCGCCGAGCGACGTCTGAAACTGGCATAAATTCGGAGGCGTCAGGTCGGTATGGCAGTATAGTGTCCAGCATGCATGAAGGCTCACGGCCGTAGAGCAAAAAGAACGGCGAAAATTATGTGGTCGTCTGCTTAGCTGTGTTGTAAGCATACGTCACGAAAGGAAGAACGAGGTCCCAATTGGAATGGTCCGAGGAAATGTACATTGCGATCATATACCCCAGTGTGCGGTTGAACCGCTCCGTCAGACCATTTGTCTGTGGGTGGTATGATGTGCTTTTGCGGTGGACAACGTTGCATTCAGCTAGAAGGGTCTCCACGACGTCGGATAAAAACGCGCGACCTCGATCACTGAGTAGCTCGCGAGGAGCACCGTGGCGGAGAATGAACCGCTGAAGGAGAAAGGACGCTACTTCTCGAGCCGTGGCCGCCGGTAGAGCAGCTGTTTCAGCATAACGCGTTAGATGATCAACGGCGACGATGATCCAGTGGTTACCGGCAGCTGTGTTGGGAAGTGGGCCGTAGAGATCAATGGCCACTCTGTCGAAGGGACCCGCTGGACAGGGCAACGGCTGAAGTGGAGCGCTGGTGTGCTGCGGAGGAGTCTTGCGCCGTTGACAGTCTGGGCAAGATTTAACAAACTTCTTCACAAAGGTATACATCCCCCGCCAGTAGTAGCGAAGTTAAGGCGCTCGTACGTTTTCAGAACCCCAGCGTGAGCACACTGCGCGTCATCGTGAAAGGAAGAGCAAATTTCCTTGCGTAGGTGGCCAGGAATCACCAGGAGCCATTTTTGACCATCGTTGTGGTAGTTGCGGCGGTATAGGAGTTCGTCACAAACGGTGCAGTGGGCAGCTTGTCGGCGGAGTGATCGTGGAGCAGCGTTTGCCAGCGGGCGTGAAAGATACTCGAGAATCGAGGTGATCCACGGGTCCTTACGCTGCTCAGCAGCCATGTCCGCTATGGCGAGAGGCGCCAGGATGTTATCTGCCGTCGACAAGCTCGCGACGTCCGATGGAAGCGGGGAGCGAGAAAGGGCGTCAGCGTCGTTATGCTTGCGTCCTGACCGGTACACAACACGGATATCATACTCTTGAAGGTGGAGGGCCCAGCGGGCGAGGCGACCGGAGGGATCCTTTAGTGAAGACAACCAACAAAGAGCATGATGATCCGTCATGACTTCGAACGGGCGTCCGTACAGGTAGGGGCGAAACTTGGTGATGGGCCAAACGATAGCGAAACATTCCTTCTCTGTTACAGAGTAGTTCGTTTCCGCCTTCGTCAATGTGCGACTCGCATAACTGACTACATATTCCTCATAGCCGTCCAGTCGTTGGGCGAGGACTGCGCCTAATCCCACACCGCTGGCATCGGTGTGGAGTTCGGTTGGTGCGCGTGGATCGAAATGTCTGAGTATGGGTGGCGACGTAAGGAGGCGGTGTAGCCTCAGAAAAGTGTTTTCGCAATCAGAGGACCACTCTGAAATTTCCCCACTCCCACCGAGAAGTTGCGTGTGGGGAACAATGATAGAGGCAAAGTTCCGTACAAAGCGCCGGAAATAGGAGCAGAGGCCGATAAAGCTTCGCAGGTCCTTCATTGTAGTCGGCTTTGGGAACTGCGCCACGGCACGGAGCTTCGCTGGATCCGGGAGGATGCCGTCTTTTGAAGCCACATGGCCCAAAATGGTGAGTTTCTGAGAAGCGAAGCGGCACTTTTTAAGGTTCAGCTGCAAACCGGCGGAAGTAGGGCATTTCAATACTTGTTCCAGTCGTGTTAGGTGGGTCGTAAAATCTGGTGAGAACACGACGATGTCGTCTAGGTAGCAAAGGCACATTTTCCATTTCAGACCACGTAATACGTTGTCTATGATTCGTTCGAATGTCGCGGGCGCGTTACAGAGTCCGAATGCATGACATTGAACTCGTAGAGTCCATCTGGTGTTACGAATGCTGTTTTAGAACGATCCGCGTTGGCCATGGGCACTTGCCAGTAGCCGGACCTCAAATCCAATGATGAGAAGTACTCGGCCCCTTGCAAGCTGTCAAGAGCGTCATCAATGCGGGGCAGCGGGTAAACGTCCTTGCGAGTTATTTTGTTGAGACGTCTATAATCCACGCAGAACCGGATAGATCCATCTTTTTTCTTTACAAGGACCACAGGAAAAGCCCAAGGACTCATCGATGGTCGAATGACATCGTGTTTTAGCATGTCCTCCACGTGTTCCTCAATGACACGACGGTCGGTGGAGGACACACGATACGGTCGCTGTCGCAATGGTGCGTGGGTGGCAGTGTCGATCTGATGCGAAACAGTTGACGTGCGGCCCAAAGGAGTGTGATGACAGTCGACTGACATACTGAAGCGTCGTAGAATGGTCAATAGTTGGTCACGTTGGGTCGAAGTAAGGGCGTCGTCGATAGCGTTGAGACACATAGTCGCATCAGGCGAGATATCACCTAAGCAACCGGAGCTAAGCGCGGTAATATCGACGGGAGAAACGTCTCCGGCTACGTCGATAAGAACAAAAGGGCCAATTTCTTCTGTAAGGCCAACGCATTGACTGCGAAAGAGTTTGATGGGGCACGGATAAGGGTTTGAGACAGGCACAAATCAGGAACCGGATTTGATGTCGAGGACAGCGAACGGCAGTGGAAAGGATTTGCGTAGCGAAAAGAGTCCAGAAGGAGCAAATATGACTGTGGCGTCCCAAACACTGCTGCACGACAACGGCACAAGCACAGATGAATCCGGTGGAATATCCGTGTCGTCAGCAACAAGCAACTTTGCGGCGCCTTTCTCGCAATCGTTTTCAAGTGCCGGAAACAGCTCTACTTCAGCGCGCGCGCAGTCAATGATGGCGTGATGGCGCGACAAGAAGTCCCATCCTATAATGATATTGTGAGAGCAAGACGACAGGACGATGAGCTCGATGATGTAAACGAACCCTTGAATTGTAACACGAGCGGTGCATGCGGCCAGCGGTTCCACGGGTTGCGCATTAGTGGTGCGCAGAATAACAGCATATATTGGTGTCGTCACCTTTCGTAACGATCGGCAGAATTTGTCGTCAATAACAAAAACCGCAGCTCCAGTATCAATGAGCGCCAGGGTAGCAACACCATCAACATACAATTTGATTAAATTAGGCGGCGAAGAAGGAGGACTTTGGCATTTCGACGGTGACGCAGTTTTGGCTCCGAAACTGCGGCGTCTACTTTTCCGTCTGACTAGTCGTAGGGCGACGGCGCATCGGAGAGAGTGAGCGGCGTCGTGGAGACTGCGAGCGGCGGCTGGCGAAGTCACGGTCATCGGACGAGATAGGTGTCGTCGGAAACGGGGCTGGGGCTTGCGTCATGGGCGGTGAGGGCGCATAGGGAAAGGACCACGATGAGTTGCGCGCACCCGTCATGCCACGGCGACAGTAGCGTGCCACATGTCCCGCAATCCCACACGAATAGCAGATGGGGCGATTATCGGACGTGCGCCAAGGATTCGCGATTGTAGACGCTGGATGCGGATTGACACGCATTGACCGGACGCGTTGAACCGCGGCAGTGGCATGACACCCAAGGCTTGCGGCAGGCGCAAAGAGGGGTCCCGGCATGGTTCCAGTGAAGGGTTGTGCCACGGTCTCGGAATAGGTGAAAGGCCTATGTGGCACTGGGTCGACGAAGGCCAGAGGAGCTGCCATCGTAGTTTCAGGCGTTATGTCGGCGTATACCACTGGAGCTACCGCGGAATTCGGCGGTCAAGTGCTTGGAAGTGCGTCAGCCACTTGTTGTTGTATAACGCTCCTTAGGGTTGGGGCTAAATCCTATTGAGGCGGATTCGCTACGTCGCTAACGAGGGAAAGCTGACGAGCCACTTCTTCGCGGACAAACTGCTGAATCCGGGCGAAGAGGACACCCCTATCATCAGAGGCTAAGCTGCAAATCGAATGGCCTTGTTCTGCTGGTTTACGGGTGAGAGCCCTCTCTCTGCAGAGTTCATCGAACTCTTGGCAAGCGTTGATGAATTCAGCAACAGTGAGGGGGTTTTTTGCGAGCAACATTTGGAAGGCATCGTCGTTTATGCCTTTAAGCATATGCTTTATCTTCCCCTCTTCGGTCATAGCACTATCTGCCCTTTTACACAAGTCAAAGATGTCCTCGATGTAAGATGTAAAGGTTTCGTTCGTGCGCTGAGCGCGTTCGCGCAGACACTGTTCAGCCCGCAGTTTCCGAACTGCTGGGCGCCCGAACACTTTGGCAAAGTCGGTCTTGAAGTCTGACCATGTGCGGAGATCAGACTCTTGGTTCTTATACCACGTCTCTGCAACACCGGTAAGGGAGAGACTGACATTGTTCTGCTTCAGTTTATCGTCCCAGTTGTTATGGTTGCACACCCGTTCTAAGGTGGTGAGCCAGTCCTCAGCGTCCTGATCATCAGTGCCGTTGAAGAAGGAGGGATACCGTTGACGTACCGTGTCAGGGCAGATGATCGGTGCCACAAGAGGTGTGGACTCGTGGTGGTTACCGTGAGACATCCTCGAGGGAAGTGTCCGACTGCGCAGCTCCAGGATAGACAGATGGGGACCGGAGCAGGGCCGCAACCTCCACCAAAAATTGTAAAGGAGATACTCGACGTTCCTGTAGAAGGATCGGCTCGTTTATTCGTGGGCGAGGCGTCAACGCAGGAGGAGCGAACCGAACCGACCAGCTTTACGCGAGGCTGAGCATGAACGAGAGCGTCCTCTTCCTCGTCGCCATCCGGCGCATACCCACATATTTGCCCGTTATAGCTTAAGCCCGTCACATTTCCATGTAAGCTACATACATAGTCGCTGCAATATATTTATAAATAAATAAATATATATATATATATACTACGTCAGAAGATGATGCAATGGACCCGGTGAAAATACCGTAGAGCGAACAGACGAACGGGTAACAAACAAACTTTATTGACGTTTCGGCCTGGGACCGGCCTGGGACGAAGGTCTGTCCCAGGCCGAAACGTCATTAAAGTTTGTTTGTTACCCGTTCGTCTGTTGGCTCTACGGTATATATATACATATATATATATATATATATATAAGGTTAACTGTACGATAAAGAAATCACATTGAAAAACTTAACAATGTTGTAGAGCTTCGACCGGGGGACGGTCTTTTTGAAAGATACAAATAGTTCAGATCAGTTCGTTTTAAATACACTGCACTCATGGGTGGGACAAGATCTATCAAGCAAAGCCGTAGGCTCTATATATATATATATATATATATATATATATATATATATATATATATATATATATATATATATATATATATATATAAAGATATATAGCGAATCAGAAATAGGGGAATGCGGGGCTCAGTGAATTAACACAGAATAAGGGTTGGCAGTCAAGAAAACCTCGGAAAGCAAGGGGGGAATTCGTTTGGTCATAGAAAAGGATGAAGAAATTTTTTGAGTAAGAAAAAAAGTTGTGACAAAATTCCCTCCGGGTGGGATCCGAACCCACGACCTCCAGAATAACGGTCTGATATTCTGGTCCAATGCGCCACCTGCGGGGCTGTTTCCCGACCACCTTCTCGGGTATTTATATTAGGGTGTTTGTTGTTTCCTGCACTTGGGGGCGGTAGCCAGCGCCACTCGTACTACTTGGGGTGAAGGGGACCTTTTTTTAAACCCCAGGGTCCTCATTCGAGTGTCTACGACATGTCAAGTGGTCGAACAGTGTTGAACCCTCTTAAGCTACCTTTGACACCAAGACTGCCAGAACAGAGGCCCTCGCTATGCAAGTAGCTATTCAGAAATAGGAATTAAGGGGCTCACGGAATTAAGACAGAATCATGGTTGGCAGTCAAGAACACCTCGGAAAGCAAAGGTGGGAATGCGTTATGTCATAGAAAGTCATGAAGAATTTTTTTGAGTCAGAAAGAAAGTGGTTAAAAAATTCCCGCCAGGTGGGTTCCGAACCCACCGCCTCCAGAATGCCGGTCTGGTACGATAACCACTACGGTATTGGTGGGGATGTTTCCCCACCACTTTCGCGGCTCTTTTTGTTAAGGTATTGTTTGTTTCCTGCCCTTAGGGGTGGTAGCCAGCGCCACTCTGACTACTCGGGGTGAAGGGGACCTTCTTTGTAGCCCCCGGGCCGTGATTCGAGTGTCTACGACATGTCGAGAGTAGTCAACCAGTGTTGAACTCTCGTAAGCTACCTTTGGCACCAAGATTGCCAGAACAGAGGCCCTGGCTATGCAAGTAGGGAATCAGAAATAGGAAATGAGGGCCTCAGTGTACTAAGACAGGATAAGGGTTGGCAGTCAAGAAAACCTTGGAAAGCAAAGGGGGGAATCCGTGAGGTCATAGAAAGAGATGAAGAATTTTTGAGTCAGAAAGAAAGTGGTGAAAAAATGCACGGTGGGTGGGATCTGAACCCACTACCTACAGAATACCGGTCTGGGGAGATAAGCGCTATGCTACCCCTGGGGCTGTTTCCCCACCACTTTATGAGGTATTTATGTTAAGGTATATTTTGTTTTCTGCATTTGGGGGTGGTAGCCCGCTTGACTCGGACTATTCGGGGTGAAGGGGACTTTCTTTTTAGCCCCTGAGCCGTGACTCGTGTGTCGCTACATGAGTAGCTACACTCGATTCGGTATATGTATAGCGAGAGCCTTTGTTCTGGCAGTCTTGGTGCCAAAAGTAGCTAAGAGGATTCAAAGGTGGTCGACCACTCTCGAAATGTCGTAGACACTCGATTCATGGCCCGGTGGTTAAAAAGAAGGTCTTCTTCAACCCGAGAAGTCGGAGTGACGCTGGCTACCGCCCCCAAGCACAGGAAAAAATTACATTGACATAAATACCCCAGAAAGTGGAGGGGAAAAATACCCCCGCCGGTAGCGTAGTGGTTATCGCACCGGACTGGTATTCTGGAGGTCGTGGGTTCGGATCCCACCTGGCGGGCATTTTTTCCTGCACTTTCTTTCTTTCTAAATTCTTTATCTGTTTCAATGATCTACCATATCCTCCTCTTTACTTTCCGAGGTTTTCATGACTTCCAACCCTTATTTCTGTCGTATTTTCAACGAGCCCCTCATTTCCTATTCTGATTCGCTATATATATAGTCCCGGCCCGGGTCATGGCCCGGAGTTTAAAAAGAAGGTCCCCTTCACCCGGAGTAGTCCGAGTGGCACTGGATACCACTCCCAAGTGCAGGAAACAAAAATACCTTAACATAAAATACCCGAGAAAGTGCTTGGGAAACAGCCACGCCGGTAGCGTGGTTATCGCACCAGACCGGTATTCTGGAGTTCGTGGGTTCGGATCCCACCCGGCGGGCATTTTTCACCACGTTTTTTTCGACTCAAAAAATTCTTCATCTCTTTCTATGACCCACCACAACCTGCCCTTTGCTTTCCGAGGTTTTCTTGACTTCCAACCCTTATTTTCTGTCTTATTTCACGGAGCCTCTCATTTCCGATTTTCTGATTCGCTACACGCTTAGCGAGGGCCTCTGTTCTGGCAGTCTTGGTGCCAAAGGAAGCTTAAGAGGATTTAACGCTGGTCGACCACTCTCGACATGTCGTAGACGCTCGAGTCACGGCCCGGGGGTTAAAAAGAAGGACCCCTTCACCCCGAGTAGTCCGAGTGGCGCTGGCTACCACCCCCAAGTGCAGGAAACAAAAATACCTTAACATTAAATACCCGATAAAGTGCTGGGGAAACAGCCCCGCCGGTAGCGTAGTGGTTATCGCACCAGACATGTTCTGGAGTTCGTGGGTTCGGATCCCACCCGGCGGGCATTTTTCACCGCGTTTTTTTTCGACTCAAAAAATTCTTCATCTCTTTCTATGACCCACCACAACCTCCCCTTTGCTTTCCGAGGTTTTCTTGACTGCCAACCCTGATTTTCTATATATATATATATATGTATATATATATATATATATATATATATACATACATATATATATATATATATATATATATATATATATATATATATATATATATATATATATATATATATATATATATATATATATCACTTAAAAGGTGAACACACCAGCGACTGTGAATAGATTGGCCCAATCAGGAGCTTTGAAGAGCTAATGTGCCCCGTTGCAAAATTTATAAAACTGCAAATTATAAAAGTAAAACTGGTATGATAATGGCTGACCCCTGAACATGATGGCAATTGTGTAGGACAGGTGCATACCATCCGCGTAGGACCCTGCTTCTAGAGAGGATTTAGTGTGTTCCGGCCTTATGGCTAACGTATATCACGCGGAAATAGATAACAACTTTACGCAAACACGGTATAGCAGAAAAAAACCCAGTCGGAGCCATTCCGGCCAAAAGACAAACGAAAACTAAAGCAAAAAATACGAGCAAGTACAATATAAATACAGAGGTATCATTTTTCATTTCATTTGATATTTATTAGATAATTTTCCGCATTCCAAATATGCAACAACATGTTGGGTAATATCTGAATCTAGTTGAGGACCAGATAAAGATAGATAGCAGGGAAAACAAAATTAACTATTCAGAGAAACAAGTACAATACTTAGTGTATGCAGAGTGTGTAAACACATTAGGCAAAGGCACTCATAAGCCGCGAGTGAAGAAAATAAACCCCAATATCAGTCAATCCAGTGAAAACAAAATATACACTGTTACACATTTGTATCTTATGACGACGTTCAGTGTTTAATAAAAAATACTTTACAGTACCCTTTTCTTCAATAAATACATTCAGCGTGTATGTAGACACAGATACACGTCTACATGTACAGACCTAAGAGCCACAAAAACAGAGTACACAGCAACACAAACCTCGATGCATATCTGCAGGAATAGCCGCTTAAGAGATCGGAACCATACAATTAAAGTTAACCTAAACCTTTTCCAGAAGTGTATTTTCACGCAGCAACCTGGTGCCTGTCCACGATGCCTTCTTGCCATTTATATCGGTGCTTCCTTCAGCCTGGCTTCGAACGATACAACATTTTCATAAAAAAAATAAAATTGTTAACCATCTTTATTTCAAGGGGTACCCTGGTCCAGATTTTGCACTAAAGTTTTGAATTAATGGTTCGCCGTAGGTATTACGAGTTATCGGCAGGTTAAAGTTTACATATTGGCATGCCTAGTACTGCTGGTTGGAATAATAAATAAATTTAGTGACAATGCGCGATTATTATGGAGGATCTTTCGATTTGATTTATTTTTTATTTCTTGGCAAAAACCAATGTGAGGCTGAGACTAAAGGCCAAAGTGGCCTGACAGAGGCCTCAGCCACCTGATTAACAGCGCCAGTGTTTCCAATTTTCATTTCGGAAACAAGCTTTAGGGGGAACATCTGGACGTCACGAAACAATATTTCACTAGGAGTGTGGAACTGGGAAAAGGTGATAAAAGGTGCTCTTTTCTGTAGTTTAAACACAGGATCGAGGTAAGTTTTAAATGTCAACTTAAGCAATGTAAGCGTAAATGTTTTAAATGTAAAGTTTAATGTAACTGTAAATGTAAATGTAAAGTTTGAAATGTATACTGAAGAAATGTAAAACTTACGCAATGTAAATGTAAGCAATATGTCATGTGGGAATGAAACCGAGAAAAATAAATAATGTTTAACGTGGACTGGTCAAAGTACACCCTAGTTCTTAGCAATAAATAACACACGTTATTTATGTGGGTTTTCCAGTTCAAATGACAATCAAGTGTAACACCCAAGTACTTGATTGTATTAGCTTGTTCTAACTCAAAGTTATATATGAAAACTTTCAATGTTCGTTCGCCTAAGTTTTTACTTCAAGTGAAAATATTATATTTACTTTTTGCACCATTGATAGTTTATTTGCTTTGAACCAAGAGGAAATTCTTACTAATTTCTGATTATAATGTTAAACCTTTTAGAAGGTTTTGCCTGTAAAAAGTATGACAGTATCATCAGCATACGATACAGCCCTAGAACAGGTTAGAATGTTCGGAATGTAATAATATAAAGAGAAACAACACTGGTCCTAGCACTGATCACTGTGGTACTCCGGTTTTTACAGTCATGTGTCAAGAGCAAATATTGTCCAGACAAACAAACTGTTTTCTGTTATCTAAGTAACTCGTGAAAAGATTGTGAAAAAGCCGGTCCACGCATGCCGTACTTTTGTAATTTTTGTAACAAAACTGAATCAACACCGTATCGAAGGCTTTCTGGAGGTCTAAGAAAATTCCATCTGCTATTTCATTGGAATGTAAAGATGTTCGTATTGCTTGTATCGTTTCTACGACCGCTGTCGACGTGCACCTATTTTGCCTAACCCATGCTGGAAATCATTTATAATGTTATTAGAATCTATGTAAACCCGCCGTTGCAACAAAACTAGCTTTTCAAAATTTATGTTTACCACACTGAGTACGGATACAGAGCGTGAAAAATAAATACCCCGTCTGAAATAATGTGTGTTCGTGAGAAGTAAGTTAGATAACGTAGGTATACAGAATATAAAGGCAACAACGACAATCTCAGCGCCAGCTGTCCCTGGCATCTATGGAGGAGGAGAACCTCTAAAAAAGGTGTTATAAAAAGAGAGCTTATCGGCAAACTGAGAAAGGTGAAAGTTTCAACAGTGGTGATGCCAACCTGATTGCCAGACCGGTCACAATAAATTACCGGAGGTACGATTGGTAACACTTATAAGAAAGTATGACAAAGATTGAACATCAGCTACTTAAGGACTATGACGGAAGGAAGCTAAAGAGCACTTGTCGCTTGGCGAAGATGGAATATATGAAAGCAGAAATTAAAGGGTTGCCACGATGAAAACGCAGACAAGATAATGAATGCAGCAGAGAAATTTTATTTCAAGTTGTACATACACAGTATTCGACCAGAAGGAGTACCGTAAAAAAAGATGATTTCGCGAATCCCGTACCGGTAAGTAACCCGAGGGTTTCCTTGTATGTCCCTCTAATGACACGCTCGATTTTAGCCTTTTCAGTGACTTGCAAGTTCACGTACGAAATAACGTATACTATACGACTGACGACAAAAGCCTGCACTAATTTTATGAGGTTCGCCTCCTACAATCTGTGATTCCTGTTGGCGATCCTCGAGATGAGTCTCATCGTTTGATGGGCACTCTGCTCTAGTAACCTACCTGTACGGCTAACGAACGATTACTAGCTCTAGGAATTCACAATAGGATGGAAGAGCTTTAAGAAGCCCACACAGTGGCACAATACGAAAGACTTACACACAGCGAAATGGGAAGGCACATACTCGACTCCTTCGGAACTAACAACGCGGCCCAATAAAGAACCAAGGTAGACATTCTTCAGAAAATACGCGAGTGTGCCAAAATACTTCCGTTACCAAGAATCTGCACGCGGAACACGAGGGAACGCGGAATGAGTGAGCCAAAGCCATTAAGAAAAGGTCTCTAAATTCTAGGGACGTGATCTACGCCGACGCGGACAAATATGCCACGTGTGATGCCTTGTCAATCACAGCAGTAGACCGTGAAGGTAAATACACCTGTTGCGGAACGGTCGTAAGCGCGGAATCCGAGACAGCCGAGGAATGCGCTATCGCACTTGCGATAGCCTCTGCGACAGCTAAAGAAATAATAATTGACTCGAAAACGGCAGTTCAAAATTTTATTAAAGGGCGCATATCGCCAGGGGCCCGACGCATTCTGCTAAATTTTCGAGACCAGAGAAAAGTCCAAATTTTTTGGCCACCTGCTCACTTTTCCCTCCCGGGCAACGCGGCAGCTCCCAACACGACTCGAGAACTCGCATGCCGAGCCGCCGAGCAGCCTCCGCGGAGGTCGGGAAGAGACCGCATGGTCTTATGCAGCGAACGTACTAATCATTACAGATTCGAATGGACCCGTTATCCTCCGGATCATCCATCCCTAAACAAAAGACACTCGGTGGTCTGGTGTCTCCTCCAAACGAATACATACCCAAACCCCGTGGCATACAGTCATTACTACCCTGGCCAATATTCAGGCATGTGCGAATTATGTAAGGACGGGTGGACCTGTCACATATACTATGGGCTTGTCTTCAGGAGACCCAAGAAGGCTGTAAAATCGCGAATGACGAGCAGTGGGAGACCCCACTGCTCATCTCTGACCCAAAAGACCAACTCTGGGCCGTCCTGTTGGCTGGAAACGGCGCCAGGGTCCAAGGGCTGCTCGGCGCCGTTTAGGAAGAAGGACGCCTTACAAACAACTGGACAAAAATGAAGTTGTCTCCCTCTCTCTCTCTCTTCGCGAATCCCAAAAGCCACTCAAGATGACCTACAAAACGCACTTAAGGGTATGGAGACAGCGAAACCTGCCGAAGACCGTAGAATAGGACTTGCTCTTATAAGAAATGCCACGGAGGTTGTGTTGTAAAAGCCCACTACATAATATCTGATTGCCTGAACGAGAAAAGAAAGTTGTACCATGAGCCTCGAACAGACGAACGAAGCTTTTGTCCTTACGTAGAATGTGTGAAAACTCTTCAGAATTATTCGCTTAGCCTCCGCTGCATGTATGTTATTTTACAAAGTAATTGGTAAACGGGTAATTGATACTCTGGATTTCGAGGAAGCAAAAGAAAGTCATAATTAGGAAGTAAATTTATGCTGTTTAAAAGGTTTTGGCGTCTCAAGGTTAACAGTACTTCCGAATATTATGGGCCAATATGCAGTGCACAAAAATACGTTTCTTCCCCATATATATTGCGGTAATGAAACATAGAAGGACAGCACATAAAGGAAACGGTCACAATATTATTGGACGATGGCAGACACAAGAAATTCATGGACACGATAAGAAACGCGCGTATATTGTTAAAGAACAAATTCAGATAGGACACATGCTAGCTGACATTACGAAACGCTGACTGGCTTTTTGGAATGCGGGGAACATAACACGGTTGGTCCGCCGGGTTAGCAAACCTACAGCTGGTAGGCAGAGTTACATGCAGATAAAGTCCATTACAGGATTAAACTTTAAAATGAGAAAACGTTGAGAAACGAAGTGACTAGGGTGCGCTAAGTCGAAGCCATTTGGACAAAGAGGTAGAGGCTTTCTTCCCGCAGCGAACATACATGGGTTCCTGAAAAAGATATAGCCTTGCTAGGCATATCCAGTTTCTGGAATCTATCATGCACCAATATTAAAAAAAAAGCACCGGCCTTACTCCCATGAACCCTGCTGCATAATTTGTCCACTACAGTGGATAAATCGCCAGTGTTTTTTTCTTAATGATAATGAGTTGGGTAAATGTAATGATCCATGAATTACCTGTATTAAATAAATGGCGTAAATTGTTTCAAAATATTCTCTGTCCCTTGAGGCACTATTGCTTTGTCTGTTTTTTTGGGGGGAAACGCTTTTTGGAAACTCTTAGTAGTCACTGTGACAAAACGGGATATGTAGTACGTGAGTGAAATTATTCACCACTTTTGTATTTTAAACATACACGACGCTTCTCCTTTTGACCAAGACTGTTCGTATCGAGGCAATTTCAGCCGAATGAGTGGACGTTACCATGACAAACTATATGAATTATTCATGCTACCACTAAAGAAGTAATACTTTGCCGTGAGACATGTTTTTAGCAGGCGAGTACTTGTTTCGGTTAAACACGTTAAAAAGGCTAACCAGTGGTGCTGAAGTTGGTTGACGCGTGTAGTGATCATTCGCAAGCCTAGTGTCAGAGCACTCGTCGTTAAAAGAGCAACACATTGCCAGTATAACAATTCTACGATCGCAAATTGTAGGATCTATTTAGCGTAACACCCACATTACTTCCAATAATTTTGCGAAATAAGAAGAGCCACAACGTCCATCAGTAAAATATGCTGTCCAGTGACTACTGAGCCATCTCATGCGTTTCTGGTAAAGAATATCCGCACTCCTGAAACTTCTGCCATGCAAATTGGGTTGGGTATGCACATAGCACTACCCATGAGCATACGACACAAAATGTGCCCTTAGACAGCGGCAACAGCTTCATTACTAGTCCAAACACTGTAGAACTGTAGACGTAAGAACTTCTTACAACGTAGGCTTGGAAGGTGTCTCTTTACATCAATGCAGCCATCATTATGTGGTTGTCTGCTATTTTTGAAAGAGCGCTAACGTTGCCATCCTTAAACATTTAGGTTGTAAATTTCACCCCACTCATTGAATTCTCGCTTCGAAGTATTTCCTCTTGCTTGAGCTATTGCACCTGTTTTATCTCTAGGTTAACCAGGTCTGCAAACAGCAGATGGGTCTTCTAAACACCCGTTCCTTTCAATTACTTGTGAAGAGCAGTGGGTGGGAGAAGGTGCTGGGGAGCACAGACCAAGAGGTGCAAACCGCTGTGGTCAACAGAGCTACCGAAGTCGCCACTCGGCTCAAGCTGGGTGCCACTACAGACCCTTAGACCAGAGAGCGCTTAATAAAGTGTCTCCCAAAAGTTTTGTGAAATCAAGTATTCTTCTAATCGGCCCTACAGCGGCCTGAAGTTCTCGTGATAATCATACAAAGAGTGTCAAACGGCTTGAATATAAAGCCGATCGATGATTTTTATGTGCTAGCTAAATGAACCGCTGATGCACCATAGGAATTCTCTGTGTGAAGCAATTATTGCGTGTTACAACTGCATTTCTACATATGTGGTAAATTGCGCTGCCCTAAAGCGGAACTGGGTAGTAAGAAGATTGACTTACTCAGTTGGTTTGTTGCATGAGTCTCATTATTCACCGCCTATGTCACCTTCCCTATGCAAGGCCTGAGGGGCTACAGGGGTAGATGTATTGGGTTGGGCGTTACCTATCCCTTGGGTGGTTACTATTGTGATGGTACGATAATTTGTCGCACTCCTTATTGCACTGCAGGTTGTTTCACGCTGTAAGTAAGTTGATTGATTGATTGTCTGGGCTACCTAGCAGCTTGTTCGCCCCTCCGTTCAGTATATTCAGTATATATATTCAGTATATATTCAGTATATAACCGTGAATTTAGAGTCTTCTCGTGGCATTTCATAGTTTTCGTTTCTCTGGTCAACCAGGAGGGTTTTTTCTTGCAATTGGAAATATACCCTTCCTGGATACTTTTTCTGAGACATCAACTTAAAAGATTCGAACTTGTTATTGGAATGTGAAGTTACCACTTCATACTCCAAACAGAAATATATGTGTTCGAATCCAGATTCCCCGAGAGTGATTTTTTATAATATTGTGTAACGTCTTTTTTCCCCAGGATGACGATGGCAATACTTCCCGACATGTTGCTGTTGCCAAACAAAAGCCAGAGATTACAGTGTGCACCACCGATCTTCCAAAAGATGATTTCTTTCTATCCAACACATCCCCTACTGGTGCTCTTCAAACGGCAGATATTACACGACCTACAATGTGAGTGTTACCCTCGCTTTCCAGTGTACGGTTATTAGTGAGCCCAAACCAAACTACATAAGTATGGGCGAATGCGTAGTAAAAATTAAAACAAAGTAGTGCCTTCCACTTTGTCAAGAAATATTAGCTGAGAAGCTGACGTATGTAGTGGAGTGCGGCAAACAAAACACGTTTTTCTGTAATTTGGGATTCAACATACTTTTTAAACAATTCGGGGAATGAAACCAAATGAATCGAACTTTATTCTACCGGACAAATACGAAACGGTCCGTTTGTTCTTGGAACACAGTAGCCCAATCCGCAAGGCCAGGGACGCGAAAGCGTCGCATTGGGTCTTGCGGCGCCCGCATTATAATCTGCGGCAATCACAAAGAACCTGTCATCATTGCGGGAATGAAACCTATAGCTGTTTCATGCTGCTATTTCTTACAAAAAATTGTATGGTGATAGTTTTCAAAGGTCATTGAATTTTGTCGAAATAACCTAACGATTTATTTTTAAGTTTATATTAACTCTGCCTAAAGAGTTTCAAAAGTTATTTGGCCACCGCGTTTTTATTGAATTGAATTGAATTGTTTTTTATTATGCCAAACGGTGAGAAAATACGGTGAGGAAATTGAAATGGGACAACGGTGAGGAAATTGAAATGGGACAAAGAGTTTCAATAGATTTTTCCTATCGAGTAGTTATTGAAACTCGATAGAATAACTCTAATATGTTTCTATTAAAGTTAACCATAGAGTTTACATTGAATATGCCTAAAACTTTTTATTGAGTTTCAAAAGACTTTTTCTATCGAGTACTTATCGAAACTTGATAGCCTAACTCTGTTGAGTTGCAAAAGACTTTTTCTATCGACTACTTATTGAAACTAAATACATTAACTCAATTACGTTTCCATATAGGTTCCCTAGATTGTTTAATTTGAGTAGCTTTGCACATTTTGTTGAATTTTAAATACCATTTATCAGGTATTTGTTTAGGCCCAATAAAGGTAACTTTAACCAAACCTTGAAGGTAATGTAATATCTGTACAGGGTGCTGCATCGCTTGTGTGTGGGCGAAGAAACAGGAAAAAGAATTATTGAATGTGTGCATTTCATCTCTGTGTGATAAAAACATGTAAACAAATGTCACTTGGCCACTGTTTTTCGGATACACAGGCTTACTTCATTTTTGCTAGCACTACACATGTAGTTGTGACTCGCTGCAGCAGGCTTACTCTATCTCCCGAGAACGAAGGCTGACAGGCTCACTTTCAAGCTTATTGGGTCGACCGTATACTTTGTGCTTGTATATGCTGCAAAATAAAAGAATTCAATGAATGTCACAAGCTTGGCCTGCAGTGGAACATAGAATTGCGGCAGTAAATTTGCGGTTAACTACAAGCGCCGCATCTCTGTGCCTACCAATATGCAACAGCAGTTTTTGGAGCGAAGCTTTCTATGGCTGACCTCTGCGTCGTCATCGTGAGGCAAAACCACTGCTTTTCCTCCCCTTCTCCTGCAGCTGGTGGCCACTACCACAACTGGTGCACTAAATCACTATGTACTCGCAGCCAGTCGTAGGCGCTTCCCCACTTTACAGAAGGGAATTTTGGCTCACTCTGCATAGCACAATGTTTGAAGAAGAAAAAATGGAAAAGAAATTAGAATAAAGCACAAAAAACCGGCTAGCAGCACCCCTTGGGAACTGCAAGGAAGATAAGTGAAGAAAAATAATCAGGACACTGTAAACAGGGATGTACAACCAGTAAAACACTTGTCTATACACTATACTGGGATGCTCGGGACTGCACACACGACATCTCCTTAGAGCTGCTGGTTTGAAACCGGTAGCATGTGAGAAGCACGGTGCAATAAACTCGTTTGCTTTCTCTTTTCTTGCTTCGCTCTTCGGTTTGGTTTCGGAACCTACTTTCGCAGTGAGAAGCATTGTGTATGTTGCTTGGCATTGAAGCAAAAACAGTTTAGTAATATCGCGCTTACCTATCATTTGGGTCATTCCTAGGTGCAGAAAATATGTCATGTCATTGGCAAAGCCTGCGCTCAATGACAGTCTAGTGTTAGTGGAGCGCCTGATGCCACGTTCAGCCAACATGCTCTCAGTGATATTGCTATTACTGACCACATTCAGTCCAACTTATTCAAAATTGTGCCGAGAAAGGCAGTCAGCAGGTTGTGATTACAAGGCATTGCAGATTTCAGTTTATGCTAGCAAGCTGAACAAGTGCTTACGTCAAAGCTGGTATTCATAAATTTTCAAGTCTGACAGCTGTGCCTGGTTCTAGACAAAGTTCCTTACTACCTAAGACAAAAATTCCTAATAAGAAATTCACGCAGACATACATGCAGAGAATTGGTGCTTCATGGTACCAAAATCAACATATGACAATATTGTGTAGTGTGTTTGCAACGACTACACTAACAACAGCCCATTTCCATCTTCATCTTCTGCCAAACGTCTGCTTGCCTTCAGGGTGCCAAGATAACACGTCAGACGTGTGCAAAGACGCTTTCGTTTCAAATGCTACTTCTGTGAATACACAGTTCTCTGTATTTTTCAGAAGCAATCAATTAATTTTTTATATTTCTGAATCTCTTCCCTGCACTACCGGAACTCTTTTTTTAAGCAATCATTCAAATTAGAAAGGGGATATAGTGCCGGCAGCCAGTACATTACATCGTAAAGATATTGTGCCGCCATATCTCCTAATTGATTAACACACTGGCCTCTGTGTGACTTGTAGTTCTGCATCCCAGCCTAGCGCTCTCAGGTGTGGTTGCATGGCGCAGTGTTAATGTCTCTCATTGTTCTGAAAGGCACTGGTTTGTGAAACATGGTTACGTACCGCGGTAAAGACGGGACAAATGTAGAGACCACACACGGCTAGCGCAGTTCGCTGTTCGAACCAAGTAGCCCTCATTTACGCGTTGACAAGCGCTGGTTTGATGCGACCTCCTGCAAAAAAATTTCCCATTTTCTTTACCTTCGCTTGTCTAACTTCTCTTTTACTTTAATCACAGCTGTTTTTCGAAACCTTGGCACTAAGGAATACAGGTCTCCTCCGGTCTTTTGCGAGACTGCATCTGCAGTTTGATTCCTTCGACACAGTAGCCTTGGCAGGTTGGGTTAGATCCGTAGCTTTAGGACACATAAAAATAGCGCATACACGAAACCATTTCAGCTGTGCGAAAGACAATAACATACTCATTGAAGGAACAATATGAAGTGCCGGTACAATAGTCTCACCCTTCAATTTGTTACACTTATATACAGTATTTTTCACAGGCTGGGGTGGCATCATACCTTTTAGATCGCTCTCGAGACGGCATGCATAAACCATGCAGTGCGCCGCACAGCTACCATACTTGCGATCCTGGCTGCCACCGTCGCGATATGCGTTCCGTCCGCTTGAAGCTGGACAACAGAATCCGGCATTGGGAAATTTCCGTACTCGCATGCCCTGTCTGGCAGCCGAGAATTCTTACTCACACGTCCCCCACGGGTATCAGTTTCATTCTTGCACCGTTAACTTCCCTTGCATATTATTTTCTCCCCCATTCGCTTCGTAAATTCTCATCTCTTTTAACTTCTTCTCCATCCTCGTATACTGCCTACTTTTCTTACAGCGCAACTCGCGCTAATCAAGCACTGCGCCAGCACCCGATCGACGCTACGCTGCCGGAGTGCTTTAGAGAGCGAGTACGGCAATTTCACAACGCCTGACTTTGTTACCGAGCTTTCGGTTTGCGAGGCGAGCGGTTCGCGAGGCACTTTCGGTTCGCGAGGCACTAACCCATATGGTAGTTACCACTTACTAACCACATTAACATACATAGGAAAGGCCCGAACAGTTCAACTTCCAATAACAGGTACAATGAAGATAGAGTGAACTGGAGTACATTTACAGAAACATCCAAACTACACCACACATCCATAACACGCCTACACATTCAAGTAGCCACCCAACTCCTCACGGCGCACATCCTCGCCGACGCCGAAAATTGCATTCCCCAGGCCTCTGGTGCTCCGCAAAACCCAAGGAGGCCCTGGTGGAATGAGGACTGTAAGCGTGCGCGAGAGGCCCAGAACAAGGCGTGGGGTATCCTTCGTCGGTACCCCACTTCAGATAATCTCATTTCTTTTAAACGGGCCAAGGCTTTTGGGAAGCGAGTGCGCTGTGAGGCGAAAAGGGAGAGTTGGCGCACCATCCTCACTTCCATCAATTCATACACAGACACACAGTAAGTCTGGACACGTATTCGAAAACTAAAAGGACGACAGACACACAGCCTGCCCCTGGTTAGTACAACAGGGGACACACTGGAAGACCAGGCTAACACCCTTGCACAACACTTTGAACATGTGTCCAGTTCAGCACACTAAACAAACACTTTCATGAAACACAAAACATCTGCAGAAAAAAAGCCCTTACATGACAAAGACAAATCAAAAACTTCTTACAACTCTGAATTCACTCTGTATGAGTTGAGGGCTGCCCTGAGCACGTGCAAAACTTCAGCTCCAGGCGCAGATAAGATAACATACACCATGATACAGCACCTACACCCAGACACTCTTGAAACACTCTTAAACCTATACAATAAAATATGGCTTTCGGGGCACATTCCACGCTCTTGGAGGGAGGCCATAGTAGTGGCTTTCCTAAAAAAAGGGAAAGACCCTTCCTCTCCCGCCAGTTATCGTCCCATCGCCCTGACAAGCTGCCTGTGTAAGCTCTTCGAGAAGATGATAAACAGGAGACTCGTGTACTTCTTAGAGCACAGCGGTCTGCTCGAGAGCTGCCAGGCAGGCTTCAGGTCGGGGTGATCTACCAACGATCAACTCGTTGCGTTAGTGTCGTATATTAAAGATGCTTTCCTCCACAAGCAGTACTGTGTGACAGTATTCATTGATCTTGAAAAGGCGTAAGACACTGCGTGGCGGTATGGCATCCTCAGCGATTTGAAGTCTCTTGGTATGTCGGGTAACATGTTGAACACACTTGCTAGTTACCTGTCTGAAAGAACGTTCCGCCTGCGAGTTGGAACAGCACTCTCTAGAGTTCATGTGCAGGAAAACGGTGTGCCGCAAGGTGGAATTTTGAGTTGCACTTTCTATATTTTGAAAACGAATTCTCTTCGGAAGGCGCTGCCACCATCGATTTCCTGCTCAATCTATATAGACGACGTACAATTATCCTTTAAGTCTTGTAACCTGTCTATCTGCGAGCGCCAAGTCCAGCTTGGTGTTAACAAGCTGGCTGGCTGGGCTGATAGCAACTGTTTTAAATTTAATCCAGGGAAGTGCACTTGTGTCCTGTTTTCCAAATAGCGTGGCATTCGGCCGGATCCAGACATTCAACTCCACAGGGTCTCTATCCCGGTCAAAAAGGAACACAAGTTTTTAGGTATAATTATAGACGAAAAGCTGACAGTTATACCACACAAAACAACTAAAACATAAATACTTAAAAACACTGACTATCCTGAAGGTTGTCTCGCACATTTCTTTTGGTGCTGACAAACAACTTCTTTTACGTGTTTTAACAGCCTATTCGGTTCATGATTCGACTGTAGTAGCGTTGTCTATGGGTCAGCCACTAAAACATCCCTCAGAATGCTGGACCCAGTGCTCCATCTGGGGCTCCGCCTTTCGTGTGGCGCCTTCCGGACTAGTCCAGTTGAAAGCCTGTATGTAGAGTGCACCAAATGGAACCTACAACGTCAGCGAGCATACACAGATCTTCTTTATGCTTTTAAAGTTTCCTCCATGCCTCGCCATCCTTTTAAATCAGTTTTTCGTGATACATCGATGACTGAACTCCTTTTAAATCAACCATCGTTCTCTGCGCCCTTCTCTTACAGAGTTAGGGAGGAAGGGTCAGAGCTAGCTGTCTTCTTTTTAGATACAATCCAAAGTTCTCTAACAGATTTTCTAGCCCCATGGCATCTCCGGCCTGTATCATGAGACACATCTTTCACACATGTAGATAAAAACAGAGCTCCCACATGTGCAATTCTGCAGCACTTCTTGTATTTGCAGCAGAAGTCTCAGTTCTGAATTTTATAAGGATGCCTCTAAAACTTCCACCGTGGTGTGCTGCCCGGTGCATGGGCCCGACCTTAGTGTCACTAGAACTCTTAACAGTAATACAAGTATCTTTACGGCAGAGGCTTATGGTGTTCTTCTTGTTGTTAATCATATACTTCAAACCCACACCCCACAGTCCATTATCTATACAGATTCCCTCAGTGTTGTGCGGGCATTGTATCAACAAAGTCTTCAAGAAATCACGTTGTAAATCTTATCATCAAGGGTATTACGCCGGCGTATGTCCACAAATTCGAACTCGTCCTTTGCTGGGTCCCTGGCCACTGTGGAATAGCCGTGAACGAAGCAGCCGATCGAATGGCCGCAGCTGCCACACTCCCGAATACAGTGGACATAACCTCATTACCCTACACCGACGTGAAACCGCACATCAGACAATGGCTTCGCGAAACATGGCAAATGCACTGAAGTGAACAGACAACAACTTACACGTAATAAAACCTCACTTGGGACCATACACCACCGACACACGCAATAGATACACTGAAATCACCTTGGCTAGATTACGGATAGGGCACACACATGGAACGCACTCACACCTCCTTTTCACTGGATCTCCAAGACCTCTGTGCAGCAGGTGCGGAGAGGCCCTATCCGTGATCCACATCCTCATAAAATATAAGGCACTCGATATTACACGACGCAAACACTTCTCACATCTACACACATGACATATTCCACCACAACCGTCGTACTTCTTAGGAGACGATGCCATGTTTTCTGTTCAGCCCACGTTCGAGTTCCTATGAGAAGTTCACTTTTTACAACTCATCTCATACCACCCATAGTTTTACCCCTGGTCCTATACACCAGCCACCTTATTTATTTTTATCCACTCTTGTTCTTCACCCTGGCCCTTTACACCAGCCGTGCTCATAATTTTAACTGATTTTTTTTGTGTTCTCCCCTCATCAAATAACTTTGTGTTTGGCGCTCTTTGCCCATGTCGGCCTTGCGCCAATAAAATCAAACCATCATCATCATCATACTAGGCGAGCTTGAACTTGCGGCTGCAATGGCGGAGGAAGCACCTTTTTGTTTGGGCCATTCCGACTATGTTCATACCGAATCTCCTGTAATTTATGGTGACCTTTTTTACCTTTCTTTGAGCAAAGGATATGCCACAACCTTAAAGCGGGTTACGTCGTAGCGCTGTATCTGATTAGGGCGCCAGCAGCCGATTCTGCAAGTTCTGAAAGAAGAATCGATTGTAGCCCAGTGAATAACATTTGCGAAAGAGCGGTTGGTGATAGATTACAATGGAGAAGCGCCGAAGCGGTGATGAGTAGAGTAGTTTCACTGGAATAAAAACTGGGTAGGCTAGACATATGCTGTTGCAGAAAGAAACCCAAGGTCACGACTGCCTAATTATGGTTCTTTCAAAGAAGAACGGAAATAGTAAACTATAAAAGGTATGTTCATAAAGCTATGTTCATGAGCCACCATGTTCATAACGCTTAAGGACTCTACAAGTGCCGATAGTTTGGAACAGCACCAACGTCAGTCGCAACAACAAAAAAGAAGACAACGAGGACCTTAAAAATTTCTGGCTACTCAGCCTTCTCTCAGTTGTGTACAAGGGGTTCACCAAACTAATAGTTAACCGGAAATTTGGCAGCTTAGATTCCCAATAACCTAAAGCGGAGACTGGGTTAGGAAAGGATACTGCACAGGGGATCACGTCCATGCAGTCAATGATGTAATATAAAAATCTGGAATCTACAGTATGCCCCAATGGGTGTTGTTTATAGTCCATTAAAAACAGTTTTATTCAACAGGCACCGCCTCAGTGTGGAAAGTGTTAACGAACGAAGTAACAGAAGACACCTACACAATGCTCCAATACTACATATATGATGGATATGATCATCATTAATCATCAACAGCCCATTTAGGTGCACTGCAGGACGAATGCCTCCCCCTCTTGCCCGCTTCTGTGCTCTGCAGCCCGAGTCCGTTCTTTTCCCCGAATTTTGTAATTTAATCTTTCCAGCGAGTTAATATCTTTCCCCTTTTTCTCGTCCCGTCTCTCGGTGTTCATTCTGTTGCTCTTGTGGTCCACTTGTTGTCAGTTCGTCATATATATATAGCCAGCGTAAGTCCATTTCTTTTTGGTATTAACTTGAACTAGAATTTCTGCTATTCGAACTTACTTCCTGACTCAGGTTCGTCGTTTTCTGATCCCTTGGCCGTTTTCAGGTTCCACGTTTAGTAAGGCGCCAATTTTTTGCTCCGTTTATGTCATCATCGGCAGGACGCATTCATTGTAATACTTTTCTTTTTTGTGACAGCGGAGGCTCGCGAGCTCATGTTTCCTTAGTTGCAAGTGCTTGCCAAATGCACCCCAAGTCATTGCTCTTCTGGTACGGATTTATCTCTCACGGTTGTGACCAACATTGAGCATCCGGCCAAGGTAGTTATATTCTTCTACTTGCACCCGCACTGCGCCACCTATTATAATAAATACGCGTTTGGTATGTCTGCTTACCATTACTTTATTTGATTTATATTTATCTTCATCCCCACAGCGAAGCCCTGCAATTGCTTATCAATCATTTTTTTAGTTGTGCAGAATCACTGAGCACCACTGTGTCGTCTGCAAGGCTCGAATGGCTCAAGTATGTTTTGTTTATCCTTAAGCCTAAGTTGTTTCATTCAAGTCTTCTGAATATAGTGTCCAGACATGCTGTAAACAATTTTGGTAAGCCGGCATATTCCTGTAGCAACACCTTTCAGAACGGCAATTTATCACTTTGCTTGCGAGGGGTAGTCCTGCCCGTGCGTCCCTCAGGTATGTCGTCTACAAGTCTTAGGTTGGTCTCTTCTAGCCCTAGGTCCTTTAAAGGAGCCATGAAGACAAAATACAAGTTGGGTTTATTAGAAAGACTGCGTAGCCCCGATAACAATGATAGCAATATTATCGCAATCTTCGAATAAATAACGGAGATATTAGAGAAAACGTGTGAAGCAGTCGCGACCCCCTACCCGATTTCCCGCAACTTTTCTATGACGTCATGGAACCTTGTTTGTGCCATTGGCGGCGGCCTAACTTACCTGTCGCGACGACACACGACTGGACGTCTGTAATGGGGCCTCTAGTTCTATTCGACCGCATCACTTCAATGCTAACGTGCAGTTAACGTACTGAAAATTATGTGTTATTGTTGGCCCGTAGGATGTCATTCTTGCTCATAACACGTCACTGTGGCGCAAAATTTGAAAGTTTTTGAATACTTCTTGCTTTTTTTTCGTTAAAAAAACATCTTTTGTGGTTGTAATGGAGCTGAATGAGACACTGAATCCTAGTTGTTTCAAATTAAACGAAGTTGTGTTTTCTCTTCATGGCTCCTTTAAGGCGTGCATTACTGCGGCTGTGTTATGAAGCAATCACTTTTTACACTCAATGTAAAGCAGGTTGCGTATGTAAAACAACCTTTTTATGTAAAGCAGGTTATCATAGTCTCCTCATTTTCTATTGCATCGTCGATGACATGGATGTGATCCGTGGTTCACTATCTTTTTCTAATCCCAGACTGTTCCTTGGGCTGTTGCAAATCTAAGCTGTTGCTTTTCGGTTACTCTTATCTTAATAAACACTGTATATACAACCGACAGAAAGCTGATAGGTATGCAGATCTGAAGATCTTCGTTGTCTTCATTCTTGTGAATTAAAAAAATGTTGTCGGCTTTCCAGGAATTGGCTACTTTCAAAGTCCTTGAACATTTTGAGAACAGTTCAGCAAAGTTTTCTAGTATTATATCTTCGCCCTCCTTTGAAGCTTTCTGCTTATGTCGTTGTTACGCTCGTATATTGATCTCGAGCTCAGACTGCTGCTACCGATTTACGGAAAACCCTATGTGTGTACCACCCCGCGGAAAATGTCCCCATGCTGGCCCCCGGCGCCATGTGGAGGCCTCGCCTGTGCACGCGGACCGCCCGACGAATTGCTGCTTGCACATGGCGAGCTTCAGCCGGCAGCTCGTTCAGTTCCCTGCACCTGCATTTCCCTGCACAAGGCAAAAGTGGGGTGGCATTGCCTGACGACCCGATCGACCCGCTCCGAGTTCGGGGCATGTGGTTCGGCGTACTCGTAAAGCTCCTGCATCGCACGGACATGCTCGACCATCGATTTGTCCGGAGCTTGGGTGCGCATTTCCAGCTCTCTATGCATCCGCGGGCGGTAGTTGACGGGCAGGAAGCCTTCCCTAAACATCGTTCGGAAGTCGTACATCGTGCGCGCCGTGTGGCCTATCACTCGATACCACCAGGCGGCATGGTTGACTAGGGCTGCGGGCAGCACTCTGTGCAGCACCTCGCTCTCGCTGATGCCGGTCGCCTGCTCGTAACGGCTCAGAGCCAACAGGAAAGCGTTCGCGCTCACTTGATCGCTGTAACCGCTATACGTCGGCATCGGTAGCTGCGACCTGGGATCGGTTGAGCGCGCCGCCTGCGACACTTGCTGCATGGCGCTTGCGAGGGCGTTCGCGATGGAAGCTGCATCCACAGTGATTCCTTCGCTTACGGGCGCCTGCGTGCTCACTTGCACGAGAGGCACGCCGCCTGGGGCTTCAGCATCCGCGTAGGCCCGGCGCATGGGGGTTGAAAGCGCGGCGTCACCTTACGTAGAGCGCTCGCGGAATTTGGAACTTTCCGAAGTTCTTGTTGCCGCACAAGCAGCAGCATCCGCGTAGGCCCGGCGCATGGGTGTTGAACGCGCGGCGTCACCTGACGTAGAGCGCTTGCGGAATTGGGAACTTTCCAAAATTCTCGTCGGTGCGCAAGCCGCACTCGCGGTTGCGTAAAGGCCGTGGAGAAGGGGACCCGAGCCGCTCCTGCGGCGGCGGTGGGCACTGTTTATACAGAGCATCGCGGCACCTCCCGGGCATGACCACAAAGGTCGGCCAACAGCATCAAATCCACCAACTCATAATCCTGTGCCATGTTCCTCGGAGCTAGCGAACCTCCAATTCACTTGAACACGAGTCGCACGTTCCGGCGCCAAAAATGTGGGGACCAGGGTTCTTACGGCGGCCTAGCTCGATCCTCGAGATTCGGCTGCAAGGCTAGCTCCGCCAAACACCGCCACGGATAGCCAACTTGTCGTAGCGGCAGCGAACAGCAAGGAACACAGGACGCAGAATTCGCCCACTCCGACATTTATTGCACAGCAATAAGGGGACGTCGGGCGCATCACTCTACACCGCCAATACCACCTTAGCCAGGACGGGAGAAACAGGCGCGAGGGCGGACAAAGGAAGACCAAAAAGGAGCAAGTCGTACTTACGGCCGCTCCCGACGATGGTTTGTATCCAAAGAGCGCCTCCTTCCGTCGTCCTCCTCGGACCAGGCCGCCGTAACTTCCGCGCAAAACCTGTCACGTGAGGGGTTCGGCCGCGCCTCCCCGCTCTCTCGGGCATCATCATGGAGACGGAAGCGCACGGCCACAAAGAGAGAGCTAGCACCCCTCTCGCCTCCGCAGCGGGCCGAGAGAGATAGTAAAGATGGCGGAGCTCAGCAATCCCCACAAATTCCAATCTAGCCAAGCGGTACAAGAAATATTGTGGCCTCCTGAACATTCTCTTACAACGAAAAAAAAACGGCACTATGAAAATAAATTTTCTATACACAAAAATGACCCCAAAACACAATGGAATGCGTTGAACACCTTTCTTAACACGGCTACAGCTAATCCCTCAATACCAAAAAATTACCCGTAACGAAACAATCTTCACGGAACCCTTTCACAGTACCAACGCCTTTTGCGATTATTTTTCGTCCGTTTGTAGCAATACCCCCTAGTCCATGAACGCACAGCTTGGTTTGCATCGTGCTAGTCAATGATTCTTTTTATTTCCAGTTACACCAGAAGTCCTATCTACGCTTGGTACGCTGAAAAACACTATCCCAAGTCTAGATATAATTTCTATTTGTCATTTGAAGCTGGTTTCCCATTTAGATGTAAATACTCAGTAACATAATAAATAGTGTCTTTAGGTCTGGCACTTTTTCGTTTTTTGCGAAAAAAGCAAAAGTCGTACCTGTTTTCAAAAACGGTGATCGGCTATTATTATCCAATTGCCGTCCAATTTCCACTCTTTCTTGTCTAAGCAAGCTATTCGAACAGATATTTGTTAAACGCAAGAAAAGCTACAATCAATAAATTTAATCTACTGAATCCATGTCAATTCGGTTTTCGGTCTGGATATTGGACTAACGTAGCATTACTTTCCCTAGCGGATTTCATTCAAAATCTATTGACTCTGGATATTTGTGGGTTCAGTTGTTTTAGACTTTACAAAGGCGTCTGACAGGATTAATCATAATATTAGATGCAGAGCATCTGATTCACTCGCCTTGTTCCTCTGGCGTCGTCGTCGTCGGCGTGGTCCGCCCCTCCCCTATTCTCCTCGCCGCGCCAGCTGCGCTCTCCGCCGCTCACCCCCTCTCCTCTCCGATAGCGAACAATCTTTTGCGAGGGTACAGCCACTGTAGCGAGGGTCATTGGATTGGATTCGATTGGATTGGCGTGGATTGGATTGGATTGGCTTGGCTTGGCTTTGCTTGGATTGAATTTGGATTGGATTGGATTAAAGTGGATTGTGTTGGATTGTGTTGCGTCATAGCCGCGGCACGCTGCGTCATAGCCGCGGCTCCACGCTCCGATAGCGAACACTCTCTCACGAGGGGCATTGGATTGGATTCGATTTGATTGGCTTGGATTGGATTGGGTTGGATTGAATTTGATTGGATTGGATTGGCTTGGATTGGCTTGGCTTGGATTGGATTTGGATTGGATTAAAGTGGATTGTGTTGCGTCATAGCCGCGGCACGTTGCGTCATAGCCGTGGCAGGGGGTTCACAACACTTTTTACGCGATGGGAGAATCAACCTAGCGGAAACAACAACGGAACCCCCTATGCCTCGCCTCTACACAGGGGTTCCGCGAGTGGAGGTGGAAGTTTTTTTCTTGTTTAAAAGTTGGAGGCCTATGGTATAACGGGACCATCACTAATAATTTTGAAAAACTACTTACTTAAGAGACAATACTCTGTTTACGTTGCTAACGCTTTTTCTCAAAGAACATTTAACAAAGGTGAGCCCCAGGGGTCAATTTTAGGTCCTTTATTCTTTATTTAGTATATTAATGACCTTCCGGATTGCGTTAGTTCTTCCCATTGTGTCTTGTATGTGGATGATGCAATAATTTCTTTTTATGATAGATCATTAATTTCTCTAACGTCATACTTAAATGCAGTACTAATTGACGTCGTAAAATGGGGCCATGAGAACTATTTAGTGATTAACCCACAAAAAACTAAATTCGTGGTCTTTAGGTGTTATCAGAAACCCATCATTTTTTTCTGGAATTAAACCTTGGTCCTCAATTAATCACAACTTGTGACGATGTTACATTCCTTGGTATTCAACTCGACCCTCACCTTACACGTTGTTCTCATTTTTCTAATCTCAAGCAGAAAAGGGCTTTCGGCATACGAGATTTAAATAAGGCTCGCCGCTTTTTCCTCGTACAGCTTTATTATCTTTGGATTTTCCTTTCGTTCACAGCCATTTTCATCACGGCATTGTCTCATGGGACAACACATACTCTTCTCACGTTACAACTGTGCAACCTATTCAAAACCAATGTATTCGCATCATCACATGTAGTTCCTGTCGCTACTCTGCCCCAGGCCTGCTCCGTCAGAATAACATACTATCAATCAAAGCGCTATTTCACTATAACTCAGGAATTTTTTTCCAATCTTTTTTTTACAACAATTTGGCTTTCGTAAACACCGTTCTTCCAGAATGGCATTGTTAAATATTAAGGAAAGGATACTGAATAATTTTGAAAATAAACAGTATACCATTGGACCCTTTCTAGATTTCAGAAAGGCATTTGACCCCATTAGGCATGACATATTATCGGATAAGCTTCCTTTCTATGGGATCCGATGTGTCGCCTTGAATTTGCTCCGTAGTTACTTATGCGAATGCTTACAGTTTATCAGCCTCAATGGCCACCGATCGTCGACAAAAGGTATTTCCTGTGGAGTCCCTCAGGGTTCCATTTTTTGCCAACTGCTGTTTATTTTATACATAATGACATTGTACATATTCCTTCCACTCCCGTTATTACGTTCTATGCCGATGATACTAGTATGTTGTTTTCTGTTCTGTCTGTGCGTAACTTAGAAACACCTGTTAAACTACTGGCTCATTGAAAGTGGTTGACTCTAAATAAACTTAAATTACACGTCAGAAAAAGAAAATATGTTATTTTTAAATCCAGAAACAAGCTCGATGATTATAACCCTTTGGTAGAATTCCGGAACACTTCTATCGAATGGGTGCCCGCCTTTAAATTTTTAGGAATTCTTTTTGATGAAAACCTCAGTTAGACTATTCATATTGGTAAGGTACACGCCGTTGTGCCACGGTAAGTTGATTTGCTTTATAAAATTAGATGTCTGCTCTCGATCTGGCTCGTGCGCCAAATGTACTACGCGCTAGTGCAGTCTCATCTTCATTACTGTCTTTTAGCATTTGGAAGCATGACGGCCACTAATTTAAACAGACTTCTAGCATTACAAACAGAGCTCTTTGGTGCACTGAAAATGTACCTAGTACGCACCACTCTTCGCCGTCATTTTTGCAGCACGCTATTCTTACAATACATCAGTTGTTTGACCGTAAGCTCAGTCTTTATATTCGTAGGAAAATATCAAAGAACCTTATTTAGAACAAGATATACCAGTGAATGTGCATTACGATCTTCGGTCAAGTTGTTTTAGGACGTCAATCATCCGAACAAACTATGGTATGCAACAACTAGACCACGAAAGTCCCACCTACCTAAATAACCACCCAGCTGTTGTAGAATTATTGCAACACACCACGTCTTTGCTCGTGCTAAAATAATTAAACATTACTTAATGTAGGGAATTCTGTAGCGCTACTCCGTGTAGTTTGTACAGCGCTACTCTGTGTAATTTGTTATAATTTTTGTTGTGCTGCTCTTGTGCTTGCTGCTATATTACTTTTAATAAATGTACAATTTTGGCTTTTCTTGTATTTTATTAGAAGTAAGTGTAAAATTTTGTAGCGTTACGCTGTGTACTTTGTAAATATTTGTTTTGTGCGCCTATTATAATTGCTACTATATCACCATTATTACCATATTACCGTATTATTACCATTATTACCATATTATTTCAAAAACGTGTAATCTTGTTTTTTCTACATCACGTTTGTATGGCAAGTTTTCATGATTTGTTTCTACCGTTGCTATGCAATGTTGCGATGTTACATGTCCGGGGTTGATGGCCGTCGTCAGGCAGTTAGATGCCTTTTGCCTCTCCTCCCGAGAAGTGGTTTGCCTAAATAAAATGAAATAAAATAAATAATTATAATCAAATAATTGCTGCATTGCAATCTTTCATATAACCGTATCAATGTTAATATTATGCGCGGAGAAAGCACCACTAGGTTCTCAAGAAATAACAATTTCCTACTACCGACTGTTCACACTAATTATAGGAAGAAAACCACTTGTTTTCAGCTGTCACATTTTGGAAAAATTTGGCAATGGCTATTAAATCATCCCCGTACATAACTTGCTTTACAAAAAATCTCAGAGAATTTCTTTTGTGGTATTAAATGCCTTTTTTGTTCTAATCAAGCGTATTTTCCAGGTGTTGTCCTGCTCCTTTGTTTGCTATTTTGTTATTAACGAATTGATTGAACTAGTTCTTTTATTAGGTCCGGCTAACTTTTTGAGTGTATTTAAATGATAGGCTAATTTTTCTTGTCATTTTACACTGTGTACTGATCCGAGGGGCTCTTGTGCCCATTCGCTGCTTCCATGCAATTATCGTATGTATTCAAAATCGAGGGTCCCCTGTTAGTCTCTTCACTCTGGGACCCTCGTCAGTATACCAATATGTTTTATTGGTTTTATGATATTTACTTTCACTTTCAAAAAAACTTCTTTTTATAGGCAACCTTGTGTTTTTTTCCCCTCAACTCCGTCTGGGCCAACCTCGTTGGTAGCGTGACGCTATTCTTTACACCTTCGTCGGGTGCACCTTTTCATCTTTTTGCGCCCTTGAGCGCCTTTTCGGCTTTCTATTTAGTTACTGGCGGAACATCGCAAGGTAAACATTTCGACTCAGTAGTTGCCTCTAATCAAATTTTGTGTCGTAAACCATGGTGTAGAATCTTTTCATTATTTTTAATATATCCTCCAATTATTGCGCAATATTATAATGTTCATCTGTAAGTGTCTTAATTCTGTCTGCAAATCCTTCTCACAAGGTCCTCAACTTTGTTTCCATGCCCACACATTTATTCCCCTATTCTAACAGCCTTCTCCTGAGCTTTCCTCTTTATTTCCGGTCTCGGCATGCCCACCATTTTTTTTTCATCAGCCTCCGGGTGTTCTCTCTCTCTTTCTCCTCCATATTCATCCCTTTCTCTAACATTTTCTTCTGCTTTCCTAATTGCTCTTCTCAATCTGCTTACAGCTGAGCACGAGGTCACGGGTTCGATTCTCGGCTGCGGCGGCTGCTTTTCTCATGGAGGCGCAAATCAAAAACATTCGTGTGTTCGAGATTTCGGGGCACGTTAAAGATCCCCAGGTTGTCAAAATTAATCCGGAACCCTCAACTACGGCGCGCCTCATCGCCTGCGTTGCGTCGGCGCGTTAAACCCCACGATCAATCAATCAATCAATCTGCATACAGTCTTCGTTTTTGTCATTCCGCCTGGTAACCAGCTTTCTGAACTCATTCTCGCGTCTGCTCCAGACGCTTTGTCTTTCTGTCTCGGTTTCCTTACAATGCCCTTACACTTTCTCTTCAGCGTAACTTTCTACAACGTTATTCTGATTGGTGAACACAGATCGCACAATATCTTTCAATTCTGAATAGATTGAAACAGCGTCGGACGAAGACATGCGTGCGCTAGCACCAACATCAGCACTTCGGGTCTGCTGGTCACAATTAGGGTCGGTTTTGTCTCAGCTCGGCCTCTTGTTCAACTGAATCGTTTGTCTCTACTTTTGGAACAGAAATAGAATGTTTTTATATCTGGTGTCTCTGGACGCCCTGAACTCAGTTCTTATCGTTTCCCAGAATTCTATGAAATTAAGCATACCCGATTTGCAATCCCAGTGCGGGCTGTTACAGCAGCTTGCTTCAACCTTATAAAGTATAAAATGATATGGAGTTTGTGCCGTTCAAAAGGGCGGCCGGTATATAAAAGACCAGGAACAGCCATGACTTGCTCTGCTTGTCGTATTGGAAGCATCGAGAGCACGGCCGGTGTTCTCCATTATCACTATTTACCTTCGTTTCTGCAGTGTCCTGTGTTAGGGATTCTTCAGTTTTCCCAATGTGAGCATGTGCCTTTTCGAACAGCTTCTCTGATTGGCATATAAAAGTTTACATTCGTCTTCCATGTCCAGGCGCCTAACTCATCACGTGGCACATTCTGGTCCGATATGTGATGCCTTCCGCCTGTGACTTTTCTGTCCCCGTCAGCCACGTCAGCCACTAGAACTACTATGGGCATTACGAGATTCCCTACACCGTACGAACCAAGTGCTAGAAATCTCGCACGCACTCATTTTCGGTGGCTCTGTGTTTTGTCGCTTTCACGACACTAAGCGCCATGCGGTGCCATAGACAACAAAGGACGCTTCCGTGCGAAGCTGGTGCCGGTGACGGTGGTCTTCCTCTCGTTGATTCACTGGTGTGTTGGCGCTCTGACAAATCCTGTACACGTCGCTAGCAAAGATAAGGCTCGTTCGCCGGGTTTGGCAGGCGTGTTCACGACCCCAATATTTTGGGTCCCTATGGATTTAGCAGGGGGCTTAGCTAGGCATGAACTCCTGGACGATGGGGCCGATTGATGAACCGGAGAAGTCGCTAATACGACGAGAACAAATATTTTATCATACGTGCCAAACCCACGACATTGACAATTTGGAGGTTCTTTTCAAAAGGGGGAGGGCAAAATTTTTTTGTTTGCATAAGTGACTAGCCTAGAAGATCAGCCTAAATTTCATGGCTTATGCTTGGCCCCCTAGCAAGGAAAATATCCTGCCCTGTATACCCTCTCCCACACATTCAAGGTAGTTGGTTCATGGTGCGAAAGGGAACAGCGTTAAATATTAGGAGACAACAGGCGAAAAAAAACGACCAACCGAGCTCTGACTTCCTTCTGTTTTTTTTGACATTGTGGAACATATATACTTTCAGTTCATATGTACGCATTACATATTTACTGAGTGACTGATCCTGCCGTGCTGCTGTTGTAGCACATTTTGGCACTTGAGGAACCCTTGGTCCTGACTGGTTTTACACATACTATCTAGATGCTCTCGGCAATTTGGCCAACCCCACTCGTATCCGCCTAACGATGGAATGGCATACCTTCCTTCCTGCCTGATCGCAACATCCACATATTAGGGGTACCGCTTCATGAGAACCGGAAAGCTAAAGGATAGCTGAACGGAATGAAGCCATCGCAGCGACGGATCTTAGATATTCTACGTCGCATATGTGACATCTTCTGTGGTGCCTATCAAGCAATAATACGACACCTACTACAGACAGTGCTGGCTGTTAGTGCAGCCTACAGCGGGTTATCTTGCGGCCAGATAAAGCCACAGCTTTACCAACTTGATTTCTTGCTAGAAGATTCTTCGAAGACCATCCTTCGAAGATTCTCTAAGGAAGGGCATGTCCATACCCTCCTTTCAAAAATGTAAACGGCTTACATGTACTCTTCTGCGACTGAATAGAATTGCAATCATTAACAAATTTTTATCCGTTGTGATTAGTCGTTTCACGCGCTATTGAAAGTGATGGGGTACAGGTTTTCTCCTCCCCCCCATGTTCTCATTCCGCTGGCGGAGTTTTACTCGGCACCGCTTTTCTGCTACTCATCGCCACAGCCCATGCCTGTTTCACATGTTTTTACCCCTGGAACCACCGATGCCTCTTTTGAAAGTTACGCAATCGGTTCATAACGGTGGTAGCGTCGTTATAAGATGATTGCGGGGAATCATCAGAAGCGCCATTGGGCGTAGAAACGACGCAAAACTGCTGCTGCCTAAAAGGTAGCCACAACCATTGTCGGCTGAAATGCCACTTGGTCGAGTAGCTGCAGATCCCTACCGCATGAAGAGCAATATGCGCGGTTGGAACGCCGAAGTGAACCAATATTTCATGTTTATGCGTGCGCGGGCTAGGAGTGGAGTGAAGAGGAGCTTACACTCGCAGCACGTTGTGGCACGTTGTGGTTTCACGTCCTAATGGGGGACTTGATTGTTGTGCTGGTGGAAGGTTTAAACATAGAAGTCAAACGGCCGAATTCGACCTGTCCGGCACCCTGAGTGGTTTAAAAAGATTGGGTTGGTGTGTGAATCACACCATGAGATGCCTTGAATGCTGGAGCAAACAGACAGGTCCATCTTTGTCGGTTAGGACCAAGCTCGATCTTTCGAAGTTTTATTAAGCGATTAGCTATGAAGCGTTCGCAATCGCAAATTAAGAACAAACATGGTTTGTTTGGTGCATTACACGGACTGCACTAGGTATGCAGGTCTTCGCTCTTCACATATTGGAAGGGCACTAAATTGTTTTAATTGCCCCCTCCCCCGTGTTCGCAAAGTCGCTGTGTTACCCTTCGGAATTTCCCTGAACATGCGACATTTTAATACTTGAAATAAATCATTTCGTAGAGACAAGAATTGGTGACGTGTCATTATTACATGTCGGACGTATTCCTCATTCGAGACCAATTTTCAGCAGCTGTGATGACTCTTGACGTCTCTTTTATTCGCAAGCTTCACTTACCCTCAGGAATAAAGACTTTACTGTTAGGACACTGACAATATTGGTTAAAGTATTCTCAATAGATTTAAATTATCTACGGCATCTATGAATGCAACTGTGGCGTTTTTTTCTGAGCGTACGTCTAAGGCGGTCCTTCAGAGCATCCATGTTCTGTATTCATTCAATCCCTTTTGTGGGCACAACATCACAATAATTGTTCAACCCTTGACGGTGCCCCTCATATCATGGCTCCAACAATCTTAGTGACCGGAACCTTGAATTTTTAGAAGAGTTACAGCTAAACATAATAGACGTGAGGGCTTTACACTTCTAGGGGCCACAAAAAACCTCCAAATAGATACGGCTCTCCCCTGACTTTTACTCTGCATTTGTTCCCCGAATGGGATATGTTTTAGCTTTACATCAATAGCCTGCCAAATTTGTTTCCGGCATTTTGCATCCTACTGATTTTTTGAGACGAAGTGCACTACTCTATTGAGTCTCGGGCAATTCCTTTGTATATCGCTGAGCGAGGAATCAAGGCTGCATGGACGCACAATTATTGCATCTTTAACCAGGCAGTGTTGTGGGCTGCAACTATGAGGCAATTGGAGTTTTTCTTGCTGTGGGGCTACCGCATTGCCCTACTCAGCCAATGTACGCCGGTTTGATTCGTTGTATCTATAGTTCATTTTTCTGAACTAGAAGAAAAACAAAACGTCGGTGTTCCAAGATATTTGTTCACGGCAAATGTTTCCAGGTGTCAAAATTATTCCGGTGTCTCGAACTACCCTACGCATCAATTCTAACATGCACAACGAAGGTACTTTCTTTTATTAATGCACGAGAAAAAGAGGAATTCGGCCAAGTGTATTACCGTCAGGTAATACCTTTCGTCATCAGCGACATTGTATGAATTCTCAGAAGCTTATACTTAAAACCACGGCACAAACTAGAAGTGGCCTGGAAGGTGTCACATTCTTTAGCCGTATTTGACGATTGACAGAACTCCCGCATGGAGCAGATGAATTTAACCACGTTCCGGTACATATATCGGTATATATATATTATTGTATTGAATGTATTGCATGATTACAGCTTGTACGCAAAAAATCACAGACAATGCAGGATTACTTTAGCTGCACGACAAATGCTTTGTGAACAAACAGCCCTCATATCTAATGCAGAGTATCCTAACCTCGTCGTTTCGTAAATATAGAGTTCCGGCGGCTGCTTATTAGTTTTGAAACTGGCCTTTCTGTATTTCGCAGTTGTAAAAATGTTGGCCTGGTTTATCGGCTCCGTATAGTAAAATATTTGTGTAAAAATGGGACTTACAATTTTACGTCAACCTTTCTCCATATTTTTTACAGAGTGGTGAAAATGAAGTTTTCACAAAGTGGTGCCCTTGTTAATCCTGAGCAAGAGGATAGGGAATGCTTTGCCTTACATTCAGCCGCGGCCGGGGGCCACAACGACGTTGTCGAGTTGTTACTGAACCAGGTATGCAGCCGATTCTTGGTGAATATAATTTTTCTGCCAGTGCAGATAGGGTTTGTGACACAATAATATGCCACCACTACTTTGGTTTCGGTAAACGCAAAGTTGAGCGGGGTAAGGTATGTACGATTTAAATACACCACTCTTCGAAGTAGGAACATATTTAGGGACCTTATCTTTGTTAGTGAAAAAAAGCAAAACGTAAAAAAGTGAGTGCTCTTGCGGATATTTAGTTTTGCTATAAAACATTGGTGTAGCTTGCACAAGTGAAGCAAGGCTGGAGAAACAGTTGAGCTCGCGGCTCTTGTCTTATCGTCGGAGACCCGCCCGTTGCACCTCACATAAATTTCGGAACATACCACAGAAAATTCGCCAAGGATCACAGGCTACAATCATTTTGTCCACAGGCTTTAACATTTATCTCAAAGTTGACCGCGTTAACACGCCCTAGAACCCACCGCAACCAGATTTGCAAACACGGTGTCTCTAGCGCGAACTCTGCCTCTGCGCTGCCCACTTCTGGCGTGAACGCACGTGAACTGGCGAGAACACCACACGTGCACCCTCAGCTGACCATCGCGCCTATCCAGGCCAACGTCGTCCACGAAGTGGAGGTTAGTGGTGTGGCCCGGAAAGCTAATGGGGCTGTGCTGCCCACGTTTGATGCCCCTTGCCCTCCTGCGTTTGTGGCTGTGTGACAAGTTGCTGCTGTATGTGCGGGGATGCCGACCGCGTCCCACGCAGCGATGTGCGAACTGTGGTTGACAAGACCACGTGACAGCCTGCTGCGTGGACAAAAGAAGGTGTGCTTCTGCGGTGGACGCCAAACGGCACAGCAGTGCACTGCCTCTACCCCTCGCTGCACTAACTGCAGTGGCCCCCACCCAGTCACCGACCCCCGCTGCCCCCGCTTGCAGCACGAACGCAAGGTGGCCACAGCTATGGCACGTACACCATAGCCACTGACCCGAGCTGAGGCCGCAGCGTTCGTCTTCGATGAGCAGCGACCAAGCTATGCGAAGATGGCCAGGCCACGCTCCAGCCAGCATCACGCCAGCCGCCAGCTGCCGCAGCCTCCTGCCACTCAGTGACATCAGCAGCAGAAGCCAGCAGTTGCCCAGGGACGCCAGCAGCAGCCACGCCAGGTGGCCAAGCCCCCACCTTCCCAGCTGTCCACACAGTGAGTGGTGGGGCGGCTGCACTCGGCCTCGGCCGCAACCGGTCAAGAGCAACTAGTGCCCATCTTGCTGGCCCTGGTGCACAGCCTCGTGGGTTGCTTGCCTTTTGAGGACTCCACGCGCTTGGCGGCCACAGCCGCTGTGGCACCCCTGAACCATCCAGCCCCTATGGATGGCTAACAGACACTGCTGCACAGGCCAGCGGCCGCGCATCCTGCAGTGGAACTGCAACCACATAGGGCCACGACATGTGGAATTGGCAGAGCACCTGCTGCCAGAGCAATACGATGTGCTGGCGCTTCAGGAGACCAACGTCTGTGGGCGCTCCCTGTGACTGCCGGGGTACGCGTGGAACGCCAGCGCGACTAGCTGTACACTGCGCTCCGGCACCAACCATCCATGCCAAGACACCAGCCACTCACCAGGGAAGTTCCAGGCAACTGTCTACATCAGCGCTGTGCTCAACAGTGTTCCAGTGGATCTGGCCTCGGTCGTGGACAGCCCTATGGAATGCGCCGCCGTCACAGTGCGCATGGGGTTCACGGACACCACTGTTGCACCGTCTACATTCACCAAACACGGCCCTGGGATGCCACAGCATTGGGGCGACTGCAGGCCCGCTTGGGCCCGGACGTTGTGCTCTGTGGAGATTTTACGCACACAACCCAGCCTGGGGCAGCCCCACACCACCCGCAGGAGACGAGAGCTGCTGGATGCTACCACAGCCTGCGGCCTTCTCGTGCGCAACACAGGCAGTCTCAACTTCACCCGCCCTGGTGCCTCGGGCACTGTTCAGCTATCCCATATTGGTCTTACGCTGGGGTCCCAGTGGTATACCTACACCTGGTAAACCACCACCACCACCTGGGTGTCGGACCACTGCCCCATAATGGTCACCCCTAGGAGCGACCGCAGGTGAGCAAACACCAGAGTCTATGCCGTGACCAACAGGAAAGACTGCCGCAAGGAGATGTCAAAGTGTCTGGAGGACCCAGACCCTGATTTCCTGGCATCTGTCGTGCGGAGCGTTAACAAGGCCACGGTACGGGGGGAGGTTTCCCTTTGCATTGCACTGCCAGACTTGAGGCTTTTATGACTACGGGCCAGGCGCAACCAGCTGCAAAGGCGGGCCATCCGGAGCAGCAATCCTGAAGACTGCACAGCGTACCGGCAGGAGGTGCGCAGTGCAGAAGGAGAGCCAAACAGCGGCGGAGGCAGAGCTGGGAGTCGCTCCTCTTCTCGATGAACTCGCGTAGGGATCCAGCCAAAGCTTGGTGAGTCTTCCAGGCCTTGCTCCAGCCTGCCACCACCAACCGGCGCCCTTTGTAGGCCTCTGTAATTTCCTTCGGCATCACCGATGAGGCCTTCGCCGTGCGGCTTCACCTGCCACCGCGGTCCAGCTGCCGGCGATCCCCAAGGCCCCGCATGTGGGGACCATTTGCGATGGCGACATCACACTCCGGGAGCTGCAGGCCACCCTGGATCGACGCCGTGGAGCACCCCTGGCATTGACGGGGTGATGTATCAGATGCTCCAGAAACTGGACGTCAACCAGCTGAAGTCGATTCTGAAGCTCATAAACGGGTGTGGAGGGAGAGCAGCTTTCCACCTTCTTCGCGGGTGGCAATTGTCAGGCCGATGCTGAAGGTCAGTAAGCCACCCACAAAGCCTGCATCGTAGCAGCCGGTTTCTCTGACATATGCAGCGGGGAAGCTGATGAAGAACATGGTCTTGGCCCACCTCCAGTGGATTGCTGAACGTCGGTGCGGCTTCAGGCACCACCGCTGTACGGTGGACAATTTCGGGTATGTGGTGTCTATGCTAGAGCAGGCCCTCCATGACAAGGTGGTGGCCTTCTTGCTCCTGCTGCACATGAAGCCGGCATTCGTCTCCGTTCCTCGCACGGCCATCCTGTGGGCCCTGGCCGGAATGGGCGTTGTGGGGCACCTCCGGAATTGTGTCAGGGCGTTCCTGGCTAACCGTACCCTCAGAGACAAGGTGGGCCGAGCAACCAGCAGCTCACTAGATGTCTGTTCTGTGGTCCCTCAGGGGAGTGTGCTCAGCCCATTCCTCTTTAACCTCGTCCTGACTGCACTCCCGGATGGCATACCGGCTGGGCTACCGTTTCCAGTGGGGATGGCAGTCTATGCCGACGACATGGCCATCTGGGCGCACAGACAAACAAGGCTACTCTCCAAATTGAAGGCGTGCGTCCAGGGGGTGCTGTGGGCGGTCGCCGCCTTCCTGCCAAGCCGGGGCCTGCATCTGTCCGAGTCGAAAACGCGGGCATTGGTCTTCCACCCGACGGGCTGCAGGGCACGTAAGGCTACACCGCTGCTCACCTTAAATGGCAAGACCCTTCTGGGGTGCACCAGGGCCAGGTATCTGGGGTTCCTGCTCGACTGCTAGTTGTGTTTGCTACCTGCGGTGAAGGGGATCCCCCAACGCACGAGGGTCGTCCAGGGCGTCGGGTTGTTGCTGGCGCGTGGCCAGGGCTGCACACACACGGTGACCCTGAAGGTGTTCCACGGGATGGCGTCGTCCGCAGGCCTCTATGCACTGCCTCTGGTGCAACTAAAGCCGAGCTGGTGGGCGGAGCTGGAGGTGGATCAGCGCCGCGCTATCCGCCTTTGTCTGGGCCTTCCTAGCATATCTCCGGTGGCGGCGACGTATACTGAGGCAGGCTCCTGGCTTATTCAGACGTGGGCCCTGCAGGTGGCACTCCACATTATCAACCGCCTGCAGGGCACATCTTAAGGCGCGGCATGCCTCCAGCGCTACCGCAGCTGGCCCACCTCTCGGATGGGCATGCTGCTAAGTACATACGAGTCATATCGCGCTGCCGCAGTGGCTCAGCCGAGAGCCACTGCCCCCAGGCACGTGGCAGGCTCTACGCATCGCCACCAGATTGCCGGGGTTTCGTAGCAAAAGGTCTACTCCATCCCAGGCTGTCTACCAGAAGGTGGTCGACCTGCTGCAAGACGAGGCTGCCGGACTTGTGCAGGTGTACACGTATGGCTCCATGCAACAGTCGATAGGCACAGCTGGAGTCGCCTGCACGGCCCCGGAACTTGGCACCAGCCAGGTGTGTAGCCTGCCTTTCCCAGCCATATCCACCCACGCAGAGCTGACTTTACTCTACTTGGCCGCGGACCTTCTTCTACAGCAGGGGACGAGGTCTGAGAAGCCATCATCCCGACTGACTTCCCGTCTGCCCTCCTCCATCTGCGAGCTTGTCACCACCCGGGAAGCTCCAATGGCTACGTAGAGCGGTCGCTGGCGGCCAAGATTCGTGCGGTGGAGGCCCAGGGGTGTCCACTGCGACTTCACTGGCTGCCATCGTACGTGAACATCATGGGCAACGAGGTAGTAGATGCCATGGCCAAGGGTGCTACTCACCAAGGGTTCCAGCCTCCCGGGACGTGCTGCCATTCGACGCTGCAAGGACTATCTTGGCCCGGGTGGTGGAGGCCCTGCATCCAGATAGAGTGGTCAGTGGTCTAACCCAACGGGACCTGCCTGCAGGCATAAGCAGAGACGCCAGGTCGCTCCTGCTTCGCCTGCGGCTTAATTGCTGCAACGTGGGAGCCCGCCTGCACCACCAGGGCCGCCGGGTTTCCCCCACCTGCGCCGACTGCCCAGAGCCCGAGATGGTCGAGCACTTACTGTGCTCTTGCCACCAGCATGATACCGCGAGGGAGGAACTCCGGGCCGCCCTCCAGCGACTCGTTGCACCAAGCCACAAGCTGGAAGACTACCTGTTCCCAACGGTTCCGGACGCCCTCCAGCCGGATGTCTTTCAGCACCTCCTCAACTTCCTGGTTGTTGCAGGACTACTGCATCAAGCCTTGGACGAGAGGAACGCTACATTGACTATACCCCACTCACCTCCTTCTTCCCTCTCTTTCTGTCTTCCTTTCCGTTGAACCTCCTTTTCCTTCTCCGGACTGGGTCGTATGAGGGTGAACTCCCCGATGAGTTCTCCAGTATCCCCAGTTCTTTTCTGTTCCCTGTTTCTCAATCAATCACCAGCACCAGCACGAGGAACGGAATCGCATAGAAGCGGGTTTCATAACGCGAGTGACCCGGGTTATATTCGAGCCAAGGGAACTGTTTCTCCCTTACTTCGTAAGTTTTTTTTTCTTGCGATGATGGCGTTTTTATTGTTTTCTCTTGAGCCTAATTTACGGGTCAGATTAGAGTTTTTTTCTTCTGTTAGTATTTTTTGCAATCCTCCCAAACAGATATGCTCATTTTCCTTGCCGTCTCGTTGTGAGACGCCCACTGAAGGCGAGATGGAATGGTTATTGCACGCTTGGGGTACCTATATTCGTTGTTAAGTATATGCATTTTTTCGCCTTCAATATTAACCCATGTGGTTGTAATACTTAGGTAACTTTATATGCGGCCTTTTTTATAGATGTTTTGCATACTGCGTGCCTTCGCAAGTTTTTTAGTTTTGATTGACCGCACATGTTATACTCCTCCACCGCTGCTGACCCCGTACTGCTCGGGCTTTCTGTGTTGCCCAGATGTCTGGCTTCGTTTCATGGCGTAAAGGTCCCGGGTTTGTTTCCCCAGACCTCTCTTGCCACATTTTCTCTTGGGGCATGCACTCCGAATGCCTCCTCGTGGGCTCCTTCCCTTCCCACGTCTTTATCTTGCCCTTCGAAGTAGTTAGGTGCGACGGACGGATAATGTTCGGTCTAAGCAGCTCTGTGTTAAAATTCTTCTTCACAAGAGCGGGATTATTAAGTGTAATTTCGGTCATTGTACCTACAACTAGTATGTCATAACATACGGTACTCATCTAATGCTTATTGTATAATTACAACGCTCGTGGGATATGACACGTGGATGCGTTTGCTGCGGGCGTTTCAGTGAGTTTTCTTGCGCCAGCTGCGCTGAGATTGTTGTCCCTGTGCTCACAAAACTAGGTTGCGCGTGCACGATCCTCATTCCCCACCCCTCGAAGGAATAAAGGCGCTTCCACCAGTGATATGGACGTCCTTTGCGGCAAAGACAGCGGCCAAGAGGTCACTGCAGGAACACTTTTAGAAAAAGGTGACACAGCACCTTCGATCATGCAGCTATCTTTGGCGTGCCATTCGTCTGCCATACGTTTCTAACAACTGCAGGACATAATTTCCTTGGAAGGCATCAGATTTTTGATCGTTAGATTTAACTAGTGACATTGCCGTAGGAGCTAAGACGTTGCGGCTCCACACAGGACCAGTGGGAGATATTCTCTAAGTGCATGAACTCAATGTTGACCAGCGTGGCTCGCCGCGCCGCCATCATTCAAGTAATGCGGTGCGCAAGAAAAGGCTAAAAAGTGTTCCAATCGCGGAAATAACCTAACTGCCCTTTGTGCGCTGACTTGTTGGGGCTGCTCGGTGGTCAAAATCCTACAGGTTTGTTCGACAGGGTAATCAAGATGGTGGTTGGTGTACTCGTAAGTGTCTATCATTTCAAAACGCTGTCAGCACGAATATACTTCTTTGTTATGATACTAAGAATTCTAAGTCGTTTAAGTACGAAAAACAGGTGAGCTCTAAAACGAAATATTCCCAGTAGTTTGCGGCTGCTTTCGGAACGTGCCATTCCGCAGAGTAATTTTATTCACTAACGTCGCCATCATTCTGCAGATGCACTTAATACTTTAGCACACTGCATGTGGATAGAGATAGGTTCATGCAAAGTCTGAAGGATTTTGAGCACCTCCTGGTTTCTGCAGGTATGTATTTGTTAGTACTCTCCGACGCGACATAAGAGAAAGGAACTGACTTCCAACCTCACTTATCATGTTGGTCGTCCTGTGCCGCATTCTATTTGTCAACTTTTTCATTCTACCGGCGCTGTGAATTTGTTCTGTTGTAAATTAGGTTGCACTTAATGTTTTCCATTTCACGCTGTGGGTGCCAAACTTTCCGTAGACTTTGCCCTTGGAAACTAATATTTGACTGGGCCGGTGAGAGCATTTACCTAAAGCCTTCCAAAACAGCCAGCCATCGGCGCATTTGGGAGTCTTTTTGGCGATGACGACTTGCCTAGCGGAGTGTTCACGAGGAAAATAACTAAAAAAACACATAAATATTCCACAGGCTTCTTTTAGTGTGGAATACAAAACCATTATTGGGAATGCTTAGAACTTGACAATGCTGCAAAGGCGGAAGCTCATTTGGACGCTCCTTTGAAGCGCTGTTAAACTTTCTGCTTAACTTTGCGGCCGTGCCCGTTATCCTGGACTCAACCACTGGACAGCACCCTCTGTACTAGCTCCAATCATTTGGAACCCAGGAGTCTCAACTCTGCTACTTCCAAGACCCTGTACCCTTGTCGCAGTTCGTTCGGAAGGGGCCTAAAACCTTCAACCACTGCTAAGACCATAGCCACTGCCATGAGCGTGCGCCGTCACGGTTTCGTGGGAACTTCCTTGCCAATCCCTTGCTTTTGCTTTCTTTCCTCGGGGTTCGCTGCCCGTCCTGCGGTCCCATCTTCTGTACCTATGATTTTGTGTACCTCAGAACGGCTTTCTTAAAGCACAGATCTAAGGTTTTAATCTTACAAAATAAAAAGCAAGTCACTCGGCACGCGGTAAATTGCCATAGCTTGCGACGGTCTCCGTAGAGTGCATGCGCCAAAAATGATGAACGCGCAGGTTGGAACTGTCAAATAAATTGCCAATTCGCTCTTTTATGCCAACATGATTTACGCACCTCCCAACCCTGATTGCATTGTGATTCCAAAGTCTGGTACCACTTTATACGTATTTAGCCAGTAATGCTCAGTAAATCCTAGGTTATACGTTGCGCAGGTTGAGGTGTTTGGGGGGGCAGAGTGTTAGAGCACAGGTAGGAGAAACGAATTGGTTCCACGCGGCAGAATGGAGAAGGACGAACACAAATACAGAGAAGGAATTATCCGGACCTCGTCACCTGTAGCCCGTGGGCTGCACCTATGCTCGGTACTGTTGAGGCCTGCGGAGCCGCAGGGAACGTAGATTTGGCCCGAGCATAATGACGTGTTCAACGTTTTCTGATGTCCTGCATGTGACACGGCGTCCTTGACCTGCATCGTTAGGTATAATTTTTTGGTTTTAAAAGCCAGTCTTCAATGCTCCGGACGTTAGACGCGATATGAAAACTTCCATTAGACTCTCTCTTTCCTTAAAGAATCGATAAAGTGAACCTACTTAGGTCAGCTGTGCTAGTATATACAAAAGAACTTGCTCGGAAGGTATCTTTTGCCTGACATTACGACATATTTTATATGAATAGGATGGCTGAGGCGTCTGTGAGGCCCCATGCGCCTTTGGTGTGCTGTTCGTCTTGGTTTCGCCAAAAAAAGCAATAGAATAAAAAGAAATATCAGACCTCAGTGCCTTTTTTGATTACATAAATTACGCCCCTTAAATCCTATGTAGCGCGGCAAACCAGCATCTTTTACTACAGGTTTCACTGCTTTACACGGGCTATTCTGTGACGATATTTTACGGCCATTAGCAGAAATTTAATATCAAAGTGTGAACGGCATCACGCCTTTTTATTATAATTTTTATATGCAGCGAAATAACAACACTAAGTGCCAAAGAAGGATAGTCGCTTCTCTTTAGCCTGATTAAAATACGTAAGCGTTTCAAAAACACACCATTAGACGCTCATGCCTCAAATATTGCGCAGGTAGTCCTGGTTGTCGCTTAGATTCATCGCACCCAGTTTCACAGAACCATTCTTATTTTTCGTTCGACATGCACCTGAAATGAGTCCGATGTCTCCGTTTTAGGCTACAGTCGAAATTGGAAGATAGTAGACGATCCGATTCACAAGAAATGATTTCTCATTGTTGTGAATAAAGAATAAGATGGGCACATTCAGGGTGCTACAGCTCGTGAAGATGATGACTAAGGCTGCGCCATTGCCTCGCTCTTAGTGAGCGCTCCCATAATATCCAAGAACGCAGCCTCTGCGTCGTGCTATTCCTCGTTCTTCCACACACTAATGCCGGAAACCCAACCGGGCTCTCAGTTCCTCCCCTCATAGAGCGCAAACCCTGACTACGGGTTTGCCTGAGCACAGCCATCCAGAAAACGATCGCCGCACTTGAAGCTCTAATCCTAGACTTATCTGCTCATAACCTCATAACCGAGAGGCCTTCAGAGCTGCGTGCCCCGGACGCCAAGATACAGGTACAATTCACTGACAAGTCCCTTCAGGCAGATTACGCCACAGCCAATACCACGACGACAACAATTTACGAATTCGGGCCGGCGCTAGCCCCACTGTCCGTTCGGCGCAGTCCCTCGTGCTGCGCTGATGTTGAGCCTAGCCAAGCACAAATGACGAGCGAATGTGTAAGTCATCCGGCCCTGCCAGTTTCCGGAGTCACCCTCCCCAAGCTGAAAAGAGCGCCGTTCTCTGGGGACCCATACGACTGGCGGATATTTTGGGAACTCTTTGACGCAACCAACCACACGGACCAAGATTTGCGGAAAATAGATGAGTTCAATTACCTGCGCTTGTAGTTGCGCGGTCCCGCTAAGACCGCGTACGAAGGCATGAGACTAACGTAAGATGGACATAAAGGTTCAGTTAAAATAGTTAAAGAAGCATTTGGCCCCAGAGACTAGCTAATGGCGGGTCGCGTATACGGCATATTCGCCATAACTCATACAAAGACCTCTTCGTGCGTCGAGACGCTGGGGAGGTTGTACGAGGAGACTGACTTTACACTGAACACGCTGGAGGGTGGAGGGACTAGGCCTGGTGCAAGACCGGTACGCTTTCGACGCCCGTCACGTTCATCTCAAGGCGTGCCACATGACATCGCTCGTCTTTGGCGGCAACAAATGAATGTATGACCATCACACGTGGCGAAAGATGATACAAAGCAAGTCCAAGAAATCTTGGACTTCCTCCGAATTCAGGTAAAAATGCATGAGCAATGGCCCATGGAACCTACCGGCCCTCAATTTCAACGGCGATCACCACTCGGGGAGCTTCGCTGGGGAATATTTTTACCTTCGGCGTCAGCGCTACATGTGTTACATGCCGAGCCTCCCCCTGCTTATCAGGACAGTTGCCCCTTTTTGAAAGGCGAGGCTATGGGATCGCGCAATGCAGCGAGAATATACCGCAAGACGAGAAGCGACGGCGACTGCAAGCAGGCCGACATTTCTTCGGGTGCGGCAATCGATATCAGGTTGAACGTGCCTGCAAGACTGCTAGAACATCGTGTTGCAGTCGCTGTTCGAGTCGGCATCTTAACTTCGACGTACGACACGGCGCAGCAAACCCGGTACGCACTATAACGCCCGCCCAATTGTCTGGTCAAGAGAGCCCACCCGTTGTGCATACACTGTCTGCATCAGCATCCTGAGAGACCAGTCTATACAAGCAGCAACCGGCTCATTCCAGTATACCTACACGCATGTCGGGTGTGGGTGACGGTTCCGAATGGTAAGCTGCTGTTAAGGGCTCTGCTAGACACTGGCAGCCAGTAGACATTCATTCGGTATGACGTATCACATGCTCTGGACTGCTCCGTCGAAAGCTTCGAGAAACTGAAACTTGTATCATTCGGCAAGAGCCCTTTTACAATAGCTTAGAAGCAACCTATAGGTAATGCCAACGAGGTGACAAGCACCTGCGAAGTTATGTTGGCTTTCACGGTGGACACTCCTTTCACCTCATCCGACATGAACCACCATGGACCACCTAACTGATCGGCTCCGACTACTATTGGCAAGTCCCATCAGGCCAAATTTTCGTGCTAAATCCGCGCCTCACAGCCGTCAAAAGATTTCTCGGTTGAACTATTCAGGGTGCCCAGACCGATCGCAAAAACGGCACTTTGTCGCTAGCTCGCCGGGAACCCTCAGTAGATTGCGTCACAGCATATGACAAGCTGCCATCTCTATCGCGTAAATTTAACAAGTCGGGACTGCATGCTAGCGCGGCCGAGCAGAAACTTACGCTTGCGTCAATGAATGTGGTCGGCGTTCTAACGAGCCGTCTAGATTCCCCTGGCAGGCAGACGGCTGCGTTTTGCGTAGGTTGCCGATTAGGCACAGAAGTTGCTGCGTGTGTTGTTAGCGACAACGCCTGAAGAAGGAAATGCGAGAAAATGAAGTCTACAAACAAGGAGTCGAAATCTTGAGTGGGCTACCTCATAGTTGGTCACATATAGCCCCGCTGTGTCACAGCCGCAAGAAACGAGTGCATCACTAGCAACAGCCAACACGATTGTGCCTTAAAGTAGGGCAAACCGCCATTCTGGAGAGAACACTGAGTAGACAGAGACGGAGAAATTGCTTAGGGGGGCGCGCGGCCACATCCAGCATAAAGCCAACCTTCCTCCAGCCAGCGGAGGGCCGCATCGAAGCAGGTGTTATGGTCCTGGAACCAGTTCGGGCAGTAGTAGCGCAAGCATGCAGAAATATCTCATCGTCTCCAACGTGGTTCTTGTCCATGACGAGAGTTTGCGGGACCACTCAGCACCACAGGGTGTGCTCTTGGCGCTTGTCACGGTCTTCCCACTTACCGACACAGTAGTGCTGCTGATGACGCTTCTTATGGGACCTCCGGCTGTCTAGGTCACGACGCACGACCAGGGCAGCACTTAAACCGAGATCAGGTGCTGTCATACATGATGCTGACCAATCTATGCTTCCAGCTCCACCACCGTCGATACAAAGACCCCGGCAACATTCATCTCCGTACCAAGTTACTCCCCTTGTCTTGTAGAGCCCTTAGCGCTATGCTACGCATGCCGTGGCACTTCCAAATCATGCCTACTATACCTCCTCTGGTCTTGCCCGGGCCTTGCAGTACTTCGCACTCAACACCGCCCGGCACGGGTTCACTCACTAGAATTGTCGATACGGCCCTCTAGGCGCGTCAAGGAAACGTTGACAGCCTTCTGGAGCTTCGTCTGTGCGGCCTGCATGACTGTTAAATATTAGATTCCTCCCTGCTCCTTTTCTTCCCATTGCGGCTTCGGGCCATCCTTTCTTAATAAATTTGCTTCCTTCGTACACAGCCACCTCATAGGACACCAGGACAGAAATAAGGCCAACTATGGAAAGGCTGACTTTAAGGCCAGTGCATAGCCTTTCCGGCCTAGGCGCGATAGGAGTATTTTGCAATTGAAGAATATGATGGGCGTAGGCAGGAGGCGATTCCTGGTAAAGAAGAGCACGAGACTGCTCCCCTACCTCGATCTTATTGAATGTTCGATTGCTGCCCGAAAACGGGGTGTCTGGGCCCTATTTCCCTCTTAGATCCTCTGCATGCATCAAAAAAGGGTATGTAAGGGTTCATCAGCATGATTTGCGAATACTCAGGTTGGCAACGAATGATTTCGGGAGCCCTGTACAGCCCCTCGGCCGACCGCGATTAGCTGTTCAGTGGTTATTAGGCATGGCAGAGGTTAATAAGTCATGGTGCGGGCTGAGCACGGACTGATAGGGATAAGACTCGCTGAGGGACGGGTGGTGTCACGTTAGCGGGCTACACATGTGAGAAATACGAGGTTTCGTCGTCGTTTGAATCAGCAGATTTCTTTGCGTATACTCTAGAATTTTCCCGAAGGCAGCGCTGTCATTCTCGGGTGACCATCGCTGAAGTACGAGCCGACAGAACAGAACCATGGCTCCAGTGTCTTGTAAGATTTGAAACTTTGTGGATCGAGGTTTATTGTTTTCGTCGCTCATTTCATGGCTCCACAACGGTTGAAATATAACAATAAATCGGTTAACAAACTACGACAATTCGTTTAGAGAACGTTACGGTATGAAAACCGCTTTTATTAGAGATTTTTTAGCGTTATTAGTTTGCTACGCCTTTCTTGTATTGTTTTTTTTCACGCGCAGGAGACGTGTATTGTGAACCTTGAGAACAAAGATGGAGACACAGCCCTGGTGCTTGCCGCCCGCAAGGGCCACTGGAGCATTGTGGAGTCGCTTGTTCTAGCTGGTGCTGATATAAACAAAGCAGACCGTGACGGAAACACAGCGCTCCACTTCAGCCTTAAGGAAGCTAGGAAGCAATCGACAAGACTCCAGGATATGCCAACAAGCCGCCTAATGGAATCGGTACGTACAGGTACTACCGCAATGTTGGTGACAGAACTACTTGAAGGAACAGGTAACAAGTTTTTTGTTTTACATTGCACAATCAAGATGCAATTCATCGCGTCTTTCTCTCTTAGTTTACGCGAGAGCATATGCTCCCCGCACTGAACATTCTTTTATGGGTGTATGTATCATTCTGAGAAGCAATAGCCTGTGCCATGCAAAGATGAATATGCGATTTCTTTAGGTTTCGGGCTTGCGCGGCCAGAAGCTGTCGTCGGTATAAGAGAAAAAGTTCTGTTGCGTTCCGTTGGTTTACTTGGTGTACTAAATTAGTTTGTGTGGTTTATGTGCGAATTGATTATGCCAATGGGATTAGGTAAATTTTGCGGGAACCTCTTACATGATAATCGGCAGACTGGGCATCTTTGAATTGATGATCGGTATATTTCAAGTGCCGGTGAAATGAGAGTTGCTGAGTCCACCCTGAGTATTGTAGGGCAGCTGGAATTTAGTACTGGCCAATCATACGGAATGAGTATGAGATAAGTAAAGACCGGAACTTTAGCCACTGATATTTTAGGCTTCACCCGCCTATAAGAGGCACTGAAAAGTGGCATTTATGCATGAATAGGCGTCAAATAGTGTACTTTAGGCATATCTAGGCCCATTTTGTATTTACTGTATCCCACCCCGTGTTTTTGTTCTCTTATGGACCAGTGTAGCATGGAATATGCCAACTGGTGAGCTCTACGAACACTTCTCCTCTCCTAACTTCGCTGAACCCTACATTATCCCATATAATGTGGGAGAGCTTCTCTAGTCGTACAGCTATGCTTCCCTTACTAGAAAAAGTGCGTGCGTTGAACATTGCCAAGGTTGAGTTCCAATGGCAGCCTGTCCGGACCCTGGGATTCTTAACACCCTCTGCTGCATCGCTGAACTGAACGCCACCATGTACAGGTGGTGCTATGAAGCTGCTGGGGCTGAGGAGCAAGAGGTGAGTTGGCTATTGATGGGAGATGGTGGCCAACTACTCAAGTACTCCACCAGGGTGGCCATATCCTGCTCTGGTGAGGGAGGGCTGTTGATGTCCCTTGGAGACTTCCTAACACAATTTAAGCGTTCTAGTGTAGCCCCGTATGTATCCGGGATGATGGTAACCTCCGGAACAGGCAGCCGTCCATACATGCACAATATCGGCATAGGCAGCCAGACAAAAAATAGTGAGAGAGCGAGACAAGTTTCCTGCCGACGGCGTTGCCGCGAACACCTGCAGTGATATTGAGATAGAGTTTGCCAGTGTGCTACAAAAAAGGCTAGTTTGAAGAATAGCCTGCCAAAGAGAAGCTGGGCTTCTCAGTCGACGCTCAGCTGGCTAGCTTGAATCTCAGCTCCCGCACCTCCGGTCAAACGCGCGCGCCATGAATGGAAGGGAGGCGTTTTGACCGTTTGTTCACACTTTGTATTTTGGCAGTAAGTTTACCAAAAATGCTCTTAAGGATCTGGTTTAACTTGTCCAGCTATCCGAACAGCAACGCGATGATGCGAATATGGGGCTTAGGCGGTCATCCTGTCAATGAAGTTCGCTAGGCTCGCTTTACTTCAGTGTCACTCAACGCGCCAGGCCGCCCCGCACCAACAAAAAGAAAAATGTTTATATCTCTAGAACTACTGTTGCTAGATAGTTCAAACATAATACAATGGTGCTCTTAGACTTCATAAAGAAGGAATACAAAAGAAGGATAACGTAACTGACAGATTTCCTGACAAAAAATGCGAAGTGTCCCGGAGCTTCGTATAAACACGTCCGCCATGATTGGAACCCTCTTGAACATACGTCGACTCTTTGTGTGTATTCGCCGTTTGGCTGTAGCTTTAGCACAAATGCGCCTAGCGAACTGATGTAGCGGCAAACTACCGGAACAGCAAAGCGATGACGCAAATATGGCCTTTTAACCCGTCACCATGTCATTCAAGTTAGCTATGTTCTCTATACTTGAGCGTTCCTCATCGCGTGTGGCCGCCCACGCACCTACAAAACAAAAAAACGTTTATAACTGTAAAACTACTGTTGCTAGATAGTAAACGTTTGGCACAAAGGTGCTCTAGGATGTCATGAAGGAGGAATGCGAAATACTTTTAACTTACTTGGCAGATTTCCTGACAAAAAAAATTCATCTCAAGGCTTTCTATAAACGCGTCCGCCATGCCGGAAACCTGCTCGAACGTACGGTGACTGTTTGTTTGCATTCTACGTTTGGCATAAGCCGTCTACAAGGGATTCACAGGTAGGATAACCCTCCACAGGTAAAGCGATACATTTCCGATCCCAAAGGGATTAAGACAGGGAGATACCCTTCACAAAACTATTCACTCCACGTCTCGAGGCGGCAATTTGAAAGATTGAGTGGGAAAACACGGGATTAAGGATAAACGGGAGATACCTGAGCCATTTGACCTTTGCGGATGACATAATCTTGCTGAGTGAGACTGGAGAACGCATGCAATGAATGCTTGAGTAGCTGCAATCAAAATGCACGGCCGTGACGCTCAAAATAAATAAGCATACATATAAAGTAACAAGGAATGAGCATGCCAAGACCATGTTCTTCAGCTTAGGAAACGAAACGCTAGAAGAAGTAAAAGATTATAACTACCTCGTACAGATGGTTACTGCCGACCCCAACCACGAGAGAAAAACCCTGTCCAGAATAAGTATGGGTTGGGGAGCGCTCGGCAAGCACTCCCAAATTATGAAGAGTGAGCTACTTCTGTGACTCAAATAAAAATCTACAACCAGTGCATACTACGGGTGAGGACATACGGAGCAAAAACTTTGGCGGCTTACTAAACACCTAGAAAGAAAACTTCTGATGGCCATGTAAAGAATTAGGTTAGCAATAACACTCAGGGTCAAGAAACGAGCTACCTGGATCACAGAACATGTTAGTATTTATATTCCAACAACATTTATGAAGACGGAGCTCCCAAAGTTATAAAACTGACAGGGGGACCTCCAATTAATACATCAAACACATGAAAAGTACAAATTTACAGGCAGTGAAAATAATCCGTTAGTAAATCAGAATAAATTCAAAATATAAAGCTAGCTTACACAGCATGAGTGAGATTATAAGACACAAAAAATCGTATAAATAAATATACTGCAAAACACATTTTGCAACGCAAATGATCATCAAAACACATTGCTGATATCTACAATTTTTTTTATAAAACAGCAACATGAGCAATATGTACTTATTTTGGCAGCCTTCATGCCATTGATGAATCAAGTGTGGTAACTAGGTGGTGTTTGACATGTTTTATGAATGAATAAGATAAGTAGAGGTTTTGATATTAGTACGGAGTCGATTCCAGAACGTAATCCTCATAAAGTAAACCGTAAATGTTCTATAGTTATTTTTAACTTTGGGTAATAGCACATTGTTATTTTCAGAGAATATTGTTTGGTTTAGGTTAAGCAGGTTAGATTGTGTTAAGGTACCACGGGATATTTCGTTGTTAACTACGCGGTAAATAATTGTTGTTAGCTTTTGCTGGAAAAGGCTGAGTAATGGGAGTACATTGAGGGTCCTGAAAATGGCACTTGCTTCAGAAAAATGACTGGTAAAGGTAATTATTCTTACCGCCTGTCTCTGAAGATGCTCTAAGTGGGACACGTGGGTTAAGTAAGTATTTCCCCATGATGAAAGACAATACTGTACGTGGCTATGTATGAACGAGTAATATAATGACAGTATAATAGGGCGCGGAAAGTAGCGTAGTTTTTTTATTATTACTCGTAACCCAAAACCAATTTTTTATACCAAAATAGTATGTTGATGAAATTTGAGATGAGTGTCTAGCAGTACACCCAGGAATAAGACGGCAGATGATACATGAATGACAATATTTTGCAACGCTATTGATGGCGTATGATCAATATCGCACATTGGACTATAAAAAAGCATAAATTGGGGTTTCGCAGGGTTGATATAGAGTTGATTAGGTTTGCACCAGGATAACAAAATAGGTAGTCCCGAATTTACAACGATAAGACTTTAGTCAGGGATTTTTTGTCAGCAAATATGGTAGTGTCATCAGCATATAATACGGCATTTGTAAACCTAAAAGAGCACTGACACCAAACTTTGGTGTTAATATTATTGCACAGTTCGCTTCCTTCACTCAACCGAATACCCTGGCTTAAATATGAGCGGCATACGACCCGAAGAACATTGTTCAATGGATCTCATTTATCGCCCCGGCGGAGCAGCGCGCGGAGCGGCACTCAGCAAATGAACATCGGCGTAACATCACCCCGTGAAGCCAAAAGAAGTGAGGTGACAGCGCTTGTCAAAAACTCGTGACGTTACTTCAGGCGCGTGGCGCCACGAGCCGCGACCGGGCGAAACGCCCTCTCAAGCGGGCTCCGGTGACGTCCGCACAAAGTGGTGAGGTCAGGCCGGGATTCTGTCATATGCGCCGTTTGGGATTAAAGCGCGGGAATTTGGAACAAACGATTTTCAGACCGTTCAATGTAATTAACTATCGCGCGCTGAAATATTTGAAGTGCTGTTTCAGGTTCGCCCCACCATTAGGCATCGATAAAAGCAATAAAAGTGTAACATAAAATTTTCTTGTCAGTGCTCAATAAAGAAAATTTTGAAGATCATTTTATTATAATAAAAAATATTAGTGGTAAGAGAATTGACCCTTGCGGAACACCTTTTCTGAGCAATTTCGGTTGTGAAAGACGACCGTTTATTTCAACGACCTTAGACCTATTTGATATGTAGCTGAGAATAAAAGACAGTGGAGGACCATGAATTCCAAGTGCATCAAGCTTGTGAAGAAGAATGGTGTGATTTATCGTTCGAATGCTTTAGTAAAATCTACAAATATACCCATACAATATATTTCATGTCTATAGCGCTTTTTATGATATCTGTAAAAGAAATTAGGTCAAGTTCTGTCGAAAATCCTGGACAAAAACCAAAATGACGAGGGAAGAGAATAGTGAATTTGTCGAAATATCTTGTGATGCGTGTTACATTATGCTTTCCAACAAGATTACTGAAAAATGGTAAAATAAAAATAGGTCTATAGTTGGGAACCACTTTCGCTTCGCCTTTCTTTTTAGCACCGGTGTAATTTTACCTGCTTTTAACTGGTCAGGAAGTCTACCTTCTTTAAACATACAGTTAATAATATGACATGAAGGAACGGAGACGTGACTGCCAATTATTTTGATTGACGACGGAAGCGCTCCATAAAGCCCGGGGCCCGTGGATTTCATATTCGATATTGTGCCGGTGATTTCGGAGGGATTTGTAGGATAAAGATAAAATGATTGTGACGACTGTATCCTGTACGTAGGAAAGGCATCGGAGGTGGTAGTTATTTCATTACCTGTAAAAAACTCGTTAAATTCATTTGCAATATCTTTTGGATCCATATGCGTTCGCTATGTTGTGTTGGTTTTAGAAATTCTGCGCCTCGTTGATGGCTGATTAGGTAATGACTTTATCAGTTCCGCGTTTTCTTTGAATCGTTTTTGCGTCTCATAATTTTCTCATCAAAATATTTACGTTTGGCATTTTTCAGTAGTGTCGTGAGAGTATTTGAGTAGTTATTGTATCGTGGTTTGACGTAAAAATTGAAAGGTTGGAGCTGAGTTTTCTTATACAGATTGTGTCTTTTAGTAATGCTACGCAAGAGACCACGTCATATCCAATGATTTCGCGGGGTGAAAAACCATCAGATAACCTTGATAGGAGAAATAGATTGCTGTGACGGTCGCAGAATATTGGTATTAAACTTTTCGAAGGCAATACAGGGATCTGTTTCAAACAAAACCAGATACAAACTAGTTAGCAGTTGACGCATCAAACTTTTTCTTATCAAGGTTTTGTTTTTGTTTTGCTGGGAATTTCCTGGGGCTGCAAGATTCAATCATGGGAAGACTAGGTAATGATCAGTTATAGAAATATTTACTACACCAGAAAGTAGTTCAATGGTTAGGTTGGATGAGATTTGGTCTAATAAAGTTTCTGTACCGTTGGTAGAACATCTCGTCGACGCATTAATTGATGATTCAGAGGCCATTCCCAATGAACGAGTTTTTGCTTTTAGAGCAGGACTTATCTGGTGGATCCAATAAGTTATTATTAGTGCCACCGAACAAAATAATATTTTTATCTTCACATGCAAGGGTATTAAGAATTGTTTCAAGTTCTGAGCGGAACTCTGTGTATGATGATGATAAGGATCGGTAGACAGATCCGATTAGTGTGCTACGGCTATTGCTACACGGAAAGTTGCAATCAAACTCTAACCAAACTCGATGTTAGGTGTGGAAAATTAAATATCATCACCGTGACGGTAAGGCTGATTAGATGATACGTATTTGGCAGACCCACCATATCGGTTATCTTCTCGGAAACAAAACTCAGCAGAATAGGCAGGTATAGCATATAGGTTTAAGTCCGTTGAGGTTAGGCAAACTTCCCAAAGACATAAAACTGTGAAAGGATGATCTAATGTAGTGAAGAAGTCAATCGTTGCATCAACGTTTTTAGAGAGGCAGCGGATATTCAGGTGAAACTACGATTTATGATTTGACTTTTTTCATTAGGCAAACATTTAAACTAGTCAAGTGAGTATTCTGCCAGTCTGACCTAAGGCGTAATGCATTATTTTAGGTGGTTTGGGCCTAGCTGATACGAGACAGATCAGCAGTACTTGCAATGACGTACACTTCGCTGTCCTTAGTCTGTCTTGCTTTATTTCGGCAGTTATCTGTCCAGAGGAACTTCCTCTCTTTTTTTTTCTTTAGTTCCAGTGCTTTCGCGAACAGGCGTTTGTTGTCGGGTGCAGATGCTCATTCACAAAGATGTTGCTTTCTTCCGATTCTGGAAAATTCGGGGCTGTCGTTGTTATGTGAGCTTTCCTTGCCCGGCGAAGAAAGTCGGTTTTCTTTGCGCGCGAGCAGAATATAGCAATAATGTTCGTACCTTTCTTCGCAGGAACGCGGTGCACAACATCTGCATCAGCAGGTGTTACGGTGCAACCAACTGCTTTCCCGATTTTTTCCAGTATCTCAGAGCAGTCCTGGCCTTGTGTGCGAGGGATCCCTTCTATATCGATATTATGCAAACGGCTGTACTGCTCAAATTCTGCTAACCGCTTAGACAGCTGTTCGTTCTCTATTTTAGCACTTTGTTTTCATACGTCAGCTGCTCTTGTTTTCCCTTCATGTTTTTGAACAAAGTATTGAACACGGACAATGTATTTTTATTTCCTCAATTTCTTAGCGCAAATATTTAACGTCATGCGCCAACTCAGCATTCGTCGGCATCATTGCGATCAATGCACGTTTGGCAGCAGCAGCCGTGGGTAACAAAATGCAAAAAAATGACACCACCTTCCTGTGAGGGAACCCTGAGTTGATGCGAAGCATCTAGGAGGTTATGAAACTTTCACGAGATTGGGTATCCAAATAACGGAAAATGACGCAAGTCCGGACTGCGCGGCGTGACTGAACCGAAGCAGGAACTGAGCGAGCGGGGCGCGGACTGGGTTTATTATATAGAGCAGATGGAGTGGAGAGGAGGAGATGACAGAGGAGACACGTATGGGCGCTTATCGCGCAGCTGCGGTGATAAGTAGCGTGCGCGCCATCGCACAGCTGGCATGGAGAGTGGGAGAGGTGCGGATGGAAAACGGACGAGTGACGACAGAGCAGAGAGCAAGAGATGCTTTGCGTATAAAACTAAATGGACAGGGCCTTGTAACTGACCTGCGTATCAGAAGGAGCGAGTTTAGCAGCGCATGCTTCTTTCCACGACTGCCATTGCCAAGTGACGCTCTGTGTTGGGCGATGCTGTTTACATGTGGATTTCCGCAGTAGTGCCGACTGGTAGTTGCCTCAGAACCTCCCAGATGGTGGGCTGAGCCGCCTTTTTGTCTGCGAAACACGATGTCATGACTGGTCGGTAGCGCGGGCCGGGGACTGCGCAGTTGCGATGTATACAGGACGCAGTGGTTACCGTGCTCTCTTGCCAGCAGGTCGACGATCTGCGTATCAGAAGGAGCGAGTTTAGCAGCGCATGCTTCTTGCCGCGACTGCCACTGCCGTATAAAGTAATAAGGAATACGCATGCCAAGTCTATCTTCTTCAGCTTGGGAAACGATATTGTTAAGCCAACAAAGACGAGGAAGAAGACAACAACGTGTAGCGTCCTGCACGAGCATCGGCGACGACGACATCGGCGACGACAAAGAATTGAAGACGCTTAGTTTGTCCACACGGTACCAAGTATGTTTCGTCCATTGACTTACGCTGAGGTTACTGGCAGATTGCAGTTGATGAGCTGGACCGAGAAACGACCGTCTTTGTCATCCCATACGGCTTATATCAGTTCCAGGTTTTCCCTTTCAGTTTATGCAACGCACCAGCTACCTTCGAACGCATGATGGACACTCTGCTGTGGGGATTCAAATAGTTGAAATGCCTGTGCTACCTCAATGACGTCATTATCTTTTCTACAACGTTCGAGGCTTATCTCCATCACCTGTTTGAATTCCTTGCTGTTTTCCGTCATGCGAATCTACACATTTGTTCCGTAAAATGCCAATTCGCCAGGCAAAAACTAACCATCTTTGGCCACTTTCTCGACGCTAATGGAGCGCTGCCTGAACCCGAGAAGGTCAAGGCGGTTATAGATTTTTCGGTGCCTGGTTATCGATGGACGTTCGAATGTTTTGCGGTCCTGTGCTCCTATTTTTGTTGCCTGCCCACTCACCGACCTTCTCATAAAAAGACTCCATCTTTTCATGGGGCAGTGAATAAGCTCAGGCTTTTAAGACACTGATATCTCTCCTCACAACTTTGCCCATTTTAGCTCACGTCGATGTTGCCGCTCGCACGGAAGTACGGACTGATGCTAGTGGCCATGGCATTAGAGCCGTATTGGCTCAACGGCAATTCAGCCACGACAGTGTTATTGCCTGTGCCAGTCTCCTGCTGACGCCAGCTGCACGAAATTATTCTATTACTAACCGGGAATGCCTTGCTCTTGTGTGGGCTGTCGCCAAATTTCGCCCTGTCTGTCTATCCGGCTATCCTTTCAAGCCTCCCGATCCTACCAGTTTTGACTCACTCGTAACCTCCGTATTGTCTATTTCCTCCTTTCAGCACCTTGCTGCTGAGCGGCGCCCTGATGCCTTCTTAAGCAGGATCATCGACCGCTTAACCGCCGTCCCTTCCTACCCTCCACCGCGGTTGTTCCAAATAAAGGATGGCGTCCTCTATCGTCGCAATTTCGGCCCGGATGGTCCTGGTCTGCTTCCTGTAGTACCTGAGCACCTTCCTTCATATCCCCTCCGGCAGCTCCACGACCTTCGAACTGCTGGCCATCTCGGGGTTTCCCGAAATTATGACCGTGTGCGACGGCACTTTTATCGGGCTGGGCCTTTGCCGCTCGATTAGCGGTTACGTCTACGCATGTGACATGTGCAAACGCAGAAAATTGCCTTCCATGCTACCCGCCGGTCTTCTTCAGCCGCTCGATATACCTATTGAGCCATTCTTCCGAGTTGGTTTAGAACTCCTCGGTCCCTTTCCCCGGTATGCGAACGGCAATGAATGAATTGCAGTGGCTCATAATTATGCGAAACGATGCGGAATCACGCCGGCTCTTCCAACCGTCTGCGCAACCGATGTCGCCGATTTCCTCCTGCACGACGTCCTTTTGCACCACGGTGCTCCTCGCCAGCTACTGACCGACCGCGGTCGATGCTTCCTTTCAAGAGTAGTCGACGACATCCTCCGCTCATGCCCAACCGTTCACAAGGTTACTACCGCCTGCCACCTTCAAACCAACGGCCTCACAGAGCGCCTTAACTGGTCTTTACAGATATGCTTTCAATGTATGTTTCTGACGACCATAGTGACTGGGTCATTGCCTTGCCTTACATAAGGCTAGCCTACAACTCGTCGCACCTTCATACTGCGGGATTCAATCCCTTTTATTTCCTATTCGGCCGAGAGCCGACGTTACCGCTGGACACTATTTCAAAACCCTATGCCACGTTCCGTTATGCACAAGACGACATCACCCGCGCTGACTTTCCCCGCGACATTGCTAGCGTGAGCCTCGCTTCCTCCCAGCGTTCTCAGAAGTATCGCTGCGACAGCCGCCACAGCACCCGCAACTTTTCACCTGGATCTGTGTTGCTGTCTGGTGTCCTGCACGCCCCGTAGGACGTTCGGAAAAGCTTCCAGCCAGGTACTATGGCCCCTACCGTGTCGTCCGCCAAGTGACTCAGGTCCATCAGGAAATCGGCCCCCCGGTTTTCGTCAGACTCATCCCGCTCGCAACAAATACACGTTGTCAACGTCGCGCGTGTTAAGCCATACCGATCGCCACCTACAGTTTTACCCTGACAAGCACTAAGACGTCGCTCCTACCGGCGGGGTGCTGTTTTACGGGACATGATTAAATTCCCCGCAAAGAGGAAGGTATAAAAGTACTATGCTAGCCGGCATCATCATCAAGAAGGATGAGGAGCACGGTTACGGTGAAGCTTGTTGGTTTTCTGGCTTCTGCGTTGCTTTCTTCCATGGTGTTTTCTGATCACTAGCCTCTCACTGAGTATTCTAAATACACCGTTTTAAAAACCGCTTTACCTCTTGCAGTATAATCATACTGGAGATAGGGCGAAGGTGTGAGTAGCACAAAATTAGGAACAGTTGACGAAGTCTTGAACAAGTGTTTCTTCTCACCTCTATTTTTCTAACAACTTTTTGAAACCTCTTTTTTTTTCATTCTTCTAAGCCTTCAGGCAGGTGCCTAAATCGTGTTTGTGTTATTCACGTATGCTTGTGAGTGGTTAAGTTGACAATTCGTGGACCCACTCTCCACTTGCGACATGTATGCTCTCTTCCGAAAGCCTCATTCCCTAAGATCACTTCTGTCAATTCGAAACGTCGAGATAAACCCCTCCGCTGTTGCTGTTACCGGGCTTCCTTACTTTGCGTCCACCATGCGTTCAGCTGCATCGCAACCATGCCAATTGTTTCAAGATCGGCCCCGGTGCACCCTCGGAGCAGCAACTCTCCCGGTGATTCCCCAAACATCCGCGTACCTCTGTAGTGATCGGCAATTCACAGACCGGTTACCTCCACCTGCACTTCAATTCGTACGACGCAAGGGCCCCTGCCTTCATCACCATCCGAGGAGCGACAATGTTTGAGATAGAAAATGAGCTGCTAACTATCCCGAAAACTTCGAAAAATCGTACGAACTCGACCGGAGCTCCAGAAGTTTGTCGTGTCGTATTTGTTGCCACGTCACACGAACCGCCGACTTGGCAGACCAAACGACCATTTCGTGAAGTGGTTTAATTGGGAAGCCTGCAAGTTTAACGAAACCATCCGGAGCTATTGCCGTCGTCCGGCGATAGCGACGTACTTACATTATCAATTTCGGTCACTCCCGCGCGGTCGTTTCCTCGCTGCGGACTGGCTCCACCCGGGTTTCATAAGAGTCCTAACATTGAGGGGTCTTCTCTTCCGAGATGCAAGCCAGACAGCAACCAGGTGACCATCACTGGCTTCCACTACCTAGAGGCCCCTTGAATTACGAAGGAGTTCAAGTTCGGCAGTTCGAGTCATGTGAGCGACGCATCGCAGCTCTCGCCACCGAGGGTAACATCCACACAGCAGGCCCGGCGGCCTCTTCAGAGACCCCCGAAGACCGACACCCCACCATTGCGGACGCGGTCCAAGCGCCGTTTCCCGGAGTCCTCTCGGGAAAGATCACAATCGAGTTCCAGACAATAGCCCAGAGCATGACGCCTGGAACATCCCCGAAAAAATGGTGCTCCACAGTAAGAAAGAAAGAAAAAACGCGCCCAGACCAGGGACCAAACCCACTGTCACGTCAATTCACCAAGTAGACTGGACGCACAAAAAAAACCGTTTAATAGATGGCGACGGTAATAAGGCACAAGACAAAAAACGGTAAATAGTTATGGGAGCGTTCTCGCGCTTTGAGTTCGCGTTTAAGTCTTCAGGTGTGACGTAGCCTCACGTTACTGTAGATGCGTCTCGTCGCGTCTCGTAGAGGCTTGCAGGAAGCTGGCCCACCCGACGCCGCCGACAGCCAAGGGAGCGTAGCCCTATTGATGTCGCACTGACGTCGCAGTGTAGCCCGAGCGTCGCCGCCTTTAGCCCAGCTGCATCCCGTTTCAGGAGTTGCCGACGGTGCGTTGCCGCGGGGACTCCCTCCAGGATCGTAGCCTGGAGCTCCACTCAGTATGCCTGAGGCGTCGTCAGGCCCCGATCACTCTGGGGACGGTTCCAGGAGCGTAGCCTGGTCGCCCGCGTCTTCCTCCTCTTCCAAACGCTTGCCTCCTCCTTCTTCTTCTTCTCGTATCTATGCTCTTACCCCGACGGGAGGTCGCTCATGACATTACCTCCCCCTTTTAAGCGTTTTTTCCCTAAAAAACGGCTCATTCACACCCCAAAGATTGGCCGCCGGGTTGATCTTGTAGAATCCACTAGCTTGGCTCGCACTGTCTTTTCTCACGCTCACGGTGTCACCACGAAGTCCTAATGGTCTGTAAGAAACTAAGTTCACGCAAAGTTCGCCATGCCATTCTTAAGTTCAGAAGTGTGCACAGTTCCCAGTCTTTAACGAATGTAACTAAATACAGCCATAACTGTCTATGAAGCACGTCGAACGTTCTGAATCATTTTTACTTCCATAGTTTTCCCTTCTTGTAAACAAGTGCTCTTTGCGCTCTGTATCCTCCACTATTTCCACGCCAGCTGAACTTAAATGGCCACCTGGGGAACTTCTCCCGTGCTTCGTTACTCCATTTTCGTTGGACATTGCTTGCAATCGCTCTTTGGACTGGTAACATAGCATTCGACTGTCCTCGACGTGGTGGATTTCCAGAGGGGTCCTTAAAAAAGGCTGGCCTGCAAACTTGGCCCGATTTCACATAACGCCTCGTGTCACTCTGCATGTTAGGCCAAGCAAACTCCTCGGTGATCCTCCTAAGAGTTTGATTTAACCGTCGGTGCCCCGCCACCACGTTTTGATGCGTTGTTGCCAAAATTGCATCTCATAGCTCTTGAGGTACGACGAGCTGCATTGCTTGTCTACCAGAATTGTATTGGTACCTTATGTAAAGGAGTCTATTTACTACTTGGAACTTGTACCCTGTACGATTCCGTTTCCACTCAGTTCCTACTTGCAGATAGCAGCCCCGTAGAGATGGGTGTTGTTTTTGTCGTTCTTCTAATTCACTAGGAGTTAGTGCCAATGGTTGAAAGGACGGAACCCGCAGCATTGTCTTTTCCTCGTCCAATTGGTCAATCGCTGAGCCAGCTACTACTACTTCAGCTTTATCTTGTTCTCTTCCCTCATAATCTTGGTGAAGACCTGGCGTCCGGATCTGTGTGCACAATACACTCCCCGCCTTGTCTTTGGTCCTAAAGCGCCACTCTTCAGTCTCGTGTCCCCTCTTGTAGCAAACGTTGCACACAAGGTCTGCTTTGCCACCTGAATTATTAGTGCGGCAATATTCTGGCAGATGCCCCACGCCATCACACGAGAAACATGTTCTAGGCAGGCGGGAACCTGTTGGACAATCTCTTGTTTCTGGAGTGTTTGCATTGAGTTCCGGCTTCTTGTCTGGCTTGACTTTCTTTTCACCCAAATTTTCCAAACCCTGCTCTTCGATGTATGCGTCTGTCGACTTGGCCAGGTCGTCGAGAGCCTGAAGCCGTCTCTCTTTTAAGAGGTCCACTAAATCGGCATTACAGCAATTTAGAAATTGCTCCACGATGATCCTATTTTGGATTGCCTCGAAGGTCCTTTCGGTGCCAGAAAGCTCAATCCAGCTGTCGAAGTAGTTGCTAAGCCGGACAGCAAACTGTCAGCCTGTCTCTGCATCTTCTGGCTTGAACTATCTGAACTATTGTCTGAACTCTTCTGCACCTAGCCGAAATCTTTGGAGGAGAGCAATCTTTACTTTGTCGTAGTCGTTAGAGTCTGACGATGGCATTCGTTCAAAAATACTCAATGCCTCTCCTTCCAAGAGCTAGCTCAAAGCCATAGCCAATTCTGACCTTGCCAATCCCTGGCATGCGGCTATCCTTTCAAATTGTCGAAGGTACGCGTCTACATCGTCCCGGCTCTCGTCGAACGGTGCCATCAATTTCTTTGGATTGATGTTTAGGGCTCGGTGTGGCACATAACCTGCCCTCTCACTTGGCTCTGTTATCGGTCCATGCAGAGCGTATTCAGCAAGCTGCTCCTTAAGTTCTTGTATTTTCTGCTCTCTCTCTTCCTTCTGCCATTCTCGTTCATCTCTCTTCTGCTTCTCTCGGGCTGCTCTTTCCGATATAGCCAACGCCTCCTCCTTCGTCAATCCCAGTGCCTCGGTAAGGGCTAACAATTTTTCTGGATCCATAGTCCACCTGGGTGAATTGACAGTGACAATACAAAATTATGAATCCTGGCAGGCTCGCCAAAATTGTCACGTCAATTCACCAAGTAGACCAGACGCACAGAAAAAACCGTTTAATAGATGGCGACGGTATTAGGCACAAGACAAAAAACGGTAAATAGTCATGGGAGCGTTCTCGCGGTTTGAGTTCGCATTTAACTCTTCAGGTGTGACGTAGCCTCACGTTACTGTCGATGCGTCTCGTCGCGTCTCGTAGAGGCTTACAGGAAGCTGGCCCACCCGACGCCGCTGACAGTCAAGGGAGCGTAGCCCTATTGATGTCGCACTGACGTCGCAGTGTAGCCCGAGCGTCGCCGCCTGTAGCCCAGCTGCATGCTGTTTCAGGAGTTGCCGACGGTGCGTTGCCGCGGGGTCTCCCTCCAGGATCGTAGCCTGGAGCTCCACTCAGTATGCCTGAGGCGTCGTCAGGCCCCGATCACTCTGGGGACGGTTCCAGGAGCGTAGCCTGGTCCCCCGCGTCTTCCTCCTCTTCCAAACGCTTGCCTCCTCCTTCTTCTTCTTCTCGTATCTATGCTCTTACCCCGACGGGAGGTTGCTCATGACACCCACCCCATTGATTTAACCTCGAATGCCTTACCAATGCGGCTATCTGGGCGACTGTGTTCTACTTCACTTTCCGTGGTATTCATATTTACTAGAACTGTAACTGACGCATGAGGGTCGTTGGTTTCAGTAACTTCACTAAGTTGTTGACTTCACTAACCGTAGTAAAATAAAAGAGCCTAACAACACCCCTATGCCTCTTTGGCATTGTATACAGCCGACCTATGTTTCTGTATTTCCTCAACGAGCACCTCATTTCCTAACTACAGTTTTCTGCGAAAGCCTAGCGAGGGTCTCCATTCTGGCAGCCCTGATTTTAAGGAAGCATAAGAGGGTTTCCGTGCAGTCGCCCGCACATGACAGGCTATAGACGTTCGAGTCACACCCCGGGGGTTCAAAAGGAGGCCCCCTTCTGCCCATGTAGTCAAAGTGGCGCTTGCTACCACTCTCAATCGTCAGATACAGTTCCAGTAAATATAGATACGCAGAAAGTGAAGGAGAACACAGTCGCCCAGATAGCCGAATTGAAAGGCTTCGGTTCATTTCTGACTTTGACGCGTGTTTTTCTTTCTTTCTTTCTCACCTAAACTAAAAAAATGTTCACTTCACTATCCAAAGAAAAGTAAAAGAGCCTAACACCCCTACGCCTCCTTTAGTGTTGTAGACTGCACATCTACGTTGCTGTATTTCCTCAACGAGCCCCTCTTTTCCTAACTATAAATCTATATATATATATAAATATATATATATATATATTGATAGACGTCGACCACTGGTCGTGAGGAAGTGTTTATTGCAGGGCAGCGGCGCGACCGGCTTTGGTGTGAGACCAGCCAAGATGGAGCCCAAAACGAACGTACCTGACGGCGAGATGATGATGGTGGGCGATCCCTGAATGAGGTTGAAGCAAGTAATCGCCGTGTTCTTGGCTGGTGCAGATTATGGTGAAATTGACCAATGCAGGACATGATATCCGATAAGACAGACTGTCCTCACAATATTTCCCTGGGGCGGCGAGGCGGCCACCTGGCCGAAAGTGAAGGATTTGGAGAACGGTATAAGAACGGCTTCATAAGTGACGCGATGCACAATCTCCATTTCGTGGCACCGGCGGTCGGTCACACCACAAGTAGGAGCTGATAAATAGTTCATTGCAGATGTACACTGAAGAACTTAGTAGGGGCCAATGAATGGGGGCATAAACATTCCGCAATGTCCTGGCACACGGAGAGGCGTCGAAAGCAACACTTAACCTCACGTTTGAAATGTGACATCTCGGTGAGCTGTGTCATAGCGGGATTTTCGGGCGCTCTGGCAGGACTCACTGGTCATCCGGGTGAGGTACCGAGAATGAGCTAGCCGGGAAACAAAATGATCCGGTGGGTTGTCTGTTGTAGATAACGGGCAGGAAAACAAAGAGTCCACAACAGACGGCGGTGGCGGCCATAAAAAAAACGGTGAAAATCTGGTGGTACTTTGAACGGCGGTATTTTATGCGTATGTGAGAAAGGGAAGGATAAAGTGCTAATTGTTGTGGTCGGGGATGATGTAGCAGGAAATCATATCGGAGAGGGTACGATGGAATCGTTGTGTCATTCGATTCGTCTGACGGTGATAGCTTGAGGTTGTTTTATGGGCAGTACTGGCCGATAGAAGGACTTCCGCAAGGACTGCCGAAAGAAATGTTCCGCCACGATCACTTAGAAGAGTGCGAGGAAGTCCATGGCGCAAAACCATAGCTTGGAGTAAAAAATCTGCCACCTCGGAAGCACAACCCGTACGGAGAGGGGCAGTCACCGCATACCTGTCCCAATAGTCTGCAGCGTTCACGATCCCCCATGACCAGTCGGCGTTACAGGAAGAGGTCTATACTGGTCTATGCCAACAACGTCAAATGGAGCAGGAGGACAAAGAGGTTGTAGGATCCCTGCAGAGGCCCCGGTTGGGCGTTTACAAAACTGGCACAAAGGGCATGACGCACCCGATTTAGGGACGCTGGCCGAAAGGCGCGGCCAAAAGAAGCGGCTTCTGATTCGGTCGTAAATCTTGTGGAAAGCAAGATATCCAGCTGTCCGGTCGTCATGGAACAGTTCTAAGATATGGTTCAAATGGCAGCGAGGGATGACTGCAACCGATCTGTACCCGGTTGGGTGATAGTTCAGGCGGTTAAGAATTCCACCGTTCAGAAGACAAAATTTGTTTATTCTTGAGCGGGAACGTCCGTTGGTTGGTGATGCGGAACCTTCCTGTTGGTCGATGAGTGGTCAGCAGAACGTGTCATCGCGTTTTGAAGATAAAGTGTTAGAAGGGAGATCATTCCGGTGATGTGCCGAGGTAATCAGAAGAGGTTAAAATATGTGATGGTGATGACTGTCGACACCGGGACAGAGCTTCAGCATTCTTGTGGGTTCTGCCTGACTTGTAAGCAACAGAGAAGTGGTACTCCTGCAAACGCAGAATCCAGCGGCCATGGCGTTCCGATACATTTTTAAGCGGCGATGATAACCAGCAAAGGGAGTGATGGTCTGTACAACCTAGAAATGCCGCCCGTACAAATAAGGGCGGAATTTTGAACAGCCACGACGACAGCAAGGCACTACTTCTCTGTTATGGAATAGTTCTTTTCAGCAGGGGACAAAGTGCGGCTCGCGTCGGCGACAACAAGTTCCGAGGAGGCATCGGTACATTGGACAACGACAGCACCATGAACGTGCTCACTGGAGTCGGTATGAAGAATCGTGGGGGCGTACTCCTTAAATGGCATAGTCCTTAAATGGCATACTCCTTAAATGGTCCAGGGGTGGGTGCTTCCTTCAGGGTATTAAAAGATGTTTCGCAGTCTTCAGTCCAGAGAAATTGGCTTGCGGGTGTGAACAGCTTAAGTGGAGAAGCTATTTTTGCAAAATAAAGAATGAATCTTTGAAAGTAGGAAACCAATCCAAGGAAACTGCAGAGTTCTTTTTCACTAAGAGGACGGGCAAGATTAAGAACTGCGTTGATCTTCAAAGGGTCGGGGCGTATTACTTAATTGCTAAAAACATGGCCTAAGAATTTGGTGGAAGTACTTGTGAAATGGCATTTCTTTGTGTTGAGATGGAGATTGACTTGGGCTAGACAGGCCAGTACCTCGTTCAAACGTTGTAGATGTTCGGTGAAAGTCTCAGAAAAAATAACAATGTCATGAAGATAACAAAGACAGATCTTCCGTTTGAAGCCACGATGGACAGCATCAATCATATCCTCCAAGGTAGCTGGAGCGTTGCACAATCAGAACGGCATCACGTTAAACTCGTAGAGGCTGTCCGGTGTGGCAAAAGCTATTTTTTTCTTTATCGGCTTCTTTTTTGGGTATCTGGCAACATCTGAACCGAAGATAAAGACTCGAAAAGTATTTTGCGCCATGTAACGTGTCGAGGTAGTCATTGCTTCGGGACATAGGGTAAACATATTTACTAGTTATTTTGTTAAGAGCCCGATAGTAATCGCAGAAGCGCACTTAACCGTCTTTCTTGCGGACCAAAACAACCGGCGATGACCAAGAGCTTTCTTTAAGGACGAATGATGTCGCGCGAGGCATGTCGTCAAAGTTCTCTTGGATGATTTTTCACTCTGACAAAGAAACCCGAAATGGGCGGCGGCGGATAATACTTGTACCATCAGTGTCTATGCGATTGGTTGCCGCTGATGTCCGTCCAAACTGAGAAGAGTGCGAGTGGAATAAGGTCTTGTGCTTACTAAGTTGGCTCAAAAGTTGCTCCTTCTTTCAACGGGGAGTTGAAGTGAGGCACGAGGACGTAATTTCTGGAACACAGAGGCTCTGAACAGGCGCAACAGAGCAACAGAGCAAATGAGAAAAGGACCAACTTCGTCTTGGGACAAATACGCAACAGTAGTGCCTTCAGGAAGCAGAATGAAGTGAGAAGTTGTGTTCGTGGCGGCAATGAGAGCTGATCATTTAAAATCACAGTACACTTCGAAGTAATATGACCCCTTTGGAAGCGAAGGTACCAGCGGGCACAGCACTCACATCTCCGTCGGGATTACTGGCACAAGTAACATTAGTGTCTTGACTGGGAGAGAGAACACAATCGTTTGTTGCGAACGTCTGCTAAACTGCCAAGGTCGGTGTCGGAAAAGTGAATGAAGGGTTAGCGGCCGGAAATTACCGGAGATGACGATGAGAGAAAGTCCCACTCCAAAATTATTTGATAAGCTTATGGCAAGAACACTGCGAACTGAATATGATGAACTCCACTCATGCGAACACGTGCCGTGCCATGTCCAGAAGGCTTAATCATGGCTTCGTTAGCACCACATAAGTGCGGAAGGACATAAATAGTGCGCAGTTTTCGGAGCCCAAAACACACATCTCCGTTGATAATGGAAATGCTGGCAAGAGTTTCTACAAGGGCGTCTACTCGAACGCCTTCACCAAATACAGTGAACGTGTTCGATGGTTGAGCAGGATGATTTATAATTTTTCCATGCGACGCAGTTTCTCCTCCAGAAACTGCTGCTTCTAGTTTTCCGGATGGTTCTTAGGGATTCAAGAAGCCGGGCAAAGGGGTGATGTAGATTGACGGTGAGGAGAACGCGAACGGCGCCTGACACAGATGGAGTTGCGCTGTTGGTCCAATGAGTCTGGCGGCGGGGACAAAGGACGGCGTGGAGCATACGGCGAAGACTGCTGCTAAGGGTCGTAATATTGACGTCGGCCGTTGCGAGAAAAATCAAGGTAGACATGGCGTTCATCCCGCTTGCGTCTCGCACAAAAGCGAGATATATGGCCTTGAATGCCACAGTAATAACACGAGGGACGAGGCTGACGCCAGACTGAGTACTAGAGGGACTGTAGAGGAGCTGTAGACAATGGAGCCAGGTGTGGATGACAAGGCTGTGGGAGGGATGGTGCAAGAGGAACCGCAGGAGCACTGGGCGATGGCCGAGGAACGGCGGCAGGCGGTGGCGTTGAGGCAATGTCTCTGTTCGGGGGAAGGCCGCACGTGACACAGGCGAGCTCTTTGCGAATGATCCCACGCTACGCTGGAACGGGTGAGTGAGGGTCAACACCCGTATAATCAGATGATGGCTGTCTGTAAACTTGCTCACGGCTGATGAACCGTATGACGTATACGACTCGCCTGGGTGTTGAATGCGGTCTTGCGATTTCTTTTTGGGCGCTTCTGAACGTCGGGAGATATTCCCGAAAATACGACATAGTTCAGTTGTAAAGCGGTCCCACTCAGTCAAATCTGCTTGCTTGTTGTAAAACCACGTTTCTGCCACATGGGACAGAGACCGCGACATGTTCTGGAGCTTGAAGGAGTCGTCCCATCTATTGAAGGAACTCATACTGTTGTAGCTGTCACGCCAGTCTTCTACATCGTCCCTCGGGAGTCCAGCGAAAAACGGGGGGTCATGCTGCCGGCATGTGAAAGTCCAGCCAGCGGTTGGAGTGCTAGCCGTCGTCGCATTAGCCGTAGTCATTGTGGCAAGTCGCCGACCCGAACGGAGCTCCAGGAATGGGCCGGAAGGGGTCGAGGAACGAGAGATCGATGTTGGCAACCTCTACCACTTAAGAGACGTCGACCAAGGGTTGGGGGTAGCGTTTATTGCAGGCCAATGGCGCCAGCGGCTTTGGTGTGAGACAAGACAAGATGGAGCCCGAAAAGAATGCACATGTCGGCTAGATGATGATGGTGGGTGATCTGTGAATGACGACGAAGCAAGTAATGGGATTGTTCCTGGCTGGTGCAGGTTATGATGAGATTGACCAGTGCAGGTTATGATAACCGATAAGACAGACTATGCTCACACTGTATATATATTTATATATATATGTACATATCTATATATATATATATATATATATATATATAGTATAAGTAAAGAGTCGGATACACAGCAAGAACAATAACAAACAATGTTTACTTACGTAGCGGCAACGGGACTTGCCTTCATCAAAGTAAAGTTACATGATTTTACTGTCGCAAACATTTTGAACACACTTCTTATATAGGTTTGCATATAACTGTGAGAAAGAGCGTAAAATGTTTCGGAAATGGGGAGTGTGCATACAGTCAGGCTACGGCTATGTTACAACATCAGCAAACAAACAAGAAAAATAAAAAGAGAGGGGGGGCTATGTTACAACATCAACAAACAAACAAGAAAAATACAAAAACCATGACGTTGACCCGTCATGGTGCAACCTTGAAGGCTGCATTGCTAACACGACCCCTTTTTCTCTCTCTCGCATCCTCCCCCTCTTTTTATTTTTCTTGTTTGTTTGTTGATATTGTAACATAGCCCCCCCCTCTCTTTTTATTTTTCTTCTTTGTTTGTTGATGTTGTAACATAGCCGTAGCCTAACCGTATGCACACTCCCCATTTCCGAAACATTTTACGCTCTTTCTCACAGTTTTATGCAAACCTATATAAGAAGTGTGTTGGAAATGTTTGCGACAGTAAAATCATGTAACTTTACTCTGATGAAGGTAAGTCCCGTTGCCGCTACGTAAGTAAACATTGTGTGTTATTGTTCTTGCTGTGTATCCGACTCTTTACTTATACTATTTCTGCGCGCTTTGTGAGTTTATCGTTCTCTAGATTTATATATATATATATATATATATATATATATATATATATATATATATATATATATATATATATATATATATTGTAGAACAGAGACGTACGGGACAAGGGATTTCGTAAGGACACATATCTAAGTTGCAGTCCTTATTGCCAGTACTGTTTGGCGCTTTAACAGTGTCTTTATAGTGCCGAATGAGGTATGGTTGCCTTTTAAGTGCGAATGCACTTCTTAAGCGAGCCTGAATCGTCTGCCGCCGTAGTCCGCATAGCAACAGCTGCGGATGCGCGCGCTCCTCGTCTTCCCTAGCAACGGGGGGAGATGGGCGCGCGCTGCCTGGCCAGGAGTGGGGGATTGGCCAGGAATCGGGCGTGAGAAGGGCTAATGCACCCGCTTAAAGGAGTACTGACACGAAATTTCAAAGCTGAGATCCGCTCTAGCAATCAAGTACAACGACAACACAAAGAGGTGTCTGTGAATAAATGAATCTTTCTTTCTTTGTAGTGTGTGTGTGTGTGTGATCTCTCTTTCGCGAACATTACCTAACCGCGCAAATTAAACTCGTGCATTCGCACTTTCACATTCTTCCCCTCGGGGAAATGCGGGGAATTTTTTTTATGCAGGAATAAATAATTGAAAATTGAAGTCGAGAAAAAATGCGCCGTTTTTTTCGCTTCCGGCATAAAAAATTCCTGCATAAAAAAAAGGCAATCATACCTCATTCGGCACTATAAAAACACTGTTAAAGCGCCAAACAGCACTGGCAATAAGGACTGCAACTTATATATATATATATATATATATATATATATATATATATATATATATATATATATATATATATATATATATATATATATATTGTGGTGAAGTTTATTTACAGGACCACTGCGCGGGTAGCAAAACCAGGGCTGAGGTCCAAGCTGAGCTCACACAAACTTCGTCTTCCACACAGATCACCGCATGGAACATAACTACCTGGGGAAACTGTCCCTCCTTTGCTCTCCTATATGATGACATAGGCAGTAGGAAAACGTCCATCTTCTGGTGTTCATATTCGTCGCTAGAATCACCCCCCGGCAACAAGAGGGAACCATCCTAGCAACTCGGTGATGACGGAACAGGAGGATCGCTTGAGTTGCTACACATGTACAGTCTCGCCACCTCGGCGTCCAGGATCTGATGAAGGCATAACTGGATCGACGCTATAATTACTCGGCGAAGTGCTTTTGATAACACGGGAAAGACCGTGGTTTTTGGCAGTGAGCTTCGAAGAGAAGCCTGGGTGGGAAATGGCACAGAAAACCATACAAGGGAGCCCGGCAAGAAATCGCGTGGTGCACTCGACGTGTCATGGCGAGATTTCTATAGCTGCTGGTGTTCACAAGTAAATGAGCGAGCGAGCTTGCGGCATTGCTCGGCGAATGGCGAAATCTAGAAAATCCGTGCGCGCACGGAAGGGTACTGGTTGTATGGAAGGACAGTATCGAGTAAACAGGTTTGCTCTCGTCCATAGAGGACAAATAACGGCGAAAATCCCGTATTCGTCGGCGTCGCGGTATTGTACACGTACGTGATGTACGGAGAACCTAATACCAGTTTGAATTATTTTATGAGGTATACATAGACAGCATGTCTCCAAGAGTATGGTTGAAACGTTCTGTCAGGATGCTGGTTTGCGGGTGGTATGCTGTGGTTGTGCGATAAACTAGGTTGAATTAGGCCAGGAGCGTTTTGTCAACTTCAGGTAAAACGACGCGACCTCTGTCGCTCAGCAGCTCTCATGGCACTCTGTGGCGTAGGATGAAACGATAGAGAAGAAAAATTGCCACGTCCTGCACTGTGGCGGCTGATAGGCCTGCATTCTCGGCGTATCGCCTAAGATGGTCCGCCCCAACAATAATCCCGCGGTGTTCCCTCGATGTGCATGGTAGCGGCCCGTAGAGGTTGATATCCACTGTATCGATGGGGAGCGCAGGACACTGCAGAGGCTGGAGTGCGCCCGTTGTTGGTCTCGGAGGAGTCTTACGACGCGGGCAGTCTGTACCAGAACGAACAGCTTTCGTTACGAAGGTGCGCATTCGTTGCCAGTGTAAGCGAAGGCGAAGTCTTCGGTAGATCTTTAGGATATCTCCGTGGGCACACTGTGCGGAACCGTGGAACGAAGAGCCTATGTGCAAGCGTAAGTGGCGTGGGATGACAAGGAGCCATTTGTGACCTTCGGACACATGGTTTTGGAGGTATAGGGGCTGGTCGCGAAGAGTGAAATAGACAGCCTGACAGTGAAGAAAGCATTGCGCGCCTGCTGGCGACGGGTGGGACAATAATTCCACAATGGAAGCGATCCACAGATCCCTTTGCTCTTCTGCAAAGACGTCAGTGATCCCAAGGGGTGCTAGAGTGCATCCATGGAAGATAAATTGTGGGCGTCGGAATCTAGAGAAGACCGAGAACGGGTGTGTGCGTCTGTGTCTTGCAGCCGTAGAGCCCAGCGACCCAGGCGGTAGGAGGGATCCCTCAGTCAAGGGAGCCAACAAGGGGCGTGGTGGTCTGTCACTGCGTCGAATGGGTATCCGTAGAGTTACGGACGAAATTTCGTAACAGCCTAAACGATCGCTCAACATTCCTTCTCGGTGACGGATTAGTTGACTTCTGCTTTTGTAATCGTACGGCTGGCGTACACGACGACGTATTTTCATTCTCGTCTGGCATTGTGCTAGTACTGCGTCCAAGCTGACACCGCTGGCATCGGTAAAAATTTCCGTGGGAGCGTTTCGATGGAAATGCCATAGTACCGGTGGAGAGATGGCAAGTTGGCGCAACATATTGAAGGCTTTGCTGTTGGCAGTGAACCAGTTGCAGATCGTTTCACTACGAGTAAAGAGGGACAGGTCAACAAAGACATGACGAGGGCTGATCGGTTCCACCACATCTTGAAAGGAATCGGTGAGTTTTTCTTTACTGCTCTGCCCTTTCAAAATCCAACTACCGTTTCGGATGTGCGGACGACGTGCCAACGCCTAGACTACCTTGACTCGACTCGTCTGTAACAGGATCCCGCAACCCCGCAAGTGGGCCATGAGGACCTCCGAGCTGTAATAGGGAAACTCATTCGAGCAGAGAATGACGGCCGGGCCTCTGTGTATCCTTGGGCTGGAAGGAGTCTGCGAGAGATCATTAAAGAGGAGCGTGAACTTTATACTCACACAAGGACGCCACCCCGATCTTATCGCCCCTCCAGTGACGCCATCCTATTTTGAAGTAGCTGGGAGGCCGCTTCTCCGCATAGCACCTACTCCCGGCCAACCAGTTTCTGGCTATCAGGAAGTGGTCAACTCGGACCCTGGATCGCTGTCTTACTATGCAACGTTAAGGTCGCAGCGCTTAGAGCGCTCTTTCAACCGGTTGGTGTGGTTCTACTCCGGGATTCTCATGCACATCTCTTGGTTCTGTAGGAGGCTTTATATGATGAGCGACGTGGTTACAACGCAAACGAAGGCGATGGTACACACCCTGGTTACGGCTACCAACAGAAAAGTTACTTATCTCCACCACGCCGGTCCTCTACTCCTGCCACTTCACCTAGGACACCAAAAAATTCTAGTGAATGGCGACTTCGCGCCCCATCAACATTTCGACGATCTTTATCTCCGCATTGATCTGTCGTGCATGGCACCACCAGCCCTTGGAAAAACTAGGTCATGCAGTTTTTGGAGGGGAAACTCAATCTATCCAGACAATAACAACTCCTCCAGAACACCGGTCGAACATGTCGTCTGTAGCGGTACAAGGTAACGATATCGAAGCTTGAGTGGTCGCTGTTACACGTATTTATATTTCTAAAGACAATCATTGTAAGAGCTACATAACGTAACCCCCGTACAGTGGCCATTTATTACGTGGTGTGAATGAAATGCCCCTCCACTGGTCTGCCTTTTGCACAGTACGTGTTTCTATCGACGCGCTTAGTCATCACATTCAGTGTGCAGTGCCCTCCATGTCCCCCTATAAGATTACTCCTGGTTGAGACTTGCTTTACATGACTTCCGCTGCTTTATTACTGCAGCCTTGCTAATGGCATCACAGGAGTTTATCACTGAGCTGTCCCTGAAACACGTACGCCGCGCCTCGTACAAAGTACTGACCACGTCGTGCCCACCCGCCAGGAGCACATCCTTTCAGTTTGCGCTGACGCTAATATGGACCGTTGTGCGCTGGCCATCACGTGCGGCCGCTTCTTTTCCCGAGGTCTTGCTGTAGCCGCAAGTCTGGCGCGGCTTTCGCGATGGAGCGCCTTAATACCTGTACATAATACGACTTCAGAAGTGGTTCTACTGCTGCAACGCTGTACAATTGTTTCTACTTCTGATGACGATGTGACCATCCTTCCGTCTGGTACTCTTTCCCATGCATATGTGGGTTCTGCGGCGATTTTCCTGAAGCCTTCTCTTTCGGTCACCATCAGATCGGACCTAACGTTATCACAGGAATCCTCAGTACTGGAACTTTAACAGAAGCACCGTGCCTCATTCGACAACAATTTAACGGTTTATTCCCCGCAACCTTGCAGCTACGCACGGCATAGAAAATTATGGTCCACTATTCTTCACCGCCGCCCGTACCGAGTCTCCCCTTCAGAACGGAAGGTAATTGGGGAGAACGTGAACCATATCTTGCATCGAAACGATATTCGGCCATCATCTAGTCCTTGCTCTTCCTCAATCGTATTGTTCGAAAAAAGGGATTGCACCGTGTGTTCTTCTGTAGACCAGCAGGCCTTGAACAAAATTACCCGCAAGGATGCGTATCCCAAGTCCCAGGTACACAACGCCATGAAGTGCCTTCAAGAAGCCGAATATTTTCGAGCGTCGACTTGCACTGTGGTTATTTGCAGTTATCTATTGGCGAGTCCGACAAAAAATATACAGCATTTGCGAATCCCTACAGCCTATATGAATTTAGTGTCATGCCATTCGGTTTGTGCAATGCTGCGGGAACTTTTCAGCAGATGATGGACTGGGTGTTTAGAGGACTGAAATGGAAGACCTGTTTCTGGTATCTTGACGATGTCGTCATCTTTTCCCCGAACATTACTGACCATCTTCAGCGCCTGGACACGGTTCTTACGTGCATCCCCGACGCTGTACTTCAGCTCAGCTAAAAAAATGTAATTTTCTGAGCAAACTCTCAAGGTACTCGGATATGTCGTTAGGTAGAGAGTATACGACTCAACCCTGAGAAAATCGCTACCACTGCCGTATTTCCTCGTCCGCTCCAACAAAAAGATCTATGTAGTTTTCTAGCGTTGGCCTCGTATTTTCGCCGCTTTGACCTGAACTTTAGAACTCCGGAACTCCATAACAACCTTCCTTCTCTTGGCGCAATAACGCTGGCTTCTACGTCTAAAACAATGTGACTTCTCCATGATGGATAGGTCAGGAAAGAAGCATATGGACAGTCCCGTTGTCCACTGTTCGCTCAATCTATTGCTGCACTGAAAATCATTAACCAACCACTCCTTTTGGCAATCATCGCTTATATATATATATTTATATATATATTATTTAAATAATAGATACCGAGGGCCGCGACGTCCCGGTGATGCAGTGGTGGTTATATTCACAATATGACGGACTGAAAGACGAAGCAGCCCGAGCGAGACCTACTCAAGAGAGATTACAGGCACCGATGATGATATTCGCATCGATGCTGCGAATAGGAATAGAAAGTTTTTACATGTGTATATATACATATATAGACTTGCCAATTTCGTAAAACGTCCCCGTTTACGTTCTGCCGGCCAGTTGCAACCTTTAGATATCTATTTCACAGTGTTGGCTTGGACCTTCTAGGCCCTTTCTGTTGGCCGTATTCCGTAATCGTGGGATTTCAGTAGCCACAGATTATGCTACCCCTATGCCAACACACGTGCACTCCCCACGAGCTGTGGTACTGATGTCGACGATTTCTTGCTTCACGACGTTATTCTGCGTCATGGCTACCCTTACCAGCTGCTCACGGATCGCGGCCGGTACTTTTAGCACAGGTTTTTAAGTCCTTCTTTGGTCTTGTGAAAGAAATCACGAACTGACAACCGCCTACCACCCTCAGACAAATGGCCTTACTGAGCGGCTCAACAAAATGCTCACTGACATGCTTGCAATGTACGCCTCGAATGACCACCGGGATTGGTACGTTACGCTAGATACCTTGATTGACCCGCCACTTTCCAGCGACGGGCTTTACTGCGGAGACCACCCGCGGTGAGAAAAGTTGTGGCCTCAGGAGAACCCCCGAGGCTGGTCTGCCCAACCAGAAGCCATGCACCGGTCACCTGGCATGGGAAAGGCGGGAGTACAAGACTCTCAAAAAAACGAAATACGCTCTGAGTGGAAATGGGTGGCAACCTCTCAGCCGTCATCTTTAGCTGGCTGTACCAGCTGCCCGAAGCGCCAGCACTGCCCACCGGAGTCCCAACTGCCGAATTGCAGGCACAGAACGAACTCATCGTCTCCTACTCGGGACACGCAAGATAGAACGGGCTGCCTGTACGGCTGCTCAAAGGGCGACCTGCATTAGAGGACTAGCCTCCAGCGGAGTTCCCAGTGCGCGCGCAGTAATACCAGGACGCCTGACGCGTCCACGGGGGCGTAGTGTGCGATACAGATAACCACCCATGCCATAGTGTCCAGGGCCGAGTAAAACCACCCGCGAACTCTGTCATATAGATGGGCAACTGGTCCAGGGGGACATTCTCCCGAACGGAGACCTCCGGCCGGTTGCTCACCGGGGTCCCGGATGGGGTAGAGGTCCACCCTAACGCAGTTTGTGCATGAGCCGCTAGGTGCCCAGGCAGCACGAGCATGCGCGGCCAATCTTTGCCCAAAGAACATTGGCCAGCCCTTTTCCCCCCGGCCAATCTTCGGCCAAAGTGTTCGGCACTTAATCCAAAATGGTCCTTGGCCGTGTAAGGCTGGAGCTTGACTGTCATTCATTGGCCAATCTGCTTTGGCCGCTGATACCATTGGGTCACCGACCATTGGCCGAATACGTATGGCCTACAATTGGCCAGAGAAGTATGGCCTACTATTGGCCAAAGACGTATGGCCTACTATTGGCCAGGCATGTATGGCCTACCATTGGCCAAGCATGTATTTATATTGCCTTTCTATCTGTGTCTTCGTCTTTCCTTGTAATGTTTTCCCATGAATTCTTCATAATGGCTGCCCCAATTCTCTTGTCGGCTTCTTGGTCTGGATTTGCTGGTCCTGGAAATGAAAAATGAAATAATTATGAAACAAACAAATGAAATCAAAGCAATAAGCAGACCTGCCTACTTTCCCTGACTGTGCGCGGGAACCCTTGAATTTCAACCCCATCACCATTGTACGAATGGTATCTCGAATTTCCCGAAAAGTAGCCGCCACAGCACAGATGTTTTTATTTTAATGACGCGTGCACGTTGTTTTGAAATAAAATGGCCGCCACAGAACAGAGCTTGTTTTTTTTAATCACGCGTGCACGTTAGTTTTTGTTGCTGCGACAGTTGCGGTGCTGCGAATGAGCACTCACCGCCATACTTATAGAACATTTTAACCATAATGTAGAGTACCACTAAGTGCAACTAGGTGCTGCTCGAATGGTGTTTATGGCTTCGAAAAGCTTCCCACGGGACGGGCTCGCCACAGTACTCCCTAAAAGTGTTAAAATAGGTACAACAACGGCTGGGTCTATCTGTTGTAGCTATCGTTGAACGCATATTATCGGCTAGAAGCACTTATTCAAGTTCGGTGGGGAGTGTGGGAAAACATGCGCTATAATGGCAGTGCAGATTGAGGCGGGCGTGTGTGCGGAAATGTGTGCTTTACTTATGGTGAAGAGTCACTCAACCAGACAATGTCTTGAGCACATGCATTCTGAGCAGTTTTGAAAGCATGCGAAGCCCGCAATTGCTACCGTAAAAGTTGGAGCAAGTGTTCTCCTCCATGCAACTCGAGATCACCGGCAAAGTTGGGAGAGAGCACTATCCCGAAACACCAAAATTCAAGATCGCAGCAACGATCCCTCACCAAGAAAAAAATACAGGAAGCAAATGCGCCTAACATTTCACCAATGTTAGTCATCGCTTTCAAAACCACCGAGACAGTTTCACCCAGTCAGTTTCAAAAAAAAATTCGCAGAATTCCGCTTGAAGTCCGCCCCAATCTCATGCCCTGACAGTAAACCATGCAGGCTACCTTCCTCCGAACCATCCCGTGCATTCCTTATGCCATAGCTACCAAAGGACCCCCCCCCCTCTTTAAGTTTTAATCATCCCCGGATTTTGTTTTCAGCCATATTAGGTATGTTCACTTTAAGGTGAAAATCTTGCAGGCATAGAGGAGGTTGCGGTCTCCGAAGCGTCACCGCATTGATGCAAGAAAAGCGATACATTCAGCATGGGCTCACAACCTCTCTAGTGCACAACAAAAGGCCACCCGAAAAGCCGCTGGGGACACAATGACCAGGATCGTTGGCGCCTGTTGCCTCCATGGAGGAACAAGCTTGCTAGCTGCACTCTTCTGCGCGTCGCGGTCCCACCGAAGGCGCCCCTCTCCAGGATAGCTCTTTCTTTGCTTTCGGTCGACCCTTCCGAAATTACCTCTTCAAGTTTCGCACGCCACGGACAGGCCAGACATTCCTCCCTTTCTTCAATTGTAAGAGGGGAAAATTTTGAATAGGCTGGTTTGTAGAGGGCCGCGACAGTCGTGTTTAAGTACTTTGGAGAAGCACAAGTGACACCCCCCCTCTCTCTACCAAGTGGGCTGGTACCCGCGATGCTCAGCCCCCCGCCCCCCCCCCCCCCCTGCAACCCCAAACCTTTAGCGATGCCCCTGTAAACACGTTTGTTGATAAGCTTATAAATAGAACTGACACCGAACGCAACGAAGACGACATTAATACAGAAAGTAAGGATGAGTAAATGCACACGCGCTTAAGCTACCTTGTTTCCTTTCTTTCTCTCGCGGCAGTTTTGCTGTGGGTAGGGGGGAGGCAGGAGATATAGGAATGACCTAGAGGCAGCAACGTCTCGCAGCGTTTGGTGAAGTGAAAGCACTGCGGTTCGGTAACACTTGTTAGGGTTCTTCACATGAATGTTAAAATAAAAAGAAGGTGGAACGGAAGTAAATTAGCAACGTTAATTTTTCACATCTACTATCGAAATGGGGCTTTACATGCTGATGTTGCGCCTCTATTTACATTAGTTTCCGCGCAGTGTGGCCCAAATCCAACCCTCGAACGTAATGTCATGTCATCCGACAAAAAAAAAGGCAGTTTTAGCATATCGTTACCGTGTTTGCGTTACCGTTTACCGTGCTACCGGAAGCGCTGGCGATGGTGAAGCCTGTGCCGGTAAGTTACCGTTCGCGGTAACTCTCGCGCTGCGAAGCCTACTCTCGCAAATACGGTAAACGGTAACGTAAACACAGTAACGATATGCTAAAACTGCCTAATATTAAAGCTGAAGCGTTAAAATAATGTCTGGGACATCCCGTGCACCGAAACTGCCACACCGAGACATCCTGCAACAACATGTGCGTGCTCCGAAATGTAAATGTAAGTACAGTTCAAATATACAATCTTTAACGCCGAAGTATGAACGAACAAAGGAAAAAAAGCATTCAGGAGCAACAAAAAGCAACAAAGAGTGCATGAAAAAGTTAAGAAAGAAAAACGCAAAAAATTGCAGGGGGTGCTTACGACTCTGAGAATGTGAAGGCGAAATTTTCTGTTGATATGCCTTGAAGTTTCGTACGAAAGAAACGGCCACCTCCGCCCACACTTTTTTCCTGCCTTAGCTTCGGGACCATTTTTTCCTACACCCCTGTCAATACATGCATAGCACAACAGGGCTAAAAACGCTTGCAAATACATGAAATAGAGTAAAGGAAGACCAACATGCCTTCAAACACCGTCACCATGCACTGCCCTAAAGGGCACTGACGACGAATAGCAGGACGCCGCTTCGTTGATGTCCCTCGTTGCACCGAAATTCCAGTACACACACACAATCGTCCCTCAAACAAAGACCGAGCACATAGTACGGTAGAAATAGGCGAGTCCTGGCTTCCTGCCGCGCATAATACACGTGACGGATGCTGCTCTAAAGTTGAGAACGGTAGTTTAGATTGAAAAGCATCGAACAAATTAAATAAACTGAAATTACGCGTGGAAGCGATCGAAAATTACCCCAACGTGCCTAGCCGCCCAACTCTTTTGCCGGCCATTGCTTACTGGCTTTGCTTTGGCTTGAGCTACTGTCGTCTTGCTGCTGGCTGTGGCTAATGTTCAGCTTCGGTTTCAGTTTGTTTTTTGTTGCTGCTGAGGTGCTTCACAAAATAAATAACTGTAGGAGATCCAATAGTCATACACCATAGAATTTCTTGAAACTCCTGAGCAACTTTATGTCATAGACTAATACAGTAATATCGGCGTCAAATGAAACGCGAAAACAAAAATATGAACTCAGAACGTGCAAAATTGAAAAATACTGTTCGCAGAGTTCATATATTCGCTTGGTGTTGGTGTGTTTGGAAATCCACTTTTCCAAATGTTGTTTTTGTAACTAATGCACGCGTCATTTTGGCTTGCATACAAAGAAATTGCGCTATATGTGGGTTCAGGTTCGTATTTTTAGGTTCGCGTTTCATTTGACGCCGATAGTACGTCGACGTACATTTGCTAGATCTATTTTGGTTTCACCCGTCTTTGCCAAACCTCCGCCCACTGCTGAGCGCAGGCGCTGCTTGAATAACTAATGACCTCATTAAAAGATGTCAAGTGAACTTCACAAGTTGAAGAGAAACGTAGATTTTTAGATTTTTTTATGCGCTTCCTTGAGCTTGTCAGCTGCTTCAAAACGAGATTGAAGCTAAATATTGGCTTCTTTCTAGCATGAGGCCGTTGCTTAAGTGGTCAGTACGCCTATATGTAATTACAACAGATATATTAGGGTTGTTTAGCCACCTAACCAAAAACAATTTTTAAAGATGTTTTCGCATACTTTAGGCAGTGTCATTTTTGTTAATAAGAGCTTTCAGACGTTCACGCGCGGATTAAGGAAGTTTAGCTGCAACAATTATAAGCAATGTGAAAGGTGCAACATTGCAAACAGGCGGGTGCAGTACGCGAAGCAGCAACTTACAAATAGATAACAAAACCGGAAAGTAAAAAAAAGTGGCTGGAGGGAGAGGGGGAAGGCTAAAGCCAGCAAAATTAGAATAGGTGATATCTCAAACACTGATGGCGTGGCTCCTGTTTGTACGTAAGGGTCACAAGTTTTGTATTTATATAAAGCGCGCGAAACGGGCGTGTGGCTGCCTTCTGTTACAGGAGTGTATGGTGGGGGGGGGTAGCCTATGAGGAAAATTCCGAAATTTTATTAGACCACCAGCCGCATCGTAAACAAGGGGTTTCAGTTAGAGTTGGAACTGCGACTCACCGCTGCGTCGTGAAATGAGTGGCGAACACAGCTAGAGGTTTTCTTTTTTTTCCCCATCAGAAAAACAGGGATGGACGTCCGCATGCCGACGTTTATTTTCTTTGCTCGGTTTAAAGATTGCCGAGCAAGTAAAATAAATAAAATTTTGTCATACCTTTCCCCTGAATTCTGTCACCCCTATGTCTAGAGCTAAAAAGTGTCACTGACAATCCACCTCCACAGAGTGGAATGCCTAATGATATTTATATGAATAAAAAGTTCCCGTTACACATTGTAGCGTGTAGCGTTAACGCTACACATTGTATTTAAAACTTTGCCATAACGGCCATTGTCTGCTGCATGTTATGCATTATCTTATCCACAATGTGTTAGGAGGTCCCCCCGACAGTTCGTACTCTGGAACCTCCTCATGTACTCCGCTTATCTATTCCTTTATATGTATGCTTACCCTTCAATAAACTTCAAACTTCAAAATGCACCTATCCCCTTATCCCCCCCTCTCCTACCCCTCCTCTTCCCTCAGTTACATTCAGCCCGACGTTTGAGCCGACACTAGACCTTCGATTGATTGATTGTAGGGTTTAACGCGCCGACGCAACGCAGGCGATGAGGCCCGCCGTAGTGGAGGGCTCCAGAATAATTTTGACCACCTGGGGATCTTTGACGTGCAATATCGTACACACGGGTGTTTTTGCTTTTCGCCCTCATTAGAAAAGTGGCCGCCACGGCCGGGAATCGAACCCGCGACCTCGTGCTCAGCAGCGAACGCCTTAGCCACTGAGCCACCGCGGCGGGAGACAGTAGACTTTCACTTCCTGCCTCAAGTTTTAAAGCAAGCATATCGTCCCGCACAGAGGCGATGCTAATTATTTCTATCTTTCGAGGGAGAAACAATCTATAGAAGTAGCTGAAAAGCGTTTTAGAAAAAACAAATGTCCGCTAGGCCGAAAATGTTCGTGAACAAATTGGAAGCGACCGGTGCAAGAGTAGAGCGCATGTGGGAGAAACGGGATGGGAGTGACGGCGGCGTAGGGGCAAACATTTTTGTTTAGGCGAGAGGCGACCTCATGCCGGATCCTCCTTCAGCAGTGTCACCCGTAACCTCCATTGGTGTGTCGTTCACTATATAGATTGCTTGTTACTGGCGATATAAAATATACTATTCAAGTACTTGGCCAACTGATATTCTCACAAGAAAATTGTAAGGATGTAACTATTCGTAATGCTGTTGTAATAATTCATTTTGGAGACAGATTGATCACCTCGGCTGCGTAAAAATGGCGGCAGTCAAAATCGTGAAGGAACAGTTCAAATAAGCTACATTCGCTACTTTGAAAAAAAAAAGCCGTGATACACGTTGCCTGGGTGAGAATATGTTTGTGGTAACGACATGCACAAGATTATTAAAGCGATAATTGAAAGCATGGTATGACGTTGCAGGGAAACACCGCGTAATGTTCCTTTAAATCTCCATGTTATAACACGCATACGCGTTTCATCACAACCACGGAATACATTATTTCCAAATTCAGGACGCTCCCAGCACGTGATTTTGTAGTATGAGGGTATTCACAATCGTATGTATAGCTTGTATTCAACAACCTACGTGCAACCTCGTAACGCATGTATTATCCTTTGTGCATGTCAGGACAGTTCTTATGGCCTAGATGCCAGAAATATAGGGCTTCGCAACTTCCGTGGTTCCCACCATTTTTTATGAATAACTCACGTCGTTTCAGAGCGTTCGTGGTTCATACAAATATACATTAGAGCGTAAAACATTAGCATGGCATGCAGCTATCGTAAAATACATATTTATAATACCCGAAGGGTTCTTTTTTTTGTCCAAGTACTGAATTATATAGGAAATATAACCGAAATGAAACGTCAAGGATGTTCCACTCACCACTGACGAAACGTGTTTTCGGTGAAGCAGCTGGGCCGCAAGACATTTTGGCACAGCGAAGTATGCAGTCATGCATAGCAGGGCTAAGGGGTATGTTGTTATTACGCCGCAAATTTAATAACATTTATTAACACAGCACATGTCTCAAATGAAAGGCTGATGTGAATCAGTAGCACCACGTGTCTCACGGGCACTTAGCTGTATGCTAGGAGCATATGCATGTGCGTGGTAGGCTGGGAGAATGAAAATGAAATGACTGGTCTACATTCTCATTGCCTGTTTTTGCTTTTATTCATGGGTATCACGCCTAAAGTAACCAGAGCGGTGCGGTGCTTCCAAACACAACACGAATGCTAGTTAGATCCGTTGCAACAGCTGCCGTTTTTTTTTCCTTTTTTAAAAAAAGAATGCCCTTACGTCGCCTTTGCGGCGCTAACTTAATATCCTCGTATTGGTGAAAATGTAGCATTTAGGGGTAACTTTTTGTTTAAGCAAGCTTCGGCGCGAATAATATTTGAAATTTAAGTTAGCATCCTACACACTAATATTTCAGTTAAAACAATTCTGATGTCAGTAGCCGTACCTGCTTTATCAGAGCTTATTAACTAAAGGAGAGATCTTTGGCCATCATTAGCTGACTCAAAGAAAGGGGTATTCGCTGAAGAGGTCACTGCCACCGCCTGGCACTCGCGAAGCTACATACCATGCTACTGCATGCCACATAGTCCCCGCGGACAAGCGGCTGGTTCCCCCTCACCATTGTATTTCCCGGCCACCGCGACCCCTCCTTCTAGAGGTCGTCACGTACACACGCGCAATTCTCTGGCCGGAGATCTTTTCTAGATCGGTGGCCGCAGAGAAAACGAGTATTCCGTGGCCAGATTTTTGTCGTTCGTCTTCGGACCTCGGCTGACCAAACAAACAACAAGTATTCCGTGGCCAGATTTTTGTCGTTCGTCTTTGGACCTCGGCTGGCCAAACAAACAGCAAGTATTCCGCGGCCAGATTTGTGTCGTTCGTCTTCGGACCTCGGCTTGCCAAACAAACAAGTATTCCGCGGCCAGAGTTTTGCCGTTCGTCTTCGGACCTGGGCTGGCCAAACGAACATTTCCGCGGCCAGATTTTTGTCGTTCGTCTTCGGACCTCGGCTGGCCAGACAAACAACAAGTATTCCGCGACCAAATGCATGCCGAAGAACCTAAGTTCTCTGGCAGCCCAAACTTTTCCAATGGCCAAACAGGCCAAGCATCGGCCAAAGATAAGCCAAAGGCTGGCCACGTTTTCTGTGCTACCTGGGTGGGTAGGTCGAGTCCGTGTCCACCCCGGCTAGGTCGAAGTGCATGTCCAGTCCGGGATTACCCGCACCCCAGGTGTGTGTGGTGATTGGACGCCGGGCTGAGTTGATCCGGCACTCCTGACACATTGGAACCCTTGTTTCCACCACACGGCCGCTTAGGGCTGTTGCCACGCACTCCTTTAGCCGTCGGACTCGTGAGTGCCGACGTTGCCCGTGGGACACCACACAGAGGCGGGTGCGGGCAGGGGGGAGTGTACGCCAACTCTTACTACTCCCTCCGGAGCAGATGGCCAATGCTCCTGGTCCTACAAATGTGTCACACCAATGTGTCACTCCTGGTCCGACATATGTCACATTTGCATACTATTCCTCCCGGCACGACACCGCTGAATTTTGTTCGTTTTGCCTTCTTTTTGGGCGTGAGTCCACCCTGCCATCCGACACTACGCTGCCTGCTTCGACTCAGCCGACCACCGCGTATGCTGGTGACGTCATCGCCCACGATGACCTGGCTCTCCAGGTTGCCAGCGCACGGGACTCGGCATCGGAAGCCTCCCGGAAATCTCGATACGATGAGCACCACCGCCCCGAAAACTTTGCTCCAGGCTCTTTGCTTCATTTGTGGACCCCTTTTCGCCGCATTAGAATATCTGAGAATGTAATGTCTCCATTCACTGGCCCTTACAGCATAGAGCGTGCGTTCACTCCCGTCAATTACGAAATTGTGCCTCTGGCACCTCCTAAGTCGTCTCTACACTCGGCTACTCAGCTCGTCCAAGGCAGCTGCCTAAAGCCGTACCGCACATGAGATCCCCCTTCCGCTGCTCCTCCGTCATAACAGGCATCGTGACGGTGCTTCTGTGGCCTTGCGGTTGTGTCACAGATCTTCGCCAGCTTCGCCAGGAACTCAAGCTAATCACAGCCGCATATTCAGCTACGTCTAATTTCTCTGTATGGGTATGTGGTGCTCTTGAAGGACCGACGGAAAGAAAGACAAGAGCGACAAAGTTGGAGTTTTAGCTCGACTGGGTTAGCGCCATCAACTTGCCTCTGTGCAGGTGACTTCGTTGTTTTTATAAACTCAGCTACCTCCTGACAATCTATCACTGCGTTGTCACGTGACAATATATTCAAAATAGTGTAGAAAGTCAAGAACACCACGGAAAGCGAATGAAAAAATGTGGCCGGTCATTTATTCTTCTTGAAACAGTTATAGTTTTTCGAAGATTTAAAAGCTAGAAAAAACCTGGAGAATATATCTATACATTTCCATATGCCGTGGTGTCACTCAGGCTGCGCTTGTTAGGACAAATGAGGTCGTAGTGATACTCCAAGCAATAAAGAAAGGCAAAGCTGCAGGAGACGATGCAATTACGGCTGGTATATTGTGCCTCGGAGAGCGCGTTGTGCGACAAAAATGCGAAGAAAATGCGAATTTAGTTCATCTACATGAGAGAGGAGATCCAAAAAGCCTAAGAATTACAGACGCGCTGGCCTGCTCTCCATTACCCACAAACTGTTTACAAAGGTAATTTCAAATTGCAAAAGCGAAGTTTTAGACATTCAACAGTCACGAGAACAGTCTCTTTTATGGAAAGGATTCTGATTTTTGACCATATTTACGCTTCCTACCAGGTAATCGAAAAGCGCTCACAGTGTAATGCACCTCTGCACATAGCGTTTATAAATTATGAAAAAGCGTTTGACTCAGTCCGAACTTCAGCAGTAATAAAGGCGTTACATGATCGCAGGGTCGACGAAGCATACATTGTGCTCTTAAAAGATATACTTCACGGATGCACAGGACCTATACGGCTCCATACCACAACTTGTATATTTTCTATTCAAAAGGGCGTCCGGATAGGGGACAAAAATACGCCACGTCATTAAAAGCAGCCAGGATTTGCAGTGCGTGTTCTGCCATTTGTTCTCTGCAAGTATGGCTCCAGGCTTTACAAAACACGAAAAAATTGAAGGTGATGCCCAATCGGCACAATAAGACGCATAACTCTAACGTTATTAATGAACTATTGGAATCGGTATTCGGATACGTATACCTTGGGCAGGTGATTGTCATGAATAGGCCTAGGACCAGCTCTTAAGTCACGAGTCGGTAACTAATACATGCACAAGTAGAGATAGCTTTACGCATGGAAAGTGGGAGCAGAAGTTAAGAGAGAGTAGCGGAAACACAGAGCGGAAACGAGACTAAAAGAAAGAGCGTTAAATGCGGTAACAAGCAAAAAACTCTTCGCTATAGAGAGCAAGAGAGCAAACGTCTTACATAGTTAAGTCGGCACAGGAGTCCCACGAGGTTTCCTCCTGAAGTGTGCGGGGTCGACCGAGGTACCACGGCGCGGCTGGCTCGCTGAGGAGTCTCACACCACGTCAGGTCCAGACATGGGACAGCGGCTGGACGTCAAGGACCGTGCACAGTGTTTGACGGCTCGATGGCCCAGCAGCGGTTTGTAGCCGGTGTTTCCGCAAACCGCACCCTGTGGGCCAACGCATCACCAGATCCAGGCGTGGACCAGCAGACAGACGTCGGTAACGCGGCTCAGCCGCGGACGGCTCTCTGGCGACAGCAGCGGTTGAGACCCTGGCTTCTAGCTCTAAGCGATCACAGGGCCGCACTCACTCGCCCGGCCCATCAAATGCGTCCGCTGATCCCTTGCCGATTTGATTCTGCTGCACACCCCGCGCTCCACGGCCTTCTTTCTCCACCACGGGCACTTCATCAGAGAGCCCCAGGTTTAGGAGGGTTGTTGGGAAGCAACAACGATTCTACAAAATGTAGAGTTATTTGGAGACGCGGTTATGTTCAGGTGGAGAACGATAAATTCCACAGTTCACGGGAGCGCGATCAGTCACAATAGGAAACTTGAACGCTAAAGGCAAGCACAATGGTATGAGAAAAAACTGATGCGCGATGAACCGTAATGACTAGTTGGACAACAAATGTGAAGAACACACTACAAAATATATGAGGGGAACTTGCGGTTTTAAATTCTACTCATGCAGTCAGCCCGTACGTTTTCGGTGCCCTTGATAAACTCGACAGTGAAAGGGTACTCTTTAGGTATCAAGCTCCAGCATCACACTTTGCTGTTCACGTGCTTAGCTGATTGCAAGTAATTTAATTAGGGGCTGGAGGTCATAATGTAGGCTTCCCATATAAAAGGCTTCCCATATAAATAAATATAAAATTTGTTTACCGCCCAGATCATAGCCAAGCACTCGCGCTCAATGGTTGACTAGCGCGTCCACTCTGCAGCAGGCTGAGGCTCGCGTACGTGATGGGGTGTAAGACATCCTCGCCCCCCCCCCCTTAGCAAGAGGACCGCTCCGAGGCTCGTGCCTGAAGCGTCTGTGCGTATATGAACAGCTTAGTGAGCTCCGGAGAGTGCAAAATTGGTGCAGACGCAAGTTGAGTTTTCAAAGTGTTGAAAACTTTTTCTTCTTGTTTGCCCATCATGCACTGTTGCTTTGCCCCTTTTCAGTCAGGTCTGCTTGTGGTGCCATAACAGCCGCCTAATTGGGAATCAATTTCCGCTACTACCTGATTACACTAAGAAAGACTGTACTGCTTATTGCGTTCTTGGTCGGTTAGAGTCCAAGATGTTCTCCAAAGTCTTCAAAATGCGTTTTCCAAGGGGTTTCCACTTGGTAGTCCCCAATGTGGTGTCTTAAAACGGAAATGATGCACTCTCCACTTTCGTACTTGAATGGCTTGATCGTCAGGTTGACATTTTGTATTCGTTCAAACACTCGTCCCAGTGTGTCTAAGTGCTCTTGCCAAGTGTCCGTTCCCACGATTACGTCATCGAAGTAGTGGTGAACGTTTTTCAACCCACCTAGCACAGCTCCCATTAGACGTATAAAGACGGCTGGGGTGGTCGTTATACCAAACGGCATATACACAAGTGGTACAACCCCGACAAGCTCGAAAACACTGTCTTCTCACGGCTGTCAGCAGTCATGGGCACTTGCAAATAGGTTTTCGTAAAGTCAAACTTTGCGAAGAATTTTTTCTTCTCAGCGAGGGCAAGTACGACGTCTATGCGTGGAATGGGCTCGGAATCGGATACAAGAAGTTTGTTAAGCTCTCTAACATCAATGCAGAGCAGCAGGGTGCCGTCAGGCTTCTTTATAGCCACCGTTGGGCTATTGTAAGGAGATTGCGATTTTCCAATGATTCCCATCGCAAACATGTATTGAACTTCGCTTTCGATTGTCTATGAAGCGCGAGTGGAAGCGGATATTGTGAAACGTGTACAGGCTTGTCAGTCGTTAAGTTCATTGAGCACTGTACAATGTCTGTTTTTTGGGGCAGGTCCGAAAAGATCATGCCTTACGCTTGAATTATTTCCTGCACTTGAGTCCTCTGCTCAGCATTGAGTTCAGGAGAGAACTTGACATCTCTGCAAGTTTGCGTCTGCCGAAGCGGAAGTGTGGGAAGCCTGTCGGCCGATAGTGGGTTGTCGAGATCGTCTCTGGTAGCCGGGACATCGTCAAGTGTAGCGATACCTGATGCTTGCGGCGAGACGAGGCCGTCCTTTCTTCGTACAATTTCAACATGTTTACACGGAAGACATTACTTTGACCACCCAGGCTCACCTCATAGCCCACGCCGTTTTTTCTTCCCGGTAATTTCAAATGGCCCCTTCCAATGCATCAGCAATTTGTTTGAATCAGTTGGGAGCAAGCCAAGAACCTTGTTTTAAACCGAAAGCTTCCTCGGGCGGCTTTTCCGATCGTAGTGGTCCTCTTGTTTTTTCCTCGCTTTGCCAAGTTGCTCATGGGCAGTTTTACAAGTCTGCTCCAGTCGGTGTCGTAGATCGATGAGGTATCCATAAGTCGTCCGAACCTCACCATCGATGTCATCTTTCGTCTACAGATTCTTGAGTAGAGTCAGGGGCCCTCGCACATGTCGTCCGTAGATGAAGTCGAAAGAGGAGAAGCTCAGACTGGCTTGGGGCACTTCCCTGTAGGCAAAAAAAGTGGCGTGAGGTAGCGGTCCCAAAACCTAGGTTTCTCCTGGCACACTCTTTTTAGCATCATATTCAAAGTGCCGTTAAACTTTTCAACCAGCCCGTTCGCCATGGCATGATAAGGACAAGTGCGGAGGAGCTTGATTGATAGCAGGCGGCTGACTTCTCACATCAACTCTGAGGTGAAGCTCGCCCTTTGATCGGTGACGATCTCCTTGAGGATACCGATACGAAAGAACATTTAAATGACGGCCTCTGCGACATGTCGTGAATAAATCGCTTGGAGAGCTACGGCGGCCGGGTATCGGGTCACGAAATCAATGAGCGTCAGCAAGTATTGGTTTCCTTTCTGTCACTTGGGGCAGAATGGACCAACTACATCAGCAGCAACCCGTTCAAACCGCATCCGGATTAACGGTGTGCTAACGAAGGGCGCGACACCGACTTTCCCTTAGGCATTATTTGTTCACACAGGTCGCAGGATTTAACAAAGAATTTTACGCCTCCGTGTATGTCAGGCCAGTAAAACTCTTGCAGGATACGATCAGTCGTTCGTCTGATGCCCTGCTGGCCCACCATAATACTCTCGTGTGAACCCTCTGAGGATAAGTTTCTTAGGAACGACTTTTTTACATTTCCTGCCCGTGGCAAGCTGGTAATCCCGGTACAGGAGGTTGTTGGAATAAAAGAACGAGTAACTCTTTCTTTACCAGATAAAAAATTCTTTCATAACTTCTGCAAGCAGCGGTGGAGAGTCGGGTCTCGCCGTTGCTCCTCAAACAACTATTGCCCTGTGATGTCGGCGCATATGACTTTAGGTGCCGGTAAAGGTGTAACCTGTGCCCGATTTGTCTTGGCAACAGCCGACACTAAAACATCTTGGGGTAGCTTTGTGGCCAGTGCTGCACTGGTGGCAAGTTCGGCTGTGTACTCCCAATCAGGACCTCTCATGAGAGGATCCCTTACATCTTCTAGGTTCCCGAACACGAGGTCGTACGTTGGTAGATCCATACAAGCAGCAGTAATCTCGGCCACAAAATAGGGGGTTTGGACATAAAGTGTTGCCTCTGGGAGTTGCTTGACTGTTCCATCGAGGAACAGTAACCGGGTGGTTTTTCCCATCAGGTGGTTCTCGCCGACCAAGTGACGTCGGTCAATGACGGTGTTGCTCCCAGTGTCCCGAAGAACGGTCACAGGATTTCCGAGTAGTCGGCCTTCGACGACCGGCATTACTTTCACTAGGAAGGCAGACTGTTACTCAACGATGCCACAAGGACACTTACCACATGGGGACATTTCGTTCTTGGATAAAACTAGCGCGAATTCCGACGAAGACGAAGGAAGTAACCACAAGGACGGTGCACAAGTTCGGTGCACTGTTGTTGCGCTTTCCGGTGTTCAGTGGTAGCACAAGCAGCTACCTTTTTTTTTCCACCTGGCCGATTCCTGCAGTTTGCAGTTTTAGGACGGGGGCGACCACAGGTAGCACATGGTGCCTGTTCCCTATTGGAGTTACGGCGGTCTTGAGCACGGTGTCCTCTGCGGTTGCACAAAAAACATTTCGGTGGCGCTTTCTTTTGGCCATCTGCCGCGGCTTTAGTTGCATCCCGGGCGTCACGGGAGACATTCCTGAGGTTCGACAGGTTTTGCGCTTTTAGGAAAGAATCGGTCGCATCAGCTATGTCGTTCAGCGTTTTGGTACTCCCGTTCTTTCAAGAAAATACGAGCTTACGGTGGTACACTCTTAGCCAAAAAGGACTAACGGGGCATCAGCGTTAGCCCTTTTGAGGAATAAATGTTTTGCCACTAGAATTAGTCCTTTTTGTGACTAACGGCAAGGGTACAAACTGTTAGTCCCTCTACACTTAATCCCTTGATGGTTCAACTGTTAGTTCACCACAAAGATCAACTGTTGGTGCCTTGCAGTTCAACTGTTAGTCTCCCCTGTTCCCCATTACTACCCCTTGAACAATCGACGGTTTCAAGACTTAATGTTCATCACTGCAAATGCTCTCCTCTAGATTAACCGTGCATACTAAAAGACGATGTGTTGGCTTGTGTAAATACTCCATGGGGAGTGACGGTCGTTTCATTACACCGACCATTTAGAAAGCAGGAATAAACCAAAGAGACGAGAAACAGCCTTTCATGGCGTCTTAAAATATTCACGACAAAGAAAATGTCACTTTCAAGCTTTTATTGCAACGCTGTGTAAGCAACATACACAAGTAAACCGTACTCCACTATGAATGTCGGAGTCTATTTCGAAGGCCTGTTTGGCACACCTTGTCAAGGCGATGAGCCCAGCATTGTGTTATTCGGGGTATACATGACTGCTGTCCTTGGCGCAAGCGTGCTCCACTTGCACAAGGTATTTGTACGTTGAGAGGAGAAAACTATCCTCGGTGCTGCTGTTGGAAAGGGACGCATGTCGTCACGCTCCTACAAGAAAGAAATAGGCCAAAAAATCAAATGTAACTCTTTCTCGGAAAACATTCGTGGAAGGACGCAAAAACGAGAAAAACGCAGTTTTTTAGCAGCCCTAACAAGCATCCATAAATTACCCCCAAAAGCAAAAATACATAAGCAAAATCAACGCTTTATGTAGTCCAGCCAAACGTGGCCTGTGAAGCGCACAGAGTACAATGCTACAGATCAATTAGCACCCTGGCCACGGTCGTTAACATGCGGAAAAGGCCCCACTATAACCAGCAACAGAACCTGGAGACTCATGCTCCCTAACTTAAGGCATTGAACTACTGTATCAGGGCAACGGAAAATATAGAGATTGCACATTTTTCGCATGCAGAATCGCTCTCATATTTAGAGGCTTACGTAGCACGAAACATGGGCGTCTTCCCTCTCTTTCATGAGGCATGTAAGGAAACAGACGCTTCCTGTCAGCACCAGCTCTAAATCAAAATGGTCTGACTGCAATCAAAAATAAACAAAATTTTGAATTTGTGGAAGAAAACCTGCTTTCCTGCGCTTGTGGTGCGGGTTTGTTGAAGAAGGCCATTATTGATTTCTGGCTGTAGTGTAGAAAAATGCGTTATGTCAAAAATGTAATTAGAGCCAAATTGTCTCAATGTTTAACAAATTTAACAACGTTTTAACAAATACCCTAGGGCGAAACAACCAAAAGGGCTTCCCCTAAGCTGGCTGGATGAGGAGCGGGTATGACTGCACGTTTTTATTTGCTCTTGGCGGGCAGTTCACAGTGAGTTCGTACCACTGACATCCACGTTCGTACGTGCACACAAAAAACGCTTTCACAGGAGAGGGGCGGAAATGTTTGAGGCTGACCACGCTGCAAGCGTTTGGCTACCAGTGAGGGAGCAACGAAAATGAAAAAAAAAGTGCAGCAAGCTTTCGGACACTGTATATTAGTCACGCGAGCGTGCGCCTGCTACTGTGAAATTCATGTGAAAGGCACGGGGGACGGGTGGGCACGGGAAGGACTGCAGGGCGAGAATCTTTCGTGCACGAGTTCCCCAAACCCCAAATAATTTTTTTTGGGGGGGGGGGGGGGCGTTACTGCCAGTTTACGTTCGCGTGGCGGCCACTAGGAGGACCGGTACTGGAAAAGGGGCCATTGGATAACACTATTCTGAAAAAAAAACTCGCCGCGAGCTACAGAAAAGTACTACGGTTTTGTACGGGCTTTGATTAGGGCGGTCAGACCGCGCCATCTAGGAAAACTTCATTTGCCGTTGTGCTGTGGTCTGCCAGATTACAAGTTTGGGTTACGCAAAATACGGAGAAAAATGCCGTATTCAGCCAATTTCCATCAGATTGTAGCCGTTATTTTCTAGTTTTACTCTGGACTTAATTGCGGTTACGAGGGTGGAAATATTTTTCCCTACTCAGCCTCAGTGTACGCGTCCCGTGCATATCCGGCGTTTTGCCAGACTTTTTCTATTTTTTCTGTTTCGAATATCCCGTTTTCGTTTAAACTTTAATATCTCTGCGAGTAATTCTTGTGTCCTAACAGCACCATGTTGTTATTGTGGTGTTCATATGTTTGCCAAGAAAGTTAGAACCCTTCAAGAGCCTCGACCAGGTGTGAACCACGGTTTATGACATTTATGGCTATAAATTCGTTAAAACTGATATTTGAAAAGAGAAAACAAGTTAGCGGTTAGGTTCCTTCTTGTACGCTGCTCCTGCTGGGGTAGTTATTTATGCGGTTGGGCCGTTCGTATGAAGAAAAATTTCGTTTTCACTATTTGATGATTAACTAAAAAATTAGTTAAATATTGACCGAAACAAAAACAATTATGTCGTCGGCTTGCGTCGGCAGTCGCGCACAGCGAATTTACTATCGTTGTTTAAAACAACTGACACTCTGAGGCTAAATTACAAGCTCACGAACTTCAAAAAAGGGCGAATGGGGAAAGGCCGCCGCCGCAGCAGCTCCCCTTTCGCACGTCCGTCCCCGCTGGCTGCCGAACAAGTAGAGAGAAGACGGAGGGCCCCCACCATGGGGAGCAACAGCAACGTTGTGGGAGCAAAGGCCGCTGTTAGTCTTTATGACTACTTGGGATGAAGGGGACCCTCCCAGTAGTCCGAGTGGCGCTGGCTACCACCCCCAAGCACAGGAAACAAAAATAACTTAACATAAATACCCTAGAAAGTGGAGGAGAAAATTGCCCCGGCGGTAGCTTAGTGGTTGTCGCACCAGACCGGTATTCTGGAGGTCGTGGGTTCGGATCCCTCCTGGCGGGCATGTTTTCTCCACTTTCTTTCTTTCTTTCCCAATTCTTTATCTGTTTCAATGACCTACCACATCATCTCCTTTGCTTTCAGAGGTTTTCTTGGCTGCCGACTCTTATTTCTTTCTTAGTTTCAACGAGCCCCTCATTTCGCATTATATATATATATATATACATATATATATATATATATATATATATATATATACCGTAGAGCGAACAGACGAACGGGTAACAAACAAACTTTATTGACGTTTCGGCCTGGGACAGGCCTTCGTCAGAGTATATATAAATATATATATATATATATATATATATATATATATATATAAATATATATATATATATATATATATATATATAAAATCCAGGGAGCACTTGAACTATTGAAGCTGGGAGAGAACACAAGAACAGAAAACTTTGAACAAGGTAAAAGCATGATTGTTGCCAACGTTTCAGCAGAGAGACTTGCTTTCGTCAGGGCAATCTATCGCCTGGCTGGCGATAGATTGCCAGTTGGCGAGATATTGCCCTGACGAAAGCAAGTCCCTTTGCTGAAACGTTGGCAACAATCGTGCTTTTACCTTGTTCAGTTTTCTTGTCTTCTATATATATATCATCATCATCATCATCACCAGCCTATCTACGCCCACTGCAGGGCAAAGGCCTCTCCCATTATTCTCCAATTACCTCGGTCCTGTGCCAACTGTGACTAAATTATCCCCGCAAACTTCTTGATCTCATCTGCCCATCTAACTTTCTCCCGCCCCCTGCAACGCTTGCCTTCTCTAGGGATCCACTCTGTTGCCCTTGATGACCAGCGGTTATCTTGCCTTCGCATTACATGCCCTGCCCACGTCCATTTCTTCTTCTTAATTTCTACTAATATGTCTAACACCAGTTTGCTCCCTGACCCACTCCGCTCTCTTCGTGTCCCTTAATGTTACACCTATCATTCTCCGCTCCATTGCCCGCTGAGTCGTTCTCAATTTAAGTTGAACCAAGTTTCTGCCCCGTAGGTGAGTACCGGTAAGATGCAGCTGTCATACACTTTCTTCTTCAGCGACAATGGTGGCTGCTATTCATTATCTGAGAATTTCTGTCATATACACCCCACCCCATTCTGATCCTTCTAATTATCTCTGCCTCATGGTTGGGATCTGGGGTCACAACTTCGCCTAAGTAGATATATTCGCTTACCACTTCCACTGTCTCGCCACCTATCTCAAACTGCTGTGCTGTCCCGAGGTTATTGATCATTACTGTAGTTTTCTGCATATTAATTTTCAGGCCCACGGTTCTACTCTGTTCGCCCAGTGCGGAAAGCATGCTTTGCAATAGATCCACCGAGTTACTTAGCAAGGCAACGTCATCAGCAAATCTGAGGTTACTGAGGTATTCTCCAGTAACCCTTACTCCCACCTGTTCCCAATCCAACGGTCTGAATACTTCTTGTAAGCATGCTGTGAATAACATTGGAGAGATTCTGTCTCCTTGTCTGACACCCTTCCATATAGGTATTTTACTGCTCTCCCTATGGAGGATGATGGTAGCTGTAGACCCATTGTAGATATCCTCTAGTATTCTTACATAATGCTCATCTACCCCATGGTTCCGTAATGCCTGAATGACTGCTAGGGTTTCGACCGAGTCAAATGCTTTCTCATAATCTATGAAGGCTTTATATAGGGGTTCAGTATACTCAGCACACTTCTCTTTCACCTGATTGATCGTGTGAATATGGTCCATTGTTGAACAACCTTTACGGAACCTTCCTTGTTCTTTAGGTTGACTGAAATCTAAGGTTGCAGAGATTCGGTTAGTGATTACCTTGGTAAATACCTTGTAGACGACTGACAGTAATCTGATCGGCCTGTAATTTTTCAAGTCCTTCATGTCGCCTTTCTTATGGATGAGGATGATGTTCGCGTTCTTCCAAGATTCCGGTACCATTGCGGTCATTAGGCATTGCGTATACTGGTTTGCCAGTTTTTCAAGTACAATTTCTCGCCATCCTTCAAGATGTCTGCTGTTATCTGATCCTCACCAGGTGCTTTGCCCCCTTTCATTTCTTTCAAAGCCTTCCTTCCTTCTTCGGTCGTTACTGGTGGGATGTCTATCTGCTCTGAACTACTGTCTCGTTCGGCATTATCCTCTATGTCCCGGCTACTGTACAGATCCCTATAGAACTCCTCGGCCACTGTGACTATTTTACCTTTATTTGTGATGACATTGCCTTGCTTATCCTTAAGTGCATACATCTGATTTTCCCCCCGCCAAGACGTCTCTTCACTGCTATCAGGCTACCTCCACTCTTTACAGCGTATTCGATCCTCTCCATATTATACTTCCGTATGTCAGCTGTCTGACGCTTATTGATTAACTTCGAGAGCTCGGCTAGTTCTATTCTGTCACCTGTGGTGGAGATTCTCATGGTTTGCCGTTTCCTGATTAGATCTTTCGTCTCCTGTGAAAGTTTACCAGTATCCTGTCTAGCCATAGTGCCCCCGACTTCTACTGCACACTCCGTGATAATGCGTGTAAGGTTGTCGCTGGCTTCCTGTGTCGTAAGCTCGGCTTCCTCGTTAAGGGCGGAATATAGGTTTTGCAGCGCGATCCTGAATTCTTCTACTTTACGTCTTACTGTTAGCTCATTTATCGGCTTCTTTCGTACTAGCTTGTTGCGGTCCCTCCTCAACTCTATCCTAATTCGAGATCTTACCGTACGGTGGTCACTACACCTTACCCTTCCGAGCACTACCACATCCTGCATGACGCCAGGGTTATCGCATAATATGAGGTCTATTTCATTTTTGTGCTCCCCATTCGGGCTGCTCCAGGTCCACTTCCGACTCTCCCGTTTACAGAAGAAGGTATTCATTATGCGTAGGTTATTCCGTTCTGCAAACTCAACTAGTAGGTCCCCCTGTTATTTCTACAGCCCAGACCATAGTTCCCAATTATGCTCCCAACTATGTATATATATATATATACATATATAAAGAAGTGTCCGACTGACTGACTGTATCATCAACTCCCAGCCAAAACTGTTAGATCTAGAGAATTGTAATTTCGCGATTTTATTTGCGTCATTGAGTAGGTGCTCACTAATGCGGGTTTTTCAGGAATTGCCCTCACAACCGCGCAAAAGGGCGAAATTGTGGTTTCGCGAATTCATAATTTTTTCGGTCACCCATTCACATATCGAAGCGCTTTCTGCTGATATATGTACCCCTTAAGAATATCTAAATAGTAGTTTTTGGATTTCGCCCTAACCTGCATTAACGAGTTGATTCCGTATTCCGGAAATAAAAGGGTGTTCCTAGAGATTCTCAAATAACTGTTTCACTGATTCAGTTACCAACTGATTTTTGCTGGAATATGTTACTCATACAAATGCACGGAACCACTTTTAGGGATTTCGCCCTGCGACGACGCTAAAAGGGCCAAAAGGGTTTTAACAAAAGACGCGGCTTACGACCTAAAAAAGCCCAACAGGTTATGTACACGTCTAGCCAAACTGCTCTTTCAAGCGGCTACTGATTTGAAGGGCACATACTGAGTACGGTGTTGGGGTGAATAGTTCTGAAAATTTTAAGAATTCTACCATGGGGAGAGCGGAAAGCGGTAAAATAGTTTTTCAGATATTAATTTTTCTACCGCCCGCCAATGGAGATATCGAACTGGTTTTTGTTGAGGTAGGCAACTTACTTAGCTATTTAAAGACTGTTCTACAAGATTTTTCAATGACACCCTCGCAATAGAGGCAAGCAGGATTTCTGGAAAACACTGTGTTTTTGTACATTCTTAAATAACCACACAGTCAGTTGGTATCTACCATTCGTTTTGTCTTGAAAATGCTGCCCATTTGTTCGGCGTATTGTAAGGAGAGTGCGAGTTTTCAATGATTCCCATCGCTAACTTGTATTGAACTTCTCTTTCGATTGTCTATGAAGCGCGAGTGGTAGCGGATATTGTGAAACGTGTACAGGCTTGTCAGTCGTTAAGTTCGTTGAGCACTGTACAATGTCTGTTTTTTGGGGCAGGTCCGAAAAGATCATGCCATACGCTTGAATTATTTCCTGCACTTGAGTCCTCTGCTCAGCATTGAGTTCAGGAGAGAACTTGACATCTCTGCAACTTTGCGTCTGCCGAAGCGGAAGTGTGAAAAGCCTTTCGGCCGATAGTGGGTCGTCGAGATCGTCTCTGGTAGCCGGCACATCGTCAAGTGTAGCGATACCTGATGCTTGCGGCGAGATGAGGCCGTCCTTTCTTCGTACACTTTCCACATGTTTACACGGAAGGCATTACTCTCACCACCCAGGCTCACCTCATAGTCCACGCCGTTTTTTCTTCCTGGTAATTTCGAATGGCCCCTTCCAATGCATCAGCAATTTATTTGAATCAGTTGGGAGCAAGCTAAGAACCTTGTTTCAAACAGAAAGCTTCCTCGGGCGACTTTTCCGATCATAGTAGTCCTTTTGTTTTTTCCTCGCTTTGCCAAGTTGCTCATGGGCAGTTTTACAAGTCTGCTCAAGTCGGTCTCGTAGATCGACGAGGTATCCATAAGTCGTCCGAACTTCACCATCGATGTCATCTTTCGTCCACAGATTCTTGAGTACAGTCGTCCGTAGATGAAGTCGAAAGGGGAGAAGCTCAGACTGGCTTGGGGCACTTCCCTGTAGGCAAAAAGAAGTGGCGTGATGTAGCGGTCCCAAAACCTAGGTTTCTCCTGGCACACTCTTTTTAGCATCATTTTCAAAGTGCCGTTAAACTTTTCAACCAGCCCGTTCGCCATGGCATGATAAGGACTAGTGCGGAGCAGCTTGATTGATAACAGGCGGCTGACTTCTGACATCAACTCTGAGGTGAAACTTGCCCCTTGATCGGTGACGATCTCCTTGAGGATACCGATGCGAGAGAACATTTCAATGAGGACCTCTGTGACATGTGGTGAATAAATCGCTTGGAGAATAAATCGACAGGTATCGGATCGCGAAATCAATGAGCGTCAGCAAGTATTGCTTTCCTTTCTGTGACTAGCGGCAGAATGGACCAACTACATCAGCAGTAACCCGTTCAAACCGCATCCGGATTAACGGTGGGCTAACGAAGGGTGCGACACCGACTTTCCCGTAGGCATTATTTGTTCACACAGGCCGCAGGATTTAACAAAGCGTTTTACGCCTCCGTGTATGTCAGGCCAGTAAAACTGTTGCAGGATACGGTCGGTCTTTCGTCTGATGCCCTGCTGGCCCACCGTAATACTCTCGTGTGAACCCTCTGAGGATAAGTTTCTTAGGAACGACTTGTTTACATTTCCTGCCCGTGGCAAGGTGGTAATCCCGGTACAGGAGGTTGTTGTAATAAAAGAACGAGTAACTCTTTCTTTACCAGATAAAAAATTCTTTCATGACTTCCGGAAGCAGCGGTGGAGAGTCGGGTCTTGCCGTTGCTCCTCAAACAACTATTGCCCTGTGATGTCGGCGCAGATGATTTTAGGTACCGGCAAAGGTGTAACCTGTGCTCAATCTGTCTTGGCAACAGCCGACACTAAAACATCTTGGGGTAGCATTGTGGCCAGTGCTGCACTGCTGGCAAGTTCGGCTGTGTACTCCCAATGAGGACCACTCATGAGACGATTCCTTACATCTTCAAGGTTCCCGAACACGAGGTCGTACATTGGTTGATCCATACAAGCAGCAGTAATCTCGCCCACAAAATAGGGGGTTTGGACATAAAGTTTTGCCTCTGGGAGTTGCTTGACTGTTCCATCGAGGAACAGTAACCGGGTGGTTTTTCCCATCAGGTGGTTCTCGCCGACCAAGTGACGTCGGTCAATGACGGTGTTGCTCCCAGTGTCCCGAACAACGGTCACAGGATTTCCGAGTAGTCGGCCTTCGACGACCGGCATTACTTTCACTAGAAGGCAGACTGTTGCTCACCGATGCCGCAAGGACACTTACCACTTGGGGACATTTCGTTCCTGGATAAAAGTAGCGCGAATTCCGACGAAGACGAAGGAAGTAACCGCAAGGACGGTGCACAAGTGCAGTGCACTGTTGTGGCGCTTTCCGGTTCTCAGTGGTAGCACAAGCAGCAACCTTCTTTTTTCCACCTGGCCGATTCCTGCAGTTTTCAGTTTTATGACGGGGGCGACCACAGGTGCCCTGTGGTCGCCCCCGTCATAAAGTTTGTTGTAGCACATGGTGCCTGTTCTCTATTGGAGTTACGGCGGTCTTGAGCATGGTGTCCTCTGCGGTTGCACAAAAAACATATCGGTGGCGCTTTCTTTTGGGCATCTGCCGTGGCTTTAGTTGTATCCCGGGTGTCACCGGAGACCTTCCCGAGGTTGGACAGCTTTTGCGCTTCTAGGAAAGAATCGGTCGCATCGGCTAGGTCGTTCAGCGTTTTTGTACTCCCGTTCTTTCAAGAAAATACGAGCTTACGGTGGTACACTCTTGTCCAAAAAGGGCTAACGGGGCATCAGCGTTAGCCCTTTTGAGGAATACATGTTTTTCCACTAGAATTAGTCCTTTTTGTGACTAACGGCAATGGTACAAACTGTTAGTCCCTCTACACTTAATCCCTTGATGGTTCAACTGTTAGTCCACCACAAAGACCAACTGTTGGTCCCTTGCAGATCAACTGTTAGTCTCCCCTGTTTCCCATTACTACCCCTTGAACAATGAATGGTTTCAAGACTTAATGTTCATCCCTGCAAATGCTCTCCTCTGGATTAACCGTGCATACTAAAAGACGATATGTTGGTTTGTGTAAATACTCCATGGGGAGTGACGGTCGCTTCATTAGACCGACCATTCAGAAAGCAGGAATAAACCAAAGAGACCAGAAACAGCCTTTCTTGGCATCCTAAAATATTCACGACAAAGAAAATGTCACTTTCAAGATTTTATTGCAACGCTGTGTAAGCAACATACACAAGTAAACCGTACTCCACTATGAATGTCGGAGTCTATTTCGAAGGCCTGTTTGGCACACCTTGTCAAGGCGATGTGCCCAGAATTGTGTTATTCGGGGTATACATGACTGCTGTCCTTGGCGCAAGCGTGCTCCACTTGCACGAGGTATTTGTACATTGAGAGGAGACAACTATCCACGGTGCTGCTGTTGAAAAGGGGAGCATGTCGTCACGCTCCTACAAGAAAGAAATAGGGCAAAAAATCAAATTTTACTCGTTGTCGGAAAACATTCGTGGAAGGCCGCAAAAACGAGAAAAACGCAGTTTTTTAGCAGCCCTAACAAGCATCCATAAAATAAAATACATAACCAAAATCAACGCTTTATGTAGTCCAGCCAAACGTGGCCTGTGAAGCGCACAGAGTACAATACTACAGAACAATTAGGACCCTGGCCACGGTCGTTAACATGCGAAACTCGGGCATTGTTGTTTTTCCTACTCCAGCAGAAAAGGCCCCACTATAACCAGCAACAGAACCTGGGGACTCATGCTCCCTACCTTAAGGCATTGAACAACTGTATCAGGGCAACGGAAAATATAGAGATTGCTCATTATTCGCATGCAGAATCGCTATGATGTTTAGAGGCTTACGTAGCACGAAACATGGGCGTCTTCCTTCTCTTTCATGAGGCATGTAAGGAAACAGACGCTTCCTGTCAGCACCAGCTCTAAATCAAAATGGTCTGACTGCAATCAAAAATAAACAAAATTTTGAATTTTTCGAAGAAAACCTGCTTTCCTGCGCTTGTGATGCGGGTTTGTTGAAGAAGGCCATTACAGATTTCTGGCTGTAGTGTAGAAAAATGCATTATGTCAAAAATGTAATTAGAGCCAAATTGTCTCAATGTTTAACAAATTTAACAACGTTTTAACAAATACCCTCGGGCGAAACCACCAAAAGGGCGTCCCCTCAGCTGGCTGGATGAGGAGTGGGTATGACTGCACGTTTTTATTTCCTCTTGGCGGCCAGTTCACAGTGAGTTCGTACCACTGACATCCACGTTCGTACGTGCACACAAAAAACGCTTTCACAGGAGAGGGGCGGAAATGTTTGAGGCTGACCACGCTGCAAGCGTTTGGCTACCAGTGAGGGAGCAACGAAAATGAAAAAAAAAGTGCAGCCAGCTTTCGGACACTGTATATTAGTCACGCGAGCGTGCGCCTGCTACTGTGAAATTCATGTGAAAGGCACGGGGGACGGGTGGGCACGTTAAGGACTGCAGGGCGAGAATCTTTCGTGCACGAGTTCCCCAAACCCCAAATAATTTTTTTTTTTGGGGGGGGGGGGGGGGGCGTTACTGCCAGTTTATGTTCGCGTGGCGGCCACTAGGAGGACCGGTACTGGAAAAGGGGCCATTAGATAACACTATTCTGAAAAAAAACTCGCCGCGAGCTACAGAAAAGTACTACGGTTTTGTACGGGCTTTTATTACGGCGGTCAGACTGCGCCATCCAGGAAAACTTCATTTGCCGTTGTGCTGTGGTCTGCCAGATTACAAGTTTGGGTTACGCAAAATATGGAGAAAAATGCCGTATTCAGCCAATTTCCATCAGATTGTAGCCGTTATTTTCTAGTTTTACTCTGGACTTAGTTGCGGTTACGAGGGTGCAAATATTTTTCCCTACTCAGCCTCACAGTGTACGCGTCCCGTGCATATCCGGCGTTTTGCCAGACTTTTTCAATTTTTTCTACTTAGAATATCACGTTTTCGTTTAAACTTTAATATCTCTGCGAGTAATTCTTGTGTCCTAACAGCACCATGTTGTTATTGTAGTGTTCATATGTTTGCCTTGAAAGTTAGAACCCTTCAAGAGTCTCTCGACCAGGTGTGAACCACGGTTTATGACATTTATGGCTATAAATTCGTTAAAACTGATATTTCAATAGAAAAAACAAGTTAGCGGTTAGGTTCCTGCTTGTACGCTGCTCCTGCTGGGGTGGTTATTTATGCGGTTGGGCCGCTCATTTGAAGAAAAATTTCGTTTTCACTATTTGATGATTAACTAAAAAATTAGGTAAATATTGACCGAAACAAAAAAAAAATTATGTCGTCGGCTCGCGTCGGCATTCGCGCAAAGCGAATTTACTATCGTTGTTTAAAACAACTGACACTCTGAGGCTAAAGTACAAGCTCACGAACTTCAAAAAAGGGCGAATGGGGAAAGGCCGCCGCCGCAGCAGCTCTCCTTTCGCACGTCCGTCCCCGCTGGCTGCCGATCAAGTAGAGAGAAGACGGAGGGCCCCCACCATAGGGAGCAACAGCAACGTGTTGGGAGCAAAGGCCGCTGTTAGTCTTTATGACTACTCGGGATGAAGGGGACCCTCCCAGTAGTCCGAGTGGCGCTGGCTACCACCCCCAAGCACAGGAAACAAAAATAACTTAACATAAATACCCTAGAAAGTGGAGGAGAAAATTGCCCCGACGGTAGCTTAGTGGTTATCGCACCAGACCGGTATTCTGGGGGTCGCGGGTTCGGATCCCTCCTGGCGGACATTTTTTCTCCACTTTCCTTCTTTCTTTCCAAATTCTTTATCTGTTTCAATTACCTACCACATCCTCTCCTTTGCTTTCCGAGGTTTTCTTGGCGCCCGACTCTTATTTCTTTCTTAGTTTCAACGAGCCCCTCATTTCGCATATATATATATATATATATATATATATATATATATATATATATATATATATATATATATATATATATATATATATATATATATATATATATATATATATATATATATATACTTTCTTCTTCAGCCCTGGGGGAAGCAAGTTCTCTTTGCTGAAACGTAGGCCACAATCGTGCTTTTACCTTGTTCGAAGTTTTTCTTCTCTTGTGTTCTCTACCATCTTCAAAGTTCGACTACTCCCTGGATATATATATATATATATATATATATATATATATATATATATATATATATATATATTTATATATATATATATATATATACATATAAAATCCAGGGAGCACTTGAACTATTGAAGCTGAGAGTGAACACAAGAACAGAAAACTTTGAACAAGGTAAAAGCATGGTTGTTGCCAACGTTTCAGCTGAGAGACTTGCTTTCGTCAGGGCAATCAATCGCCTGGCTGGCGATAGATTGCCAGTTGGCGAGATATTGCCCTGACGAAAGGAAGTCTCTTTGCTGAAACGTTGGCAACAATCGTGCTTTTACCTTGTTCCCAGTTTTCTTGTCTTCTATATATATATATATATATATATATCATCATCATCATCATCACCAGCCTATCTACGCCCACTGCAGGGCAAAGGCCTCTCCCATTATTCTTTGATTACCTCGGTCCTGTGCCAACTGTGACCAATTTATCCCCGCAAACTTCTTGATCTCATCTGCCCATCTAACTTTCTCCCGTCCCCTGAAACGCTTGCCTTCTCTAGGGATCCACTCTGTTGCCCATAATGACCAGCGGTTATCTTGCCTTTGCATTACATGCCCTGCCCACGTCCATTTCTTCTTCTTAATTTCTACTAATATGTCTTTAACACCAGTTTGCTCCCTGACCCACTCCGCTCTCTTCTTGTCCCTTAATGTTACACCTATCATTTTCCGCTCCATTGCCCGCTGAGTCGTTCTCAATTTAAGTTGAACCCTCTTAGTGAGCGTCCAAGTTTCTGCCCCGTAGGTGAGTACCGGTAAGATGCAGCTGTCATACACTTTCTTCTTCAGCGACAAAGGTAGGCTGCTATTCATTATCTGAGAATGTCTCCCACATGCACCCCACCCCATTCTAATTATTCTAATTATGTCTGCCTCATGGCTGAGATCTTGGGTCACAACTTGGCCTAAGTAGATATATTCGCTTACCACTTCCACTGCCCCCCCACCTATCTTAAACTGCTGTGCTGTCCCGAGGTTATTGATCATTACTTTAGTTTTCTGCATATTAATTTTCAGGCCCACGGTTCTACTCTGTTCGTCCAGTGCGGAAAGCATGCTTTGCAATTCGTCCCCCGAGTTACTTGGCAAGGCAACGTCATCAGCAAATATGAGGTTACTGAGGTATTCTCCATTACCCTTACTCCCACCTGTTCGCAATCCAACGTTCTGAATACTTCTTGTAAGTATGCTGTGAATAACATTGGAGAGATTGTGTCTCCTTGTCTGACACCCTTCCTTATAGGTATTTTACTGCTCTCCCTATGGAGGATGATGGTAGCTGTAGACCCATTGTAGATATCCTCTAGTATTCTTACATAATGCTCATCTACCCCCTGGTTCCGTAATGCCTGAATGATTGCTAGGGTTTCGACCGAGTCAAATGCTTTCTCATAATCTATGAAGGCTATATATAGGAATTCAGTATACTCAGCACACTTCTTTTTCACCTGATTGATCGTGTGAATATGGTCCATTGTAGAATAACCTTTACGGAACCTTCCTTGTTCTTTAGGGTGACTGAAATCTAAGGTTGGAGAGATTCGGTTAGTGATTACCTTGGTAAATACCTTGTAGACGACTGACAGTAAGCTGATCGGCCTGTAATTTTTCAAGTCCTTCATGTCGCCTTTTTTATGGATGAGGATGATGTTCGCGTTCTTCCAAGATTCCGGTACTATAGCGGTCATTAGGCATTGCGTATACAGGTTTGCCAGTTTTTCAAGTACAATTTCTCCGCCATCCTTCAAAAGGTCTGCTGTTATCTGATCCTCACCAGGTGCTTTGCCCCCTTTCATTTCTTTCAAAGCCTTCCTTACTTCTTCGGTCGTTACTGGTGGGATGTCTATCTCCTCTGAACTACTGTCTCGTTCGGCATTATCCTCTATGTCCCGGCTACTGTACAGAACCCTTTAGAACTCCTCGGCCAATGTGACTATTTTACCTTTATTTGTGATGACATTGCCTTGCTTATCCTTAAGTGCATGCATCTCATTTTTCCCCCCGCCAAGATGTCTCTTCACTGCTTTCAGGCTACCTCCGCTCTTTACAGCGTATTCGATCCTCTCCATATTATACTTCCGTATGTCAGCTGTCTGACGCTTATTGATTAACTTCGAGAGCTCGGCTAGTTCTATTCTGTCACCTGCGGTGGAGATTCTCATGGTTTGCCGTTTCCTGATAAGATTTTTCGTCTCCTGTGAAAGTTTACCAGTATCCTGTCTAGCCATAGTGCCCCCGACTTCTACTGCACACTCCGTGATAATGCGTGTAAGGTTGTCGCTGGCTTCCTGTGTCGTAAGCTTGGCTTCCTCGTTAAGGGCGGAATATCGGTTTTGCAGCGCGATCCTGAATTCTTCCACTTTACGTCTTACTGTTAGCTCGTTTATCGTCTTCTTTCGTGCTAGCTTGTTGCGGTCCCTCCTCAACTCTATCCTAATTCGAGATCTTACCGTACGGTGGTCACTACACCTTACCCTTCCGAGCACTTCCACATCCTGCACAACGCCAGGGTTATCGCATAGTATGAGGTTTATTTCATTTTTGTGCTCCCCATTCGGGCTCCTCCAGGTCCACGTCCGACTCTCCCGTTTACAGAAGAAGATATTCATTATGCGTAGGTTATTCCGTTCTGCAAACTCAACTAGTAGGTCCTCCCTGCTGTTTCTACAGCCCAGACCATAGTTCCCAATTATGCTCGCAACTATATATATATATATATATATATATATATATATATATATATATATATATATATATAAGGTTAGTAGAGACAGAGACAAACGAGAAAGACTTAGAAAATAAAAATAAGTTTACTGACGTTTCACGGACGTCAGTAAACTTATTTTTATTTTCTAAGTCTTTCTCGTTTGTCTCTGTCTCTACTAACCTTATTTTTTTCGCGCTCTGTGTGAGTTTTTATCTTTTCAGTCTATATATATATATATATATATTTTGTAGAACAGAGACGTACGGGACGAGGGAATCCGTAAGGACATATATCAAAGTTGCAGTCCTTATTGCCAGTGCTGTTTGGCGTTTTAACAGTGTTTTATAGTGCCGAATGAGGTCAGATTGCATTTTTTTTGCAGAAATAAATAATTGAAAACTCAAGGCGAGAAAAAATGCGCCGTTTTTTCCGGAAGCGGGAATCGAACCCGCAACCTCCGCATAACGCGTGCGGTGCTCTACCATTGAGCAAGTTCCGCGACGACTCCCTTCTCGACTATACGGCGGGGTTTTGTATTTTACGACTGCTCAGAGCCCGGTCAACCAGCGCCGCCCCTCGACTACCGCGGCAAGACGTAGAACGTCTTTTCCCAGCGGCCGCACGTAAGACGTGGTCGGAAGTCGGGGATAGCCAAAGGCATTTCAGACTGCTGAAGCCAGAACCCTCGTAATGCATTTTGTAGAACAGAGACGTACGGGACGAGGGATTCCGTAAGGACATATATCAAAGTTGCAGTCCTTATTGCCAGTGCTGTTTGGCGTTTTAACAGTGTTTTATAGGGCCGAATGAGGTCAGATTGCATTTTTTTTTGCAGGAATAAATAATTGAAAACTCAAGTCGAGAAAAAAAGCGCCGTTTTTTCCGGAAGCGGGAATCGAACCCACAACCTCCGCATAACGGCCGCACGTCTTACGTGCCGCACGTCTTACGTGCGGCCGCTGGGAAAAGACGTTCTACGTCTTCCCGCGGTAGTCGAGGGGCGGCGCTAGTTGACCGGGCTCTGAGCAGTCGTAAAATACAAAACCCCGCCGTATAGTCGAGAAGGGAGTCGCCGCGGAACTAGCTCAATGGTAGAGCACCGCACGCGTTATGCGGAGGTTGTGGGTTCGATTCCCGCTTCGTGAAAAAACGGCGCATTTTTTCTCGACTTGAGTTTTCAATTATTTATTCCTGCAAAAAAAAAAAAGCAATCCGACCTCATTCGGCACTATAAAACACTGTTAAAACGCCAAACAGCACTGGCAATAAGGACTGCAACTTTGATGTATGTCCTTACGGAATCCCTCGTCCCGTACGTCTCTGTTCTACAAAATGCATTACGAGGGTTCTGGCTTCAGCAGTCTGAAATGCCTTTGGCTATCCCCGACTTCCGACCACGTCTTACGTGCGGCCGCTGGGAAAAGACGTTCTACGTCTTCCCGCGGTAGTCGAGGGGCGGCGCTAGTTGACCGGGCTCTGAGCAGTCGTAAAATACAAAACCCCGCCGTATAGTCGAGAAGGGAGTCGCCGCGGAACTAGCTCAATGGTAGAGCACCGCACGCGTTATGCGGAGGTTGTGGGTTCGATTCCCGCTTCCGGAAAAAACGGCGCATTCTTTCTCGACTTGAGTTTTCAATTATTTATTCCTGCAAAAAAAAATGCAATCTGACCTCATTCGGAACTATAAAACACTGATAAAACGCCAAACAGCACTGGCAATAAGGACTGCAACTTTGATATATATAAAGAAGTGTTCGACTGACTGACTGTGTCATCAACTCCCAGCCAGAACTGTTAGATCTAGAGAATTGTAATTTCGCGATTTTATTTGCGTCATTGAGTAGGTGCTCACTAATGCGGGTTTTTCAGGAATTGCACTCACAACCGCGCAAAAGGGCGAAATTGTGGTTTCGCAAATTCATAATTTTCTCGGTCACCCATTCACATATCGAAGCGCTTTCTGCTGATATATGTAGCCCTTAAGAATAGCTAAATAGTAGTTTTTGGATTTCGCCCTAACCTGCATTAGCGAGTTGATTCCGTATTCCGGAAATAAAGGATGTTCCTAGAGATTCTCAAATAACTGTTTCACCGATTCAGTTACCAACTGATTTTTGCTGGAATATGTTACTCATACAAATGCACGGAACCACTTTTAAGGATTTCGCCCTGCGACGACGCTAAAAGGGCCATAACAAAAGACACGGCTTACGACCTAAAAAAGCCCAACAGGTTATGTACACGTCTAGCCAAACTGCTCTTTCAAGCGGCTGCTGATTTGAAGGGCACATACTGAGTACGGTGTTGGGGTGAATATTTCTGAAAATTTTAAGAATTCTACCATGGGAAGAGCGGAAAGCGGTAAAATAGTTTTTCAAATATTAATTTTTCTACCGCCCGCCAATGGAGATATCGAACTGGTTTTTGTTGAGGTAGGCAACTTACTCAGCTATTTAAACACTGTTCTACAAGATTTTTCAATGACACCCTCGCGATAGAGGCAAGCAGGATTTCTGGAAAACACTGTGTTTTTGCACATTCTTAAATAACCACACAGTCAGTTGGTATCTACCATTCGTTTTTTCTTGAAAATGCTGCCCATTTGTTTGGCCAAAAACCAATTTCAGCATTTTGTCTCACCATGCGCCCAAGAAGGCCAACAAGATTTTTTATTTTGCATCCATTTGGACGTAAAATTCAGTATAGTTTTCCCGCGTTCGCTTAGCGGTCGCCATCTGATGACACCTTGGGCAACTACTCGTCTCCCGTAGGAGCCGGTGTCATCTATACCTATTAAAAGAAGTGCCCGACTGACTGACTGACTGACTCATCAAGGCCCAGCCAAAACTGTTAGATCTAGAGACTTAAAATTTTGTGAGTTGGTTTGCGTCATTGAGTAGGTGCTCAGTAAGGCGGGTTTTCCAGAAATTGCACTCCCAACCGCGGAAAAGGGCGAAATTGTGGTTTCGCGAATTCGTGATGTTCTTCGTCACCCATTCACATATCGAAGCGCTTTTTGCTGATATATGTAGCCCCTAAGAATATCTAAAAAACGTTTTTGGATTTCGCCCTAACCAACACTAGCGAGGATATTCCGCATTTCGGAAACAAAATGGTGTTCCATAATATTCTCAAATAAATTATTCACCGATTCAGTTATCCCACTGATTTTTGCTGGCATATGTTACTCAAACCACTTTTAGGTGTTTCGCCCTGCGACATCGCGAAAAGGGCCGAATTGTTTTTTTACAAATGACACGGCTGACGAGCCAGAAAGGTCTAAAAGGTTATGTGCACGTCTAGCCAAACTGCCCTTTCAAACGGATACAGATTTCAAGGGCACATTCTGATTACGGTGTTGGAGGTCAATATTTCTGGAAATTTTAAAACTTCCACATTGGCGTGAGTGAAAAGCGGTAGAGTAGTTTTTCCGAAATCATTTTTTTACCGCCCGCCATATGAGATATCGAACTGGTTTTTGTTGAGAAAGGCAACTTACTCAGCTATCTAAACTCTGTTCTAAAACATTTTTCAATGACACCCTCCCAATAGAGGCAAGCGGGATTTCGGGAAAACACTGTGTTTTGGCACATTCCTAACTAACCCAACGGCCAGTTGATATCTCCTATTCATTTTTTTTTCTTGAAAATGGTGCCCACTTAATTGCCCAAAACCCGATTTATGGATTTTGTCTTAACATGCGCCCAAGATGGCTAGCAAGAGTTTTTAATCTGCATCCATTTGGACATAAAATTCAGTCCACTTTTCCCGCGTTCGCTTAGCGGTCGCCTTCTGTTGACACCTTCAGCAACTACGTGTCTCCCGTAGGAGCCGGTGTCATTTAGGATAAATGTAAAAGAGAAGATATACCAGTAAAAAGTGGAAAGGTTAGCCCTCGGCATCGGTTGGGACTTCCTGCAGCCACGAGCCTCCCGTAGGGAGCCCATGTGACTGATGATAAAACTGTACCCATGAGCATCGTTCATATCTTCTGAGATTGCACTTCCTACGAGGAAGAATACCCCTCACTCAGCCGGCCTCCATCGTGTGTTCCCAGTGCAATCTCCTGCGGAATTCAAGTTTTTTTCACAACCTGGCCTTCTTCCTGGTATCATATTAAGAGTGCAAGCAGACCAAGCTCCTTCATCTATCTACTTTTCCCACCCTGGAGCTGGGGGCGAACCAAGTGACTAACAGCGATCTGGATGTCCAGACAATACTTCCTCCAGAGCAATGACGGCCTGCTATCACATGGCTTTCTGCAACTGGGAAGCACTCGCAGTTCGACGGCTCAATAAAACTTTTTTCACTCACTGACTCACTCGCTCGAGTATACCATCTTGGTGCGGTTTGTTTACGATAGTTGGAGTAAAACACGAGTGCCTGTCGTTTCACATTACCACGACGCGCCTGCAGTTGGAGCCCGCTTACTGACAGCAGGCATGCGCTCCGGAGTGTATACCACTTCTTAATGAAGTAGCCTAATATGACGACTAACAAACAAACGAACGTGTGGTATACCAATTGCTGTGAATATTATATTGGCCCACCCGGGCACCGCTGGGTACTATATATATATATATATATATATATATATATATATATATATATATATATATATATATATATATATATATATATATATATATATATATATATATATATCTGTACAGGAGGTCTTTGCGCTGGAGTGGACATAATAATACTTTCCCACGACTTTCTCACTCGGCAAATATCTTTTGTTATTGTGCACTTACACAGGTAATACGGACAATTCTACTCGTTGAAGGCCCTGACATCAGTGATACAGTTCAGGTGGCATGCTTCCTGGTTCAAAGCGGAGCTGAGATTCGTCAGCGTAACAAAGACGGAACCACCCCCTTGGATTTGGCATTCCTTATAGGAGACGCTGCAGCAGAACTACTGGGTTTTTTTGCGGTGTGGCGAAGGTAAGCAAGCAGGTTTTGACTGTAGATTTTCAGCAATTTAAAAGTCACACATCTTCGATACGCGGAAATGAATGCGGAAATGCAACGTTCAAAATCACTTTCGTACCAGTTTAGGGGGAACTTTTTTGCCGTTACGGCACGCTGGATCTTCTAACAACAAACTGCTTACAGCTACGGCACGCTGTATATTCAAACAACGAACTGAACTCACTATGTTCGGAATATAACATACCCTCCCTAGCAAATTTTTCTTCATGGCCTTTTGAAATACGCATTTTCTTCCTCGTTGTATCAAAGGGGTTTGATACTATAGATACACTTTCTGAAGGCTTTCTGCCAGCCTTGTTTACCTTCAGTAGGAGTCAAAGACAACCCTTTCTATACTGATACCTAATCTTCCTGGTTGTGTTTAGCTGCACGTTTTAGCAATGGTTTCTGCAAGAACACACATCTACTATGGTTTTATTTGCGAAGACCATTATTTTCATTCTAGCAGAGAAAACAACCGTTTCCGTTTACTCTTTTCATCTAACACTGCTACTATAGAGACGGCAATGGACGCATTAACATGCTGTTTAGTCGCGACAGAACTCCCACGCGAACCAAATGACCGGTAAATGTCGTACGGAAAGCTTGTTGTCCGGACAAAAAAATAAAATACAAAATCACAAAGGGGCATCTGTTTACAAGAGCGGTTATGTGGCAGTGTCTCAGCAAAGTCCCTAGTTATAAAAAATATAACTAGATGTGCCTAAATTTTGGAATGCACTAACAGCTACATCAGTTGTTCTTTGAAACGGAGGGTCAGATTTTATGTCCAATAATTCTATCCTTGATGGTTCGCACCAGCATATTTTTATTACTCCAGCGTTTAGTGGCTAATTTACTATTGAATCTTGCATGTGGTATTTTAAGATTAATTGAACACCGATGTCAAAGTCAAGAATATATGCCGGTGCATATGCCTAGTAGTTCGCAGAGAGCCAACGTACCTGAGCTACTGAATGCTAAACCAACAGAGATTTGGGTAGGTAATTTGCAACTACCTTCTTACAACTTTTGCAGAGATGCAGACAGTGGAAAGTGTAGAAGATGCTTGGAGGTGTCTACTAACATTTGTTTTGAGCCCTGCGGGCACTGCTTATACTGCGATGACTGTGCCCAGCGCATGAAACGCTGCCTGAGCTGCAATGCCTACATACACAGAAGGGTCTCCAAATGTAAGTGAAGTTTTTGCACGCGCTTCTCTATGTGCAGTCGTCTTTTTGCGATAAAATAGAGGTTCCAATGCGTACAGCTTGTCGGTTTCGTGGACAAATATTTTTTCCTTTTTCCTGCCAGTGCCTTCTAGCTTTTCAGTGTCAACACGACGCTATGTCTTGCGCCGTTATTAGTAAGAATATTCGCACGGTGATCGCATTGTAATCAACGCAGCTTGCGTCATCCGGTATACAGATGCTTACGCGAGCAACAATCCTTAGGGTTCTCATTTGAAACGACTGTGTATGTCGCTATGCTATAGCAAAGGGCTTGAAGTCAGGGAATTCGTACTAGAACTTATGTATACCGTTAGCAAGATAACATAGTGTCGAAATGGCTAAACAAAAAAAAATATTGCCAGAAAATGCAGTGCTGGGTAAGCTGAAATTGTGGCTGGGCTAATTCAGAAGGTAAACTTGTTTGTTCAAACAAAACGTCTTAGGAGAACACCGTTGTTGAAGTCGATCAAAGTAGAATAGAAAAAAATTGAATTCAGCGTGAACGTTTGAGAACGAGAATTATAAATTACTTTCAAGGCAGGAAATGTCAGCTGGATATTGTAATTCAAAATCTGTTAGTGGCGCACCTTTGTCGATTGTACCACCATCGATGTCATCTCGGTCGCTTGACATTACGGAGGAAAGATTGCGCATAACAAACCTTTTGATTGGGCTCTCATCAAAGCGGCTTTTAAAGAAGATGCTTTTATTTTATTCCCATATTACTGCGCAACAGGTCTCCCTGAAAAAGCGAAGCTGGCGCTGTATTCTTTCAGTTTACTTTGTCGCTATGAATACACAAGAATTTCTTTCATTTCTGAACATCTTTATGTGTAATCACAAATAAACCTACTCGAAGCTGACACTGATACGATTGTATATTAGCGTATATATCTAAAGTGTTTTTAAGCTATTACGCAGTCCACCACCATAAGCCACATATGCATTCCATAAAAACGCTAGCAAGCAAGCTTCTCCAAAAATGCTTGGAACTTCACGCCTCGCATGCCCCACAGAATGTGCCCCCCACACTAAGCAAGTCCGCGTTACCCAGCAGCTATACTAAAAAGTCCCAACAGCATTCTGGATGCTCTAAATTCCAGGACCAGAAAAATAAATCTTGAAAGCACCCTTTACAATATTATCAAAAGCAATACACCGCCATTAAGCACAAATCAGGCATCCAGCCTAGGCATGACTACGAATCGTTTACAAAATGGTGGATACTGCAAAAGGAGTGAAGAAAAGAAAAACGGGAGCTTAGTCGCTGTTGGTTCATATTTGAAAGTTAACCCTAAGGAATGTGACTGGAACACCCAACTCCTGCACCAACAGGATACCAAAAGCGGCCCTATTGAATGCGCTGTGAAATTCTTCTTATAAGCGGGCGTTAGGGAGATGTACTGAAGCCTGCACGAGTAAGGAGTAATTACACAAGTCGGCATGCAGGTTTGATCTGGTAGGGTTTATAATGAGTAAGAACAAGAATACAAAAAACAAAAACGACGAAAAATTATGAGGACCACAAAGATTATATGTAGAGGGCACACTGGCCCCAATACAGAAGCTGTTCAGCATGCTCACAAACATGCCATGTTCACGGACAGCGTAATCGCAGCATAACTATTTTTTCACTAGGACTTGGGTTTAATAATGGTCGCATGGTAGACTATATATGCAGTTTTTATTGATCAGCTTAAAAATGTCTTATAAGTTCAATTACTCGATGGAGGAACGAATAAAAAAATTGAGGGGCAGAAAAGGCACTCGAGCTACGCAGGTATAGAGTAGTGGAAGGTTCAGAAGAGATGCCTTCGGAAGCTGATGATTATTGTTGTTTTTTATTGTTATGATGATGATGATAGCAATGATCTTGTTGTGACCTTGACGCGTTCTCTTTCTATCAATATATTTAATGAAGTTTTGCTCATTTCCTTAGACTTTCAATGTTAAATAGCCAATGTCCGTTAATGCATATCATGTGTTGTATTTCAACTCTTGCGTACACAACACATTCTTATCAAACTGAACTGAAAAATCGTAATAGTGCTGGCTTGTTCGTAAATACCTGACAATTTGACAACAGTGCCTAAACACGAGAACAGGTTGACAGGGCAGAGCGGTCTTTCATGTCAATCTCTTGTTGCGTTAAGCGGTGTTGTTAAAGGGTAAGTTGTCGAATCGTGCCTCTTGTTCTTAATGCCATTCCTGAAGAAAACGCGTGACCGATTGCAGAACATTCAAATAAAAACACAGGTATAATCAGGTGGATTAATCCAAGCTACGATAGTTTAGGTCTGCGGACAGGGTTGGGATAAATGAAAGCGGTTTGAGACAAATGAGTAAATCAGAAGAAATTAAAAAGTACTAGCGTAAAATTTAAAGAAATAACAAAAATTGGTAATGGCCCATGGCGAGGAAGCTAAACCCGACGTAATTTAGTGTTGAAAAGGTTGCAGGTGGTATTTATCTACGTTTTAAGATGTACAACACGATAGCTGAACTTCAAATTATTAAGGCCGATGTCTGGGCGGGTTGTATTGTATTGCTGACACGGAAAGCGCAAAAAATACACAAGGGACGAAGTAGGACAACCGAGGCAAGCGCTACTTCCGACTGACATTTCCGACTGACATATATATATATATATATATATATATATATATATATATATATATATATATATATATATATATATATATATATATATATATATATATATATATATATATATATATATATATATACACACAAGAGGTTCGCACATGAGCACGAAATTATATCATACAGCGCATATAATAATCCCGTTTGATCACTGCTTCTCCTCATAGGCACAAATAACAATAGCCAGCAAGTGACGACAGTGGTCACGTGGTTCACAGAACACAAAGAAAAATATTAAACAAGAACCAGAAAAAAATATGCCGAACATCAGAAAAACACAATGATAACAACATAAAAAGCAGGTCGCAGCGGATTTGGAATTACTAAAAGCAGCAGGCAAACCTACCATCGGCATGCTTATGCAAGCGTCGCCTACGCGCACCATTTCAGCCCATAATCTCTTGCTTTTGCTTCGCTATGATTACGGTCTCATTAAAGCAGTGCGTGCATTTGCATCTCCCGCAGTGTGCACTGAGCTATCCTGTATGCCAAATCGTTACATTGCGTAGATGCTCGCGCTATCGTACGTTCACACATTGTGACGTCTGGCGTACGTATTTGTAACCGTATGGAAAAGGATGACGTACACAACATTTTTGGCGCAAGTGACAAATTTGTTCTTGTGGTGAATTCTGCATCCATTTTTTTGTTTTTGCACGGGCCAAGTTGCTTCACGAAGCTTCAACAGCTGCTTGGGCGCTGAAAAAACCACATTGTGCGTGCGCGCACGCACCCACAATACACAGCCATACACTCAGAAACACACACACGTGAAGCACTGCAACAGCTAGCGACGTTATCATATATTGTAACACCTGCCAGTGTTGCACTTTCGAAGCCTTGGCTCCTGTCTTGGGTGAGATGTCTCCTTTTTACCTTCTCCCACCTGGCGCTGCTTGTGCTACCGCCGGAGAACAACTTATTAAGTCATTCACAGTACGAGAGTGTTCTAAGGTACGCATTTGGTAAAAAAGTTAGAATCAGCAGATATCCCAAGTCTTTTATCAAGTTGGTTTTAAGCTTAGGATGAAGTGGCACGGCTATTAAAGCTTCAATTGCTTCGTTTACAGGCCCTAGCCCACCTTTAACACTCGAGATCGACAAAACTGAAGTCGCACAAGCGCAGGAGCTCAAGGTTGGACCTGAGGTAAGCTGGGGTAGTGTATTTCTCAATGTTCTAAACACAATCTAAAAAATATTTGGTAGTCTTCAATTACCTTGCATATGCGAAACACTGCGGGTTCCAAAAGTCAAGAGTTAGCCCTGAATGGTGGATAATCATGAGCTGCATCTTCGTATTTCCGTGAGGTAAAACGTCTTTTTTGCTCTGGTTTTAGTGACCAACGTTTTGGATAGGTGGCCAAACACTAGTGCAGAAGAAAACCTCTAATACAAAGTTAAAACTGTACGCTTCATAAATCGCAGTTGTATCTTACTGATTTCCACCCACTCTTCTTTGAGCACCGTTAAAGGTCTTTTCCTACGAGCATTTTAACTCTTTACGTTGGATAAGTGTAGACCCTCTTATCCGGATTGGGGCATCAAGATGATGCACTTTTCTTGTTTCTGTGATGAACCATTCGGTGCTTTGCAAATAAACGTGCAGAGATGAGAGCCTTGTAAGTCCAAATAAAGCGTAACCACCATGTGTGTGTTGACATTAGGGTGAGGCGCTTAGTTCTCGTGTGACCAAGGTAGGAGAGCTTGATTTCAACCTGTGTTGACTAGTTCGAGCTCGAGTGAGCTCAATATTCTATCTGACACATCTTTTAGTTTAAGGTGACACTCGACGCATGAACGGCATGCACTTAAGAATATTATTACCCGTAATAAGCTTAGATAATCGGCAACCACCCTCTTTTAAATTATGCTCCACAGCATCAGTTTGTTAAGGAGTCGGCTGTGTACCTATTCATTTCAGTCTCAAAAATTTGTTATCTGAAAACTGCGAACATCCAGTACCTTCAGACATAATAGTGCGACTGTGGTAATCAATTGGAAAACACGCTTGCCTTTTAACGGGGTACTAGATGAGTGTAAATAAAAATTAGGATTGTTTTAAAATAACTAAAAATCACAAAATATATTTTAAAATCTGCTCAAATTGCCCATTATCTATAGCCACGTGAACCACCTTACATTCGTATTTTTTGAGAAGTACAGAAAAGTTTCTGTCTGCATCCGCAGATTGGAGAACATTGAAATGTGTTGAAAAAGGCCAACTCCTTAAAAATCTCATCTAACGGAAAAAATAACCATTGTCGTCGTGGACATGATCACTTGTGGTGCCAATATTCACGTGAGCTTAGAAGGAGTTCCTCCTTCTAGTGCGAAGTGTAAAAAAGCTGTGGGGCTCTTTGGTTGTAGCTCATATTTCACATTTATATATAATATCAGCTATTATAGTTGTGTCTACCGATTATTACTGCTTAGCTGCACTGACACGCTCATTAACATTTTTATGCAATTGATGGAGATATAAAAGCAATATTTACTGGTGTACCGTTGATAACAGATTCATACGCTTGTGCAAATTTAAATTGTTTCCCCCTTAACATGCCCTAATATTGGCACGGGTAAAGGAAGTTCGTAATGACACACTGCACAATAGTGGAAGAAAGTACGTTGCTAAGAATTTTGTGTCGCCAAATGTTCGTGCGACCAAAGCCACACAATAATTTTGTCCGGCGACTAAACGGCCAGGTCGCGTGGTATCGTAGCAGGCTTGGTAAAATTTTCGGCGGTTCACGAGCACTGAAGCGTCTCCGTTTTGAAATACCCAGGGAAACTAGTTGGGCCATGTGGCGGTACTGGAGCCCCGATGCGATACAACTAACACGGAAATATATTTTGGACTGTCCCCGTAGTCTGTGCGGCCCTTGACCGAACGTATAGGCCGAAACAGAAGCAGCCGCAGTTAGACCACTAATTTGCAATGTCACATGCGCCTCGGGTTCTCGACGGTTCGTTGCGCTGGAAGGCTTTTTCCAAGGCATAAAGTATATGGCTATTCCGGAACTTTTCTGGTACACAAAGTTCCCGTTCAATTCTCCCCTTTACGTTCTTAATATTTTAATGCGAGTTACTTAGGTAGACTCTCCTTTGTGTCAGAGCTGTCCCTTGCGTAAAAGCTTTTCTCTGCGTGTATTTGTTCTTCTCGCACATCGTCACGTCGCACAGGCAACGGTAATTGTTGTTCGTTTTTCGCAAGAGGCTCGGTTAGCATAGCGGTAGCACATTTAGCTACTGCTCTGTATGCCTTGGTTGAAAAGCCACACGAACCAAAATGTGTTTGAACTTTACCTACTGATCTGTGTGCCTCGGTTTATCCGACACACAGAGCTAAAGGTGTTTCAATTTGCTGAGACGAAAGCGTTAGGTGTCTCATTATGCGCCGAAAGTTAGCATAGACGACGTCGCTCGTAAAAACCAACCATGGCAAACTGGCCTACGCTGCAATACGAAAAAGACTAAACTTGGCTGCTGTGGAATCTGAACTTGTGTCTGCGACACAAGAACGAGGTTTGCTACCCATATTTCTGGTTCGGGGCCCTGCCGGGAAATAAAAAAAGAATTAGCCTAGTGCATGCCCTTTGAATTGGGTAAGTTCTGCTTGCCATTCGTAAAGTTTTTGCACTAAGATTCGTGTTTTCCTGGCAATGAGGCTTAAAAACATCTATGCGGCTCAGCCTTAATAACCCAGGAATGACAAAATATATGTTGTGGTCACTTTTATAAATAAAACCTTTGTAGACGTTCCATTTTTGACAATTCTTTGGGGATGTACAGCGTAAGTTTTTTACCTGACGATGAAAATATTTACCGGGGCGTAGGATCCACTTCCGGACTGTTAACGCGGCGGTACTCGTCGGTCTTCTGAAGCAGTTTTCAAATGCGAAGGGCGTTCCTCTATGAGAGGTCTTGACGACCCCTTTTCTGATTCGTAAACATGATCTTGCGACATGGCACAATGAATATTCATTATATATATACGTTGTTCCGACGCCTAATTGTTTTGCGTACATATTTTTCCGTTACTACAGTTTCCCCAAATGGCCATGAGACCTTTCAATCATGGTTACACAAGCTCTGATGGCTTATCCCATGACGCACAAACCTGTCGTCCTCCATACAAAATCGCTGGTGCAACTCTCAAGTGACCGCTCGAGCTTTAGTTGAAGCTATTCCGCTCTTCTGCCACTGATAAGGAGCACACGAAGAATCAGTTCTTTAATAAAACAGCAGTTTAAGAAAGCGACGTAATATACCGTCGTAGCAAGAGATCGTCACGACAGGGAGGTTCGTCCGGAAGTATCGCCCACGGCGCGTAACGTACTGCGCTTGCCTACAGCTCTTTATGCACGTCTTCCTCAAGTAGTATGATTGAAACAAGATTTCATTCGCAGCGGCTCACATTGTGCTGGCAATGCGACCGCAGACTGGTGTTGCGGACGATTTGTTTGACTACGGGATCCTTGAAGAATTGTCAATATTGGCAGGACTCGTCCGTAGTTACACATACCTGGAAGTAAAGTGCTTTCGCTGAATTACGGCGTGAAGTACGGTATGACTGAGCACCTGTGCCTTAAAAAAAGTATTCCAAGCAGCTGCTCACGCACCAAACGATAGCGCGCAATATTGATTATTGTTTGTTCTTTTATTGCGCCAAAGGCACACCTGGGCTATAAAGTGCAAGGCTCCGGATTAGTTTTGTCCGCCTGGTGATCGGTAACGCTTCAGAAACCTCAACCTACGGGCGTTTTGTTGTTCGCCTCCATCAAAAAGCGGGCGCCGCGACTCGGAATCGAACCTGCGTCCTTCGGCTCAGCAGTGTATGCCATACCCACTGAGCCAACACGGCGGGTAATATTGCGCACGTAAGAATAGAAAGTTGATTGCAAGGATTGCTCTACCATGCGTGGATATCGCGAACACAAAGATATGACAAGATCAACGCTCACACATCGTCACCTGAAAAATCGCACGTGTCCTTTCGTGGACTCTCGCAGCACCAACAGTGTCCATTCCTGCAGAGTTCACGACAAACACCGTCGCCCCCGTTTTGAAAAGACACAAACCTCTCGTAATATTTTCTGCCTGTGCTAAAAGCCTGCGGAAGCTCCAATAAAACATTTATTTGTTGTTGCCTTTTTGTGCGTCTTGTAACAGGTTACGAAGAACACGGCGTTGTGTTAGCGGCTGCCATATTTCTAGTGGCTTACTATTTGTTTTCCCCTGTGTTCAGGTTTACAGAATGGTCCAAAAACCCAGAGGACTGTGCATCATTATTAATAACATGGATTTTTGCGGCAGTGTAGAAAACAAGCAAGCGGCAAGTCTCGACGTACTGCGTATGAAATCCATTTTCACACAACTCTACTTTGAGGTTACCGAACACAACAACCTCAGTGCCGGGGTGAGTGGTAACTTGGTTCATTCAATGTTGTTCTGCCAGCTGCTTGTTACTGCTGTCCTGCAAAAAAGAATTTTTAAACTAGATTTTAAACTGGATTTTTAACAGTCAAACTCTTTAGCAAACAGTGACTTTTCTTCTCCGCAGTTAAAAATTGCCAAGAAGTTGCCAAGCGCGCGCGCGTGAGCGCGGGCCTTGCGGCGACCACTCGGCAGTAACAAAACCAAATAATGCCCGTTTTTCATTGGTGCCTGCCTCGCGATGACATAACAAGGTCTCCTGTGCACGTTTGTCAAGCCTGGAACACCCACATAGGAAGATTTTCCATGATTAAGGCGACCGCCGGGAGTTTGAAGAAAAGAAAATTCCGAGCGCTCGTGTGTGCGTTCTTCGCGGTGACCGCCCAGCGTCCGTGGCACGCGTTTGTCAATTCAAGCATACCCACTTAAGGAGACTGTCCAAGATTGGCAAAAAAACCTCTAGCGTTCACCGTAATCATGGCAACACTGGCTCGGAATGAGGAAGTCTCAAGGGTTCGCCGTTGTCTTCGCAAACTTTGCTCTGACCGGGAAAGGCGCGTCATAGCGTGCGCGCCTAATAGGTGATGTCTAATGATGATCACTTCCAAAAAAGTGAAAGAAGCTCACACTTATATAAATCTTATGAAATCGTTTATAAGTATAAAAATGTTAAATCTTATATAAAATTTGTTCCTATAGCCAAAGACGGTCCAGCGCTGGTTTACTGATGTCGACATATCGTAGACGCTGTTGTCACCGCCGAGGGGGTTTATAAGAAGGTTCTCATCCCGCCAAGCAGTCCTAGTGGCGCTTTCTATCAGCCCCAAGCACAGCGAACATTTGCCTTAACATAAATACCCGAGAAGGTAGAGGGGATCCCAGCCCTGGCGTTAGCGTCAGCTTGCCGTGTTAGTGTAAGAAGGTTCTGCGCTGGTGAGCGCTCTTGACATGTAAACGCTAGAGGCATGGCCCGGGGCTTAAAAACAAGGTCCCCTGACCTTGAGAAGTCCAAGTTTCGTTGGCTACCACCACCAAGCGCAGGAAGCAAATATTTCCACACAAGTACTCCAGAAAGTGAAACCGAAACAGCCCAGCCGGTAGCATAGGGGTTCTCGCACCGAACGCGTATTCTAGAGGTCGTTTGTTCGGATAGTAACCGGCGGGCATTTTTCTCCACTTTCTTTCTTTCGAAATTCGTCGTCTGTTTCAATTACTACCGCATTCTCCCTATTGATTTCCAAGGCATTCTTGACTGCCAACACTATATATATATATATATATATATATATATATATATATATATATATATATATATATATATATATATATATATATATATATATACATTGATTGCGAGAACGGCTGCCTTTGGTTGCCGTAGCAAATAGTAAAAAATGGGTATAGCTTCTAACAAAACTGTTTATTGGTCGACGTTTCGATCGGATGCCGATCTTTCTCAAGACAACATTTCGTATTTCTGTGCACGTATTTATAAGCTCGTCGTCCAACGACGCCGAAAAAAGAGAGAGGGGGGATTTGGGAGAGAGGTAGAGCAACAAACACGCTCTCGGCGAGGTGAGGTGAAGGTTTGCAAAAAAGAGAGAGAGAGAAAAAAAACAAAAGAAAGAAACCCCCCCCCCAAAAAAAAACCTAAACATGCAGAAAAGAGAGAGGAGTACACAACTCTTTCAAAAACACTGGCCTCCATCGTTCGTCAGCTTGTAGAACGAGTGACAGGTAGCGCCCGCTTCAGAGGGGGGCCGCTCTGCTTAAGAAATGAAAACGCAAAGCAGTAACAGGGACGCTCTCACACCATCACTGGGAGGCACAAAATTCTAATGGTCACTGACCTTACGGGAAGAGTTTACAGGAAGCGGTCGCAGCCGCACACATATCTCAGTGACGCCAACCCTAAAAAACAAACAGGCAGGCTCGTTAAGAGTGTAGGAGATCGTACCTACACTCTTAACGAGCCGGCCTGTTTGTTTTTTGTAGGGGATGATGGTTTGGGACCACGCGCCAATACAAAGAGGAAGCTCGGGCCCATGTATGAACAAATTGGTAGGAACCAATAACACAATAAGAATAATGTACACAAAAGGGCAGTTCACGCGAACGAGTAATACGCGGGTTGATACAGGCAAACATGAAGTTTGCAGTTGGTGTAAGCGTCTCCATAAACAATAAGAAAGAAACCAGGAAATCGATAAAACTCACAAAAAAGGCATCATGGTAAGAAAGGCACATGTCAGCGGGAACAACAGGGGTCCGGGACGGATGCCATATTGTTCTACAAAATTGGTGAACAAGAGACACCAGTCAGCATAAGATTCCGGTGCAGTGATAATAAGGAAAACTATGAAATGAAAACAACCACACAAACAACTCAGATGAATGTTTGTATTTGTGTGCTTTACACTAGAACCTCGTTGATATACTCAGAAAATGGGAGGTAGAAACGTACTATCCAGAAACACGTACTATCAGGCAAGAAACCTTCTACGGGAATTTTTTAGTGTTCCCTATTGAGAGCCCACCAACCGAAAATTAGTATGAACCGACAACGCATCAACAGTATTTTTCTGTATTGCTTTTTGTTGGTGTGATGTTTCCTAATATCGGTTTTTTTTTAATCCGCAAGCCACCCACAAAGGGTCGCCCAATAGCCCAGTTGTAGCGTCGGTACATTAAACCCGGGAATTCGATTTTATGAAACAATTTAAAGATCGAGCTTACCGTAGCCTAACATCCGAAGCTTCTGCGGACCTTCTTCTGTTTGAGGGTTTTGCAAATTCAAAAAAGCCGTTCATGTGCTGTTTCCTACGTGACAAGCTTTTAATAAGAATTGACTTTGAATCACCCTTCGGAGGAAGCAGCACCGAAGTGTCGTACGAGAGCTGTCTCGGCGTCGTGCCATGCACGTACATTTTTCGCATATCACAAAATTGCACAGGCGTTGTGTTGTGCGTCTGTTAATGGTTTTTATAAACCCACGTTTTTCTGCCTTCTCCTAATCAATATTTTATACAATATTTCATGTCACTGGTGGGACACGCAGGAGAGCGGGAGTTGGCGCATAATATTACATTGCTTTTAACGGTATACATCATGTATAAACATACAAAACTCAATGTACAAAAACGCATCCGCGAGTGAACAAACCTGGAAAATTTACGTCTGTGTAAACAGGTGACTGCGGAGAGAATGTGGAGGGCGATGAAAGGGAGCTTTATAAATGTTTCATACAGAAGAATCAATACTGTAACTTATCACTAAAAGAATGCACATCATTTTACTCATCCTTTCGGGAGCCACGGTGCCCCAACTTGTTTGGCACGGTGAAAAAAGAGTGCTTGAAGTTCGAAGTGCGAGGGTCAGTTTAATGGTTAATTATTGTGCGAGTTTAGACGGTAATATTATCTGGTTTGCCGGAAAAGACAAGCTGTTTGCATATTGATGGCTCAAGTAAAATGTTGGCGTTGTCTTTGCGAGCATAAACCTGTTGTATTTTTCCAGCGATCACTTGAATACCTAATTATGAACCTAATGCTAATTAAAAGGCAGGCTTGTGCGTGAGAAAAAGAGAAAGAGAAAGCAAGCCTTTATTATTATTTTTCTACAGCAGTGTAGTTAGGTTTTATTACCCAAATGCCAAAACGATAACTACACGTCATGTGTATTTAAATTGCTACTTTCAAAAGTAGCTTATTTCAAGTACTCGTCATTACTGTCCCTTAAACGTTCAACGCGACAACACCTGGGAATTATACTTTTTGGCGATCTTGGGGACAGACTTCAAAACGCCTAAAAACATTATGACTATTTTACCTTGTATGAGGTGAACCAGGGGCCCCGAAAATGCGCGTATGCAAGATGTTTCGGACGTAATCTGCTTTAGAGTGAAGCTTCATTGTGTACTAAAATCTGCGTGGACAGTTGCTACGCGTATACATCAGATTGAAAAACACATGCGATTGTTTTGCGTGACTAACAGATATCGTAAAAACAGAGAAAACGTGTTGGAGCCAGCCAGTTAAACTGCACTGAAAGAAGAAATGAACTCATTGGACACATTCCTGTTAATATTTTTAACGTTTTCTGACGTGAAGTACGTTCTCGCATTTCATAAGTTGGCGAAGGCTATTCCTTTGTTATCAAACATTCGTCCCATAGTAAATATTTCGAATTGAAAGATTATTTTTGAAACATTTAGATAGCAGCCTTCCCTCCTGTAACCTAAATGAGCTGAATAATAACGTAGGAACGCGCGTGAAACGGTTAGGTTGTATACAAAAGTTATGGATCTGTTTAAAAATTTGCGCAGAAACGTTTATTATCACCTCCGGCAAGGCCCTATATGTCACACCAAACCAGAGTAGTGAAAGTGAGTAGTGACCATCGACGTCGTGGGCGTGAACACATATGAGTGCAAAAATTATGTGACCTTTGCGGTAAGACCCGGCTGTGAATGAAAGAAGCCTCTCTTTGGCACCGGCGCTCGGGTATTGCACACTCTGAATGCACTTCGGCATATATGTGTTTTGATAGTAGAGCACCGGAAACCAAAGGTAAAGCTGTGCAGTAGGGCGCGTGGGCTCTGGCATCTTTTCTCGGCTTTCGCACACCCACATTTCAGCATCATTAAGTGTTTGTGCCACATCTGCAGTATAAGTATTCACTAGAACAAAAAATTATTGCAAAAGTCTGGTATTAGTAAATTTAGTGTTTCTTTCAAAAATTTGCGGCAGCGGCTTTGTTGCCTCGTAAGAAAAAAAGACTCGAAATTTGAACAGTTGCTCAGTCTGTTTGCAGAGACCGATTATAAATACAGTCAGAACGTCGCTGGATTGGTCTGTCATTCGTTAAGTTCGCCAAAAAAACGTTTCAAGTTCTTGTTTTGTGAACCAACACCTCCTATTTGGTGCGCCATAGTGAAGAGCGAAGGAAGAACAGAAACAGTAAGAATGTTCAGAACGATCGCAAAAATCCTTATGTTGAAGCGTTTTTTTTTCTACTTTGCTAGAGAATGAAGCCGTAGACGAACGACCCCGTGTTCGTGTTATTATCGGCTGGACGCAATAGTTATTCTACTACCGCGATGTTTCAGTTAGTCGGTCGGCTGGTCTGTCATGGAACACGTCTGCGTGGGTATAAAACTACCAAATGGCGTGGACATAAGTACACTCGCCAGCAAAAGTTTTCGGGATGTGCGGTGCGTGGCCGAGCGGCGCAAAACTGCATTGCTGCGGCATCTGCAGCCAGCGAGCGCCGGGTCGAGGCTCAAGGAACTGGCAGGCTAGGCGCGCTTTGCGCATGCCTGTCCTTTATTTGTTACCGGGCATCTGTGTTCACTCGCTTGCCCGTGACATGCTCTCGATATTCGCGGCAACCACCGTGGCGCCGCGTGACCATCGCTGTCGTTCTGCTGTCACTGGTGCTACAAAATACGCAGCCCGCGGCCGCCGTTTGCGCGGCGCGCAGCATTCAATAAACCTCATCTTCTAAGTGATGTAATGGTCTACGACTAAATTTATTTTACAGGAGCTAATAAAGGCTACCTGTTGGAAACTGCGTACCTCGATGTGGTGCTTAGAAAAAAGTCGCGTCACCAAATTTAATCTTGCGGCCAAGGAAACTTTCTCAGGGTAAGATCTAGCTCTCAATGTAATGTAGGTGTCATGTAAACATCATACTGAAATTGGCCGCGAGGACGACCGTTAGCTTTACGCCGAATCACATTTACTTGCCATAGTTAGTTTTTAGGGAAGCCGTAAACGATGCGGCATTCAATGCATGACAGACTAAGAAGGACGTACAGTTACAGAAAATGGCTGTAACTCTTGTTTTGTTGGAACTACCCCAAAGAAAATTTTGTGATAATTAGCCCCTGAGACGAATTAAACGGCAATTGTGCGTCAGCTGACAGTTTATCGGTGCTTAGGTTAAAATTAAAATGAAAGTATTTCCTATTCAACCACCATTGCCTCTTGAAAGATAAGGCCGGGTTCAGACTGTCCGCAACTGTCGTAACTAAAGAATGACGTCATTTCATGTCTCAATCCACCGAACAGCGTGACATGCCGTCTTTTTACGTCCATGGATCAGGATATGGCTTTTGCGTCGATAGTATTAACATAGCCTAAGATTTATTCAACGTTGCGGGCCGCGCAAACGGCGGCCGCGGGCTGCGTATTTTGTAGCCCCAGTGATAGCACAACGACGGCGATGGTCACGCGGCGCCACCGCGGCTGCCGCAGATATCGAAAGCATGTCAAGGGCAAGCGAGCGGTCAGAGATGCCCGCTAACAAAGAAAGGACTGGCATGCGCAAAGCGCGCCTAACACGCCAGTGCCTTGAGCCTCGACCCGGCGCTTGCTGGCTGCAGATGGCGCAGCAATGCAGTTTTGCGCCGCTCCGTCACGCGCTGCACACCCCGCAAACTTTTGCTGGCGACTGTACAATGTTCGGAATCCTGCGCTATTTATTGCCCGGAGGGAGTGCTCACTAGCTGGAACAAAATTAGATTTCTGGCATTGTTATTTTGTTCTTGGTTTGCATTTCTCAGCTGCAACTACAACCGTCTTCCCTTGAGTTTATTACAACGTTAATGGAGCGTAATGATGGGTGGATGCTGAGAAACTGTATTCTTTTGTAACAGCTGAACACCTGTAGTACGATGTCCGAATTTGAAAGAAGACAAAACAGAAATAACGCTGTATATAAAAACAGATTATACAGTTCTCTTTTACGTTTAATTAACATGTATATCAGATACGTTGAAGACCCTAGAAAGCACGTGCAGCCCTCAACAAATACAAGCCTTATACCAATAGAGCCCATTGTTTCAACAGCAGGCTTAAGATGTGTAACAATCTGAACATATTTGATGGACCTTGCACACCCAGTTTCTCAAAGGCAGTCATAAGGAATAACCTCGTTTTTATTACAAATAAAAAGAAACAAACCCCGCAGTTATTTTCTTTGTCCTTGCAATTTAAACAAAAACATTAAAACTGTGAAGGATACACATTACAAAACCAATATTGCCGTACAATTTTGGCTGTGTGCTGCGCGTACCACCAACACAATTACAAAGAACAGGCGGAGCCCTTTTATTTGAATTGCTCTTTAAAATCAGTTGAAAAAGGTCACATGCTATAACTCCGTCTGAAAACCACTCATCACGGTCCGAACGTGCGGTTCAAATATCATGTTTTCTTGGCATTGTGTGATGTTTGCAGAGTGCTGAAATGTTTATTACCGTTTCTGATTTCACGTTTGCATTTCACAACAAAACGCATTCGAAGCCAATTTTTCTACTTTTATTAGGTCTGTTAGGAAGCCTAAAAAAAGTGTCTGTTTTGGTCATTTTAAAAACGCGTCGCAAAGAACCATCACTGAGACCACCCCTGTAGGGAACTTTTCATTAGGTAGGTTTAACCATACTTTCATGCTTGCTTGCAAAACTTTAATATTTTAGGCATATTTGCTTGCCGACATTCTCACTTTCTGCTCGCGCAAAAACTTGCTCCGGTACATTTGGCAATGCCTATACGTGCATACAGTGTGCAGAGAGAACAACTGGTACGTTCAGTGCGGCCGCTTTGCTATCACACAATGGCGAGATAGCAGCCACGCCCCCGAGAGTAATTGTAATGAATACAACCACATGGTTACACGACTTCGAGATATAGGCATTCCATAAGCACAGTTGCCTTAGGGGTGCGTGTTACGACTTCTCTCGAGAATCTGACATCTTATCAACGACAGAACCTTGGCGGCATCAGATAAATACGGACACTCGGCCATGTCACTTTATACTGCACCGAAGTCATTGAATTATGTAGTGTGAAGACCACCGACGCTCATCTCACATGGGCAGGCCCCGAAATCCCCTTTTTCATTCCTCAGTGGAGCTCTCGCCGAATAAGCTGCCATTGTCACCGGCAGGCGGCGCTTACCGGTCAGACAATGCACTAGCCAGCTTTGAAATCGTTTGTCGCTCTTTCCCTCTTTCTCTCTCTCTCTCTCTCTCTCTCTCTCTCTCTGTCTCTCTCTCTGTTAAAAGCCGCGGAAAGGGAGGGGAGGGTGTAGTAGAACGGCGTATGCGCACTTGGTTTCAGCGGAATATGGATGTGTAATGACTAGCTCACATAAAACACACGTTTCCTCTTCTTTTCCGGTCCCGATGGACGGACACACCAGAGATAGCGGAAATGGGAAGCGGAACGCGATAACAGAGGCAACACCCCCATGTGCGACATTACAAACAATTTGCTGTGCCAACCAATGAAGTTTTTCGCTCACGTTATGCACGTTCTTAGAACAATATAAGTAAAACACAAAAGGAGTAAACTTAAGCACCTGTACTGGAAACACAGCCGCTTCTGTAGCTTTGTGTTTTCTTTTTTTAAATTTACGGAAATAGTTTTTAATATTTTTCTCACTACCTGGCGTTCCCTCGCGGAAGTTCGCCGCTCCACGCGCAACATTATTTAAGAAAGAGCTAACCATTGTAGCAAAGCTGTGTACCTGCTTTCACTGTTTTGAAACGGAAATACAAATTTAGTGCATGGTTACCTTCTTCCACTTTCCAAAGCACCAACAACCTTTTTATGGCCCTTTCAACTCTCCAGGCAACGTTAGGAGCTTTCCTGCAAAATATAGAGGCCCTACACAGAAGTCTGTATTGGCAGAAATGCAATTTATTTTGTGGCAGTAAACTTAAAAGGGCATAGGCAGAAGGCCGTATTGGCGGAAATTCAATTCATTTTGGGACAGTAAACTAAATACGTAGTGACACAACCATGTCGACACTAGGCTATGCTGAAGGCTTCTTCACTTCGCAGCTACTTGTGGTAAATCAAAGAGGGGTCGACCATTACGGCACAAAAACAACGCGGCTATCCCTTATTCCGTGAGGCTGGTTATCGCCTAATATGACGACGGTAATAACATGGACCCCGACATTGCATAAAGAGGTAGCAGGAGCTAAGTATATTTTAAACAGGTTTTCACCGATGGCGGCTTCTTACGTATGGTGTAAATAAAAAAGAGCCTGTTTGATGTGTGGCCCTTCATTATAACCCCACTAGCATAGAAGTAACCACACTTCCATTGTTATTCTATATTGCAAAACGAGATGGAATTTCACCGACTTCTCTGCAGTGCAACATACGATTCTTGTAATAGCAAGAGCTTGACTGAAACTACAACGTGGAGGCTTATTTGTACGGCTTTTCTTCCACAATACACCAACTGAGTTGACTTCTGTTCAATAAGAATCGTCACCCTTTTTATAACACCTTACCTCTTACTCGGCCATAAAGTCATGTCACCATATGCAGTCAAGTGATGCACACAAATCTGCTGATATAGAAACCCGAGCTCGAAGCGAAAAGCGATTGTCCACTGTAAATACATGCAAATTGAGTCTCGTAAGTTTACAATCTTCATCTTATGAACAGAAAACTCATTTATGGATCTTTCGATGAAGTTTCCCGGGGTATCCTATTACTCAGGGAGTCTTCTAAATTCTTCCGAAAGCATTCCCTCAAGGCTACAACACAAAATATTTTCGGCGTTTTCCACCAGTGCTTCAATTGTAAAGGTCCCAAAAATAATATAGGTAACTGGCGTCCGGTCACCGTATTACGCCATATCGCTTATAATTCTTTTTGGCGCCACGCAGGATATGCTGTTGGTCTTTGTTCGTGCAGCGAAAGCCCAAAAGCAAGATCGAGCTGACTGCTTTGCTCTTATTTTATTGAGTAACGGCGCAAACGACACCATATGCTGCTCGGATGGACGCAAGCTCAGTCTTTCTGAGGACGTCTGCCCTCTTTTTGACGACACGAACAGCCCTTCCCTTAAGGGGAAACCGAAGTTGTTCTTCATCCAGTACTGCCCTGGAGGTGAGCACATTCTCTGCCTTTTTGTCGAGGGAACATTGACAGGGTGCGGGCTTACGTGTAGTCACATATTTGGAGTGATTGCTTTTTATACCACTTGTGTGCTGCCTCCTATGAATCATCACTGCGTTTGCGGTTATTTCTTTATTTATTCGGTATTGGTTACAAGCTTTTTTTTATCCTAGTCACGGTACGCCTGGCCAAAATTTGAAATCAACGTACAAACTAAAAGGACGCACGAAAGCCGCGAATCAGTATAGTACATTGAAAGATAAAAAATTCACTTTTCTAAAACCTAGGACAACACAAAATGCGGATTTATTGAAGGAGACACCACATAAAAGACACGTACACACAGAGGCCACTACGCAGTGGACTGGCGATAGAGACTTCGCTCGCATTATTACACTTCTTCTGAACATATAGGCATGGCCTCGTCTGATTTTCACAAGCAATGCAAGTAGAGGAGAACCTTTATTGAAAAGAATGGCCAAGGGCTAGAAAGTGGTGCAAAAGCCGTGTAACCAGTAGGTATTTTTGACGATAACTTTGGAAAAGTGCCCACTGCAGGGAAGCTTGCTCTACCTGGTAGCCTATATCTCTTTAAAAGGCTATTCATAGAAGGGGTTCTAAAATAGGAAGCTAAATATATCATAATTCCGCAAACGTCAGGTCATAGCACGACGTTGCATACGTGGTTTCACTGCGCCTCCCACGACAGTATCCGCCTGTTTAAGAAAACAGTGAGAATCAATGCAAGAGCGTGATGTTTACGAGGAAAGTTCCTGACAACGCCTTCACTTGTCGTCTGTCCTTCGCAAATGTATTCTAAGCCCTACAAATCTTACACTAGGCCTAAGGTGAAACTTCTGAGGTACTCATTATCGCCCTTCTGTTTGGGCAAACTGCAAGCAAACTGTAAGCAGTATGGAAATAATATTTGGGAGAAATATGTGAAGGCAAAGCTTTCTTGGAACTTCTACTTGCTTACGCGCTCTGAGGTTCTGACAGTAGCAATACTTGTGAGTGGCGTTTTGACCCCTACACCGCACTTGTATCTGTTTTATGGGTTCATGCTGGTTTCGATAAGCGCAAATTACAGTGACAGTGCTCTACACAACTACACTTGGTATGCATCTCTTTTGGTTTTCAAAAGAAACAGTCTTTCGTTGGCGCTTCAGAAACTCAAATTGTCTGTCTGTCTTTCTATTCTGGTGCCCGGCCAAAAGTAAAATAATGCTTGCTTGAGGGCAATTCACATATAAAGGACACTTTCCTGGTCTATTAATTCTAGAAAGGTGCACCGTATTTGTCAGCATTGTTCAAGAAAAAGACAGCAGCTGGGGCAGGTTGAATAAACCACTGCAGGTGTAGCAAACCATGTTGAAAAATGGAAGACGAGCCCATTCCCGATGGGAGATTGGCCCGAGAAGATGAGGATTGAAGAAAAAAAATTGTGGAGGCAAATTTCGCGCATCACAAAAACATCCCCTCGCCAGGGGCACGATCAAATGCAGAGCATTTCCGCGGGGGGGCGCGCCTTCAAGTCGTATGGATTACGTATTGGTTGTTGTTGTTGTAATTGTTGTCTTCCAGCATAGACATTGTCGATGACGTCAATGGTGAAACGTGAAACGTGCCGTGAACCCCCTGCCGCGGCTATGACGCAACGTGGAGCGGCTATGACGCAACGTGGCGCGGCTATGACGCGACACAATCCACCACAATCCACTTTAATCCAATCCATACCAATCCAAGCCAAGCCAAGCCAATCCAAGCCAATCCAATCGAATCCAACCCATGCCCCCTGCGAGAGAGTGTTATAGCGCCGAAATCGCGTCACTTAACGAACGCGTGATGTTGACGTCACGATCACGCCACAGATGTTAGCGACCGGAGCGCGCGCGAACGACATATGTGGTTTAAGCGCGAACCGACAGCGGGGAGACAGCGCGATGCGAGCGCCCCCACCTGTTCTTGCGCGCGAACCGACTGTTGCTCAGCGCGAACCCAACGCGGCGAGAGAGGGTGTTGCGCACGTCCCCACCTGTTGTGCGCCGGAACCCAAAGAGTTTCATACTAATGAAACTAGAGGGGACACTGGCGCTGCAATCGTTCAACCCCCATGGAGCTGATTGTGTGACGTAGAGTCGTGATTTTTGAACTTGGCTCAACTTGAGGCTTGACAATTTTTATATGTATTAGGCTTCGCACTTTTCCGCTCGGTCATTTTCGGTTTCGGCGTCGAAATCGTCGGTGGGTCATTCCGGGGCAGAATTGCTCTTGGCGTTCGATTCCAGCGGCTCCAGTGCGCAAATACTGCACGGCTGGAATGAATGGATACGGGAAGCACTCCGCGCCGGGTAGTGCGTTCCATCCTCGTCACGTTCATGACTACGCTTGCGATTATAACACGAGCACGGTAGCGCCGAAGACAAATGAAAATATTTTATCAGCAGTAAGTATGTGTGCACAGCCGGTGATTTTTTTTTTAATGTTGCGGGAGCGTCCACCAGCGGGTGGGTCGGCACCTTATCGTGGGAGAAAGCGGCGGAACAAGTGAGGGTAGGCCGCTTGCATAGGACGATCCCGCCAGTGCAGCTGTCGTCTGCTAGGCTGTTCCCGCAAACACAACACAGTCTCTTTCCGTTGCTAATCAGCTGCGTGTATTCACCGGCGTAACCAAGGCTCACGCGCAATCGCTGTGACCGCCCGTAACCATGGACGCATATGGGGCGTTGGAAGCTGAAGGTAAAAACAATGTAATGATGCAGTATCAGAAAGGGGAAGAAAATGTACCTCTGCAACGGTAGAATGGTATTACCTATTGCAACAGAACGTGGCCAAATGATTGTCTGGGACCTACCAGTACTTTTGGGCCATAAACTATGGCTTACATAGCTATGTACTGGTGAAGCCATATGCCTGTAAGATGAGGTGATCACCGGCATGCATGCTTGCTATTCAATGAAGTCTCTGTGAGTCTACATTGGTCACAGCGTTCCCCATCCAGTGGCAGGTGTTGCTGTAGCAACTGTTTGCGTTAGTGGAACCCTGGCTCAGCGCCTGGAGACAGGCATATTGAGCACACAGAAAAAGTTGGCGACTGCACTAGGCGATTGTGCCAACAGCAAAGTGCAGAATTCAGTTTCACTCATTTACAAAAAAGCCCTCACCACACTCATACTCTGTAACACTAATAAAAAATCACAGCATTGCTTAATACATCAAAAGCAAGAGTGCAAGCTTACCTTGAGGAAGTTGTTTTGAACTTTTGAGGGCTGGTAAACAGCAAACATGCAAACTATGCAGTGAAAATGAGTGAAGACATAAGCATGTCGCATTAATGTATTGATTGTCCCATCCAAGAGCCAGCATTGCTTAATACTACAAAAGCAAGAGTGCAAGCTTACCTTGAGGAAGTTGTTTTAAAATTTCGAAGGCTGGTGAACAGCAAACATGCGAACTATGCAGTGAAAAGGAGTGAAGGCATAAGCATGTCACATTAATGTATTTATTGTCCCATCCAAGAGCTACTGTGAACATATTGGTACCAGGATTTAGTTTTTACCTACCAACCAGCATTGCCATTTTCGCAACTAGCATACCGATGTACGCAGGCTGCTTTATGCAGGAATGAACAAAATGGTTACTGTAAGTGGCAAACAAATGCGACGTTAGGTAACGGCAAAAAGATTGCCAGAAAAGAACCCTAGAAAAGCTTATAGCTGTAGAGCAGAAGTGTTTCGATCAGCATCTGCCAGTACAGTAGAAGCAGAGCAACAATATCTGATCAACGAACAAACCAAGTGTCTTAAAACAGCGTACACTCGGCATGACAATATACAGCCACAGTGAACAGCAGTGGGTGGATACAATCTGCAACTTGATAACAGCCAGAAGTAGGTGAGACAGCCTTCTACCCCACTGATAAGAACCTTTTAAGCCGTACTGACAGTGCAAGATGGGAAAGGGCAGCTTAACATTTTTCAATCCATTGTTCGGGCATACATCACAGGTGCATAAACAAAACACTGCAGCCACAACGTATAATGTAAGTTTAAGTGACATTCACGTGGTGAAAGCTGATCCCCTATGCCACACCTTCATGAATATGTTGCTGGAGGAGGTGGCGGCGCCACAAAAAGTTTGTGAAAGGTGCACAATTGAACCTGGCTTCAATGGAGATTTACATGAGTAGTGAGGACGTGCCAGCTCCCTCACAGTCATTGGCACCACGCACAGTCCTCCTCAGCAGGGTCCCTCAAGTGAATACCACTTTGAAACACAGTGGGCTAAAATACCACGCAGAATACTCCCCCTTCATTCTTTCAGTTCAATAAGCACGTACACAAGTCTTCAAATGGCTGCTCATAGTAGTTAAATGAAGTCGGTTTCATGCTGTGCCAAGGCTATCGCAAACGAAGCCACTGCTATGAGTCACATTTATGCATACAATGTATGGTTTCGAACATGTAATTTTCTTGCACCCGAGAAAGTTTGAATCTTGAGTGCCTAACAAGCAAGATTCAAAGAACTTCTTCCATGCACTACAAGGCACTTTCCTCACCACTTGTTTTTCTCTTCATTGTGCAGGTGAATGTACAGGATTGTTTTTACTATTTACATATCGTAGGCTGTAATCAACCTCTCTCCAAGCCCTTTTGCTTTTTGAATGGGGGCCCTTGCTAGAATTTTTGTGTTTTGGGCAGCTTGGCGGCATGCCTGCCTTGTCTTGCGCTGCTGATGATCCATCCAATGATCCTGACTTGGAAACTGGTTGCATGCCTTGTGCAGCTTCTTGTGTTGCCTGCTGGTCTGCTCCTTGCACTGCTGACACAGCTGGGACCTGTATCGAAATGGATGGCATCATTGAAGGTTTTCCAAGGCTTTTGTACAGATATTTAGAGCACAAGTATGTACTCTTAAAATCCAGCTCACTAACATGCTTATTACAAAAGGGGTTCCAGCAACATAACACATTCAATGACTCTGGCTTTCTCATAAAAACACACAGTTACGATCAGCTGTGCGCTGCCGTGTTGACGCTGAAGTCATTACTTAAACCAAAGAGAAGACACATACAATGAACTCACAGGAAGCTAACAATGTTTTGAAAGGTCGTGCTTTAACAAGACATGACTTTAGCAGTTGGATTATTCAAGACTGAACAACCACACAAAATGAGTAAATGTTTTGAACTTATTGTGGAACAGCTTCGGAACAATGAATGCATGAAGGCAGCTTGTGTATTATGGAAATGGTACCCCAGAGGCACTATTTAGTTGCTATTTAGGAAAGCACCGTCTGATCAGCAACATTTACACTGTTTGACACCTTCGCACGTAATTTCAAACTGTTCCTGCGCTTCGGCACGCTTGTGTGGAGGCACTAGAAAAAATAGGGTGCCTTCAATTTCACACGCGGTCCTGGCTATATCTGGGCCTGAGACCTCGGTTAGACAGGTGATGATTGGCACTTGTGGGCATGTAATGTACACGCACGGTGCTTAGATATATCAGTGCGCGTTATTGGTCATCTAATAGAAACATTCCACCCGGAGATTTTCACAAAATTAGGAACTCCCGTAAAATGCAGCCCACTGCTCCAGAACGATCTGCATGCCTGCCGCTCTTAGCAAGACGAGGCCGTCTTCTGGAAGGTTAACACGAATGAAGTACGAGAATTTTTTCGCTGTGTGGCCTGATAAGATACCCTGTTTCCTACGTTTGTCGCTCTCAACATATAAAATTAACATTTGCTCACAGAAACAGCCCTACAGTGCGTCAATTAGACATCAAGAATACACGAACAGTACAACAAAGAAAGAACCCGATTGACGGAAGCCGAGTGGCCGGCTGACACGACGTGAGGCCGCGCCGCGTTTGCAGGACAAATAAAGATGTTTTCTCTCTCTCTCTCACCCGATTAACCATCCCGTCAATAAAACATCGTCTACGTGTTAGCGACGAACAGAGGTGATATGGTCGAGTTCCGTGGTCGAGTTGGCCGTTATGGCTTGTTTAAGGCACCAAAGCAAACAATCAGCTGTTACTCAGTGTCCTTTCACGATTTTGTGAGCATGCCGACCGCACGTCGGGTAAGGCGACTTATCCATGAAAATGAACAACAACCGTGTATACTTACTTGGGATTATATGACGCGTCGCTCCGCTACTCGTAGTCTTCCAGAACGAAATTTAACGCCGTACAGCGGCCCTTCAGCAGACACATGCCACTGCCACGCCACCACAGAATGCCACCGCCAACTCGCACGCGAAAAACAAAAAACAAACAAACAAAAGAAAATACGCTTCGCCACCGAATCTCCGGCTACGCTAAACTCAGCCGTGTATACAGTTCACAAATCACTTCCCCTCTTATAAAAGAATACTTCTAAACCTTAATTAAAACTTAACGTATAGTACAAGTTGTTTACGCGACTAATAATTTATACAGTAACAAACATTAGTTGTAGCTTTTCAATTTAAAAAAAAAAGTATTTTGAGTCAAGTCAAGATGTCGGCATAGTCAAGCCAAGTTCGAAAATTACACGTCTATCTGACATGGCCGCCCTCATGGGGGTTGAAGCAGACGATCAACGGCTCGCATAGACACTAGCGCCAGTGTCCCCTCTAGTGTATATTAGTATGAAACTCTATGCCCGAACCGAACGCGGCGAGAGAGGGTGTTGCGAGCGGACAGAAGGCGAGGAGGACGCGGGGTAAATGGCGCACCTGTAACCGACGGTTGAATGAGTCAAGGATACAAGTCGCATGCGTAACCTTCCATTCTGTGTCGGCTTTGTGGCGCGGTCGGTAGAGCATCATGTACCTTGCGTTCTGCCCGCCGAGTCGTGGAATCGAAATTTGGCGTCGGTAAGTGTTATTATTTTATATAGTGTAGGGGAAGCGATGCGGACTACGGACGTCAACGCGGGTGACATCGTGAGTTACTTAAATGCTCTGCATGTAATATTATTATTCTTACTTGAGGAAGCAGGTCAATACATACGCCGTGTTTGCAGTGTGTTGTGAAACAAAAGCACATGTGTGCTTACTTTTTGCACGTAAAAATAAAGAAACGCGTTGAGAACAAGTTATAACCACAAAATACAAATAAGGCTGCCGCAAGATCTCGTGCTCGCTACCAACAGTTCCAACGTATGGTGCTGCTGTTTGAACGCCGCTGAATTGAAGTTCGCAAACTTCCGATACGTTTCTCGAGACTGGAGGAGAACGGCGTGAAAGGTTGGCGGAAACGATAAGAGAGGTAGTTACGTGGGACGAGCTGCGGAAGACTATCGCCCTTTCGACGAACGTTTCAGCGTCAAGAGCAGGTGCGCGGCCGTTTTTTGTTTCTTGTTCTTATATAGCGAATTCCTGAAGCACATTGACAGAAGCCAAAGCTTTGTTAAAATCAGTTCTGCGGAGATGGTACGCACATGCTATGTTTCCGAGCCATCACGTTGTAGATCACGCTGCATAATATGTTTGAATGTTTTTTGGGTTGCGAAACACAGTTTTCATTGCGCATTCTTAATATTACTCAGACACTTCTCATTTTCAGCAAATCCCCCAAGTGAATATGTGACTTGACGAAGGGAACCACAGCAACGTATTTTATTGCGATGCTGGCAGTTTGCGAAGATAACACGGTTATAGCGCACTTGTCTCTATGGGTAAAAGCAGGTTCAAATAACCTTCAATCTCAAATTAATGTTTACTCGTTACATCAGCGTCAAGGTTGCCTACAGGACAACCTGGACGAATAATCACGCAGTGAGGGAGGCACAAAAAGCGTTTGTCTGTACTATTAAGGCGTTCCGCGTTGGAATTGTTAAAATTAAGCGTATTGGAGCAGTACATCAGCTCCTGGTATAAGAGTGAACACCTGAAGACCAGCGAAGCTGTAGAGCTCCTGTGAGGGGTAGCGTGTGGGTTTTTTGTTCCGAGCCAGGGTACCAAACCGCCCTCTAAAGAATCATTGCACAAATATTCAAGATTGCCACCACAACACTTTGTGGAATCGTACAAAGCAACAGTTCTGTTGTAGGTTCACGCTCGAAGACAAATTGGCCCTCATCAATGCGATTTAAATAGTTTTAGAACCATAAAAGCCGCAGAGAGCCGAACTGAATCTTAAATGTCTCTGCAGAAGGTCACTGCGATTTTGCAGTTTACGCACTCTTGGTTTCTCCAAGCATACTCGCGTGTTACGTGTGTGGAGTTGTCGCTTTCGGGTGGGCTGTCAGATCCGAACGCACTGGATAATCGCTATCTCCAACGGTCGATTGCAAAAAGTTACCATCGTGGCATTCTGCTTCCGAAGGGACTTTTTTTCTCCGAACCGGCACAATATATAATAACGAAGAGCGCGGGATTCTGTGTAGTACGTGCGGCTTCTCAAAATTCCAGTTGCTACGCCAGCCTTCAGCACAAGCCTTAATGCTGTGATTACCCCCTTCAAAAAGGCGGCGCTATATAGTATTCATTTATTGTTCATTTATTTTTAGATGCGACTGCATCTTATTCACTCGCCCTGGCCATGCATGCATGCATTACTCCATCCATCCGGCGTCGTTGTCCACGCCAGCTGCGCATGCGCTCTCCGCCGCTCTCACCGCAGCGTTATCTGCGGGTTAGCGCTCGCTCCTAGCAATGCCAGCTGTGCGTCGGCGCGCGCTAGCGCTCAGGTAACGCATGCGCATGCGCTGCTCTCTCTCATTCCCCTCACCGTTATGCGGCGGTATACAACGCGGTACCTGCGCTCCTCCGCTCCGTCGTTCCGGCGCCGGTGCTCCGATGTCCAACGCTGCTTTCTTTGAATGGAGACTAACAAGCCTGCTATCGCAATAGTCGGCGCAACCGCAAAAAGCACCGGCCAACCTAATAACAGAACTGCTAGCACCAACGACAATGAGGCTGCAAAGCGACGTGCACGGGATGCGGGAACCCCGTAGTAGACGGAAATGCATCGTAAGCGTTCATGGCACGTTTCACGCGATGGGAGAATCAACAAAACGGAAACGCCGAGGGAAACCCACGATGTCTCGCATCTACACGGGGTTCCCGCGAGGGGAGGTGCGCGTAATTTTTGCTACCTCAAAGTCCCCATAGAGAAGGGGCATTACCTGACGGGCGGGTAAGGTACACACACAGAAAAAAGAAATAGTAGTACAGTAAATAAAAGAAAAAAATACAAGGCATGAGTTTCAAAGCAATATACAAGTTGTAGAATTTAAAGATAACATAGCACCAGGGTTAATATAGCACAGTTTCAAATAAACTAGAATGAAGTCATGGCAAGCAGTTTTACTTTGAATAGTTCAGGGTCGCTTGTTTTTACAACATTGTCAGGCAGATTATTGCAATGTTTTGCACAGGTTATGAAAAATGAGTTTCCGAATGTGGTGGTTCTGGGGCGGGGATATAATATGTGAATTGAATTAATACTGCGGCAAGAAGTTTGTGGACGGGGGCTGATGCACTTACTGGGTGAGAGGGAATGATAGTATCTACGAAATAGCGCCATTTTGGCGAGTTTAGGGCGGTGACTAAGGAGAGGAAGGTTGGTGCGTTGTTTTAATTCTGTGACACTTGTGAATGAAGAGAAGTCAGAATGTGTAAACCTAACGGCGCGATTTTGAATAGCTTCCAGTTGATCGATGAGGTAAGTTTGGAAGGGTTCCCACATTGCTGAAGCGTACTCTAATTTGGGTGGACGAGTGTGGTGTAAGCCTGTAATTTGAGGTGCGGAGGGGCGTGTTTTAGGGTGCGTTGTAGGTAGCCAAGAGATTTTCGAGCTAATAATGAAATGTAAGCGATATGAGTAGACTATGAAAGGTGAATGCCCAAATACTTATATGTGTTAGCTGCTTGTAGGATTGAGTTATTAAGCGTATAGTTGTGAGTGGTTGGTTACGCCTGTGGAAGGAAACGACTTTGCATTTATTGACATGGAGAGACATTTTCCCATTTTTGCACCATTTTTCTACTGCTTGTAATTTTGTTTGTAATTTTGTTTGGTCTTCAGTGTTATTGATTTTGCTGTACAAGACACAATCATCTGCGAATTGGCGGATTTAGCTAACAGTATTGCATGGTAGGTGATTGATATATATCAAAAAGGGGAGAGGGCCCAGGACTGTGCCTTGTGGTACAACTGAAATAACGGGGTGTGTGTCTCAGGACGTGTTGTTAACTAATACAAACTGTTTATTGTTGGTAAGGAACTCGTTAAGCCATGCTAATACGTCAGGGTCCAGATTAAGCTGTACCAGTTTGGCCATTACGTGGTAATGTGACACCTTATCGAACGCCTTTTCAAAATCTAGGAATATGGAATTTGTTTGTGTATTGTTGTCGTGGTTGACGTGAAGATCATGTATGAACGCGGCAAGTTTATTTTCACACGATAGCCCTTTTCTAAATTCATGTTGTGCAGGGTGTAAGTAATAGTTTCGTTCAAGGTGGTTGATGATGTTCGTGAATATGATATGTCACATTATTTTCGATGGGACGCTCGTTAATGATATCAGTCGATAATTGAGCGGCAATGCTCTAGTGACGCTTTTGAAAACTGGGGTGATTTTTGCGATTTTTCAATCAATGGTGGGCTAAGCCGAGGAGAGGGATTGCGTAAATAGCGAAGCTAGAATAGCACTTGTTAGTTCTTTGGTGTTTTTCAATATTTTACTGGTGATATTGTCCATACCAGCAGCTGATGTAAGTTTCATAATATTGATGATGCATACTATTCCATTCACAGCTATTTTTATGGCTGGCATGAGTTCACTTTTAGCGCTGTCAGTAGTTGTTGGACAAGAGCCGTGTTGTTTTTTGGTAAATACTGCGAAAAAGCATCGTTAAATAAGTTGGCAGCTTCACAATCACTGAGTTGTTCACCAGAGCAGTCTGATAAAGCAACCTGGGCAACGATGGATAGATTTATGGTTTTCCAGAACTGTTTCGGGTTTATTTTGAGCATGGTTGGAAGCGTTGTCTGATCAAACGCCTTTTTAGCAGTGTCAGTGGCTTTATTTCCTTCTTGATCAGCGCTGTGATAAGCATGCCAAGTATCCGCTGTATTTCTTTCGTTGGCTTTGCTGAAAAGACGTTTTCTTTTACTGATTAGCTTTTTTATAGCATTGTTGAACCATGGCGCAGACTTCTTTTTTATCGTAATTGACGGGATGAATTTGTTCGTAATTCATTTAGTTTGTCGCGAAACATTTCGCAGTTTCATCCCACGGAACGGCTATAAAATTCGTCTTTGTATACTGTGTGAAAGTATTCAAGTTCAGTGTTAAATGCTTCGTAGTTTCCGCGGTCATACAGTTTAATTTGTTTGGGGCTGGCTTTTTGAACTTTCAACATTAAGGCAAACGAGGCTAGAATTACTTTGTGGTCACTTAATTTTTTAAGGCAGTGAAGGGATTGAACGCTACTGGTGTCGGACATAAGGATGAGATATAATATGTTAGCTGTTTGTTCAGTTTCTCTTGTAGCATGGGCGATCACTTGTGTTAGTTCGTAATTCTCAATGCAATTAACAAATTCGCTGCATTCTCTCGAGCTAGTTGGGCAGTCATTAGTCCAATTTATATTTGGATAATATAAAGTCTCCAAATAGTATAAAATCTGCATGGGGATACTTCTTTTGCAGGTCGTTTAGAGTATTGTTAAGGCATCTAACGAAATCCAAGTCCTGCTTTGGTGGTCGGTAACACACGCCTAAGATTATGAGACCTTGCGGACGTTCGCATGATAGCCAGAGCATCTCTCGAGGCGTGTTAATTGCGATTTTACTGTGACGGACGCATGCTTTAATTCCTATCATTACACCGCCCCCTCGTTGTAGTGTACGGTCACGTCGATAGATAAGGAAGTCTGGTAAATACGGGAAAATTTTGAAGTCATTTATAGTTGTTGATATCCAGGTTTCTGTAAGTATGCCTATGTCACATTCCTATGTTTGATTTAGGTCTGTAAGGGATTGGCGTTTTTGAATGATATTACGAATGTTAGTGTAAAGGGCAGAGAATGATCTTTTGTTCTGATTACCGTCTGTGGCACTACGTTTGGTGTCGTGGAGACGTGGTAACGGGGATGAAGATCTTGCAATATTGTGGCCTAGCTAGGGTGACGAGCACCCTTCAACCTTTTTGTGAGTGGTGTCATAGCAATAAGTTTTGGAACCGATTACAAGCTTTTTGTATTTTAAGACTGCACCATTCTCACGAGCGAATCGAACAAGTTCTCTTCGAACAGAGCGGGTGGCGGTACAGAAGTATTCTATAATTTGTGCCTTTTAGTTTGGCGCCATTGGATAGCACCGTTTCCCGTGTCTCGAAAAATGTAAAATTAACAATTATAGGGACGGTTTTTCCCGTGGACGATTTTACCTAGACGGTGTGCCCTTGCTATTTCCTTTGGGTCGATGGTTACATTAAGATTGGTCTCGCACAGTCTGATCACGGCTTTCTCACTGTCAATCCATTTATCTCATTCCTTCTCTTCGATGCCGTAGAAAAGTAAGTTGTTGCGGCGCGACCTATCTTCCGCGTCATTGATTCTGTCATCGATATTAGTAATGGCTTCGGTGGTTTCTTTGTAGTAGTTGAAATTAAATTTGCAACGTCGGTTCGAATTTCTGGAATGGAAAAACATCCAGTTTCCGTTTTTGCGATTCGAGCCATTAAATCATTAAGTCTTTCTTCTGCAGAGGCTAAACGGCTCTTGATACTTTTAATTAAGAAATGATTGAATCCTGGCCGGCTTCTAACTTATCTAAGAGTTCCTGAATTGTAGGCTCGGTTGAACTAGGGTCATTAGATGAGCTACGTGTGATGGGACCATCTCCTGGGAGCCGCAGAAGCAATCTAGCGTTATTTACACACTGACTAAACAAGGCGGCAAGACACTGTGGCTCGGCAGTTGCAATAAACATCGATTTCTAGATTTATTCGCAAATAGGGGTTCGTATTTACGCACCTGCAGAAGGAACAGTAGCGGGGTTATGCGTTGCGCAATGTCGGAGCAGCTCCCGAGCCCACGAAGTGTCGATCCAGATGCGCGCGTTTTTACACCAAACAGCAACGTTGATGTCGATGTTGGTAGCGGCGGCGTCACTTCCTTCAGCACCAAGGCAGTGCTGACGTTGGGGCCCTCTTTCGGTGGAAAGGGAGGCGTTGCCGGTTCGAGATGCATGGTAGATACGGTGGTTGGTTCTATGTTGTGGCGATAACTTCATCCTAATTCTTGTGGCAGTGGTGAAATTGCAGAAAGGACCTGCAGAAAGAACAGTAGCGGGGTTATGCGTTGCGGCATGTCGGAGCAGCTGCCGACCCCACCAGGGGTTTATCATGATTATCTTCGTTAAGCCAGGTCTTTGTAGCAGCTTTACTGGTTTGTTTTAACCGCTTGTAATTTTAGCCAGTTTGTAGTTTTAGCCACAGATACGATAAATGAATGGAAGCTTCCTGCTTCGACCTCACCTTCAATCTTATACAGCTCACATAACTTCTGTTTTCAATGCTCGTTTCGGTTACATGCTGAAATGTGCCTAGTTTTCCTTTCTTTCGGACTATGCCATGTAACACGTCCTAGTACCCTGCAAACACGCCTGTAAGGTAAGAAAAATATAGAAATATACAGGAAACATAAAATAAATGTGAACTGTATATATTCACCATATCTATTGTATTGGTATAAAAATATTTTTTGTTGTTATTTGTTATAGGGCTATGCAACGTCTTTATCTAGGTCAGCCATGCCGCGAGAACACGATGTAGAAATTTTATCATAGCGCGGCGTAGCCTTAATTAATTGTGGAACAGAAATTGGCAAGAAAACACTAATGCAAACAATACTGAATTCAGGTGTAAAACTGTTGCACTGCATAGCTATGACTGCAAGGTTTCGAACCGCAAGTGGAAGGTCTTGCGCTATGAGATAGTTATATATACGTAGACTACCTCGCACGGGTTCTTTGATTATTCGTACCAATTGTGAGTGCAGTCATAATTGTCCACGAGTCCTAAAAATAGTTGTAACAAACCGGGGCGAATAGTCCTTAGGTGGAGGTAAGGAGCCAGGTCTGGCGAGCGCCTGAGTCTACGTCAAGCTGAAGCGGACATTGTACTACCCGTTTTCTTATGGTTTCTATGCCATATGGAGTTTTCAAAACCCCGTTTTTGAAATTATCAGCCGTGAAAACGGTCCGCACGAAAGTTTATATGCCTTAACTTCCTGTAATTGCTTTCCCAAAGCCTGATAACTAACGGCACTTTTTGATAATAGAAGCTAATAAAAAACGGTTTCACTTCACGGCACGTAATACCACGACAGTGTTATTAGGCTCATTTTTCACTTTTTCAGTGGCTGCTGGGTGTGCGCTAGCAGCCGTGCTTATCAAACGTACGTGAAAATCTGTCATCGCTAACAACAGGAAGCTATAACTAAGGCAGGCAGATGCGAGGACCTCCCCAAGTCTGTCGTACGTTGCTGGGGCATCTGGAATGTCCAAAGGAGAACAATGATACTATGCTAGAGATGAAAAACGAATTGGTGATTTTAGCACGCACTACGCCTGTGCATTGGAGTCTCTTCTATGCACAACTGTTGCTGGTATGCTTGGCAGGCATGGTCTCCAGCCATTACTGCAGCTAAAGCCACGCGCCTTTCGCAACCTGGCGCCTCTCCCACGAGGGCTGATCCCGCCACATACAGTGTTTTACCTAAGTAAAAGACGCCCAAGAGAAACGTGAATGTTACCACAAACCAAGGAAGGCATAGATTTTAGCGGAAACAAGCTTCCTAATAACAAGCCAAACCCAGTATATAGGTCTAATTACGATAATGTTCAAAATACTTCTCCAAGGTCTCACGTCTGCCACCACCGCAAACGTTGTCTATCCGACGAGGCATAACGGCCCGAAATCAAGGTAATAAAATACCCAACTTGTAAGGATGGCATCCTAAGAACCGTCACGTAAGAACCATCCACATGACTTTGCAAACCAAGTGGCTGAACGGATTTCACAATCGCTAAAACATAGAAAATCTCCAACTCCAGCGCCCTCACCATACCACACCTAACCTTGGCAATAGCAGGATTGAGAGAAACAACGATAGATGCAATAGAGACATTGATTATGAGGCTAATATCTTATAGCCTGCCCTAACACCAACCAAACACAGAGACGAAAAACGAATAAAAATAATCAGGACAAAATCTAAGCTAGAGCAACCTAAATGTTTCACTCCCACGGATAATATCCAGAAAATGGGTCTTTATTACACCCTAAAAAAGCGTAGAAGCCACCCTCCCCTCCTAGCACACCAAGCGCGGCCGGGGAAACAAGAACTGGGACGGACTATATTGACGATCATACAAAAAAGAACCGCTCGACGCCATAATAAACATGCCAGCGATTGAGCGACTCCCGATAAAATCTATCCGCTACAAAAGACATGGATATCAACATACTCAAGGACAGACAACAAGCCAGGGCAGAAGGCAAATTTCTCGGAGAAAATCTTAAGAAACACGAAAAGAAAGTATACGCTGACCCCGAGCCGTAGAAATATAGGAAGACAATTTTCCCACGGGAAAATCATGGCAAATTTTCCGAAAACTGACCATGCTTTGCGCAGGAACTAAATACAGTTAAATTCGCACCATACTCTTGGCACTCAATCTAGTCGAACTGTCAAGGAACACCATAAAACTATTACAGATTCACAAAGGCAAATAGACTGTTCGTTGAAGGCAAAACTAACGCTTCAGAACGATTTTCTTCTCCAGAAAAAAGTACGCACCAAATGGGCATCCGAACACGAGGGCCTAGAAACCAACAATGGAGCCGACGAAGAAAGTTTACAAGGAATTGCAGACCATGTTTCATTGGTCCATGAAAAACACACTTTGCTCACAAAAAAAATGTGGAGAACGTCTGCCTTCCGCTGCCTAGGAGCATGATTAAACCCTCCCCACAAGAGGGGAACAGACGCCGAGGAATCGCAAGCCCTGGCGAAATAAACCACCATCTTATCTACAAATCTAGATGGTTGAAGATTTTTGGGCCAATAATAAGGCATCAAATCAAGTCGGTTCCAAATGCGGGAAAGCTTTCACCCGCTTACCCCAAGCTGGCCATGTCCAAATGTGGGCTCAGGGGAGAACACCTAAAACATCCTTATTCGAATTTTATCGAGACAATGCTGGAAGCTTTGACGAGATTGTCTTCTGAAGATCAACATTAACTGGTTGAGTGGGAAGAAAATGGTGTGCTGAGCCTGAAGCCCTGGACGGTGGCGCCACGCTCGAGTTGCCTACCATCCGTTTAGTTCACTTTCTTGAACTCCCACTCTTTCGTACTCAACAAAGGCCCTTCCTATAGTTCTTTGCCCCTGTACCTTTGTTTCTCGTACGAAAAACTATAAGTTTAGGTCCGGACTTCTCGCTGAAAGTGAATACCACTTACCCTGCTTAGCATTTTCCGCACGCTCCTTGAAGGAGCCATGAAGAGAAAACACAAGTTTGGTTAATTCAAAAGATTGCCTCGTTAGAATCCTACTGACACCACTTTTAACGTAAACTTCGGTCGAATAAGCCACATAATAAGGAAAAAAGGGAATGGCCATGCGACCCACTAGCTCATTTCCCGCAACAGAACCTATGATGTCACGCGAGACAGCTCTGCGATTGGCGAAAGGCGGAAAAAGCAAACGAAAATTAGGCACAGTATAAGCCTGCCGAACCAGCTTTTTGCCTTAAATTTAGGGCACATTCTTTTTAAAGCCCTAAGAATGGTGGTAAGTGTAAGTTACGAAAGCACATGTAAACATAGAAGTACCGCTGCGTACTGCTGCTGTTGGTACTGCGGCACTATTCTTGTTTAGCTGCACAGGACTGCAGGGATTTGGGGTTGTCTCAGACGACACTGGCCAAGTGATTTACGCGACGGTGTCTTACGTTAACATATTTGTCGAGCGAGCAGTATGTTTCACGAAACAATTTTCTGCCAGAACGAAAAACAAGTCAGAAAACGACACGCCATGGTAATGTGGCGCCACCTAGGTTCAGTAACGTAAACAAACGCGCGAATACCTCGATACCAACTCTGCCGTACAGGGTGGAGACACCCTTTGAACTGGACACGTATTGGAAGTGTTGTGCCAGTGTGTTAGACTGGTCTTCGAGTGTGTCCCCTATTCTACTAACCAGAGGCAGGCTGTCTTTTTGTTGTCCTTTGAGTTTTCGTATGTGTGTCCAGACTTTGTGAGTGTCGGTGTATGAATTTATGGATGTTTGGGAGGTGCGCTATATCTCCGTTCTTGTTTCACGGCGGACACGCTTCCCAAGTGTTTTTGGCCGTTTAAAAAAATAAGGTTATCCGACGTGGGGTACTGGTTAAGGACATCCCACGCCTTGTTCTGGGCCTCTCGTGCTCGCCTCGAGTCCTCGTTCCACCATAGCCCCCTTAGGTTGCGCCGTGCACCAGATACCTGGAGAATGGACTTTCTGGCAGCATCAAGGGTGTGCTCCGTGAGGAGGTGGGCGGATTTCTCTACGTGTAAGTGTGCTATGTCTGTGTGTTGTAATTTAGATGCATCTGTGAAAGTACTCCAGCTAGCTTTTGCTTCGTTAAACTTTCTATTGGAAGAAGAACTGTTGGCGCCTTTACCTAGGTGTGTTAATGTGGTTGGGAAGTGGTCGCTACCATATGGATGTGTGGCCCCGTCCCACCTGAGAGGTGGAAACAGAACTGCAGAAGCCAGGGCCAGGTCAACGTGTAAATATAAGTTGTGTCCTATATAATGGTATGTAAACTGCTTTTTGTTAAAAAGGCATGCTCCCGATGATATTAGAAACTTCTTAATAAAGCGTCCTCGACATCTGTGCGGGAAGAACACCAAAGGAGTTAATGAGCATTGAGGTCTCCTAATAAAATAAATGGTTCTGGTAACTGGTCTATCAGAGCCTCAATCTCGGAGCCGTATAGCACGAGGTCGATGAATGTAGAGCGAGCGTACTGTTATTAACCTGTTGAATATATTTGTGCGAATTGCGACAGCCGCAAGGACAGTGTTCAAATGGATAGGGTGACAGGCTAAATATTTCCGTGTTGTGATGGTCACAGAACCTGAAGACGTATCAACACCTTCCCTGTCCTTTCTATATACCATATAGCTGTTCAAGAAATTTGTGTGTCTGCAGTCTTAATGTGTTTCCTGAAGACACATCACACTTGGTTGGTTCGAATGCAATATTTCATTGACATCATGGCGGTTTTTAAGGAGGCCTCTACAGTTCTATTGAATAATATTTCCTCTTCCCATTACGGAGAGTTAGGAGCTACTGGAGTCTGTGTGTATGTGTTCATGTGTCTTTTGGGGTTTGTACTCTTGGAGGGGGCTTTTTGGGCGTTTCTGATGGCTTTCGCGTCGGAGGCCGGTAAATGCGGCGCGTTGCAAGCAAGAACGGCCCAACGTCCATGTCGTCATCAAATTTTCTGTGGGTGCCCGACAAACCAGGACCCCTGGACTTGCCCCACCTTCGGGGCGCCTTCGTTTGAGCCGCCACCGCCGCGGGCGTCGGGAGCGCCAGAAGGGTCACGGCCGGTGCGGTGGCGGTTGGAGCCGATGCGGGGCCCCCCCTGTCCGTTCCATCGGCACCCTCCAACGTACTGCAGGACGAGGAGGTAGGGACGGGAGTGGCATCGGTCCCGACATAGACGGCTGGCACCACAACGGCCAGTGCCTCATCAAGCGGTGTGGTTACGGATTGGGCTGCCAGATGCAACCCAGGGGAGAAGAGGGAGGGCGGGCAGCAGCAGGACACACTCTGACGCCGGGTACTGAGTCCCTGCCGATACCACACGCCGCTCTGCCCCCCTGCGAGCTGTGCCGGCGTACTTGCCCAGATGAAAAGAGGCAAACCTCTTTCACGCCTCCGGGAAGGTGATGTTACCTGTTACTTTTAGATTGATTACTTTCTTTTGTGCTTAGAAATTCTCGCATGTGCGGGAGTACGCCGCGTGCGGGCCCCCGCAGTTAACACAATTGAAGGTGGTGGAGTTGCAATTATCTGCGGGGTGGTACGGTGCGGCGCATTTGGCACAGGTCGTTTTGCCGCGGCTAGAGTTTGTGCCGTGCTCGAACCGATGGGTTTGGTATGTAAGGTTGGACTGGACATCGTATGAAGCCTGCTTTGACCGACTCGGGGAGCGTTGAGCAGTCAAATGTCAACATAAAGTGCTTTGTACGGACTTCGGTGTCATATCGACGTTGGCTATTCTATCGACGTTGGCAATGCTTGTTCTGGTCTCGAAGGCCCTGGAGCAGATCTGTCTGTTTTGTTCATAAGGTTGTGGCGTGGGTCGGACTCCGGCGATCCTCCGCACGTGGCTGCTGTGTACACAGCCCGGCGTGAGATGCAGGCAACACAAAGGCAACCGTTGAACATAAGCAATGGTGGGGTTTATTCTCCAGACCCCCATCGCCCTTCTTCGTCTTGGTGCTGCGTGGTGGCGGCCGGAGCCGTTCGGCTTGGAATAGGCTCGCCCGCGTACGTTGGCCTGCAAAGGGAAGAGGAATTACCTGGCGGCCGTTCTTCTCGCTGTGCCGAACCGAACTGAATCCGGCGCGCGCAGCGTCCTTCCTCCCGCCCAGCCGTACGGCTCGTGAAGTCACCGCGTTCTCCCCCGCGCCCAATTGGGCCGTCTGGACTCATGTGGTGCGTGCCGTGCAGGTGACCACCTTGCCTCCGGCGAGGAGTGATCACGCCATGTACCCCGCGCCAGTGGGTGCGGGTTTCCGCTACTACCCTTTCCACATGCCTCCTCCCTGATGACTGTCACCACCCCGGTTTCAAGATGGTGTCCGAATGAAAGATGGCTAGCATTCTAACCACCTTAGGCTAAGCGGTTTCGCCTACCTTTCATTCCACCTCCAGCTCCTCCAACAACTTCTGGAGGCGGGCTGCGTCCTCGTCCGAGTCGTCGGGCTCCCCGCACCCCAGGTCCAGCATGTCGGCGTCGCCGTCACTTTCACGCCGTCACAGCACGCCGTCAGTCACGCCGTCACAGCACTTCCCCGAGAGGTCGCCGACGCTGTCGACAACATTTTGGTTTCCCCCCACACACAAGGACAATACGACGCCCTCAAAAAGACGGTGCTGGACCGCGTGGACGAGCCAGAAGAAAGCAGTCTTCAGCAGCTATTATGTCGGGAAGAGCTGGGCCACCAACGACCTTTCCAACTGCTCCACCGGATACGGCAACTACTCGGTGTGCACGTGCGTCAGCACCGCCAGCTCCCACTTCTTTGTGAACGTTTTCGTCAACGGCTGCTGCAGTCGGTGCGCGTGGTTCTCGCGGTTTCAGGTAAGACGTCCCTTCATCAAGTGGCGCAACTTGCCCATCGTATCACGAAATACTCTACTCAAACCTCCGCGCCCATAGCTGCTTCAAGACCATACGAACAACCAGATCGACTGTCGCGCCTTGAGGAGAAAGTGCAACAACTCGCCGGGACCATGCAGCAACTTTTTGCTGTCGGGCGCTCCACAACAGGGCCAGCAACGACGCAAGCGATCCCCTTCAAAACAGCCAAGCTTTTCTCAGCGAACCCAGTCACGAGATAGACAGGACGGAGTTTGCTTGTTCCACAATCGTTTCGGCATGGGTGCATGCTGCTGCCCTCAACCTTCCTCGTTTTCGGGAAATGCTCCGGCCAGGCCTTAACGGCAACTTACGTTATCGACCCTCCACCAAGCCGCCTGTTCTTTGTAGTCCACCGCGTAAGCAACTCGCGCCTTCTAGTTGACACAGGAGCCGAAATCTCCATTGTCACAGCAACCCCCGAAGATTCCCGACGTTGCAATAACATCGTCGCTGAAGGTGGTGAAGAGCACTGCCTTCGCTACGCACGGCGTCTGCTCGCTGACAATAGACGTCGGACTCAGGCGCCTGTTTCGCTGGGTCTTCGTTGTGGTGAAGGTTAATTTCGCCATACTCGGAGCCGACGTTCTCAGCCACTTCAACCTGGATGTGAAGCGTACGTGACCGTTGCCTCAAAGATAACAACACAACGCTGAAAGTACTTCGTTTGGAGTTCAAAATCTGCTCATCTTGAATCTGCGCCTTCCAGCCAGTATCTGCCTACCACAACGTCCTGGCCGACTTCCATTCTCTCACCAAACCCCGCAATACGGAGGAGGAGAAGGAGGAGGAGGAAAAACTTTATTGTGAGCCAGGTGATGTGGGAGTGGCTCCTCAGTCCAGGAGACCATGGGACGACCTTGCTGTCTCAGCCCTGGACACCAGGAGTTGCTGTGCATCCAAGCTGGCGCTGGTCGTCAGGTTCTCCCACAGCTCAGGAAGGGGAAGGAAAGTGGGTAAAGGAGGGAGGGTTGGGTTGTGTGCGCACCCCAAGATCATGTGTATGAGGCTACATGGGTTAGGGCAGAATTTACATGTGGCAGAGTATTGGGTGGGGTACATCCGATGTAGCCAAGTTGGGTGAGGAAAGGTGTTTGTTTGAAGCCTCCGGAGTATTACTTCTTCTGTTTTAGTAAGATGTGGGTGAGGAGGGGGAAAATGTTGTCTTGATGTGCGGTAATGTTGGGTGATGTCTTGAAATGTGAGCAGGGGAACGAGACTTGGTGGTTCCTCAGAGGCCTGGGAGGAGAGTTCGCAGGCTTGTCTATGGGCAAAATTATTGCCCGTTAGTGAGGAGTGTCCCGGGGTCCACACAATGTCGATCTTCCTGTTGGGGGCGTGTTGAGCCAGGAGGTTCCACGTAGTTGAGGCCACGTAACCCGATAAAAAGCTGCGACAGACGGCTTGACAGTCAGTAATTAGAATTGTGGCGGGTGTTTGAGTGATGGCGAGGGCCACAGCAAATTCTTCCGCGGCCCAGGTAGATGTGGTCTTGATTGAGGCGCAGGTGATGATCTTGTCTTTAGTGGTTGCTACGGCTAAGTAATGGGACGGATTGGAGTAAGGGCTGGCATCTGTGTACAAAACGTTAGGATTTTTTCCGTAGATTCGTTCTTGGGCTTGGCTACGGGCGTGTCGACGACCGGAGTGCAAAGTGGGATGCATATTTTTGGGAAGAGGGCGGATACGAATGGATTGACGCCAATTATGGGGAAGAGGTTTTCTGTCCGTGGTTTGAGCAATTGACATTTTGAGCTCCTGTAAAAGTGCCAGTCCTGTTGGTGTTTGAGTTAGACGGAACAGCCGGTGAAACATAACGTGACTCACCACATCGTCAGCACCGGGCCGCCAGTCACCGACCGGACACGACGGCTGTCCAGCCACAGCCTTCAAGCTGCACGGAGTGAGTTCGAGCATTTGCAGCAGCTGGGAATTATTCGCCCTTCGTCTAGCAACCATTCATCCCCGCTGCACATGGTGCCTAAAGACGGCGGGAACGACTTGCGCCCATGTGGTGACTACTGAGCCCTGAACGCATCAACAACGCCAGGACCAGTATCTTCTGCCACACATTCGCGATTTTAGTTCGCGCCAGGCAGGTACTAAAATATACAGCAAAATCGACCTCGCAGCGGGATACCACCAAATCACCGTCGAACCGGAGGACATACCACAAACAGCCATAACGACTCCATTAGGCCTGCTTGAGTTTGTTCGTATGCCCTACGGCTTGAGAATGCAGAACAGACCTTTTAAATGTTAATAGATGAAATCACCCGGGTGTTCTTTTCGTCTTTATCCACCTGGATGACATTTTGGTGGCAGCAGAGCGCCTAGCGAGCACGCACAGCCCCTCCCCCCAGCTCTTCCAGCATCTGGATGAGCGCGGTCTCGTGTTGAAACCTCAAAAGTTGTGTTTGGTGTAGAGGCTCTCAACTTTCTTGGCCACCACATCACTGCTGAAGGCATTATGGCATTGGAATCGAAAGTGAAATACGTAAAGACGTTTCCTGTTCCAACATCTTTCAGCAAGCTGAGAGAGTTCCGCGTGCTCTTAAGTTTCCACAGGCGCTTCATTCCATCTTGTGCTCAAGTACTCCAGCCGTTGACCGACCTGCTGCGGCGAGACTACCTCAACGCCCCAGAATTTTGTTGGTCTGACTAACAACAGACCACTTTCCAAAAAGCTAAGGACGAACTGGCCGAGGCTACCCTTGTCCCCCATCCACTGCCTGCCGCCCCTACAGACCTCATGGTGTACGCCTCCTTCACATCGGTCGGAGCAGTGCTGCAGCACCAGGAGTGTGCACAGTGGAAGCCACTGGGCTTCTTTTCGAAAGACCTGAAGCATGCAGAAGTACCGTAAAGCACGTTCCGAAGGGAGAGGCTCGGAATCTATTGTTCCATTAAGCATTTACGCTACTTCGTCGATGGTCGTGAGTTCTACATCTTGACAAGACACAAGCTGTTCACCTACGTATTCAACATCAGCAGTTCCTGCTACTCAGAAAGGGGAAATCATTCAGCTTTAATTCTTTTCGCAGCTTTCTACAGACATCCGCCAAATTCCTAGAGTCCAAAACGAAGCAGCCGACGCCTTGTGTCGTGTGATAGCTTCTGGCACAAAAGTTATGGACTAGTAGGAAATGACCGTGGCTCAGCGGGAGGACACTGATGTAACGAGACTCAAAGGTGGGGGATCTTCACTCGTTCTTTCGGAGGTAGCACTTCCCTACGTCCAGGGCACGATAACCTGCGATACCTCCCAGGCAACACCACGCCTTTAGTCCCACTGAATTTTCGTCGAGTGGTATTCAGCACTTTCCACTCCATCAGCCACCCAGGTGTCCGCGCCACCCGGCGGCTGATAACGGAGCGCTTCGTTTGCCCCGGCATCAACGCGAACGTGCGACGTTGGGCTCGGACATGTGAAACGCGTCAGCAAGTGAAAGTGACTCGACACTCGGGCTGCACTACAGAAATTTCGGGCTCCTGAGTCGCGGTTTGACCACGTTCACCTCGACCTGGTGGGACCGCTACGGCCCTTCCAAGGTTTCAGGTACCTGGTTACATGCATCGATAGATACAGCTGATGGCCCGAAGTTATACCAATTCCGGACATATCAGATGAGACCGTCGCGCAGGCGTTTATTCAGTCATGGGTGTCTCGCTTTGGCTGCCCCACCCGCATAACCACTGACCGGGAACCGCAGTTCCAGAGCAACCTGTTTTCCGTGCTTTCGACCCTCCTCGGCACGAGGCTGCAGCATACAACCGCCTACCACCCCGCCAGCAACGGAATGCTGGAGTGCTTGCACAGACAACACAAAGCTGCACTTACAGCGATACTCGATCACCAGCACTGGGTGGAAAAGCTCACGCTCTTCTTCTTGGCCTACTCTCAACAGTGAAGGGAGATCTCGGCTTCAGCGCAGCGCTAATGGTGTACGGCTCAACAGTGCGGCTTCCGGAAAAATTATTTTCCTACCAGACACTTTCCGCTCGAGCAGCCTCCGACCACATCGAGAAGCTGCGCCCATAGCTTGCGCAACTCAGGCAACAGCACATCACATCGCATTCAACAGAAAGGTTTTACTTTTCCCGACATGGACTTAGCTACACATATGTTCATGCGACACGACGCAACGAAGCCGCTCCTCACTCCGCCGTGCGACGGCCCTTTCAATGTTTTGGGACGCAATAACAAGACCATCGCAATAGACGTGCAGGGCAAACGAGGAGTCGCCGTCGTCCGCGCTAAGCATGCTCATCAATCAATCCATCATTCCGTTTATTATTACAAAAAATACATAACACGGGCAAAATATGCAGAAGGAGGTCCCATAGTCGAAGACTGTAAGGGGACCTCCTGTGCAATGTAAAAGTTAAAAAAAAGTTTAATAAACGCAGCAGATAGACAGAGAAAAAGAGAACATCAGTAACAGTGGGTACAAGCTAATAAAACAGGGATGCAAGTATGAAATATCATACAAAAGTTATCAAGGTAATACACTTTATGAAAACATAAAACAATAAATAAGTGCATAACAGCAAAACACAACATAAATGGAAGGACAAAAACTGGCTAGTCATTGGACATTGTATATTTTTAGCTTGTTTTTCATTTCATTAAGTGTAAGTGATGTTTTAATATCTAGGGGTAAGGTATTCATATTGAGGTTTATGTTCATGCACCCTCTCACGTACGTTTTCAGTGATAACCAGTGGACTCTGACCTTTCGCCATTCAGCCGGTAACTGCTGCCTTTCTTTAGAGGCTCCACAATCTAGTGAGGAGCCTCTGTAGCGGAAGTCGCTCAGCACCCGATCGCATTCCTTTCTCCCCTGTCGGCTGCCGGCTCGACGTCAGTGCAGCTTTGTTGAAGACGCATATTGGCGAGGGCCCCCCCGCGGCTGAGGGTCCTTCTCCCGCGCTCTTCAATGGTGGGCTTTCGGGGGGAGCGCTTAACTTGCTGTCCAGCTGACTCCTGGCGTTAGTCCTGGCGCGGTTGTCGTCTGCTCGCTTGGGGGGAATTTTTACTCTCTCTTTTGAAGTACGCGGAGGTTCCCCTTCTTTCCCCCGTCGGGGAAAGCTCTCGGCGCACACATCTTTGGAAAGTAAACTGTCCTGTCTTTAAACTGCAAACAATTAGCACGTCTCCTCTCTCGCCTCCTTCAGAAGCCGACATTCGGGGCTGCTACAAGTTAACGTGAGTTCCCGCCTTAGCGGAGGAGCACACACGACGAAATCACGCCACAGACGCCGAGTTCGCGAATTCCGTTGCCGTCGGCTCTAGCATGAGCGAACGCGGTCCACTTTGGGAGAGAAATGAAAGCCTGCGGACTACACGATCGCGGCCTGCCAGGGACAGAGAACGTTCAGTGAAAATTCGGAAATCCATGTAAGGTCCGACATCTAGATCTCCGACAAAAGGGGTGGAGGACGCCAGTTCTGCTATTTCTCGCGAATTGAGCCCCTTGGGCACGATGCGCCAAAGGTTTGCTTTTGCCCCCTTTTTTATTTGCTCATGAAATGTTGACGCCGGTATCAGTCCCGGTAGAAAACAACCCGGGGTGGCTCAGTGGGCATGGCGTTGCACTGCTGAGGCTAAGTTTGCGGGTTTGATTCCTGGTGGCCACCTGTTTTCTGAATGACGTAGACAGAAAAAACGCCACTATACAGATGTCATGGGACTTTAAAGATCACCAGGTGGTCGAAATTATTAGGAGCCCTCGACTGAGGCGCGCCTCATTGCGACCGGTGTGGATGGGCATCGAAATTTACGAAATTTGAGAGCATTTGGAGTTCGCTTGAGTCGAACTTGCTTTGATGGCATCAGTTGCGGGCCAATGGGCGACTGTGTCTCTTGTGCTTGATACCGTTGACAGAACGTAGAACTATCTTCCCTGCGCATGCGGGGCACCGGCTCAGAATGCGTATCATTTCTGTCGTATCCGCGTCAATACCATTGTCCTCCCCTACACATTTCAGTAGCCTCGGCTCCATATTTTAGTCTAAGTGGAACCTTTCGAGCTAGGCTGCCTCAGCCGTAGCTTTGGGGTTGAAGGGATGAAGTATTTTTGTGGACGCTTTATCAGCACGGCTGATAGGGGACGGCTAGCAGCCACAGGAAAATGAAAAATTGAGCCAAATCACAATTTCAAGTTAAATAAGCGAAAGAGTATACAGAGGGTTATTTAACAAGAGTTGTCATTAGCAAAAGGATATAAAGCTAGAAAACTTGAAATCCCAATAAAATATAGCAATCCTATCCCCAGCCCTACGAAATTCGCCTGAAAATCCTGAAACCCTTCTGCGAACTTTCAATAATCACTGGTGTATTTCGAAACCCGCAAAGAGGGTTCAAAATATCGAGAACAGTTTATACCTGGTAGCGGATGGAGGATTCCAACAACGTAATCCCGAGCATCATTTATTTTAACGGCCATACTCACGTGATCGCATTACCTGGTATCAACGGCAGAAACTGTTAAAATGAAAAAGTTCGAGCAAAAGGCTGATATAACGCTCCAACTAGAAGTATGCAAAGTTTGTAGGGAAGTACTGCAAATTAAAAGAGATTGGCCGACTTCGCTCCAGCGGTACAACGCTGGAGAAACAGCAGACCTGACGGCCCTCTCCCTCCGTCGGAGACCCGAATGTTGCACCTCCCAATTATTCCCGACTTTGCCGCTGTAAGTTATTGATGAATGCCAGTCGCGGATTGTTTTGTTAGCGGGCTTCCAAATACCTCTCAATGGGATTCGCCTGTGTAGGCACTAAAACGCGCAACCAAGTCAAAAAGTCAACGTCCGCACTACAAGCCCAAACAAAATGCGATACGATCGCAATGCGGTGATAGCTTAATAGTCAAAAAAGAAAAATAAGAATTGATAGCTGAAGTGCATAGGCGCCGGTTTAATAACGCGAGGGGCTCAGGTTTGATTGCAGCCTCAACAAAATTACCCAATCTTCTTGTGGGGAACCATGAGGATTATGCGAAGCATCATGGGGATTCCGTGTAGGTTCCAAACCGGAGCTGAACCGGCGCAGGCGGTGTCTCAAAGCAGACTGAACGCCGTGCAGCACGCGCACCTGCTTTTATACAGCTGGAGGAAAGGAGAATTGAGGAAAGACGCGCATGAGCAGGGGGGGTGTGGACGGCGCAACAACATGGGAGGGACATAGCCCCTTCCATGAGATGGCTTCTGGAGCGACAGTGCTGCTGGTGTCTTCTTGGGCCGGCATGAGACGAGCACGCTTCCCCTTTAAAGGAGCCATGAAGACAAAATACAAGTCCGGTTTATCAGAAAGAATGCTTAGTCCCGATAACAATGATACCAATATCATCGCAATCTTCGAACAAATAATGGAGATATTAAAGAAAACGTGTGAAGCCGTGGCGACCCCCTAGGCGATTTCCCGCAACTTTTCTATGACGTCACGGAACCTTGTTTGTGCGATTGGCGGCCGCCTAACTGACCTGTCGCGACGACACATGACTGGACGTCTGTAATGGGGCCTCTAGTTCCATTTGACTGCATCACTTGAATGCTAACGTGCAGTTAACGCACTGAAAATTATATTTTATTGTTGGTCCGTATGACGTCATTCTTGCTCATAACACGTCACCGTGGCGCAAAATTTGAAAGTTTTTAAATACTTCTTGCTTTTTTTTCGTTAAAAAAACATCTTTTTTGGCTCTAATGGAGCTGAGTGAGATACTGAATCCTAGCTCTTTCAAATTAAACAAACTTGTATTTTCTCTTCATGGCTCCTTTAACATAGAGTTTCTTAGTAAGTATACTAGAGCGGATACTCTCGTCGTGTGGGTGTACAGGAAGACCCCCCTTTTTGGCTTGGGCTTGGCATGACAATGGAATTCTTAAGCTGTTTTGGGGATTTCCTTCCTTCACTAAGCATTAACACATTTACGAGCTACAAGAAAGCCGAAATCCTCCCTGTTCTGTGGCACCCGTGTTCGATTAAACAGCAGATAGCGGATGATCTCACCTGACATTGCTCATGCCCCAGTCGAAGGACGCATGACTGAGCGGGTAATATGCCACGGCAAATTTGTAGCCGACGAAAAGAAGAAAGAAAACGTACTTCGACGAAGACAAGATACGACCACGCGGATACGACAGATACTGGCTCTTGTAGGCGTCTTATCGTGTCATCGTGCACGACTGTTTAACGCCACGTTTTCTTTTTTCTTGTTAAACTAGTTGGTGGTCGGTGAACCGGTTCACCACGAAGGCAACGTTTTATTAGGCACGCTCAAAACACTTTCCAAACTCTTAAACCAACTTATTATTTGCAATACAGGCAAAATTATTAAAATCGAAGTCTCTAATGAGTCCCCCCCCCCCCCCCCCCGCAAATATTAACCTTATTCGTATCTACAACATTGGCCTGCGGAATGCACAACCGTTCCGGCAAAAATACGCTTTACTTCTGTTTTCCTTAGCTTTAAAACAGCCTGTTTTATTTTCGCTTACGTAATTGCACACTATTCTTCGTGTTTTTGTGGCACTTTGTTTAAATTCGCGGTCACTAAAACGTTTCAATCCAAGCCAATATTAAAATAAGTCGAGCACGATGTATAATGGCGGCCCATGACAACACAGGCGGCCTTGATGTGAGCACCATTGACGCTTGCGCCAGATTTCTCTCTAGTGTATACTGTAAGAAACTCTATGCCCTTTAAAAGCTCCAGGAGCGAGAGTGTTGCCGTTGTCTTCCTGGGGCAGCACGAGACGAGTTGAGCATGCGCAGTGGAGCGTGGAGAGGGCTCCTGGAACGGCAGTGTTGCCGGTGTCTGCCTGGGCTGGCACGAGACGAGCCGAACATGCGCAGTGGAGCGAGGACGGCGGACGAAAGAGAGAGCGACACAGCCCCGAGCATAAGATGCTTCGCATCTAAAATTGTTCGTTTTCTTTTCATTTGCATCCACATGTCACAATCCCTCCGCCGCCAAGATTTTACGGCGAGTGTGGGAAACCCGGTTTATGCCGAGATTCTCTGAAACTCTGCCTTTCTCAAAAGCACCGGTTATTGTGCAGTTCTGTCTTCTAACTATTGCACAACTGCCTTCAAAGCGGTTTGTGTGGTGGACATCAAGCGGGGGTTTTCGATCGAACAAATAATATTGCAGACATGGGGGGCACTTCTTAGAAACTGGCGGCCCTTTATGCGGTGAACTCCTTCACTCAGCTACCTGTGACTCAACAGCACAACAGCCCGGGAAGGTGAACTTGAACGAACGATAAGAATATGTAATGAAAATCCAAATCAGAATCAATTTATTGTTCCAAAAACCACCTTGAAAGAAGCACCGAAGGCCTAAAATTTGCGGGATGAAGACGAAAGTCACCCTGGATAGTGAATGGACACAGTTGCGGAAACTATGGCGGTGAAAGAATAAAGAATTGGTCATCTGTTGCACAAAGAAAAGCTGACACTTTACGTAATTTACGCTAGACAAGCGTTTTGAATTGCTGTATATAGCTCATTATGATTCCGGTAGTCATTGTTAGAGTATAAAAGAGATAACCCCTTGATTCAATATTACCATGAAAGCCATTATCAGTCATTCCCTCAACTATTTTTATTCCTTTTCTTTAGGATATCAAGCCACCTTACGTTTTTGCCACTCAGCTTAATTACAAAGAGTATGAAAGATTTCCGTGTAAAGAACCATACACATTGGAAGAGTCAGTACTATCGAAACGCTGTAACCTAGGCAAAGATATGCGGCCAAGCATTTGTAAAGGAGCGGTCCTAACTTGCAGAGTTTTGGCTACGAACAAGCATGCGTAGTTACCGTAACGATACCTAGTTTAGATTACGTACCCATCGTCTTTTTTGGGTATGGTACAACGTGGATTGCAAATAATCTTCCCTTTGGGCGCTCAATATTTCCGGGATTTTTCTTCGGTACGCACAATCGTCCTAGTTACATTGCACTGATGTCTTCCAAAGATTTCTAATTCTCCCTACGCCTACCGTACCTGTCCGGGTAGCTCACAGCATCCCGGTGAATCGGAAAATCTCGTCACACATTTTCAAGTGCAGCTCGAGAACTTTGCGCTTTAACGGCAGCCAGTGATGTCGGTGGAGTGATCACTACCAGCTGGTCGCATTGGGCCGTGCCCCAAAACATGCTGCCGTCGTTGTGATTCGAACGGCGTAACTCGGCGGAGGAGAGTTTTTCAGCGCTGCAATACATTTTCTGCTGTCGGTGTCAAGAAAATATTTTTTATATACCAAGATATTGTAGGCAGGAGGCTTTTTATTACGCAGTGGTGATTCGCAAATTTTGATATGATGCATCATGCTGATAACTGCTGCGCTGATAACAATGCGCAGCGAAACGAACCCCTGAACCTTTATTAGTGCATCTCCTCTTGCAGATATTTCGAGTAGTAGGGCCCGGGTGCACTGCTAACACTACGCCACCAAGCGCCGCTTTTCGGAGGGGGGAAAGCCTCCTAAATATAATTTGGTGGGTTAATGGATATTTTAAACCGAAACTTTCTTAGTAGAACTAATAGCGTTCTGTCGGAAAATAACGCATTTCCAGATAGACCGGTTTGTCAACCAAAAAGCTCTATTAATATATATTGGCCTACGTGCATACTTTAAAACAGGTTTCATTTTATCAAAACGGTTATTCGAAGGAGGAACACTACTAGATAAGCCACTGCGCTCATCTATTATGAGGAAAGAGTGCAATAGTATAAATTTCTTTCATGCACCCTGTATCGTTCAACATTTAGATGTTCGTAGATCCGTTTACTTACGGAAATACGACAGGCGTCAGTGCTAGTCACTTGCGCCGTGCGTGCAGGTGGACCTCCTGTCACACCCAGTGTGTCAATCCCCCCTTTTCCCCGCTCCCAAGCCTTTAGAAGTCGTGCAGTTTAATAACTGTCTGCTGCAACGGGCCAGGAAGCAACTATTATTGTCAGCGAACTTTGCCTTGGTTTAAAGGGTAATTCTAGAAAATGAAACTCCGAAAGGCACCACCCCAGGAAAGCACGCGCCTGTTTTAATAATGACAGAACACTATGAAGTGTCTGCAATGTTTCTTGTGCATATGCGGGGTATCAGCTATGCCGGAACAGTTCCAACAAAGCCACCACCGGAATGGCCACGTCGACTTACAAGGTGACAGCAAAAACAGTGGCTGTCTTTAGTAAACGACTGAAGTTGAAGCTGAAACAGGAAGACCCCCTCCCCGCGTCTGCGACCAGGCCAGACAATAGTGTGTTTTACAGAAAACAGATAATGCGAACTGTGACATCCTGTAACAGTTTTAGTAGCTTACGCTACATATTGCGACGCCATTTCTTTACTACCCGCACAAAAGCAATACAGAGAGACTCTTCGAGCTGTCAGCGAAAAAAAAAAGAAAACTGAAGGGTTCAAATCACTAGTTTAGCCCTTGAAGTTTGGAAAAGATGTCCCCCACCCTATTACCACTCCTGCCAATGAAGAATTAGGTTGAATATGCTGTTGCGCTTATTGGTGCAATAGAGATTAAAGCTGAGAGTGCTAAAAAGTACACAACTACGAAGTACGACGAACCTGTGTTTTCACTGTTCCTCCTTCGGACTGGTTTTATCCCTGTAATGCTGAGTAGTTCAGTAGACGTTCAGAGGTCAAGTTAGGGGGAACTGAGCGACGAAGTGCAGCTTTTCATCACCGTCTGTTGTTTTACATGGGTCACGCTGCAGGTTCAACTGACCTTCTACAGATCTACTGCCTGTAAATAGACCTGAGTGGTCCATATTGAGACTAGTCCCTGAATGTTTCCGTTAACATCCAGGGTATCCCATTGAACAACTGCAGTCGTTTCTACTAGCCAAACGAAAGTTGTATTATGTCATCATAGCAAACTTAGGCTACTTCCAGTACCTACATTCCTTAACGCTTACCTCTGCAGTTAAATTGTAACAAGAAGTACAAAACGCAATTACGTAATTTATATCGTAATGTGGCACTGAAGTGATTTGTAAACATTGTGGGATTACTTCCCCATATTGTAGTCTGGAGTCCCTAGCGTATGTTCTGACCACTCTAGGTGCGTTGTTGCTACTTTCCTTAGTAGAAAACTGTATTCAACAGTGCTTCCCTCCTGTGTGTGCCGTCCTCGCCGATTTACTACGAGGTTTCGTGTAACAATTTCTCTAGGAAGCACGGCGTGATTGCGGCACTGCGCGGCTCGCTGACCCTTCCGCAATCCGTAAAGAGGTGGGGGGGGGGGGGGTGCCAGCTGGTTGTCACACTTCGTTCGCTAGTTCAAAACTAAGCCAAGACACAATTTGTGCTTGGAAGTGTTGGGCTTTATTTTGTTAGTTTCTTGACTGTATCAAGCTTAGTAGACTTTAAATTAACATAGCTTTACACAAGTGCACATGGGACGCTTCGCTGACTGGTACGCTCGCAGTAAACCGAAGGAGAGTAATGGTGGAAGAAGGGTTAGCGAAATAATAATTACTAATGATTTATAATCACCGGGACCTTTTATTGTACAAAGTGATACAAATGTATGGGAAGCACGTTTCGCGCTGGGTAAACCCGCAAAGCATCAGCTGTGCGAACAAACATTTGCGATTGCATTTTCTGTCTGAGAAATTCAGTCGCTAGAAACAACATTTCTGGGAATACGGTTCACCCTTGCATTACAAGCATTATTGAAAGAATAGTCGTCTAAGAAGCTGGGGATGCTAAAACAAGAAATAAACAGTGATAAATCTATCCCCGAGGGCGCCTGAGTTATGCAGAGTGGTTTTTGAGCACTGGATTTTTTGTTCCCAACGAGCAGGTTGGAATCCCCCGTAGGGCATGTTTTTTGAGAGTTGAGTTTTTGTATTTGTGTAATGTTTTCTATACTGAATCTACCATTATGTGCTGCAACCTTTCTTGATCCACAGGCAACCCGGTGGACTGCGTTCAGATAGACACTGATGCGCTGGCCTGTTTGCCTTGGCGCGGTGTTCACATATCCACATATGTGCCAACTTCTGCGGGCACATTACCGAAACAGGCTACTCTCGTCCTGGTGCTAACACGTCTCTAATGACACCGGAACGCGGACGACAAGCTCCAAAATTGTGGGCGAAGTGCCTTGCAGCTGAGCGTCTCCGATGCCGCGAACGGCATTCAGCCTCTGCTTGCACCTCGGCTAGTTATATTACGATCCTAAGCAGTTCTAAAAGGTCTCCCCGACGCAATCTACGATGTGCAAATTCGAAGAATCGCGGTATGCTGATTTTTATATATGGAGAATGCCCAAACAACAATAACGTCTGATTCCAATCATGTTGTTTTACAGAATAAAAACCGAAACTTTTTTGAATTCCAATCGTAGACAGCGCACAATCACATAGATTGATTGATTGGGGCGTTTAACGCTCCCGGCGCTACCCAGGCGACGACGCACGCCCTAGTGGACGGGTCTGAGATAGTTTTGACGACCTGGAGATCTTCAACATGGTCCAAAATATCCGATACATACATGCTTTCGCATGTCACCTCCACGAGAAAGCGGCCGGCGCATCCGGGAATCGATATCGCGTCCTTAGGATCAGCTGCACGGCGCCTTAAGCACTGAGCCACTGCAGCGGGTACAATCACATCACACCTTCAATACGCGTCGCTGATGTTATTTGTAGCCGCCACCGTTAATGTCGCACGGTATTTTTTTTTCTTTTTCCGGGATTTATACAATAAACACTGCTTTCTAGATTAAATGAACCATAAAAGGTGTGATGGTTTTTTATTTTCCAGTTTTTAAAGGTTTGCCAGTTAATACAGTGCAAACAAAAGAAAAATTTCGAAAGTTCGCTTTTGTTAAATCGCAATATTTACTTCCGAGATAATATTCTACTTAAAAATTGCTTCAGGTGCCTTGTTTAGGAAAACATTTCTGAAGGAGTCCGATTTTATTTCCAAAGTGCTTAATACAAATGACAGGAAATGCACACGTGTTGCGTAACTTAGAGGCCTAAGAAATATTAAGTGGCACTGAAAATAAGTTCGGCTATTTTGTTTTTACTTAAAGCTTAAAACTTGTGTGCATGGGACAATGCGTTTTATGGTTTGAAATGACAAAAGCATTTCACCCCTGTACGGAATAAACCAACGGGGAACTTCTGGGAAAATGTTTTGGCTCCCATCATCAATTTGGAATTGTTAAGAACGAGATATTCAAAATTCGAGCAATTTGTTGCATGTTGTGGGGCAAATCTACAACGTGAACCGGAAACAACCAAGAGAGTAGCTAGTAGTCTTTATTATATATGGTGGTAGAAGAGAAGACGAGTTTAAGCAACGGATTACTGTTATTACACAAAGGCACTCTATCTTATATTCTCCATATAACCTCAATCCGGCATTTACGGCAGACGGAGCCACGTTCACAAGTTTTATTGGTATGCTTCTGTGCAGCCGAGCTTGACAACGAAAGCGACGGCGGCAGCACAACTGATGACAAGGCTCCAGCAGCCTCAGGGGATCTCTCCGCCGCCCAGGCCATTCTACCGAGGGATATGTGCATCGCCTACACCACGATTCCCCCATTCGCCGCGGTGAAGAAACAGCGCATAGAATTCCCATTTCTATCAGCTGTCTGGGAAGTGTTCAGTAAGCACGCTTACAACAAGTCCCTGGGCGCCCTCATGCGGCTAGTCCACAAAATGGTGATGGAACGTTGCCCTCACGACGGAAGCGAGCAGACGCTGATGGTCGTCCAATATTCATTCACGAGGGAACTCTATTTTAACCCCGGCCTTCATGAGTGTTGAAGTTGTCGATTGCAGCGGCTCTTTTAGAATGGCATATGCGCTTGTTGTTCCGAGTGGACTAGCAGCTCGTGTGTTCTGGAGATTTATTTACCCTGCACAGATCACTGGTAGAGAGAAAATGAGTTTCGATTGCCTCAGCGTTGGCTGGTTTTGAAGTGCGTTTCTTTTTTTTCGATTTTTCTTATTATATATTCTGGGTTTCTGCAATTTCGTTCAGACAATTATTCCTACCGGAGCTAGCTAAATACTACCGCCAGTAAGGCATGTTGAGTATGGTGCTGCATGTGCTTATATTAGGAGATGACGACGACAGGAGAAGCCGACAGCCAGAGCCCATCAGGTGCTTTGCATTTCCTGGCCTGCTTCCTCAGTCCAAGAGGCCGTGGTATCCAAATGCCCGCGCCACCCTGGTTGTTAGCGAAAGCAGGTCATCCAGAGTCGGGTTAGATAACACGACCTTTCAGGGTAGCAGAACAGTTCGTACTTGCCACGAAGCTGCCTTGGGGGTGTTGGAGAGTCCAGCACCATGTGAAGGAGTGTTCGGATTGTATTTTCAGTACAGGTGTTTACGCCGGAAGAGTTCAAGAGTTCTGGGTGTATCGCATAAACTAAAGTCCCATGTTGATAGCCAAGCACTTTTCTGTTTGCTTCATGTCATCACGCTCATCAAGACCTCCAATTTGATACCCCAGAGGGCCTAATACACCATTTGAATGTGAACACAATAGCAGTTGAATCACCATTACTGTATAATAATTAAAACCAAGAATCAGTTTTTTTTCCACGTGATTTCTATAATCGAGACCTTCCCCACGCCCCCTAAAAGCACATTACAATAAAGTGTAATTCAATGCACGGCTTATCATAACTTCGTCTTTATTATGGCCTTGAAGCACTTTTGTCCCAGATATTGTCTCACACGTTTTGTTGGTCGCGGTCTTCAGTATAATGGCATGTGGCCCTAACGGCACAAGGCTATGATTTTTATTCCACTCTACGAGCCACCATGAAGATTTCCCAATTTTAACCAGGAAGGATTTTGCTTTTGTCCAATGTGATTGCCCTCATCAAGACAGTTAGCTGGGTACCGCACGCACTTCAGCGGAATCATTATCAATGTTAAACCAATCTATGACTTATCATGGCTTTGTTAGAAATATATTCTGGCAGCAATTTTTATCTTCCCACGTAATCGCTCTCATCTATGCCTTCACTTTGATACCCCATACACTCAAGGCTTCGTTTTGCATTTTATTCAATAGTATGGCTCAGCATAACGGTCTCATAATTAAAATCAGGAATCAATTTTTTATTATTCCGACGTGATCCCCCTTATAGCGATCTTCTATTTGATATCCACACGCCCTAGCGGCACCATATTGAATTTTAACCCAATCTATGAATAACAACGACTGTGTAGTGACTAAACTAGGAAGTAATTTTTTTAACTGTCCCACATGATTCCCATAATCAAGGCTTTCGTTCCATACCTCACATACTCTAGCGGCATCATTATGAATTTGAATCGAACCTGTGACTCACCATCACTGCGTCACACCCCACGTGATTCCCCTCATCAGGTATTTCAATTTGCTACTCCAAACACCCAAACGCCTTCATGTTGAAGTCTAACCCAATCTCTGATGATCCCTGACTACCTCGTGGCTCATGTGCTTCAACCAGACTTCATTCCCGAAATAACAAGTTGGGCCTATCAAATGACTAAAACCATGACAGTTTTCAAACGGTTGCCCATTTAAACAGCACAAAAACAGGCGCGCTGCACATTGACACGCCATGCCAATCCACTGCATGTTCGCCATTTCTTCCAGGGGTGGCGCTATTCTCTGGTATAGCAGCGACAGCCTTCCCAGGTTCAGGTCTTTATAATCAAGCAAGCATGTAAACAAAAGCAAAGACAGTCCCATGGACGGATCGTACCTCACAAACTCCAGGGAACAGTTGGCGTTGCGACAAGGTGTTTTGGGGGGATTAAGATTAACAGCTAAGGATAAACAGCTTTAAACAGCACTGGTCTTCACGGCCAATCCAAGATTTGTTTCAAACGCCGCTGGAGTTACGAGTTCATGTCTTTCTTGCCAATCGCGAGATATTAAACAGACGTATATGCGCCCGCACATTTCTTGAAACGGAGTGACTTTTCCAACACTAGAATCCAGATAAATTCTGAATCCATCTGATTCCGTTTTGAGTTATCAACCCAAGTGAGTTCCGAGACTATTTTGAATTTTGAGCCCTACTCAGTTATGAGTCCATTTTGGGTTCGGAGACAAAGCGAGGTCTAAATCCGTTTTGAGTTGTGAGCACGAGTGAGCTATAAGTTCATTTTGAGCTTCTTGCCCGAGTTAGTACGGAATCCATTTTGAGTTCTGAGCTCAATTGACTTCTGAGTCCCTTTCAGGTCTGAGACCGATGATTTCTGATCCCGAGCGAGTCGTGAGTCCTGAGTTTTGCACTCGCTGTAGGATTTGGATTTAACTGAACGTACATGACTTGGTCAGAAATGACTCTGAGTTTGAGTGAGGTGTGGTCCAAAATTGTATTTGTGAGTGAGTTTGCGTGAGCTGGTACAACATTGCCGATGTATAGTGATTCTAGCGCTCGCGCACTAGTTCAACCCAAACTCGGTAAATCTAAATACAGAATTCCTTTTTTTGAAAACAGAGCATACTTAATTTTAATCAAAGCATAGCTTAATCTCTATCGCATACTGAAAAGGTTGTGCACCATTTTGTATTTTCGTAGTTAAAACGTGCGAAATATGACAATGTAGATATATTTCGGTGACACACTCCAGTGGTCTATAGAATATTGTTACAGAGCAGTTTATACGAGGGATGTTGTCCCAGGTTTATAACTGAAAGGGATTGGCTAAGCGCACAGTGTATGAGTAGAATAGGAGGTTGAGGTGGTGACTGTGCCGTCCGCTTCGCGATCTGCACACTCGGCCGGGCCTGGATCTCATTACTCTAAATAAACCCATTTAATGAGTCAAGACCGTGTCAGTATTTAGGATACCAACTCAAGATGAGAAGTGGTTGCTAAAAATAAAGAATAATCATAATGGAATGTAGGTGACCACCATTATCAGGAAATACCCGTGAAATAGGTACCTATCGTTTTCACATAGAACAAATCCTCTCCAAGTGGATATTTCGAGCTTTCGCACAAACATTTTCTGGATGCACCCCTTCACGCTGTGATCACTGTTTGTGTGCGCATCTTATGCACTCCCACTCACAGAAACATAAATATTAGGATAAGGCCTAGACTTAGGTAAAGGACCACCTGGTTTATAATACGGGCTAACAAAATCCAGCTTAGGAGAGGGAAGAATCATGAGTTGTGCTGGCTACTAGTGACTGATAAACATCTTAAAATAGCGCGTACTTTACAGCACAGAAAGAAGCAAATAAGCACGGGACAGCGCTGTTCTCTATCAATTTTCTTGTGTCACAGTGTAGTCGGCGCTATTTCAAGATGTTTAGTGCAGCGTTTTGTGTCTATCAGAAGGACGCATTTGTTTAGGTGGAAAGCGAAAAGTACTCAAGAACAGTGGCTTTTAAGGCCCACTTTGTTAACCCCAGAAGCTGTATAGAAACACTCGTTAACTATAATTGTATACCCATTCCTTAACGATTGCTCCAAAACTCATGTTTATTCCTTGCTGGGGAGGAGTGGAACAGCCATAATTGACGTATACATCACCGGCAGGCCATGAATTGATCTATCTTCGCAATTACTAAAAAATAAATTACACGCAGTATAAAAAAATGTTGATGCATGACTTGTCAACTGCTTGTGTGGTCTATCGTAGAGACTTTTTTTGGTTTTTATGAAGTGCTAGTTGCTTTGAAGATTTCCCTTTAACACACTTCTTTGAAATGATATGTTAGCGTGAAAAAAATGATCGGTTGTTATCACTTTACATCTCTAAAAATACAAACATTCAGAGTTGAAACCTGCAACCCCAAGACAAGTTGGGTCAACTTTGCCTGCCTATCCTGATTTCGCATGCATTGGTAGACGCGTCCCAATGTGTGATCTGTAAGACTTAAATTTATTATCTCTTGCTTGAGGAACATGTGTATCAATCACACTGTTTTCTCCTTCTGAGATAATCCTCGTTTCACGGGTCATGTGAAAATAAATAAATAAATAAATAAACAGGTAAGTAGGTAAATATAGAAATAAATAAAATAAAGATATTTTGTGGAAGTACGACAAAAAGCGTTAAAACAAGAAAAAACATGCTCATAGCGTCCGTGAGAGGAAAACCATGGACCTTCAAACTGACTTTCTAGCTGCGGATAATTTCTGCTAGAACATTGCCTGCCGGTATTAGGCAAGTCTACGATTCACTGTAGGTTTTATGGTTCAAAAAAGTATACTGAGAAGCTCGTGTTTGGCACTCAATATTTGAAAGTTCCGAAGGAAAGTGACCCCTAAAGAGCTCCCGCAGCACAAACGTTATACATAGGACTTTTATACATAAGCACAACGTTATACGTTATACATAAGCACAAACGTTATACATAACTTACTACACGCATTGTAAATATTATATGTAAATATTATTCAAGTCATTTTAGGATCACTGGTTTCACAAGCCCGTCATCGTAAGCTGAGCTCATTAAAAAGCCCAAACTTGAAGGAATACCAAGGGTATTCCTTTCAACTGTGTGTATGTATTGGCCGTGAAGTAAATACCCGTACCTAATAGGATGGGTAGGACAATAAAGAATGACATCGGAACTGCACAAAATAAGCTAATGCAACTGAGAAGCTAATGATATTGTACGCTTTCCGCGTCCAACAGAGTGAAGTTCAGTTTGAGCTGAAGTAAAGAAAGTGGAGTGGCTGCTTAATCACGTAAAGTAAATGCTGAAGGGTATGTCCGCACACCTTATCCTGTTTTATTGCAAAAGTGAGGAAAACGCAATTGCTCAAAAATACAGCAACAGCTTGCTCGACTCACCGGTGGAAGCACAGATTTCCGATGGGGAGGATTGCATAAAAAAATTAAAATCAAGTTGGGGAAACTTGGTTCTGTAATGAAAACCGCTGGATTTCGGAAGGCGAGTTCACCCAGCAAGCGGTGGCCCACGGTCTACCCCTGTCTCCAAATTTTACAAAGTGGACGTAGTAAATGTGAGGTGGCTTTCGACAATAAAATATACGAATACACTGGGATATACAGGCGTAATATAACAGCAATACATAGAGACGAAGCTTGTTTACGGTGACATCGTTTTGCAGAGACTGTATGGGTGATCGGCCAACAATCGTAGTCATAGCAACGGATAAAAGCGCATTACTGTATGGGAAAACGAAAAAGGCGATGGTAAACAGATGAAATATTTGCACCGATAGACACGTTTTTATAGTGCCTAACTTTTTCTCAGCCCTGCCAAAAGGCCACTATTGTTGGTGGAGTGCCCGATGGACACTCTTTCGGCCTAGAATAGTATTTAAATTGCGGGGAAAGATGCGAATACACCTTCTGCGGGTTCTTCCGCTTATAAGCTTCAAACCAGCCAATTTTCCACAGCCTCGCACTCGAGCATAGCAGTGGCTCAATTCCAACGGCCAGACGTCAGTAGATCTCTCATATGTAGAGGCCGGATTTTAAGGCACTACAAACGCACTTTAGGGGCCACAAACACGCTGGAAAAATGTCGTTTTAGGCCTCTAATGTCGTATATATATGCACTATGTGTTTACATACTCACAAATAATTTCACATGAAGGCGTTTGTGACCTGTGCTTACGAAACGAAAACATAAAAAATGTTACTGTTTATGATGGCACAAAGGAGCCAACAGTTTATATAGCCGTTCGACTAATGGCCCCATATAACTACTGGTCTACGGCCTTCAGTTGCCAATATTCAATACGTGCACAGCTATCATTCGTGTTCAACAATCACTTTCGATTGCTCGAGCGTCACATACAGGGAACTAAGCGTGAAAATGCACACTGATTAGTTAAAAAGCGTTACTTTATGTCTGCCCAACACAACTAAAGTACGACACAACGAAAACAAGTACGAATTACAAACGCAAGACAGTCACAATTTATTCAGAACTTTACATGTTCCATAATGAAGACTGCAGGCACATTCCTGGCAGTTTTGATATGCAATGATATGACCGAAATTGTACATAATAGACGTCTCAAAAATGTTAAATACACTTCCACACATATGAAGGACATTTTCAAAACGTGTTTAGCAGCGGTACATATTTTTTATTTAACAGCGCATTTGAAACCCGCCGGCAGTGTGAATTTTAAGGCCCAGGGATATGCAGCTGAGCAGTAATGTTTCGTCGTAGGGTCTTCAATATAGAAGTGCTGATGAAGAAGGCGGGTTGGATGCGGAGCCGCTGTGTTGGAAATAGAGTTGGATTTTAGTGTGCTTGTAGAAACTAGGATGCGACGGCGCATGCCTCAACAAATCTGTGTGGAGGGCTCCCTGAGCGTAGTTTGTTAATCACTATAAAAATTGGGGACACAATACCGAACTCCTACCACCTCCAGATTTGTAGATTCAAGAAGGTCCTTCTAGTCACTGAGTATGAGCTCGCCAGCTTTAACGGAAGGCTGAACGATGACAAATATTGCTGGAACTTAGCTGTACTTGGGACCATTCGATGGCTTAACCTACACTGGAATTCTGAAGAGCGGACCAGCAAGGACTCCTGCAACTTCTTTAAAGACAGAAAATTTGTCGTTCTTGTCCAAGAAGTACTGTAACTTCCAATGTGCGTTTTCTTGGTGCTTCAGAAACCGCGGCGATTTTCTTCGGTGCATATAGATATTTCCTATTTGGAGTTTCTCTTAAAATTTCACGTTTCTTGATAGCGTTTACGAGGAACGTGAGGTTGGCGCACTGTTATGATAGGTTTCCTTGGAGGTTATCCACAGAGAGGACATCAGCCTTCGTGAATGTAAAACTATCGTCAAGTGAAACGCCATTAATCACGGCTTTGATGACGGAAAACTATCAGTTAATACTGAACAGCTACTAGCTATGTTCCCTAACATTTGACTATCGGCTCTGGCAGAATGAGTACGGCAACGTCTCTTTAAACAAGCCATAAAAATTAAATTAGAAAAAAAACGTGATTGCAACGATGAAATGTAGTCACTGACCAAGTCAAAAAAGCCGTTTGACGTTTCGGTACCCCTACGAGTACTTTGGTCACAATCACTAGATTCTTAACAACGTACCCGTAGGAGGGCCGAAACGTTAAACGGGTTTTTTGGCTTGGTCGGTGACCTAACTTTCATCGTTGCAATAATGCTTTTACCTCACCAGAAGGTATTCTGTCAACCACTGGACTACAAAACATAGAAGTACCGTGTGCGTCACATATTCTTTTTTTCATTTACTTTTCACTCACTTTTCCGCCGAAGGCTCCACGCGGCTGTTTTTCGAGAGTTGGTTGAACAAGAGGACTAGGTGGCAGCCAAAATAGTTTAGAACCGTCAATGTTACCCGGAAACATGAATAAAAATCTCAAACTTCCCTCGAAAGGGAAACTTGAGGCTAAATAGTGTTCATATAGCCATCGCATGTGTTCATATAGCCATACAGGAGAACGGCCGACGCGCGGCACCAGAATGTACATTTTTCATTGGCCTAGCGGTCCTCGGCATAAACTACGGCAAGTGAACGGCCGCAGAATGTTTAGCAACAGGTGTTCAAGAGGAGACCAGCCTACGTAAGGTGACAGGTTATACGTCATTCTTTTGCTAAGCGGCGTACAGCCGAACCACGGCATAGGTCGGGGCGCCGACAATTTATGCACAGACGTGTTTGGAAGGAGACCGGCTGGTGTAGGACCAGTTTTTTCTTGGGTGAAGAAGGAGCCGTTAGGGAGCCGAATCACGCAGACGCGTTTTTTTATCCGCTCGGTGTTTCTACGTTTTAAATGAACAAACTTCGTTTGTGAAACAGTAATGAGTGTTCTACTGAACGGGCATGGTGCAATGACTCACTGTACATTACCAGAAAACCTTTTACGCCATAGGAATGCCATTTGTTGCCACAAGAAGATTCTACCGCACCGACGGGTGAGCTAAGCCTCGCCGGTCATAGCCGCTACCACGCCTCGCACACCGGCTTCGTCGACTCATTAGCTCGAGGCTATTCGCCCCTTCAATAAACGGAGACCATTGGAGACATCGAGCCGGCAGAGATGTTCGACGCGGGGTGGCCGTGGTACACCAAAATAAGTGGCCTTAATTGGCGTCGAGGAAGCGGTCGCCACGCAGGAGCTCAACCGGCGCCATGTCAAGGACTCACTCCCCACCAAAGAAAGGCAAGAGCGTAAAAGCGCAAGTTTGCGACTATTCTTCTCACACTAATAGTGCGAAAAACAATGTTGCACTATTTTGTTGGTGTTAAACGTACAAGAGGTCAAACTCGTGCATTGGTAGGCCTAACTTCGTGCCCTGCTTCATGGGATTTTATGAGTGTCTATTTAGAAACACGTGTTATTTTAAATTTGTCATAACAAGAGAGCCCTGTGAATGACGAAGCCTCGATGTTAATTTACTTGCGGTGTTTGAAGGTGAGCTTAGCTACGCTTAGGAAATGACTCATTTGCTTAAACATAATCGGCAGCATCTTAGCAAACATGGATTTCGTCGGGGTTTTCTTGCTCAACGAAGCTTGTTGATTTCACGCACGATTTCGCTCTAGCAATGGATAAGCTTAAAGTAGTCGACTGTATTTTCTTGTACTGCAAAAAAAGCATTTGGAGGTTTTCCATATCAACATCTTGTTGGTATAGTGCGGGCTCTAAACTGAATGAATCGGTTAATGCATGGATAGCCGAGTATATCTCTCTAAGACTGCAGTCGGTCGCTCTCAACGGTTCGTCCGGATATGTACCCGCGACCTCAGGAATTCCCAAAGGGTCAGTTGTGGGCCCTCTTTTAAGTGCGAATGCACTTCTTAAGCGACCCTGAACCTGCGTCCACCAGCGATGTCGCCATAGCATACCCACGTGGGGGTGTGGCCAGGAATCTCCTCGTCTTCCTTGGCAACGGTGGGAGATGGGCGCGCGCTGCCTGGCCGCTGACATGGCACATACCCACGTGGGGGATTGGCCAGAAATCGGGCGTGAGAAGGGCTAATGCACCCGCTTAAAGGAGTACTGACACGAAATTTCAAAGCTGAGATCCGCTCTAGCAATCAAGTACAACGACAACACAAATAGGTGTCTGTGAATAAATGCATCTTTCTTTCTTTGTAATTGTGTGTGTGTGTGTGATCTCTCTTTCGCGAACATTACCGAACCGCGCAAATTCAACTCGTGCATTCGCACTTTCACATTCTTCCCCTCGGGGAAATGCGGGGAATTTTTTGTTTCTGTTATATATAAATGTTATTACTATTGGCCTCAAATCTTTGTTCAAATTGTTCGCGAATGACTGTGTAGTTTACAGGACTATAGCAAATGAACGTGATTCCGAATACCTGCAGCATGATTGTAGTTTAATAGCATTCTGGTGCGCTGATTCAGAAAAGTCGTTGAATGTTAAAAAGTGTGTTAACGTCAGCTATACAAGAAAACCTTCATTCCCATTGAACACGTATACCGTAAATTACAGTGCTTTAATAACGGCCGGGGAATATAAATAACTGGGAGTTATTTACAGAAAGGTTAGAGGTTAATTAAGTATGTTCACAACACAAAAGATACGGCTGCACGTGTTTTTGGCTTTCTGAGATAATATTTCAGCGAACCTCCATCTACCTTAAAAGAACAACCGTATTTTACTCACGTGCGCTCAATGTTGGAGTACGCATGTTTTTTTCTGGGATCCCTACCCCAAAGAGCTGGTTGATACACTCGAAAACATACAGAATAGGGCAGTGCGATTCGTATTAGATAATTGGCACTGTCAACTTAACATGAGGGGAAGAAAAAGTAAACTCGAATGGTAAGACGAAAAAGATCAGAGACGAAACCTTAGGTTGAAATTTTTTCGTAATATATATCATTCAAAAACTAGAATATACGGGGAGAAGTATATCCAAGTGCCATTCTACATATCCCAAAGTGGGACCGCAAATTTAAAGCAAAATATGAACTTTTCTTTAAAGGTGACGCCTTGCGTGATTCATTTTATCTCAGATCAATACGAGAGTGTAATTATCTTCCACGTATGATTGTACCAACTGTTTATGATGACGATTTTCATGGCGCTTTGTGAAATTATTTTGTTATTTCGTCTCATATTTGATGCTTAATGTCATGTATCTCGCTGATGTAATGCAGGCAAAGGCAAGCAGGTATCAAAGAAATAAATAAAAAATAAATAAATAACTAAAATCACTAAATAAAAAAAATAAACTTGCGGAGCCGCAAGTTCGCCTCCGACGGGTTGAGAACCTTACGCATTCAAACTTGAAAAATGAAATATTCATTGTTTCATTCGTTGCAGTATGCAAGGTTCGCTGTATCAATACTACCATTGCTGTTATTGGTTTTAAACAAATTCTGAAACTCTTGTCTTACGCCTTTCCTTGCGTGAACGCAGAGGGATACAACTGCAGCCACCTGAAAACGACGTCATTCACAACGCGTCTAGAATTTTTTTACCGTTGTACGACATTAGAGGAAAATTAAGTTCTTTTGGGTTATTAAGTGGTGTGCACGTAACTCATAAAAACAACTTCAAAAATAGATTGAAAATGAAAGCACATGTTCGATCTCTCCAAGGATCAGCCCTGTGAAAGATCATCAGAAAAGTTGACCGAGCAGAAAATTTTTCTGCAAGAAAAATGGGCAAATACTGGACACACTTTTTGTGTGAAAAAAATTATATTGAATGCTCCTTAGTTTTTTATGGGGTACCAAAACGCTTCGTAAAGGCATTCACGCCGGTTTTATATACAACAAAACTCGCCAAGCAACTGTTGTAAAAATAGTTGATTTAGTCAGAGCATGAAAGTGCTCAGGAAGACTGTCCAAAACGAAATTGGCTAAAAGCGGTACTTTCATCTTTGTGAAATTCAACAGCCTCCCCTCATTCCCCGTTTATTGCAGGTAAGCCGCCCACAGAATATATCAGGACATAGACAATACATCTATTCCAGCTCAACAAAGAACTGAATATTTTCTGTATTAAACAGTACAAGGGGCACAGCAATTAAAGGAACGACGATTTGTGAGCACTGTTTAATAAATGAATTGTGGTGTGAACTGACGCTGATAATTAAGCAAGGCTGCGCTGAAGGCTGGACGGCTGGTGGTTGCGCACGGGCTCACTTTGATGTGGTTGAATTGATGTGGCGACTGAGTCATCTGCTTGCGCAACATGCAGTGACCGGCCTTAGTCTAGTTAACGTGCTGTGGCTAACTCCCATACCCGTAGCACGGCCGTATTTCCGGCAGCTTCAGCCCTGCTGGAGTACGACGACCGCCTCTCGGCTGTCGTCCAGTGGCCGTACTTTGGAATGGCCGGAGCCCTATGGTTCGAATCTGGCCGTATGAACGTAAGCCGGTCGACTGGCCCCCGGAAACTGGCTGTTGGACAGCCATGGGAGTACGGCCGTATACGGCCAAAAGGCCCACATTTGGATACGGGCCTAACATGGCTACCGAAAAACGGCCGGACAGAAAATCACCGGCCGAAGTACACCGGCTTGATTTAGGCCGAATAGTCCTGGGCTGCCTGGGTATTGTTGAAAATCGTAAAGGCGATGGGAAAAAGTGTGCGCCGTGAAGCAGAACGAGAGAGTCGGCACTCATTCATAACGTGCATAAACCCAAACACAGATACTCACAAAATCTGGACACGTATATGCAAATTAAAAGAACTAGACACACAGCTGCCCCTGGTTAGTACAACAGGAGACACACGACTGGCCCGAGCTGAATAATTGTGCGTTTTGCGAAGACATACAGGACACACACAGAGAGAGAGAGGGAAGATCTTTATTGAAGAAAAAATAGTTGGGGTTTAGGAAAACGTGGTAAAGAGATGACATGCAGCCCAATGGCGGAACCTGAAGGTAATGGTGGAGCCAGCGGTCTTCAGTCAGTGAATCAGTCGTGACTCAGTCAAGTTAGGCCACTAGCAATACCAACAAAGCGAATGTGAAACTACAGTGAGGCCAACGGTACTTACATTACCCATAATATACTGATCTGAGCGGGGGGGGGGGGGCAGCGCTGAACCCTCCTAAGCTTCTCATGGCTCCAAGACTGCCTATACAGACACTCTCGCTATGCATGCAGGCAATCAGAATGGGACAGGAAGGGTTATTTGAATAACACAGGAATAAGGTTTTGTAAAACAATAATGTCAATGAGAGCAAAGGGGAGAATGTGCAAGGACATTCATTATCCTTGAAACAGATACAGTTTTGTGAAAGAAATTGGAGAACAACATGCTCAGCGGGTGGAAGCCGAACGCGCGACCGCAAGAATGCGCGTCTGGTGCGATGACACTACGATACCCGCCGAGCTTAGCTCCCGTCCACTTTCCAGGGAGTTATGTTACGGTAATTGTTTCGCATCATGAACACCTTCTTCTGCAAACGGGAGACCGGGAGTGGACGTGGAGCAGCCCGAATGGGGAGCAAAAAATTTAAATACGCTTCATATTATGCGAGAGAGAGAGAGAGAGAGAGAGAGAGAAACTTTAATCACAGTTGAAGTGAGCACATTTGTGGTCGGGGTCTTCAGTCCAAGACTCCATTGGTACGACTGGCTGTCTTCGCCCTTTCCGCTAGCAAAAGCTGCGTTTCTGGAGAAGAGCTGGCCAGCGTACTCTCCCACTGCTCGCGTGAGGGGTTGGGGATGGGGGGAAGATCTGGGTTCAGTTGACATTCCCAGACAATATGGTACAGTGTGCCTGGTCCTTGGCAGTGAGTCCATAGGGGATCGCAAAGAGTAGGGTGGATGGCGTGTAGTCGTGTTGGGTGGGGGTAGGTAATATTCTGTAGTTGTCTCAGGATGACTTCCTGTTCTTTCGTGGTCTGATCGGTGACTGGGGGATAAAGTTGTCTCGCTAGTCGATAATGTTGGGTGACGTCGGCGTATGTGAGGAGCGGTTGCCAGGTTCACTCCGACTCTTCTTGCGGTGCCCGGTGGGCGAGTTCTCGGGACAGGACGTGTGCCGTCTGGTTGACGCGAAGAGCGGAGTGGGCCGGGGTCCAAATGATTGTGACCTGCTTCTGCGGTGGCCGTTGAAGGAGAACTCGAAGCGCTTGTCTTGAAACTGTACCTGCTTGGTATGCTCGGCAGGCGGCTTGGCTGTCCGTAATAATTCATATTATGCGATAACCCTGGCATCGCACAGGATGTGTAAGTGCTCGGAAGGGTAAAGCGTAGTGACCACCTTATGGTAATATCTCGAATTAGGCTAGATTTGAGGAGGCACCGTAACAAGCTAGTACTTAAGAAGCCGATCAATGAGCTAACAGGAAGACAGAAAGTTGAAGAATACAGGATCTCGCTGCAGTGCCTATATTCCGCTCTTATTAAGGAAGCAGAGTTTACGACACAGGAAGCCAGTGACAACATTACACAGAAAAATAATAAATATTCCGATTCAGCAGTTTTGCAAACAGACTATAAGAACATATATTGAAGTGCGAAAGGTAGCTTATTTCCCGTATGTCCCTAAAAGTGGCTTAGGTGCCAGGTGGCTTATGTTCCTGAAATTTTCCGAAGGTAACCACATTTCTTTCTCTCTGAATCGGCAACCAATACGTAACCAGTATTATTTGCTTGGCTAGCGTTATAAGAAGCAAATGAGGCTAAGCACTTGGGGTTTACATTTTGCGAACATCTTTCACAAAATTGTCACTTACAATGCACCACTCTAAAAGCAGGGCCCGTACTTCACTTCATTAAAGGGAACCTTAATCATGGTCCAGTCGATACCACGAAAACTCTATACCCAAGCCACATTCGCCTAATGTTTAAATACGTGTCCGCATTATGAAAAGCGCCCTACAACGTTTTATTGACAGTCTAAAAGCAATACGCAATTGAAATTTACTCATTCCGAGTAGAGTTACATATTTAACACGCCACCTATGTCTCCTACAATCTTTCACCCCACCGAATTGTCTTATTTCTGTTTCCTACTAAACATGTTTTGCATTCACACACCAGTGAACAAAGAGGAACATCTGTAACCATCTACACATATATCCGAGCTTTGCGATAATCCACGGAAAATAAAAGAAGTGTGCAGGCGTACAACCACCCACCAGAATTCTGTATTAGCTATCATGACTCGCCCACTGAACCTGCTCCCTCTTGACGTAATTAAGGTTGGTTCTGATGTAAATTTCTCTCCTGCACTCCTTGATTATATTTGTAGATGAGATTGTACGCACCATTGCACCACTGAAAACTTCCATTGTTGTTTTTACAATGCTATCCAGCTTGCTGTGTTCTTCGCCGTATCTTGTTCACTGAGCTTTGTGCACCTTGTAGTGGGTTAATATTGGTTCTTGATCACTGCGTTATCGAATGCACATGTGAAGTAAACAATAAATATGCCTACTACTCTTGTTACGGGTTGGCGTGTGCAGCTGTTTAATACAATGAAGGTATGAATTTTTCCGTAAAATTGTTTGTTATTGTCTTCGTGTCTGCAGAAACAAGCAATGAATATGGGTCAACTGCTGTTTCATGGCCAACGAGCGATATAGGTAGTTAAACAAACAAACAAGCAAACAAACAACCAAACAAACACAAACCAATAAATAAATAAACTAATACAATGTTAAATGTAAAAATGTGTTGCGAGTAGTTGTGCTCTCCGCACAGCTAATTCGCCGGAGGTTGGGCCCAAGGCTTTCTTTTTTCCAGCACACGTCCCCATCATCGAAAGGGATCATCTAGGGTCGGCCGCAATGAATTTACAGGTGCGGTGAGGATGCGCGATGAGAGGAAAAGTAGAGCAGTCCTCGTGACCAAGGATGAGGATGAGGTCGGGGTGAGCACCGGCGCTGGAACAGCATTGCGCGGCAACGCACGGAAGCAACGTACCAAGACCTCAGAGCTGCGGTGGAGTTCGGAGCAGACGAATGGAACCGTCGTCTGTTCATATCATGCCTGGGCCCATGGGTATGGTCTCAGAACATCATAGGATGGAGGCAGGAGGTTGGGGAGTGGTCACGTCCATGACTTACCTTTAAACTAACTTGAAGAAAATAGGTTGGGTCACAGCTTTCTTCTTCTTTGCGTGACATGTCGCCCTCATCACAGCGACCATCACTGTACAGATGCAGTGAGTATGCGGGATAAAAAAGTGGAAATGTCATCGGCGCCATGGGTTAGGATGATTTTAGGGGTGAGCACTAGCCCCGGAGGAGCAATGCCCACTGAAGTAGTGGAGCAACAGCCAAAGGCTTCAGGAATGCGTCGGAGATGTGGGTGAAAGAACAGTGCCATTGTTTGGCAATACATACCTGGTCACGTCGGTGATTTTGCGGAACAAAATATAATAGGCACACAGGGCTGGGGAACGGATGGTCACGTTTATTGCTCACCGAGTCTCGGAAGTGCCGACGCTGACCAAGAGGATTTGGATGAAGATCAGGAGAGCAGAAACAAAGCAAAGAAGGAGCCAGTGTGGGGATGAACTGCGGGACATCTTTCAAAATATTTACGTGACTACATGACACATGAAATAAACCATGTAAATGGTAGCGATAAATATAAGCTAGTTACACGTTGTCAGCCACGATAGAGAGACCTCGCAGCTTTGCTGCGTACACAGCTTGGGCTTCACCAACGGTTGCGGCCATAGCTGTCTTTTAACGGGGACAATACGATCTTCAAAATTCCGTCTTTTAGCTTGCACTAAGAGTAAGAAGGTTTTTGATCTAAAGGAGCACCCAAATGTAACAGCGCTCTGAGGCATTGATAGTAAATGGACTGATACTCAGGTGAGTGTGCACAATTCCCACCATCCAGTTTAGAACACTGGTGTGCGTGCTGCATTGACGTTTCCGTCAGCTCAAATAGGGCCCCTAAAAAGCTGTCGGGGAAGTGTGGCGGGGAAAACACGTTTTTTTAGTGTGGTAGTAAAGGAACTGTAGTCGTTACTTTTCTTACGCTTTTTCTTGAAAGGATCTGTTGCTTTGTTTCCAAAACTGAGTATCACCTTGTCATGTGCGCCATATAAAGAATTTCTGAGATCTTGAATCAAGAACACCACTTGCCAAATAAACGCGTTTGACAATTATTGTGGGCATCTTCAACGGAGGGTGGGAAATCATTTTGTTCAATACGAACATTAGGAAATACTCAGAACGTTCGAGGCTCACGAAGTACTCCTTTTGTACTGCAAGAGCTTCGGTTATTTCTCGGCTTCTCATTGATGCGAAAAGATGCAGGATTTCCTGATTTCTGAACACCGTACTTTCCACTAGCGTAGAAGTTTTATAAACCATTCCATAATAGCCTAGGAGCAATTGGAAGGTCACGAGATGATGCGCTGGATAAGCCGCGAGTGTGCAAACCAATAAGTACGGATGACACAGCACTGACTATGTCGTACGTACTCAGATGCCGCGCGTAATTCCCTCTTCCGGCGTCAAGCGAGAACGGAAGTACCAAAATGGGCATAACAAGTTGGACGAAACTGGTATGAAGAAGACAGGGTGGTGTTACATACAACAAAATAGAGGGAATGGTAGCACCTACTCAGCCGCCACTCTGGGTGCGCCAGTCTATTCCTCATTGGATCGCAAAACGTTTTTGAGGAAAGGTAAGTATCGGGTTCATTTTGCTCACATTGCTTCAGAACGTACTACACGTTCACTGCAACAATCTCATCCTATTCGGATTAAGCGTAGATGCTGACACGCCTCGCAAGCAATAAATCCAGTGCTGTGTGTTCTATGCCGGTATTTTCTCTTTTGTAACGTGTTTTAAAACAAACCTTTCTACCTCTACCCCCTAAGGGTCCTTTCACGACCGTTGGTGTCAACAGAAAACTCCCGCGAACAAACAAAGGAAGTTACCGGCACCGCCAGGAATCGGACATTGGACAAATGAAGTAACGGAGTGTTATCCCCTTGTCTTACTGGTTAAGCTACGAGCTCACGCTGAGACGGGAAATGCAGGTGGTGCACTCACCAAGCACATCTGCGGGTTTACCTCCTGCGTTATCGCTGAATGCCACTTGATAGCGTTACGCGACCTCTCGCGCCGCTGTGCGCTCCGTCCACGGCACGTGTAGCGGCCGCGTGCGCGCCTTGCGCATGTGCTTGGAGTGACAAAAATGTAAAGACGCTCACATCAACACATGATATCTCACTTCCCGTACGCCAATTTGCTAAAGCCTGTGGCCTCCAGTGTTCACCTAAAAAACCAGATCTCCTTGCCGTACGCCCCACGCCAAACGACACATCAAGGAAGACGTTCAAATACTCCTTCATGGCCAGGCTGTCACTCCCAGCCCCAGCATCAAGATCTTGGGTCTACACCTCCAGGCCAACTCAAAGAGTGAAGAATCCTTGCAGCGTTTCCAACACAGCATCACTAAAATCATACACATGATCAGGAGAGTTGCCTCCAAGAAGTGACGCCTGAAGGAAGCCGATACCTTTCGATTAATTCAAGCTTTGTCCTCTCGAGAATAACTTACGTCAACCCCTAAGGAGGATATAAAGATGCTTGACATAATGATTGGAAAGGCGGTTAATCAGGCCATTGGTTTTCCCATGAGTGTGTCCACGGGGCGGCTGGTTAGGATGGGGCTCCACAACACGGTGGAAGAGCTGATACTCGCCATCTTTCTAACCGGAAGCTCCTATCGAGCAGAACTGCAGTGGGTCGCTCCATCCTTCACCAGATTGGCTGGGCAGCACGGAATGACGCTTTCGTATTCTTCTCCCGGAATCTTGGTGACAGGAACTAAAGATGCTCCCTTTACGTAAAAATCTCGACCCTTCATCCCACCAGTGTCGCCGACAAGCACGCGCTCAAGCGCTCAACACTACCATCGGCGGGGATCATGCAGGTACCCACACAGACGCCTCAAAACCTCGAGGGGAGTAGTACGCCCTCATTGTGGTTACCTCCAGAACAAACCTTTAATGTGTGCCTCACTCCAGACCCACGACATAGCAACTGAAGAAGAGGCAGCCATCACGTTAGCTCTCCCTCAACAATGGGTTTGTTAGATGATCAACGATTCGCAACAAACCTACCGGAATTACCTGTCGGCTTGGGTCTTTCAAGCTGCACGGAGTGTCCCAAAAAACACTCACCAACCGGTTACATTCAGCTCGTCTGGACGCCCGCTCACGCTTTCATGGAGGGGAACAAAAACGCCCACCAACAAGCCTGCGTTTTACCCGCTCGGCTATGGAACTACACGAGCACAGTCACCCCCTTGTCACGTTCAAGGACAACCCAGCATTAGCACTTTCACATACAGACCGTACCCTCGCTCCACCCTGACCTTTCCATGGAACGACAAACAATCCAGCTCCTTCCCATACCCGACGCGCCTTCAATTAATGCACCCGAATCGGTATGACGCTTTAATGTATATTATGCTCAGACGTAGAAACACTCTGCCACATAATTGGGGTTAGCGAATTTAGCCCTGGGCACCCTCCTTTCTTCCCGTTAACTATCCTACAACAGCAATGGGATATGCTCCTGTTCAGCCCCTCGGCGCCTTTAGCTGGTGGACAGATCACAGGTGGCATGGACTGCATATGGGCTCCAGTGAAAAAAGAACCACTCTCATTGGCCGCCCTCTGGGCCGTTCAGAAATCTGCATAAAAGTACTTCCGCCATGCCCTCCTCATCTTCATCCACCTGCAGTGCCTCCTCCTTCTTCTCCTTTCCACCCCCTCCTCTTCCACCATCTCTGCTGCTGATCTCGTCGTCTCCGTCGCCGGTGGCAGAGACGGAGACGTGAGATCGTCTGACACCGGGCCTGAGCTTTCTTTATTTTATAAAACGAGATTGCACTAATGGGCTTCACCAATACAACTGAACAAGAGAATCATGCCATGATTTAACCTTTACAAAGAATATCTCTTTTATGTATAAAGGATGTAGTTAAGTGCATTTCACTTGCCTCTGGTTTCACTATTTGTAGAGCCACGTGAGTGAATTTAAGTGATGTCGTATGCGTAATCGTTTTGGGTGCAATTTGCAGCTTTGCTTCCCAACCACATTCACAGGGTGGATTGGCGCGTTTTTTTCTCTTTGCCAGATTTTGGTAGCGGAAATTCTTGTAATGTGTTGAGCTGCAGACTTCAAAACAGCCCTTAAGGTAATACACCTGCTGGTTAGAATGCAAACACCCATTTTAAAGGCATAATAGAGACATTCGGTTGTTTTTATCAGGCAAGATCCGGTACGTAACTTTAGAGATGTTTTTGTTGAGTAGTTATGAGCAATTAAGTTTATTTGAACTTGCCACTTCAATCTTGCTACCAGAAAAAAGCTTCTGCTTATCACGCACGAAATTGTTGATTTCGGACAGTCGAATGACAATGTAAAGCAGAAACAGTTCAGGAAATTCACACATCTCCGTTCGTTGCAGACAGGAATTAGCGGGATTTGAAGAGTATTGGTTTTGCAACGAGATTTTTTGGGACCTTTCATATCATAGTAGATACTCTAACGATCCGGCGACAATTGAACGCTGCGCTTTGCACAGGCTAGGTCATGACACTTTGGAGCACGTGGATGTACAATGAGAGGTTGTGTAAACTTACCAAGTGACACAAACGTCTACCGTTTTATAACCAGTCATTATACTTTTTGAAACACAGTGCAGTTCTGAACGCCTCTGTTCCCTTTAATGCGGAATTTCCAGCAATTTTATATCCTTTTTTTGTGTAGTTTTTTATGCCGGGCAACAACAACAGTACGCTGGATGATTCCCCTGCAGTTTACACAAATGTGTGACTTTCGTGACCTAATTTTGGCGTATTCTTGTGAAACGCGCATGTGGTAAGACTTCTCTTGACGATGGAAGCACTTCAAGCACTTATAGCATTGGGGTAACTGTGGTTTGTACGGTATAAGTTAAAGATTTCTGTAGCCTACTTCCACATATCTCTGAAGTGTGCTTGATGCAAAGGTGCGGACGATGTAGTTTCAATAAATTTCTTTCTTTGCCGTATAATTTTTATTGGATAAACGTCTCTGACCTTCTGTTAAGTTAGAGGGTGCAGAACAGTGGCATGTTGGGTAATGGTGAAGGGATCTCTAGGATGCTGCATTGATGATAGCTTTTACGCCAGCTGCAGGTAGGGGGCTACAGAAGGAAGTAACCATTTTACAGTTTATTGACCTAGTTGTTTTCAGATATGCTACCTGTTAGAATTTTGGTAACTACGATGGGCGAAACACGACTTAAATTTTTTCTGCGTCCTTATACGGAAGCGAAAATGCTGCTGTCATTATTCATAATATATTAGAGGCAACATTGGTACTGCATGTTTATTGAGGAAGGTTCTTTTGAAGAAAAAAAACAATACATAAATAAATTCTATTTGCCCTTGGTGTCATTCGCCCATGATAAAGCCCCAGCGTAGGCTACAAAAACTTCCAATTCCTGCCCGCGCAAGCTGTACACCATAACGGTATACCAAATGGCTGAATCCAGAGTAGGCCACCCCACAAGGGAAACCTTAGCCACCATAAAAAAGAAATACTGTCGTAGAACGACAGCACAAGAGGAAAAAAAGATAGGAAAGTAAAAGTAGTAGGAGAAAACAGAAAAAAACGGTGGCCCATTTTTTCCAGCTGGTCAGTGCAGCTGTTTCGTCTAAAGAATACGGTAGCCAAAGTGAAGTGTTGCATTCAGTGAGAGCACTGGAACGCCCAAACAGTCGGTTTCGACTCAACCACCAGGATCTTCTTTTTAAGGTTATGGCACTGCCGCACACAGGTAGACGTGGTTGCTCGGAAAGGGTGGTGCCGAAGAGTACAGAATGACATTTGCTTTAACAGATGTGGTCTCGCGGGGTGCGTTAGTCATCAGCAATTCTTTACGCGACCTAAATATAACGTTAACATCTACATGGGGTGCCAATTGATATCTAGTAATTCTCTAATAGCAGTATGGTAGATTATATAGTCGTCGTCTAAAAGGCATAAGCAGGCAATTGTATTGGTAGGTAAGTAGTAAAGTAAACCTTGAGTGTAACTGCTCGATGACATTGATGGTGGCATAGATAAACGCCGAGAAAACGAATTGTTAACAAGACTGTTAGTTTGTTGAAAGAATAAAATTGCACAATCCTGGATAACGGTAAATGTTCAAGTCATGAAGCAATAAATTTGAAATTAGGCACCAGTGGGACAGGAAGGAAAATCTTCAATTCTAAAAAAATACAAGCTTGCAGGTGCGAGGCGACGTTCAATTGCTAGCCTCGAGGAAATTGCATACAACTAGAAAATGCTCTTTGAAACCAATTTTAAATGAAAAAAAATGTGCATGTCGATGTATAAAACAACTCGTGCAGTGATCATGTGCTGAATCGCAGTTCGGAATTTGCAATGTACACTTTGGGTGCATAAAGGTCAGGTGATAGGATGTGTTCAATTTTGCAAATTGCCATTGCCTCTTCCACTACACGTAAGGCAGGTAACTTTATGGATGTTAGCGATAACTGAGAAACTTAGCATGTGATCTTCCTTGCGCTGGTAAGGTGTTCTTTTTATTCGCGAGTTCTTGTTTTAAACACCAACTGATTTACCTAATTGGTGGTTCCTAAAGCGAACCCCCGTTTCTTAAAAAGAGATAACAATTTGCTTTAAATTGCAGCATGAGATTCTGGAAAAGCCTAAATATTGTTATAGTCGACATGACAGTAAACCCATTGAAAAGAGTGTTGTGAACAATGAGGCAATCGTGGCAGCAACTGTTACGTTGGTAAATATTTGTAATATTGTGGTGTTAACACATCTGACAAGAGATGAGAACCAACGAAAAAATTGGGTTTTTGATATTAATGGGGATAGTAGGTTCACGACAGGGATTTATCTTTGGAGAACACGACCTCGAGCACTATTGTTTGAACAAGGCTTTGTATGAAATCGTGTAGGAAAGTTTCTTCTACGAAAGCTGCTCTTTTGGTCGTAGTTTGCGAACAGAGACGTGGAAGCATCGGCGGCATTTATCGGCACTTACGGATCTCAGTAACCCATATGGGTCTGATAAAGCAGGTGACGTACCCCAGGCAGCACAAGAAATACAAATCTGTTACTTCGGGATGACTCCCTTCTTACTTTGTTCGGTTGTTATAAAATTTTTGTAGAGTAAGCTGCACTGTCAGAGGTTGAGCAGTTTCGCGTGGACCTTGAAGGGCTGTGCAGTGCAAGCGCGAGGAGCATTGGATTGGATTGGATTTTTATTTAATTGGATTAGATTGGATGAGATCTGGATCGGATTGGATTGTATAATATTAATTGCAATTTAATCCAATTGGAGTACGGGTGTGTAGAAAATTGGGCCTAGAGATTGGCCGGTCTGCGCATTCCAGAGGAGTGTCGTCATAGCCGCGGCAGACGCACTGGAACCGACGCGTGCCCAGCTGTGCGCCTCAATTACGCAGTAACGATGTCTGACGGTGCGCCGTAGCCGCTTGATAGCCGTTTCGCGTGGCTCCTAAAGAGCCGTGCTGCGTAGGTGAGAGGAGCAGTGACTGGACTGGACTGGACTGGACTGGACTGGACTGGACTGGACTCGACTGAACTGGAATAGTCTGTATTGGATTGAATTGGAAATCGTTTTACCAGCAGTAAGCATGGTAATTAGCTAATCCTAGACAAGCAGGAAACCTACGCATTAGCAGCTGAACCTCAGCTCACGCTACGTATATCCTGGCATGGCCGAGCTAAGCCACTGCTAATTTTTCTTTCTTGTGCGAGACATGAGGTAACTGCTTATGAAAGTCATTATTGAAGTTTGACAGAGAAATTGGTCATATTATTATTTTCAATATTGCTTTGAAAGTGTTTGCGGTCGCAAAGTAGAAGACTCTTAACTTACAGTCATAATAGAGATAGAAACAAAATAGAGAAATACAGAAATAAAAGACATAAAAACGCAACGGTTCAACATAGGCGAAGCGTTTGCAAAGACGGGGTTCCTCGTAAAGTATTCCTATGACGTCACGCCTTGCGATCACTCTTTTTACTACAACAAATAGTACGAGTACACAGCAAGAAATGTCCACGTTTTTTTACGGGGCGCTACGCTATTCTTGTCTCCAAGCGGTCATTGCCCAAGTTTGGTGGTTGTCAGCTTGGGTTGGAAGACAACTTGCCTTGCATCCGCACTATTGCCACCATGCGTTTTCCCTACAACTACTAAGCCGACTAATAGAGGGCCGATGCCTACGGAACGTTCCAATTGTCTGAACCGATGGAAGCTGGGGTAATTTGTACTCGAAAAAAAAAGCAATTAATTTTTTGTTTCACGTAAAGAAAACGTTTCTAACCAAGCAAAGTGTAGCAGTGGCGGAAATAACAGGACGGGAATGTGAAGACGGTAGTTGAAAACCGTTGAAAGAAACTGAGAGATACACATCGACTAATGCAGCAAAGATCGATATAGAATCCGATACAAATTTTACCATGTGTCACGAATTCAAGTTCTGGCTATGCATTCTTACACAGAGTAACAGTCACCTTCGAGGCTGGGCCACTGTTGTCTGACACTGAATTTTGACGCAACCTTCGCCTGCCTTACCTAATTTACTATATATTTTCATTGTACTGAGGATCCATTTTACTGGTACCCATTTATTTATTCCCTTAGGGCGCGTGTAGCGTTTACATTGACAGTCGTCATTACACAAACGTCATCAGAGTCATTTCGAAAAAACCATAAAGAATACTATCAAAAGGGGATTCCGAGCGCTCTTAACCATGACATGTAGGATATAAAAAATTGGAACGTATTTCAGTAAGCTTACCGAGTTATGAATGCTGCAAAGCAATATCTAAAATTTTAGCTGCAACATCCCTACCAAAAAAACGAAACACTTTATCAAACCCGCAATACGAAGTATGCAATGTGAAAGCTAAACTTCCCTGAAAGTGTTATTTCACGCAGGCAGTACATTAGAGCCTGGTGGATTTGTCGACGGTGAGTGCACTTGATTGGTTCACCTGCAAATGTACTTAGTAATAATAAATCCCATATAGAGCTTTGGGGTGAGAATCACCGCAGTCTATTCACACACCCCGGTGGTTTTTTTAATGCTGTATTGAGTGAACGCGAATGTTATTCTTGGAGTGTCGCCGCAAAAACATAAGCGAGACTTATGATAATATTGGAACCATATAATTAAAAAGGGCATTTCAAGCATTGGCAATTTTAAATATTGCATAGGATCTGTTTGGTGTGATATACCTGTATTGTAGAATAACAAAATTCGATTTATTTCGAGCGTTTAGTGTGTAACAAGAACGCGGCGCATTTTTAGTCAGATGCAGTTATCTTACATTTTTGTCTCTCCCTCTAACCACACGAAGATGAATTCTGTAAATACGTATCTAGAATGATATGCGCACTCTGATTATCTGACTGTCTGAATCATCAGCGCAGAGTTTAAGCTGCTAAAGACAGACAATTAAAACGTCAGAAATGTCGTACGGGTTTTGTATATTTCTGTTTTCTTTTAAGGGAGAAACACCATACAATAGCAGAAACTTCTGATATGTACCAACTGACATGTGTAACCTACACAAATACCTAAACACGATTTAGGCTTTCGCCTCATTATCTCATACAGGATGAAGCTCGATTGGAAGTAAGTGTACTGTCTTGTCGGCTTCCTGACCAACTGTTCTGCCCTTCATTATACCTATTCTTGCTCAGGAATTGTATCCGTGTAAATAAAAGTTCGCGGCAATCCACCCTGTGAATGTGGTTGGAAAGCAAAGCTGTAAACGGCCCTCACAACGATTACCCACGGGACGTCACTTAAATTCTCTCACGTCACTCTACATGTAGTGTAACCAGACAGAAGTGAAATGCACCTACCCACAACCTTTATTACATCAAACAGACATTCTTTGTTAGGGTAAATCGATTCGTAATGTATGAACGGGGGTCGGTTGATTTTTATTGGTGTAGCACGTGAGTGGAAACTCTTTTTCATATAAAATTAAAGGAAGCTCAAACCCGGTGTTCGTCGGTCTCACTTCTCCGCCTTTGCCGCTTAGGAGGGAGGCGACAAGATCAGCGGCCGAGATGAAGGATGAGATAGAGGAGAAAAAGTAATAGTAAGAGGAAATATTTCTATTAAAATCTCTGAACGGCCCAGAGTGCGCCCCAGGGGAGTGGTTCCTTTCTACCAGCTGAAGCTGGGTAGGGAGAAAGGCGCTAGACAGCAGCATCTCCCATTGCTCTTGTTGGGTAGTTGACGGAAACACAGGATGGTACTGAGGGCCTAGGTCGCACACCCTGATTATGTGGCCGAGTGTTCCTACTTCTGGCAAAAGCTTCAGCGTCGTTTCGATTCGGCTGCGTTAAGCGAACACGCGTCGCGTGTAGGAAGGAGCCCGATTGTATGAGCCACAGGGTTGCGTGTTCTCTGGAAAGATCAGGGTAAGATGAGGGTATGGTCTGTCTGTTAAGCGATAATGCTTGGTTGTGTCCCTGAAGGAGACAAACGGGTGACTGTCCTCGTGCAGCTCCATAGCACGGGGGTGAAAGCGCAGGCGTGTTGGTGGGCGTAATCGTTGTCGTCCATGGAAGCCTGATCAGGTGTCCAGATGAGCCGAATGGAACCATTTGGGGAGTGGTTTTTTAGCACACGCAGTGCAGCTCCGGACACCCAACTCTAATTATATATTCCGATAGTCTTGTTGGTAATCGGTGACTACCTTCCAAACCCCTGGTTGAGTTAGAGCCAAGGCGACCCTCATGGGTCGACCTACGGCCCTGCGACCTGCGGCCCTCATGTCTTGGATCTTGAGTGAGGAACATGCAAAAAGGTTGGTTCTGGAGGTAGCCAGAATGATGGCGTACTGCTGCCCTCGATGTTGGTAGGCGACTGTGTAGATCCCTGCATGATCGCCAACGAGGGTGGTGTTGAGCACTTGAGTCCCTGCTTGTCGGCCACACTCGTCGTGTGAGGGGTTCATATTTATAAGCAAAGGAAGCATGTTTAGTTTTTGTCGCGAAGAGTTAGTACATCAAGCGGTGTGACATTCTGTGCTGTCGAGCCGATCTGGTGAAGGATGCGGCACCCTGCGCAGTTAGGCTCATTCGGAGCTTCTAATCAGAAATATGACCCTCATGCAGCTCTTACACCGTGTTAAGGAGCCCCATGCTAAGCAGCCTCGCTGTGGACGCACTCATGGGTGGACCAATGGTCGGCTCACTAGCCTTTCTAATCATTATATAAAGCATCGTTATGTACTCCTTGCCAAGAAGAAGGCAGGGGGTTGACGTAAGTGATTCTCAATAGGGAAAAAGCTTGATTTAATTGAAAGGTATCGGATTCCTGGAGGCTCGCTTTTTGGTGGCACCTCACCTGATCACGTGTATCATTTGGTTGACACTGTGTTTGAGCCGCTGGAAGGATACGTTACTCTTGGTGTGGGTTTAGAGATGTAGGGCCAGGATCTTGATGGTGTGACTTGCAGTGAAGCTCTGGCCATCAAGGAGTATTTGAATGTGTTCTTTGATGTATCGTTTGGCGTGAGGGCAAACGACAAAAAGCTGTGATTTTTTTACGTGAACACTGGAGGCCACAGGCTTTAGCACAGTGGCGTACTAGAGGTAAGATGTCGTGCGTTGGTGTGAGCTTACATTATTTTTGTGACACCTAGCACACGCACAAACGCGCACAGAGCCACTAGACGTGCCGTCGGTAGATCGCACAGCAGCGCGAGGGGTCGCGAAACGCTATTACGTGGCATTTAGCGAGAATGCAGGGAACGAACCCGTATATGTGCTTGGTGAGTGCACCACACTCTTACCCGTCCCGCGCGGCCTTGTAGCTAAATCAGTAAGACAACGGGGTCTCGATCTGTTACTCTCTTAGTTCCAGGTTCGATTCTTGGTGGTTCCAGTAAATTCTTTTATTTCTTCGCGGGAGTTTTCTCTTGACACCAACGCTCGAGAAAGAACCCTTGAGGGGTAGGGGTAAAAAGCTTTGCTTCGATAGAAAAATACATACAAAAGGATGTTGCCCAGAGACAGGACTAAAATGTGAGAGCCTTTTAAATTTTTACAGCCCCAACAAAGCGAAAAGAATAGCAGGTCATAATGCTGAGCCAACCTGCCGGTCCTCTTCAGTATATTACTATGAAGCCCTGTGAGCTCACTATCCCTGATTGAATAAAGAATAAAGTCTTAAAAAGGAAAACAGGTAAAAAGAATACCCAGAAAATACGGACGTTATTGCTGACAATTCACATACCGAACTAGTTCTTTGTGCTATGGATAAATGAAACAAATCTCTAAAAACAATTTCTAAGGTTTCAGCTTGCCTTCCTCATCGGCGGATAACAATTTTTGGAAAGATATGCGTGCTTCTAGGTTGTGAACATTTATTCTAGCAGTTAATATATGTAAATTGTATTGTGGCTACAAACCTTGTCCACAAATTTGCCCTAGAACAAATTCCACGATTGTGACAAAACAAAAATTTGAAAATGGGAACGGAACACTTGATATTGCTTGTCTCACATTGTAAAAAGCAAAATCCTGATGTCAACGCCCACGCCGAATTTATGAACCCATATATTTGTAAATTCTGAAAGGCATTCCTGTTATGCAGAGAACGTCACCAAATTCCGTATTTTACGGTATTCGTATGGTGGTTAAAAATAGCGGTATGTCTATTTGCTTGAGGGCTGTGAGGCTGCGTGGCGCTTAAGCTACTTCTCTTGCTCGCCTACAAAGCAGAGGCAACTCCAGCTATTCCTAAGCTTTTGCTTGCCCCACTTGACCTGCTGAGAGCATTTGAACTGATGCAGTCAGGGTAGACAGCAATGCTTCAGAAACTCGAGTGCATTTTTACCTGAATGGAAAACCACAATATACACTCGGTGACATGACGCACCAATTTGAAAAATTTCAATTGGACTGCACTTCCGTTTAGTGAGCAACGCAAAAATGCGGTTTTCTGATTTCTCCTCATAGTGCGCGATAAATGACACCAAATATTGTCGCGAAGACAAGGACGATGCAGTTGTCTTGAATGAGAAACACGTTTATTGGAGCGAACTTGTGCTCCCCTAACAACTCAAAAGAATACAGAGGCGGCGAAGCAGCGGTCAACAAAGTGACTTGCACAGGCGAGTGTCGTCGAATCGAATGCTCCGGCGTCCGCACTGCAGGCTTTTTATCTTTCGGCGCGCGTGGTTCTCGAAACGTCGATTCACATCGAGAACATAGTAGATCCAAGAAGATTATTCTGGGCTGTTCACGTTAGATCGGAATGCTCTCCCTATCACGACAGATAACACTTGCGGCACAGAAAGAAAGAATGGAACACGCGCTTCCCTTGGCGCAGAGATAACACAGACCGGCGCAGCCGGGCGGTAAAAGCAAAACACAAATAAACAAACCCAATGTATGGTTCGCGGCATTACCCCCCCTCTAAGAGTGCATCGACCCGATGCTAACATAAGCGACAGTCCGAAAATAAAAATAAAATTCGTTATCGTCCGTAGAAAGGTTTCAAGCGAACCACGTGGACGACTTCGGGCCGCGTGCGTCGTCGTGATGTTCCGGAATCACCATCGGGGATCACCTCGTAGGTAAGTTGGCCGACACGTCGTAGAATCTGGCAGGATCCGAAATACCGTCGCAGGAGCTTCTCACTGAGTCCGCGTCGTCGGATGGGAGTCCAAACCCACACACGATCCCCTGGTTGGTACTCGGCGTCTCGGCGTCGGAGGTTGTAGCGGACCGCATCCACCAGCTGCTGGTCCGTTATACGAACTCGAGCGAGCTGGCGGGCCTCCTCCGCACGTTGAAGATATCCGTGGACGTTGGCGTTGAGGTCGTCGTCTTCTACGTGCGGAAGCATGGCGTCGAGCATCGTAGTCGGCCTTCTACCGTAGACAAGCTCGAACGGCGTCAGCTGCGTCGTCTCCTGGATAGCCGTGTTGTACGCAAACGTGACATACGGGAGCACTTCGTCCCAAGTCTTATGTTCAACGTCAACGTACATTGACAGCATATCTGCGATTGTCTTGTTCAGACGTTCTGTTAGTCCGTTCGTTTGGGGGTGGTACGCCATCGTTCTTCGGTGATCCGTGTTGCTGTAGCGTAATACTCCTTGCATCAGCTCCGCAGTAAATGCCGTTCCACGGTCGGTGATTAGGACTTCCGGGGCTCCATGTCGCAGCACAACTTGGCTTATAAAGAGCTTTGCCACTTCTTGTGCAGTCCCCCTCGGAAGAGCGGTGGTCTCAGCGTACCGCGTCATGTAGTCTCTCGTTACGACAATCCACTTGTTGTGTGATCGTGACGTAGGGAACGGACCTAAAAGGTCCATTCCAATCTGTTGAAATGGTCTCGATGGGACGGCGATTGGTTGCAGAAGTCCGGTGGGTCTTGTCGGCGGCGTTTTTCGTCGCTGGCAGTCACGGCAGCTCCGGACGTAGTGGGTGACGTCAGAGGTAAGCCCGGGCCAGTAGTACCTCGCCTTGATTTTTCCAATAGTGCGGGCTGTGCCGAGATGTCCGGAAGACGGGTCGTCGTGGCAAGCTTCCAAAATTTCGTCACGAAGGTCCGAAGGATGACGAGAAGGTAATTCGCTCTTGTTCCGGGGTTGAAATTCTTCTTCACGAGGACGGAGTTTCTCAGGCTGAATGCTGGTAAGCTGCGTTTGAAGGTCCTAGGAACGGCAACGTTGCATCCCTCGAGGTACTCAATTTTGACGCGTAAGTCGGGGTCGCCACGCTGCTGGGCGGCTAGGTCGCTCTCCGTCACGATCCCGAAGAACGCGCTGTCTTCATCAGCGTCTTGTGGTGGTGGGTCGACGGGGGCGCGGGGCAGGCAGTCGGCGTCGGAGTGTTTCCTGCCGGATTTATAAACGACTGTAACGTCGAACTCCTGCAGGCGCAAGCTCCACCGCCCAAGACGGCCAGAGCGGTCCTTCAAATTGGCGAGCCAACACAGCGCATGGTGGTCTGTTACAACCTTGAATGGCCTTCCATACACGTATGGGCGAAATTTTGAAATCGCCCATATAATAGCCAGGCACTCTTTCTCAGAGGCAGAATAGTTTTTCTCCTCCTTCGACAGACCACGGCTGGCATAGGCGATTACCCTTTCGCAGCCGCTTTGCTTTTGGACAAGGACGGCACCCAAGCCTATATCACTGGCGTCCGTGTGCATTTCCGTTGCGGCATTTTCGTCGAAATGAGCGAGCACGGGCGGGCTTTGCAGGCGTTTTTGCAGCTCGCAGAATGCTTTTTCTTGGTCGTTTTCCTAGCTGAAAGGGGTGCTATCTTTCGTCAAGCGCGTGAGTGGCTCTGCAATGCGTGCGAAGTTTGCGACGAAGCGCCGGTAGTATGCTCACAGCCCGAGAAATCTTCGCACGCCCTTCTAGTCTTTCGGCCTTGGGAAGTTCGCAATGGCTGAAGGTTTTGCCGGGTCAGGTAGGACTCCCGCGGCGTTGACGACGTGGCCCAAGAACTTGAGTTCCCCGTATGCGAAACGGCACTTTTCAGGCTTCAGCGTCAACCCCGACGTACGAATGGCCTCGAGTACAGACTCCAACCTTGCAAGGTGTTCGTCGAAAGTCCGGGCGAATACCACTACGTCGTCGAGGTATACGAGGCAGGTGTGCCACTTAAGGCCAGCTAGCACAGTGTCCATGACTCTTTGAAACGTCGCTGGTGCTGTGCACAGCCCAAACGGCATCACCTTGAACTCGTATAGGCCGTCTGGGGTTATAAATGCAGTCTTCTCTCGGTCTCTCTCGTCCACTTCAATTTGCCAGTAGCCGGTATTCAGGTCCATCGATGAGAAGTACTTCGCGTGGCAGAGGTGGTCGAGGGCGTCGTCGATTCGGGGGAAGGGGTACACGTCCTGTTTCGTGATTTTGTTCAGTCGCCGGTAGTCAACACGAAACCTTAATGTGCCGTCTTTTTTCTTTACGAGTACGACGGGCGCAGCCAAAGGGGCTTTTCGATGCCTGTATAATGTCGTCGCTGAGCATGTCGTCGACTTGAGTCCGGATGGCTTCCCGTTCGTGTGAAGAGACGCGGTACGGTGACTGTCGGGTAGGTCAGGCTTCATCTTCGGTTATTATTCGGTGCTTCGCTAGAGGGGTCTGACGTAGTTTTGCGCTCGACGAAAAACATTCACTATAGCGACGCAGCAAAGCCAATAACTTGTTCTGTTGTTCTTGCGGTAGCGCCGGATTCACGTCGAAGGGCTGCGGGAGCTTGAAGGTTTCTACGGGTGTGCGTTCAAAGTCGGCGACCGCGATCACGTCACTTGCTTCTTGCGCTTCTTCGAGGAATGCAATTGCCACGCCCTTGTTTAAATGCTGGTACTCCTCGGTGAAATTAGTAACCAAAATGTGGGATTGGTGTTCCTTGAAGCGCGCAATGCCTCTTGCGACCGACACACCACGGTCGAGAAGCACCCTGTGATCAGTGTCTACGATAGCGTCGACGTCAGGAGCAGCATCTTCACAGCAGACTGCGACCATCAAGCTTGCGCGGGGTGGCAGGGTGACATGATCATCGGCAATCCCTACACCAGCACGTCGTTCGGGGTTCGGTTCCGGCGTCATGGAGTGATTGGGGGAAAAAGTTATTGACTTGGTCTGCAGATCGAATATTGCACCGTTGTCCATCAAAAAGTCCATTCCAAGAATTACGTCGCGGGAGCAGTTAGGCAGAATGACGAACGCCGCAGGGTACGTTGTGCCGTCTATGGTGACGCGCGATGTGCACGTTCCACTTGGCGTCACGAGGTGGCCTCCTGCTGTGCGTATGTGCGGACCGTCCCATCTGGTCATAACTTTTTTCAGTTTAGACGCAAATGGTCCGCTCATTACCGAATAGTCAGCTCCCGTGTCTACGAGGGCGACTACGTCAAAGCCGTCGATGGACACCTTGACGTCAGATGCAGTCTTCCTCGAGTTCCGGGTTCGTCGGGGCGTCGTATCTCTGCTTGTACGTGTTGACGGTCGGGCACTGTGCATCGTCGTTCTCGTCGTCTTCTCAACGGACGTCTTGGTCAGGTCGGGTACGCGTCGCGCCGTGTAGCTGTCGTGTTCAGGAGTCTCGTTAGGGCTAGGTCGGGTCGTCGGGGTGAGGGCATGTCGTGAATGATGGTCTTCAGCGAGTCGCTACGTCGTTGGAGGGTTTTCATTTTTCCGCCGTTGTGCAACTTTACCTCCCGAAGTTGCTGCTTTTAGTTTCCCCCGCGTGGGCTGGGGGACCTTCCACGTGAAAAGTCAGCTGTGCTGCGGCGGTTCGGTGACTGATACGGGTAGGGCGACGGTGAACGGTTGAAGCGGGTTAGTCCTCGGTTGGTGTTGGAGAGGTATTCTTCGATCTCAGCAGGGCGCTGGCCGTATTGGGGGCGTGGGGCGTCGACGGAGAACCCTCGGAAACCGAGCCTCTTGTAGGGACAGCGACGGTAGATGTGGTCAGCCTCTCCGCAGTGGTAGCACAGCGGGCGATTATCGGGCGTTCGCCACACGTCGGTCTTCCTTGGCGTCTGGTATTGGTCTACAGGGCGTCGGGCGGGTGGCATTGGATGGCGGTATGGCTCGGTCTCTTGACGACGGGTTGGAGCAGGGCGGGGTTGACGAACAGCCGAGGAGTAGGTCATGGCTTGTGGTTCGCGGGGTGCTTCCGACGGCGTAGAAGTTCCCAGTGCGTTTTGGGCTTCTTCTCGCATTACGTCGTTCAGGGAAGCCACTTTAGGTTGCGGCGTCGTTGGAAAAAGCTTCCGAAGCTCCTCCCTGACCACAGCTCGGATGGTCTCTCGTAATGTATCGGAGCTTCCATTTGCGGCACCGATGGTCTCAGAGAACAGCGCGTTGACGGGGCGGTCGTACTGCCTCGTTCAAATTTCTAGCGTCTTCTCCATCGCGGCCGCCTCAGACGCGAATTCCGCCACTGTCTTCGGAGGGTTACGGACTAGACAAGCAAAAAGCTCTTGCTTCACTCCTCGCATTAGAAACCTGAGCTTCTTTTCCTCGGTCATTTCAGGGTCCGCACGACGAAAAAGTCGTTTCATGTCCTCAACGAAAATCACGACTCCTTCGTTGTGGTGCTGTGTTCGAGTTTCAAGCAAAAGCGCAGCTCGCTCTTTTCTCACCACGGTAGTGAAAGTCTTAAGGAACTCCCTTTTGAATTTAATCCAGTCGGTCAAAGAGCTCTCATGGTTCTCGAACCAAGTTCGAGCAGAATCTTCTAAGTAAAAGAAGACATGCCGGAAAGTTTCTTCGTCGTCCCACCTGTTGAAGATGCGGACGCGCTCCAGCTTCTCCAACCATACTTCGGGGTCTTCAGCGGGGGCTCCCCGGAACGATGGCGGTTCTCGGGGCTGCTGCAGGATGATTGGCGACGTTGTTTCTGGCACCATGGTGTTGGTTGCAGCGTTCCTTCTCTTGGGCCCTTCTGGCAGAAGACCGAACTCGGGTAGCAATCCTTGCAGTCGGGGGCTTTCTCTGGTTGGACTGGCTTGGCGGCTTCGAGATGTCGTAGAGGGCATAAAGGCTTAGTACCCAGCACCCCACCAGATGTCGCGAAGACAAGGACGATGCAGTTGTCTTGAATGAGAAACAAGTTTATTGGAGCGAACTTGTGCTCCCCTAACAACTCAAAAGAATACAGAGGCGGCGAAGCAGCGGTCAACACAGTGACTTGCACAGGCGAGTGTCGTCGAATCGAAAGCTCCGGCGTCCGCACTGCAGGCTTTTTATCTTTCGGCGCGCGTGGTTCTCGAAACGTCGATTCACATCGAGAACATAGTAGATCCAAGAAGATTATTCTGGGCTGTTCACGTTAGATCGGAATGCTCTCCCTATCACGACAGATAACACTTGCGGCACAGAAAGAAAGAATGGAACACGCGCTTCCCTTGGCGCAGAGATAACACAGACCGGCGCAGCCGGGCGGTAAAAGCAAAACACAAATAAACAAACCCAATGTATGGTTCGCGGCAATATTGGTTCGCGGCAATAAGGTGTTCGAACGTGATCGTTTATGACGTGAACACGCACAGAATTAAACCTTGGAGATACCCGAAAAGCTTTTCCTTGATCATTGCGCCATGCATACAAATCTGACCGTTCCACCGCCTAATATCTAGAGCGCACGCAGGTTGGGTTCTTTTTGACAGAACAGGTGCCGTCCACAAACCTAGAAATTTCGCACTTAATCGCGCACTCCCGCTGCGCACTCTCGTTTACTGCGCACTCACGTTGCGCAGTATACCTGAAGACATAGATTACAGCATAGCGGTAGACTTCTCTTTAAAATTTGTTTTGCTCCTAGGAACTTGATTGATTTTGGGTAGGCTCTTATCTCCAGTTCAAACGGAAATTCTACATCTTGCTTGCGATCGAAAATCTCTCCTTTGGGATCAGACCACCGAAACTAGTATGGGACTGAAGTAATTCCAACCAGATAAATCAGAAATCATCTCCCCGCTACTGTCATTCCTCATTAAATTGCTCTTCACTATCATTCGTATCCCTATTGCAAAGCGCGATTCATTCTGCGACCTATTTAACGCATCTACCTGCAACATTGTGAAGCTGCTTCATCATCCATTCCTCCGTATCCGATGAATCTTTCTGTAACATTCTTACCCAGATCTGGCTAATCCCTTCCGCCCTTCTATCTCAATTACTTGTGTATTACGAGGATTAACGCGCGGAAACTACAAAGGTTATGAGGCGCGCCGTACTGGGCGGCTGCGAATTTTGACCACCTGGGGATCTTTAAAGTGCGCCGAAATGTCGAACACAGTCTTGATTTGTGGAAGTATTGTATGTAAGGCCAAATTGATACTTCTTTAAATGTCTATTTGGGAAATAAAATATTTGTTATCATTCAGACTTTTGGCGAACTTTTTTTATTATCGAATTATTAGCTACAAGACGATATCTGTTTCCTTCTCTGTCCTTAGCTTTTCGTTTCAGGGTAATGATAATTCTAAATTGTTTGCAGTTTTGATTGAAACACCCCTCAAGGCTGTCCTTGAGCCGCTCTTCGGCTCTTCCAGCTCTTCCGCTCAAATATTGAGCCGAAGAGCCCAAGAACGGCTCAAAAGATCCGGCTCTTTGTGGCGAGTTTAGCGCCATCTATTATCGGTGCAAGAAAGCAACTGCCCTGCCTGGATCGGTCGGGCTCACGTTCCAAATTCCTCCAGCGCGTTCTGTCATGTCGGCAGACAGTTCGAGTGAGGAATGCCGGTTCTTCCGAACCGTTCTTCGGCTCTCCTGCCCGCTCTTTTCGAGAGCCGCTCTTTGCGAAGCGGATCTTCTGAGGCGCCATTTGGAAACAGTGGTTCAGAGACCGCGGTGGCGGTGAATGACGGATCGGGAGTCCGCAATGGCAGCAGTCAACAAACTTCGTCTGTATTTTCAAATTAATAGGAAAATAAACTCCTCTGTCCATATGATTCACCACAGTTGCGTTTGTGCGTTCAGCTGTTCTCCGAGTCAGGAACGAGCCAGATCTTCTGAACCGCTCAATTCAGCGGCGATTCTCGGCTCTCGGCGATTTTTTGATAGAGCGGCTCTCATAAGAACCGCCGCTTAGTGGCTGCTCGCTCGACCAGACTGCTAAACATGGCCCTGGACGAGTCGTGTCGGGACCTTCCGGTAGATTTTAAAACGGGGAGCAAGTGGTCTGGTTGGGGCATGTTGAAAATGTGAGAAACAGCGCGTAAGGACAAAACGTAGAGTAAAAAAATATGATTTTGGATCTTCACAAAGACGTTCAAGGCCTTGGAGTGATGATGAAGTCAACTCGTTTCTGTACGCATGGTTGCTGTCTGTTACGACATCATGTTAGTTTTGTGGAGTGTTCACCGTGACCACAATATGAAGAGCGCCGAATGCTGCACCTTCGCGAAGAGCCGGAAGAAATTACTAGTACAGCGTCTTTGTGGGTTCATAAAGTTGACAGAAAATTTACATTTTGGACATTGTTGATATTAAAATACCGCAAATACAATTTTTTTGTAATGTAGATGGAACGAAGTGTTTTTTATACAAATATACGAGATGTTGCTACAAAATAAATGTCGCAATAACAATTACGTAATAATTAATAATATGCACGCTTAACACAGTTTACAAACGTAAACGAACCGCTGAACCGGTCAAATGAACCGGTTTACTTCAGTGAATAGAGCCGTTCTCTGCCGCTCACTGAAGTGTGCCGTTTCGCCCATCTGTAATCCTGCCCCGAACGGGCCTCCGGCGAGAGTCTCCCCATCTCCCGTGCGCCCACATCGCTCTGCCCGCGGACAGACAGGTGGTGCCATATCTCGGAGATGCGCCGATGAACCAGCGTGCCACCGGTTCGGTTTCAGCGCAAAGCGTCTCTCCCGAAGCGCGCGCCGGCTCGGGATCGTGTGCCGCGGTTCTTCGCAATTCCCACAAACACTGCAATCACTCAGCTTCCAAACTTTATTGCTCACAAATAACACAATATTCTTCCTGGCAGCATACATGGCGCTTAGCCTTCTTTCACCTTTACAGCAGGCCATTCACTACTTGTTATATTCCTAAAAACCTGGGTTAAAATAGAGCAGTTTTACCCATCCCCATAGGACGATATCAACAGTTTGTGGATTTTCTTTGTCAGCAGAACGGTCCTTCACTTTGTATTTGACCTTTTCCATTAGGTCTTCAAGGTGCATCGTTGCAGCATGCTGGCTGAAGATACTGCAGATGGCAGAAAGAAACCATGATCCATCCGTGGTGTTCCGTTTGGACTTCGTGTTTGGAATCGTGGCGTAGGCAAGGTACATGTCTTTCCACACGTCTGCATTGTCTGGTGGTGCAACGTCAGCGATTATAGGTGCAGGTGCATTGTTGCCTCGCTCTACAAAAAAAGAGAGAAGGCTTTAGACTGGTCAGTGGGTACTTTCCACAATCACTTTAGCATAAGCCAGACTGCAGTAGCAATAGCATAGGAGGCCAGGAGAGTAAATGAATCGCTGCTCCTAGTGAGGGCATTGTTTTACAACGAATTAGCCAATAACCTTGTTAATGTTGGGGAGTAACTACTCTATTTTCATAAGTGATCCGTTTCAAGTAAACCTAAATAGACCGAGTGTGTTAAGTGTGGAAGTTCTTACGATTATTTTGCGTTGATGCTAGAATAACCCCATGATATATGCCCGGAAAAATCTTCAAGTGAAACAAAAATATTTTGAAGCAAGGTACAAGTTTAGAATTTTAAATCATGTAATTTTGATATTTTAGTAAAATAACCTGTGAAGTTGCCTAGGTGAGCTCCGCAGTCCCAATGAACAGAAACTCTATATAACTTTTGCAAGAGTGGTTTAAACGTTAAGTTCCTAAACTAAAAATGCAGTAGTGTAATGCAAACTTTTTAAGCCCTTTATTGTTATCTGTGCTCATGTGCTCGTATGAAATGTCTGTATGAGTATGCGGCTCGTTAGCAGCAATGGCAGGCCTCGGTTGAGACTTAGAAGATAATGCCGTAAAAGGGGGCTGTGGCATTTCATGACATTGGAGCAGCTGGATTAGGGTGCAGGCCTTACCTATGGAGATGTCTGGGGAGTTGGCACCAACTCAGTAGAACAGCTGATGGGACGAGCGTTGGGCACGACACCCGTGGGCGATTATTGAGCTAGCACTGTGTCCACGCGGGTGACCAGCTCTAACAACAAGGACGAACAGAGCACCTCCTTTCGCTCCCTCTCCAGTGTCGCGTAACGACGCTACCAAGAATACCCGTAGCCGTGCAGTCAACATTCTCTTGAACGCGCATCACGAGCCTTTGCTGGTTGACACACAGTAGACGTGGACCACGACTGCCGATTCATGACCGAGATCCTCGGTTCCTAACCATCGTGTTCTAGAGCGGAACCTGCTCTGTCGCCTATACAACACTGATCAGTGCGACTACCCTGGGTGCTTTGGCGACAAAGCATCGTAGTACTGTGAAGTATTTTGCTGGCTTCGCATACTTTGTCAAGTCAAATACTGTGTCTCGTGAGCGTTCTTCGCATTTCGCAAAAATACATGGGCAAGTCACCTCAGCCGCGCCGTTCCCGATATGCCTTTTCCGTGTGGCCTTATTGCAGTTGGAATTTGTTAGCCACTCTTTATCCAGTGAACCCACAGTAGCGCTCGTTGTACGTACTCAAATACCCACGCAAAGAACTTGCAACTTGACGTCAGTAACACGTGGACAAAACATACTATAGCCCATAAAGCAAGCCACTATCTTGTTAACCAGCAGGGTAGCGCTACGTCTGCGCGGCCCTCCCGCTGCCGACGTGAGAGGGCTTTGCATTATGAAAAGTAGCTATGTCCATGTATGCAACTTTCATGTCCCCCTTTTTTGTCTTTCCTTCATGAATAGTGAAGGAATGCTGCATCTTGTATTCGCCTTTTTCTGGCAACGACGTGCTAGCACCTAGAGTTACAAAGATGACGGCCCATTCACACTCGCATGCATGACTGATGAAGATGCGCATAAATGTCATGAAGTAAAATACGGTAACAGTATCGCTCGTGCACGCAACCGTTTCGCCACTGCCTCTAATTCAACGCCTTTTAACGGCGTCACCTTTCATTTATTTACTACTTTCTTTTTTGCGTAACAGAAGGGAAGGGACAGAAACTCAACTTATATACAGTTTACAGCGAGCATTTAGGCTTGCCTTACTTTGATGGGGCCAGCGCCGCACTGGCCACTACTGGCCTTTTCCAGTTCCGGCTTCGCCGTAGACTCAAATTCTGCGCTCGAAGTGTGTCGTTTACAAAATGGGTTGGGCACGAAGGAATGCCATAATTTAATATTGTGGACGACGTCGGAGGTCATGTTGATCGTCCCCAGATGAAAGAGAACGTTCGCGGAAGCTGTCCAGTATCGTAAAGCATGTGAAGTCAGCGGGGCTGCAGCACCATCCTGATTCAGTCATTCGCTCCCAACAGTTCAAGTTCCCTTCATAGGCCCCACGTGTCGCACTAATTGCGATACGACAGGTATATGAGACGCAGCTTTGAAAAGCAATGCAAGTAAAATTGGCCGCGTATCTGCTCGTTCGTTGCAAATGTCGACAAAAGACTATAGTTTTTACCTACTATTGCCAAGTAAATGCCTCCCTTCGCTTTCCCGCACACCTCTCAAGTTGTTCTTCTTGCGTGACGCTCCTTCCAAGGGTAAGACGTCAACGGCTTCTTTCAAACAATTTAAATTTACAGCGCTTCCCTGCTCCAGGCTGGGTGTCTCGATGCCAACGCTGCCGTATCGGAGACGCGCGAGAATCGAGGCGCCCTACTGAGGGTGGCACACATGCTGGATGTATTCTCTTGCCATATAATTCGGCCCACTCTAAACTGGTTAAAATAGGCATAGCGATATCCTGCCTAGAATCGGCACAGCGAAAGTCATGCTCACACGTAGTACAGGAGGCCTAACCAAAACTAGTGGAAAAACTTGTCCGCAGGGTTCCATAGATTGGTCATAATGGCGGGGGCGGAGGCTCTACTCCAAAAAAACTGAAGCGCAGTGCGATAAGAAAAAACGCGGATGCGGAAGTGCACACCAAAAAACCTGAAGTTGTACCGTATGTACACTAGGTGTAACACAACCTAAAAAGGTTGCAAATCGGCATGGTGTTCCGCTGGTTTGTTCTACGCCACACAAGCTAGCGCAGCTGTTCCCAAGCACAACCAAGACAGCAAGGAAAAAGGCTGGTTGCTCAAAGAAACATGCCACTCCGTATGTAAAGTGCGCAAAAGAAGTAGTGTACGGGATTCCGCTCAAATGCGGCAAATCGTACATAGGGCAAACCGGCCGCTACCTTAATGACCGGTTAAGGAAGCATGCGCTAACTATAAAGAAACTTGATGGGACCCACATTTCGTCTGACTTGAATAAATGCACAACGTGTGAGCCGATGTTTCGCCAGGACAAACTTCTAGGCATAAGCCGGGACCAAACAGCCCGTGAACTTTTAGAGGCCTATCACATAAAGAAAAACTAGGCGACTGTGTTACAGACACGTCTATATCTCTGTATGCCTGCGAGTAGAGTTGGTTTGGCACCCACCTCCTGTAGCCTCCTACATTGGTAGTGAAGGTTTCCGCTTTTCTAATGGAGGCGAAAAGCAAAAACGCCCATGTGTACGCGATTTCGGCACACGTTAAAGATCCCCAGGTGGTCAAAATTAATCCGGAGCCCTCCACTACGGCGCGCCTCATCACCTGCGTTGTGTCCGCGCGTTGAACCCTGCAATCAATCAATTGGTAGTGAAGTTTTGCGCACACCTCCTCTGCGCATCTTGCTTCTTTCTTGTCCTATATATTTCGTTGCACGTCACTGCCTCCCTCTTGTCTTCGTCGATTTGTAGCGCTAAAACCATGTCGCAAATTTCGCACCAAATCGCCCGGAAGCAAGTCCTTCTCAAGTTTTTGCAACCTTCCCGAGCTGTCAAAACTATTGTATGATATCACTTTACGTTGTCATGGCATGAGAGTATGCCGACATGCACTATGGGCACAAAAAATGTAAGTTGAGCTCCATATACCCTACCGTAAACCTCCCTGTACTGTAAACAAATTCTTAAAGTAACGAAGCAGGTCTTTGTGATGTCGCACTACCAGTGTTTCGCCAAGTAATAGAACACTCTATACTCACGTGTACGGCAGGCCTGAATGATGAAAAGCTTAGGCTTTCCTCTGAGTGCACAGCAGTTGTGATCGTTGAACAAAATATAGGCTCCGTCACGAAGATGCAGAGCTTCTCCATCCGAGCCAGCTATGACGTCATTAGCGCCGTGTGACATAAAAACGACCACAAGGCAGTCTGGCTTCTCCTTCTTTTGCGCTTTCTTTGCTTGGAGGAGTTCATACAGTATATCCTGCGTTGCATAAATAAGGATTATAAACGCATCCCGCAATGATCGGGAAAGCCCCTGATTTACCCACTGCATGGAAACCTTAGGTCAGCTTTTGTACGCCAAAGACTATTTCTACCTATTAATTTTTTTTACCTTTTAGGTTATGGCCATAAAAGTGTGAATGGGTATGACAGAACATCGACACATAAGGCTACAGTGCACGTGTTCAAATAAAAAAATGCATTTTCCTCAATATACAACCTTAGATGATGCTTGATATCAATGGTCGTCGCTATTGGAAACAATATTGGCGGCACGGCGGTTTCATTTCTGGAATATTTTGGGAATTAAGGATGCAACAAAGTTTTTTGCGTTACATGATTCAACTGCAACTTTGTGGTTCTGGTCAAGTCGATGTGAAACCAGTTCATAATAAATAGAATGGTGAAAGTAGTTCACTGAGGCTGTGAAAGCAGTTCAAATTACAGGGAAGGGTTGTAAGATAGCATATAAAGCACAATCAGGCGAAATATGCGATGTCGGTACGCCAATCTTGGGAGGCCAATACAGCTTTTCATTGACTCCACACTTGCAGTTCTGTCTTAATTACAACAAAAAATTGGCAGTGCATCTGCTCCTTTTGTTGCAAATCTCGTCAAAAGACGACAGACCTTGTAAACATTTGTCAAGAAAATTCCCCCCTTTGCTTTCCCGCTCACCTCTCATTGTGGTCCTGTTCCGTAACGCTCATTCCAAGGTAAACACACTAAAGGTTTGCTCAATGCGATTTGAATTTACCGCGTTGTACTGTTACAGCCGGGTTCCTCAATGCCAGCGCGGCAGTACGGCAGAGACGCGCGTGAGTTGAGGCCGCCGATTACAAGGTGTGAAAAAACCGTGTTGCCTTGTTTCACGTGCGTTCCAAGCAGAACGGGGAACCCAGCTAGTGAAACATTTCATTGTTGTTGCCGCGTGATTTCTCATATGCCTCCAGGAGGCGGCGCGGGCAACAGCAGGGGTGTTTTTTTGAAGTAGAAGCAGAATATCATTTGCAATCGAAAAACCAAGCATCCGTGAATTTTTTAAGAAAGGAACACTAAATATCCCTTGCGCAACAATTTCCTGTCTCATATTTCCGTTATATCTTGTTGTTGTTCAACAAAGTTGACAAGTATGACCATATAAACCAAGCTTAGACGTTTAGGTTTGGTTGTGAGTATATATGACTATTGCGGAGTATCTATTTTACTTTGGCCGGGTGGCTGAATCGAGTCACAGACAGACAGACAGACAGACAGACAGACAGACAGACAGATAACAGACAGACACAGAGACAGACAGACAGACAGACACACACACAAACCAAAATTTCTGGGTATGAGTAGCCCAAGCACGACTATCGTCTTTATAAAACCAGCTGAGCTATTCTGTACAAGTTCGAGTGCGACAAATAACTTTTTATGACACGAATCCCATTTTCACGTGGCGTACTCTGGTTCCAATCTGATTACTGTTTTATATAGAGAACGTTTTAAAGAATACGAGGCAGAGGAAAACATTAGGTTAATATGCCAGAAAGCGGTTTGCTCTGTTATTAATGTATTCGATTCCTTGTGTTCAGGGTAACTTGACTGTAATGTAAATTTTAAATACTTAGAAGATAAAACGGATCCAACTCGAATAGTGCTCTGATAGTATACGAGCACGCAACTAGTCTTCTCAATACACGCATTACTTCCCGCTTAGTGACGTTAATTTTATTAACCATAATTTGCGACCGTTACTTACAATATTTACCCCTTATTCAGCAGAGTTAGAATTATTTTACCAGTAATAGGGTCACACAAAATTACACAGTCGTGGTATAACAGATAACCATTTGAACATATAGGAGAAGGGATGCCATTAATGTCAATAACAAAGAAAACAGTTTCAAGTTAGGATCCTTGGGGAATATCTGATAAATTATGGCTACGTAAGAGTTATGATAGCTAGCTGAAAGAAATATTGAGAAATCATTACGGAAGAATTCAACCCACTTAATGATGGTGTCATCAAGTTTAGTTGTGTCAGGTTGTGGAGCAGCAGTTTGTGGCACACATTTTCAAAGGATTTGAAAAAGTTTAAATAAACAGAGCCAGCTTTTGATTATTGATTTAATATAAGTTGTGACATGTTAATGAATGATATCAGCTGCTTTTAACATGATAGTTATTTAGGGAAACTATGCTGCGGTAATGTGAAAAGGAATTTAATTGAAAGCATGTGATCAAATTTGTGAACCTGACATGTCCCCCCAATTTAAATTACGTGCCATTTAAGAGGTTATGCTGGGGCAGTTTTGTATAGTCAGAACTCGAGTGAATTTTACATCCTGGCGGCTCCCACTGGCACAATATGTATGGAGTAGGTGGTTTCAGTAGCGGCTTTGCTGTGGCAGTCTTCAAAAATTTAGAACCCGTGTCAATGTTACTGCTAAGACCACCCAGCCAATTGAGTAACCACACTATCAATGTTTGGTTGCAGTAGAAACCCAAACCAATTTCCAATTGCGACCATGCATTTGACACTTGAAAACCGTACTTTCCGCAATCGCCTGATGGGAAGAAAAGTATAACAGCAGCTCGTCATATACTCTGACGAAATAAAACAAAAAGGGCGCAGTCTAAGTACCACGAGCGAGTGTGCTAACAAGGGCATATTTTTGCCATTAGTTAATCTGAGCGCGTGCTCAGAGCAGTGACAGCAGAATAGCCCAATGCAGTCATCCTATACGTATAGTTTATACAATAAGGCGAGACTGACTTCCTCTCCGCAGTAGTTGCCACCATCGCTTTGAAGATTCGCGTCTTCACCACAGCGCCCGATGGATCGTGACGGCCCTTGGAATATTACCGCTGGCAGCAAAAACCTTGAGGTTTTGGTCCACTTCACGTAAAAAGAATCAGCGGGAACCTAACGCACAATATAGTAAGGACCATAATGAATTCGTTGAATTGCGAAATGACTCTCGATAACTCGTGATTTTTCATGTCTCGCGCGCACGCCCATTTCTCCTCGCGTTTCCGCCGCTAATTGACCGCTCCCGTAATGACGGTTTTCCATAATTGCCCTGAAATACAAGCTGACAAGCAATGGCTGCCAATATAGTATAATAGTGCCCCGCTGCGCTGTTCGAGCCAATTCGGTATCTCCGCCGACACAACTGGCGCTAGTGCCTTACTTGCCCGCTCTCAGTGCTATTTATGCAGGGAGACCACTTAAAATCCTCCAAAAACATCTAGAAAGAATATTATGCAAACTTTGTTTTCGTACAGAAGGAGGTCAGTTATATTCAAACGGAAACAAGCACCAAGATACAAGTGCCAGAATGTTTTCTTTTTCAGACCTGCATTAACTGTGAGAGACCCACCTTGTTGACATATATCTATATAATGGAACAGGTATACGCCTATTTACTCGTGAGCGCAGAAATGTTAGTGACCACCGTCGAGCAGTGCGGCCTATTATTCCTTTGCTTTTATTTTTGTGTTGAACGCTTCTCAATAAATTTACGCAGCCGGATGAAAATCGTTTTGGGCGTCGTTACTTCGTGTCGCACTATATTCGTGCGCCACGGCCTGCATTAGCTACCAAGGAAGCCTATTGTTGACATATACATACGTAGCAGCTGGAAGTGCGTTGTGCCTTCTTTCTCCGCAATCATCGCAACAGGGGCTAGACAAGCTTGGAATGTTAGGTGGATATTTTTCTCGTACTTGGTGTGTTCTTTTTGCGTGGAAAAAAGACAGAAAGGTACTACATTCGCGGATTGAAACATGTATTTCCTGTATTCGGGGCGGGCGCATTCCTTTCTCTTATTTCTTTCCTTTTTTTCTTTTGCTTTTATTGTATTGGTGTTTTTTTCATGCTTTGTTTCCCCTTCTCTTCTTATATTTATTTTTTTACTTTATTTTGCTATCATTTTTCTTTTCTTTTGCACTGCTCTCCCGCCTCCCAGAGCACAACGGTTGCTTGTGTGAAGTGCTGCATGTTCCGAAAGGAGACATCATTTAGGACAAATAAAACGCTATAACTGACAAGTGCAACAACGTTAGCACGGCTATTTGGCTCATAACCCGCACCCCCACACCAGAGACGGATCTGGCCCTTCTGGTATAGTATTTAGCCCCCTCTCCAAGGATTCATGAACATAACTTTTGGTCCTTCAGTTTCCAGCAGCCATGGAGCACCGGACCACGCTGGCGGTCAGGCCAGCGATACAGCAGAGGTGCTAAGAATCTCTTGGTTTGGTCAGGCCGCCTCTGGAACTTGAAGGTGCAGAAATTTCATGCGTGATGCCTGCCTAGTGGGAAAAGCCTAGTTATCCTACTACAGCAGCTCTCGGATATTTACTAGAAACCAAAACGGCAACATAATGATGGCGCAGAAAAAATAACTAAAGTACCACAACGATTCTACACGAGGCGATACGCCAGTGACGTTAACCTAGGAGCAACTTTTGTGTATACAAACTTAGATTGCGAAGTCCGACCAATAATCAAACACGAAATTGAAAAGGTTCTCAAGAGAATGACACGAGCGAAGCTGAAGGCGACGATGGTATAACCGTATATCTTTTAAAGAAGGGAGAAGTTATTGTACTAGAAAATATTGCTCCACGATTCCCGGAATTCTTAATGACATTAAAAAGTGTCCATAGCCCGCAAGGGCACCAACATACCTCTCATTCACAAGAAAGGAGATAAGAAATGCCTTCAGAATCATGGGCCCACCAGCCTACTCTCAGTTCAATACAAGCTTTTTACCGAAGTAATGGTTGACCCCATAGGCCACAGCCGAGATTCCCGCACAATCCAGAGAGCATGCTGTGGTAGGGAACGAAATACAACAAAATAGCGCATTCGTGTCATCAGTCAGGTAATCTAAAAATCCGCAGAGTACACTAAACTCTGAAAAGAGACTATGAAAAAGCGTTCATTTTATTACACGCCGCAGTAGTGCTGCGGTATGCTCTGAAAGAACGGATTGGCATTAAAAAACCAGGAAATTGAGGCAACCTAATTAAGACATCTAAACTGCATAGAGTAAGAATTTATGGGCAGAATAATTTTTTGCAAGCAAGGAGACAAATTCCAAATCTGAAAGGCCTTTAGACAGGGACCTAAGATCTCCCGAAAACTATTCACAAAATGTCTGGACAGGGCGTTCAGAAAGTTTGACTTGGAAATATAGGACTTGGGAAAAGCGGCGAATACTACAGCCATACCATATTTGCAGACGAATATCTTTGCTAAGTGAGTCTGCGTAAAGCATGCAAAAAGTGCTTGAGGAATGGTAATCAGAAGGCAAAGCCGTGGAAATAAAGATAATTTTGAGTAAATATAATGTTGTGATGAATATACATGCCTAAAAAGCGCTCTCTTCAGCAGGTGTAGCAAAGTGCGAGAACACGTAGAAGAGTATATTTATCTAGGAAAAGTAAACAGAGCTGACCGCAATCATGAGAGAGAAATTCCGCACCGATTAGGTATGGGCTGGAGCGCCTTTTGCGAACACTATCAGGTAATGAAAAGTAAGCTAACTCTACCACTCACAAGGAGAATATACAAAACAATGCATGCTGCCAGGGATGACAGATGGAGCGGAAACTTGGCGCCTTACTAAACAACTAGAAAGCAAACTTAGGTTATCTCATCGAGTCAAGGAACGAATAATGATGAGAGTAACAGTTAGGAAAATAAAACGAGCTTCGTGGATTAGGAAGCAAAGTCAATCCCATCATATCACAGTTGAAATAAAGAAAAGGAAACGGGGGTGAGAAGGCCCTGTAGTGAAACGAAGTGACAGCCGGTGAAGCACCAGTTCAACAGAATGATTACCGAGAGCCGGATGTAGAAAAAGGGGAAGGCCAATAACTTGATGGAAGGGAGAGATAAAGAAATTCACAGGCAAGGACAAAACACGGTATGGTGTTCAGTGGGAGAGGCCTTCGTCCTGCCACGTCCTAGGTAAGATTATTCTGTTGCTGCTGATATTAATGAAGATGCCACATAATGAAATAGGCCGGTAATTTTCGGTTGACAGTATAAAAGCAATAATTCATAACAGGAACCACCTCACGGATTTTCGTACGCGTAGTTAGCGAAGATGTGTCGGTTGCAGGAACTTTTTTGAAATTAGAAAAGAACGAAACGAACCTGTATTTTTCTTAAAGATATAGTTTATTAGGCTGTAATTCTGAGAACAGTGGTACTTAAATCCTGTAATAGGTTGGTACAGCTGCTCCTTCAATCAATACGGAGAACATAACACGTAAATTACATGTGCGTGAACAAAATGCATTTACTGTGGAAGCACAAAGACGTTTTCGCGAAATATCATTCAGCACAACCGCAGATCCACTTATGGGAATGATGTTAGCAGACGCGCCTTCTAAGTAGACCCTGTTTTCCTGCAACCGATTTGTAACATTCCAAAATTTCCCAGCGTTAGTATCACGCATAGGTAACAAGGTCTGAATATAAATGATTTCGGTGCTTTTCGTGCTGATGCGTGGGCGCTGGACAAGATGCTGTAAGCATCCCATCGTGAATCAGGCGATAACCTACCAGAAGAAAGCGGCTTGTCTTTCGGTTAGACAGCCTTTACTGGTGATCGTAATACAATAGGGCGTAAGGATTACACGCAAAGCGTGCTTCAGTGTGAGCTTTCTGTTAGATGGCTGACTTAGCAAACAAACACGCTTCAGTTTGTTTTAAGACCACCATCATCAACGTTTGTCAGGAATGTACCAAGAACAATATATTACTCGTGATTACAGCATGAATTTTTGCGTTTTGGTAGTTATGAAGTGCATTTTTGTTTGGATCTCTTAGGAATGATACCTAAGTATAATTACATTGTGTCGAAATTACACTGTGTCGAAGTAACTACACTGTGTCGAAATGTCAAATGTTTCGGAGGTGGTCAAGAAACAACTTGATGATTTTCGGAGGGAGTTTAGGCTGGAAGATCTCACCATAAAGGATAGTGTGAAGCTTGTGGGAAAAAACCGGGAGCTTGAAATCGAAAACCAGCAGCTCCACAAACGTGTAGATAAGCTGGAGCAGTACCAAAGACTAAATAACCTCGAAATAAAGGGGCTTCCGAATGACTGCGATGAAACAACAGTCGTAAAAGAAATCGTGAACGAACTGGGTGGCACATTTAACAAAAACGACATTGATGTGTGCCACAAGGTGAAAATTCCGAACTCCATCGAAAAAAAAACGTCATTGATCGGTTCACTCGCCGCTCCAAACGAAATGTCGTTGTAGCAAAAGCACAAAAGGTCAGGGTAACCACAGAATCGCTTGGTATCGACGGCCAAAGCAAAGATGTTTACATAAATGAACACCTTACTGCGAAACAAAAGTGGTTGCTGGGCCAAGCTGTAGCACGAAAGAAGGCTATCGGATGGAAATTTGTTTGGACGGCGGACGGAAAGGTTCTCGCCCGACGAGGTGAATCAACACCCATCATGCACATTACTTCATTCAGTGATGCCGAACGCATGATGCCAGGAAACTGAATACGTGCGAAAATGGGTTCAACCTTCCGTCTTGCCAAGAGTGATACCGCCATGTCACTGCAAGCGTTTTATCTCTTTCATTTGATGGCCTATCTAAGTACCTATTTTGTGCAGGGGTAGTTGTACGACTTGTAATTTGTTTTTCAGGTTCACTGTTATCGGTAGTCCGATCCCGGAAATGACTGCATTAACAGTTTATAGCTGCAAGTTTTTTAATGCCCCTAACTGGTTGATAGGGTTCCTAAAAAAGGCAGACACAATACACTATCTGAAATTTCGAATGCGCAGCATTGTATTTCCCAGTTGTTCTTTGCGGATAGTGAAAGCGCCTAGACTAAATGAAACGTGCTTTTGACACCATCTGATATAAACAAAACTATTTGTTCAAACAAGCAAACTATATCTTGCATTCACTTGAATGCTCAATCCGCTCGCAACAAAGAGGAAGCTTGACGGCTCTGTTAACTAGCTTCGATTTCTGCTTCGACGTGGCCATGGTGACTGAAACTTGGTATGACAATGAAGCAAGGTACTTAATCTACCCGGCTGTGTCCTATTTTTTACACCATTCTGATAAAAGAGGCCGTGGAATTATGCTGCTGGCCAATAAAACATTCCAATGTGAACTTATTGATTCCTTTACGCAAATAACAGATGATTTTGAAGTTCTGACTGTGCAAAGCAGCAACGCGATTTTTTCTGTTCTGTACCGTCCACCAGGGGGAAACGTACATATTTTTTTATCTTTTTTTGATACATACGTGGCTTGCTCTAATTAAAATATTTTAACTGTGGTTTTGTGTGGCGATTTAAATATAGACCTTCTGAGCTTGACATCGCAATGTGTCGAGCTCCTCACTGTATTATATGCAAATGCTTTCACAAATGTTATAAAGGATCCTACTCGTATACAAGTCAACTCTTCAACTCTAATCGATCTCTTTGTTACTAACGAGAACAACATACCACTTTGCTCAGGGGTACTAGGCGCACACATAAGTGATCATCTACCAATTTGTTTTCTCCTGAGTAGCACTAGTTTACAAATCAAAAGATCAAAAAATCCCGTAATCAAATATCGCTACATCAACAATATAACAATGCAGCAGTTTTCTAGCGCATTGTAAAATGCAAATTGGTATGCAGTTTTTTGTTCTGAAGATCCCGATGATGCGTACGAGATATTTATTGAGAACTTCAAGATCATATATTACAAGAGTTTTCCTTATAAAACAAAACGTAAACCTCGTGAGGCACGTAAACCCTGGATCACTAGTGACTGCTTGAAAGCGATAAAGAAAAAAAAATGCTCTCTGCAAACTTTTCTTAAGAACCAGAAATGCAGAAGATTTACAAAATTTTAAACAACATAAAAATAAAACTAACATCCTCTTGCGTAAAAGTAGAAATCAGTATTTTCAGAACTTGTTTAGCACTGATGGAGCACAAAGCTTTGAAATAATTTGGAAGCACCTAAATGCTTTACTCAAACCGCAATCTGGTCTAAATTCGGGTCCGCTAGAAATAGTTGCGAACGGCCAAACACTAGCCGGCGAAGAACTTGCTAATACATTTAATGGCTATTTTTTATCTACTACAAATAGCACCCACGACCCAACTTGTGCACGTTTTCTTAATTTTAGGCCTAAGTTACGAGAAAGTACGTTTTTATATCCATCCACAGCTGTAGAAATTTGAGAAGCGATGCTCTCTTTAAAAAACAGCCACAGCTGTAACATAGAAGGCTTGCAAATTAAACCACTTAAAAAAACACTTGACACTACAGCTAGTGTTTTAGAATACATAATAAACCAAATATTTTTACAGGAAAAATTCCCCAAAAGATTCCAATTAGCAAGAGTATCCGTAATTTTCAAAGGTGACGATGGAAACACAATGTCAAATTATAGACCTATATGTATATTGCCGATATTTTCTAAAGTAGTTAAAAAATTGATACACAAACGAATGACAGCCTTCATGACCATATATACCACTATGACACCTTGCCAGTTTTGGTTTATAATAATTGTTCCACTGAAAGTGCTTTATTCTTCCAAAAGGAGATACTTCTGAACCCTTTCGAGCAGGAATCTTACGTGCTTGGAGTTTTTGTGGACTATTCAAAAGCATTTGATAGAATAAATCATAGAACCCTTGCGAAACACTTGAACACTATAGTTTTCGTGGACAATTTCTCCAGCTTTTAAACAGCTGTTTGAATGACCGCAAGCAGCAAGTAATAATATATGGTTCCAAATCCACGTTTCTTTCATTATGGGGTGGGGGTATACCAGAAGGAAGTATTCTTGGCCGTTATTATTTAATATATATGTCATTGATATCGCATATATTGATGAAGGCTGTCGTTTTGTTATATACGCTGATGATATCCGTCGTTATTTTTCTACGAACACAATAACGGATCTTGAAACAAAGGCAAACAAGGTACTAGCATTATTGAATTCATGGAGCTTAACAAATTATCTAAGCATAAACGTGTCTAAAACCAAAGCAGTCCTTTTTCGCACCAGAAATAAAAGAGTTGATCTGTCATTATCCTTAACCCTTGGTACATGTAACATCCAACTACATCCAATGGTAAAAAAAACAATGTATATTTTTTAATGAATCTATGTCATGGAATCCGCATGTACAAATGCTTATATTTAATTTTACCTGTTTATACTAAATTCATCCCCCGATTTAACAATGCACTCTTATACTTCCTGTTTTCTTGGCACTCCTTGGCTTTTGCATCTTGACATGATTTTGATGTTGTTGTTTGTTCCTTTTACGCTGGTTTAATTTTGAAAGCACATGTAGTTACCACACCTATTGTGCATGTCTGTATGTGACACCATATTCGTGATTCTGTGCTTTGTTTTCTGCTTTATATAATTTTAGAAACACACGTATTTTCCCACAACGCTGATGTAACTGTATACGGGGCACAGGCCTTTGTCAAGCCCTAAAAAGGCGTTTTTGTCTGTTTCCGTCAACATAGCAGTGATACGTGGAAAATAAAACTTAACTTGACATGAAAAAAAAAAAAACTGAGAAGGCCACTGATTCAATAGTGCAAAGCAAAATGCGTGGTAGTGGAAGCAAGTGCGGAAGGTGTATTTAAAGTTACGTCCAAGTGTGCTGGGCGTGTGGGAATATTAATTATGGTATTTTTGATGTACGAGATCTGTTTTGCTTGATACAAGGAAAGTCGTAAAAGTAAATTTCACACACATATCTTCTTACTGATTGTATTCCACAATTCTAAATTCTTTTTGATATACATTACTTGAATGTATTTCACAGATAGGACAAATCTGGGACCATCTTTTGCGAGAAGTGTTTGCGAAAATATCATTTGCGAAAAAAAAACAGAGTTGAAAACTAACGACATAATGCCAGTTTTAGGGGCAGTCCTGTAATTTATTGAAATATAGTCGAAATAGATGGGACACCTAAGTATGCTGATGCATTTTTTAAGGCAATGGCGTAGGGATGCTTCTTAATAACTCATTTACTGTAATTCATAGTTGCGTCTCTTTCTCCGCCTTTTTTTGGCCGTTCTAACCGTTTTTGTTTATTTTGAAAGGGGCAGCCTGGAATAAGAAGTGCCGTATTTCCTTTGTCGGCACGCTGCCTTAGAAATCTCCCGTTAGCTTGGATGTAAGCAGGGCTGATGAGGAGTAGTACACAGAATGCAGGAAGTAGTATATGTAGTGATGGATTCAAGAAATGCTGTGTTTCACCCCACTTTTGCCACTTTCCACCCTCAATGTACTCAGCGAAAAAAAACACCGCGTTTTGGTATTTTTTCGCTGCTAAAAATTGCAGGGGACTAGCCATGGACTGGCCAGTTCTAAATGATACTCTTTAGGAGCATATTCTACATCTGCTCATGACATTGCACTCACCTGTAGATAGAGCTAATTCTTCTGCCTGGTTGGAATTGCATGTTAGATGCGTGCTGAGCCGCACTTTTTCAAATGTCTGTCGTTACACGCAGGCGGATAACTTATATTTTACCAAATTCATAATGAAGTTCAACCTCTGTGTTAGTCGCATGGTCAAACTGAGGCCGCTCCTTGTAGAACGCGTAACTGCTCAGCATATGGCACCCATGAGAACGCAAGGAGTGTTATGGCTTCTGGACATGCATCCACTGCTCCCCTGGTGGTGGGTCGCAAGAAAGTTTTTCCCGTTAATTTCTCTCCACCTTCGTGTGGACAAAATTCTCTTTGCCGGTTGGCCCTATTTTTGTACTGTTGCAATTGGGTATAACCGGTTGTACTTCGTGTGGTACCGGGGAGCTATTAAAAGCTCCATTTACTCATGTCTACACATCAGTGTTGCTATTTACTGCACGAAGGCACGAAAACTTTTTTTATCGCTTGGGAATGTTCGGGCATAGCGGGCGCCACGTGGGAGTTATGCGTGTGGATGTGGCCAAACTTCAATCTAGCGGAAGTGTACAGTGCAGCAAAACTTCATATTTTGAGGATTGGAACATTCCCTCTCGGGTTTGTACAGCATTCTTGATGAAGGAAGGCTAAACGCTTTGCTATAAAATATCCTATCCCCGCAATAAAATTTTGGTTCCGCTTTGCTACGCATAAAACTAGAATCACGTTGTGTTGTCCAGTGGCTTAAATCAGTTTTGAATGGGTCGCTTCCTAGCAACAGGTTTGTCAAAATATCACAAACCGCACACAGATAATCTCTTCCTATTCCTCGGAAATATTATGTTTCTTCCCAGCAAACATATCGTTCTGGGACAAGGACATTTGTGAACGAAAGACTCCTTCCCGAAATATTAGCACCAGTGCACACAAAAGCAATTGGGCCACACAGTTTAACACCAATAGGCACTTCGTTTCTTACCATCACGTCTGGCAGGGGATTTGCAAAGACTTCCGTTTTACGACCTTAACCAGCCGTTTGCACTGGCTACTTTTGTTTCTGGTGGGGCAGGAGAAAACATCCCGCCGATGGAGAAGTTTCATGCCACTGTGCCGGCATCGTGCTGCTGCATGTTTTGCAGACTGTACACTAAGCGGATCGGCCGAAAGGTAGATACTGTGTGCTTGAGGTTTTGCGTCAGTAGGCTTACTCGAAGACAAGAAGCGCGACCTTTTCTCATAGACTCGACAATGCAATCAAGCATACGGATGCAATATAAAAGCGGATCGACTTGTCGTCGCCCTTAGCTGCCAGCGGATGAGTAAGCTGTAGTTTTCTAACCCAGTTGCCCATGCTGCCTCCATGAGCTCGGGCCACTGACACAAGACTGAAGAAACACGTCGCGCAGGTTTCCGTAGCCTTGTCGCACTCGTGTACTGATACGAAAAAATGTCCTGTATGTAGCAATAGTCAACAGTGGCCGCTGTGTCCGACACCAGCTGTCTGCCAGGAACTGTCTGGCAACTGGGCATAATTTTCTGCATGGATGGCAAGCTTGAGGAACTCAAAAGACACGGCAGCGGTGGGGAAGATGTGCTGCTGAAGCTAGATTTACCTTTGTCATAAGAAAGTAGTACACCTTCTAAGCTATTTGTTTCAATGAGCAGCCCATTTTGTTTTTTCTCATTCGTGGTTTTGTTCGCGAGCGCAGTTTCAAAACCTTGCGGATATTAGTGCTACATGTCTCGTGGCGCATACCCTCAGTGTGAGAGCGTCTGTCCAGCGTCTGCTTGCCCTGAAATAGTCACCCAAACTTTCTCAGCTACTCGATAAATATCTCGCACGTAGTAATCCAGTGCCAGCATTTTATACGCTCGTTCTAAGCTTTTTAGTGTTTAGTCACCCATGTTTGCAATGTTTCCTTTAGGCTTTGTTATTTGTTCCTGTGGATGCATTTGGGGAACTCTTTTTTTTTCTAGTTGCTCTCCTGCATTTTTTAGGTTTCAAAAAGATCCCCTCCATTTTTTGAGATAGCGTAGAGCTGATATTTTCAATTTTCTCCTTCCCATTGCTACTGGTATTTCTAGGGTTTCCTCACGCCCCCTACTGTTATTATTATGTTTTTATTTCGAATTGCTATATTCTCTTTTTCTTGGCCTAAAAGAATTATTGCAAAACTTTGATTCTGTGCTTTCGAAACTCGTATATCGCCGGTGCCTGACACTTCATATACCGTTATTTGCATCGTTTTCAGAATTTGTGGTGTAAAATATGGCTAAAAGATGTCGGAATGAAAGCAGCAGTGCAATAAGTTCGGGCTCGACGGTTTTCTCTGTTATGCAAAGGAATGCATCTACACTAAAGGAAAAATGTTCACGTATATTGAACCGTACAAAACGACGAATAAGAAAGGTGAACTGTACTCAACGTTCGAGGAGATCATAGCCATGCGAACATTGACAGGTATAAAGTATTTCGTTACTGTATATTTCTTTTGGGGCTTTATTTTAAATTATAAACCCAAATGCAATGGGAACTGAAAGCTAAACTGTGTGCTATTGCGTCACAGGTAAAATTCGGTATGTGGACGGCGGATACTGTCGTTTTCTTCGACCTACCTACATCAATATTTATGAAACAAGTTTGCTGCTGAGGGGATTTGTACGCGCGTTATTCTATGTGTCGGCTTGTCACGTTGCAACGACAACACGCAGGAGATCATTCAAATAAAAACTTCTCTGCTAAGCTAGCAGAAAGCTTTACTCAGCATCCCATCGACTTAAAAATGTGCTACCACTAGTATTTCACTGCAAATTTAAGGAATAAATTGTGGAAATTAAATATTATCTGAGCAATGGTGGTTTACCTACTTAGGTTATTTGCCTCAGGTTAAATATCTCTTTTCATTTTCAATCCAAAGTTACCAACAGCTAGGTATGCTGAAGTGGTGAAATGAAAAAAATCAGTATTTTAAAAATATGGATCAGAATATGGAGGACCTGGTCAAGTCTATATAGCTTTCTTATTCATTTTTGAGGCTTTCAATATCTGGTTCAAATTATATACCCTGAGGTTTGCAATCTACGCGAAAATGGGTTTACGGAGGAATAGAATATGAAGAAAGTACCTCGGCCGCTTTTGCCCGCCACGTGTCACGAACAAAACGTAGGAAACAAAACTCGGTGGAATGAAATAGGCACTCACCCCGGCGTTGAGGTCTTTTTCAACGTTGACACGGAAGTTTAGTTGTCTGAAAAGACATGCCAAGCGCTGTGCGTCACCTTCAGAGCCAGTTCTTTTCTTCAGACGGCCCTGGAAACTGACGTTATTGAAGATGATGCACATTCCTCTCGGTGTCATCGCCATTCTGTAAAGCTGACGTAGGGATGAAAAAGAATAAGAAAACTCAGTATAGCTGGGCGTCGCAAAAACTCTTCGTTGTAATTACAAATGTGTTAGGAGCCGCCACAACTTCACTCAAGTAATGTAGAAGTTTTGTACCATCTTCTTTGTATATTCTCCTATGACGTAAATTCATATGACCGGATGATGAATAAAGTTATCAAACAGAGGCCAACGGTGATTGGCATTAACTTAAACTCGGAATATTAAGTTCATTCGAAACCAAAATAAAGCAAAATGGCTATCAGATCGGCATTGTGCTTATGTTGTAAATAGATATTTGATTGGGAAACGAGAGGTAGGAGGTAACGTTGTTTTGAGGTGACATTTATGTTCCGCAGAAGAGGTAGTCCCTGGATTGAGGGTAGAGACACGTTAATAATTTCTCAGTGTATTAACTGTTACTGCAGGCCGATATCACCGGTGAACAGTGCACCTGCAGTAGTCACTCCGAGAAAAATATTAGCCCTCTAAGACAACAAAACGCATGGTACACTTTTACAAGCATTTTACCTGAGCGCAAACTTAATTACAAATATTCCGGAGTTTATAAGCCTCGTCGCGACACAGAAAAGCGGTGAGATGGACAAATCCGTATCGTTAAACCACAATCTGTCGTAAGTAGAATCTACCGCAACTCATCAACTGGAAGCCTTCTCAAAGTATGTCCATGCTAGATTCTGTACAAGTGCACAATCTATTCGTCTTCTGCACATAAGCAGCGAGGAGCTTATAGAAGAGGCCGAATGTATTGCTCGTCAGTTCTAAATTTATGTGCTCAGGGGTGGTAGTGGAGACAGCAGTGCCTTTTGTTCCACGGCTTAAACCTGCAGTTTGCAACTGGACGAGCACATCGTCCAGATCAGAATTTATTGCTTTAGCCCTCGCTTTCCTTTTGGCGAGATGGTATTTTGGGTGCCATTCTTAAGACATAGGTGAAAATAATAACTGTTCTGATAACAATTAAAATATTACCTGTCTCTTGTCCGGCAAGTTCCCTCGATCAAGTAAAATTGCTCAGGCATTCCCTGTTACTACGTCATAACTATTCCATTCTCTGTTGTCAAAATTGGTTTGGTGACCTCATATACCTAACTGACAAAAACGTAGACACAAGTTCTCTTGTTTTCCTACCCAGCCACTGATTTGGCTTTTGCGGTGTACGACGTGGTATTACAGAAAAAAGACGTGTTATGAAAGATAGATCATCTACTTTGTGTCAATCCCACACGTGCAACTGCCTAATTGAAAAAACGACGGACGCACTAAAAAGAAGGAGAAGTGACCAGTGTGGAACGTGGAAGCGGAAATCGGTGAGTTATGTGACTCAAGCACTCAGGTGGACCCAGTGATCATACAGAATGTCTTCACGTCGTAGTGGGTACATTGCTTTCTCGCCTTCGTGGTCACGTGGGAAAGCGCCCGGGACAGCTTTGAGCTAGGCGGCACCTGTGTGTTTCAAAAGTGGGTTACTGAGTGTACCAGATATTTGGAGCTTAATTTATTTAGCGTGTAGCAGCCAGGGATGCCGGCTGCTGAAAGAGACGACGAAACCGAGGTTGTGCTGGTGAGCCATTAAAAGGCAATACTGTTTATTCTTAAAATAGGAGGGCGTCCAGCGGGTTCTCCCACAAGAGGAGTGAGACTCCCGGGTTTTCCTTAAAGAGCGAGGGAAAGTGTGATAGCTGGAGCGCTTTCTTGTTTGGCAAGTGTTTTTCTATCATGAAGTTGTCAAGCTTGTAGGTCTCTTAGAAGTATCAGAGCTTGTGTGGTTTGTTCTTTGTCAAGCGTTCTTGTGTCTCGATATAAAGGACAGCGAAGTAGCGGGGTTCCTGAGAACAGTGGTCATGGATTTGAATTTGTTTTTCAGAACCGACTTGTCTTTCTGCGTAACCCTCTGATCGTGGAGATAAGAAGAAACACGCGTAAGCCTTCTATTGTTGATGCCATACGCGAACTGAGCGCCGACGATAGGTAGCTCATTAAATTTTGGGAGGACGCGAAAGAAAATAGGCGCCACGCGAAAGATGAGCCAGCTAAAGACAGAAGGCGAGACGACGAACAAAAAGGTCGACAATTTCAGGTAGAAATTGAACTTATAAAACTCGAACACCTAATACTAGCAACTATTGGCACTAGCTTACAACGGCTTAGTGTAGGAGAGAAAATGGGAATCGAAAGGTAGAGTGTACCCAAAAAGGCAGAGAAAGACGAGATTGTATAAGTTAAAAAGTATAGGAAATATAGCGAGAGAGCTTGTGAGACAGATAAAATTGAAAGTGAGACTGAGCCCGAGCAGGCCAATGGCGAAGTACAGAGCGCAAGCGTGGAGACTGGAAAAGAATGAATGAAGGCGCATAAGCGTTTGAAGAAACAGAGGTAGAGGAAACACAGGACCGTGACAAAATCACCTATCGCGATGAACCGGAGACTAAAGAAGAGCTTCGAAGTGTACTTGTCCTTTGTAGTAATTAGTGCGGGTGTGTCAGAAACCTCGCTGGAGTGGTTGACCGTAACGATCACGAGCAGCATTGGCTGCAGGTGGACGCACCTGAAGTTTTCACCTGGCCGCACTCTGTCAGCAAGAAGAATGATTCCGAGAAGCTCGTCGCGTTTAGGGGTCACCGTTCCTCCCCAATATTAAGCTTGTTCTCGCCTTGTGAGCGAAAATCTTTGTCTAACGTTGAGGCAGTTGCAAAACTTGATCACCTGGTTTTCGGGGAAAAAATGGAAGTCCTACCTGATTAGGACCCTCTGTCTAACTTGAAGTTGCATATAGATTGTAGGGCGAATGCGTCGAGATGTGCATTGACCTTGCGATGCCACAAGGTCCGGGTGAACGGCAGAGGAGGTTTGAACGGCGAAATAGCACTGTCCTGTTTTCGGCAACGTCGCCAGGAGAAGGTCAGCATTGAATCATCTCCAAGGACTAACACCGCCACGGCATACCTGTATATTTTCGTTCACCCGTACATTTGTTTCGGTGTCTGTATGTGAGGTTCGTGAACAGATTGGCAATGAAGGCTTTCTTGAGATTTTTGCTCGTAGTGATGGGAATGAACTGCGGCCTTGTCCCGGAAAACTGGGCGTCTCTTGTAGAGAAGCCTTGCTTCGCAACAATTCTCTCTTGTACTGCATTGCAAAACAGGCCAAATACACACCAGTGAAGACGGCTGCAGACGCTGCTTTCAGAGGTGATTTAGCTGCCGGAATTGAGGTTTGTAGGTCCACAATTTTTGTAGTAAACCATTGCCGAAAATGTAGCTGCGCAGAATTCACATTCGTAAAAATATCGGCGGCTTTTTTTTGATGAAGAGTTGACACGGCAAAGTTTTGGTCTCCCCACCACATCTACGGTTTTGTTCTTTTATTCCAAAGCCTAGGAGATTTCTCTACGGGAGTTGTCACTTTACGTTGATTGTCTGTTGTCGGTGGTTTCCCGAGATTCTCCAGTCCGAAACAAAAGCTTCACCGATCCAGCAATGCCACATCATCGATCGACGGCGTAGCCTAGAGAACCACCTTTAGTAATGTTCCGGCTCAAGGCTTTCTGCTCTGCAAGACTCGGTGTCGAACGACTACCCTGAGTGCGCGAGCTTTGGGTGCCAGATGAGCTGTCATGATGTTGTTGGTGAGCCGATATTATTCAGGTGACAGGGAACCTTCACGCTAAATAGCGTGTTTTGGTCGCCCTTCGCGGATTTGGTTTGTGCCGCAGACGACTTCTTATCTGAGAGAGAACACTCGTTGTTGACGATAGATTGTCTACCCTGCGCCAATCCCATACGTGCAACTGCCTGAATGAAATACGGGGGCAGCATGACAAAGCAGGCGACTTCCCCAGCACTGACCGTTGAATTACTAATCATTGAGCTATGGGACGTAAGCACTCTGGCGTGCCCTCTGCTTAGACCAAACGTATTTCCATCTAAGCGGCACCAACAAATTCTCACACCCATTGTCACGTGAGTAAACATACGATCTGGCTTTAGTCATGGGTGGTTCCTCTGTGTTCTGGACTGTGGCTTCCTAATTGGGTCAGACGTTTCTGAGTGCAATTCTCTGGGGCACGTCTACAGTTTTTGTAAACAAAACCGTGGTGCTGTGCGCCCTAGAGTGTGGCTCTTTTTGTGATTCTGTACCACACACAGCATTAAAATTTGTGTACTCATCATGTGAAAACTTGTGGAAGATTGTATACATCAACAGCACACCTAGGTCTCCAGAATGAATTTTCCGAGACATGAGCGATGCTACCAAAATGGACTCCCACATATACAACTTTGTCCTTTGTTCCACGTGTAAAAAGTTTGACTTGGCTCTTCATATCGTCTTGTCTTTTTATTTAGTCATGGTTCCACACTAATCAACAAGGCTTGACGCGTGGTCATGCAATTTCCACGAACATCGCATGCGTCGTCGACCAGGATGTCCAGGCAGTCGTTAGGTTAAATCAAGCTTGATGCTGTGTGCTTTAAAAGAAGCAAGGACTCTGTAGTAGTCAGCACTCCTTATTGCTTGCCAAGCTTTATTTGTTAGATGCCGACCCTTCTATGGTGGGACTTATACGTTGGAATCTCAAGAAAAGATATTGCACTGAATTGGTAATGGTCAGATATTATTTAGCTGGAAATGAAGCAGCGCTGGTCCCTAGGGCTTTGTTCTGGGCCCTTACGTTCTTGCATTAATAAATATATCGCTTCCGCCATTCAAAATTCATTTTTTATTTTATATAATGATAAGAAAAAATATATAAAGAGCCGAATGTTAAGAACTGTATTTTTTTAGGCTGATAGTAAGTTACTACATGGTTGGTGCAGAATAACATCGAATTTTGAACCCCTTCTAAAGTGCACTTATGGGGTCAGTGGCCAGGCGCCCAGGCCACGCGTGTGAACGGATTGATCCCCGCTGCTCGGTCTAGCAGCGCAACACTGGCGTCACTACGCCGTGGTTGACTCCAATTCGACACGGCGCGTTCGGGAGCCGGCTTGTCTGGACGCAGAAATGCCGCGGGCATAGTCCCCCTTTGGGAATGCAGACGCCCCCGCTAAGTTCCCAGGATTGCTGACATATCGGAAAACGGAGGGGGTTATCGTCACCTGACGCGGCGGCTTGTCCGCGAGACACCATTTTTACGCGCCCCCGTCGGCACGGCGTATAGCCGCCGCCTTTCATCCCCCACCCCTCGTCGCCGCGTGCTTTCTTGCCCGCGGACCGGCTTTTGAACCGAAGGTGGTGGCGCCTTATTGAATATTCTGAAGATGGCGGAGTGACAGCTGTCTACGCGAATTTGAGCCCTCCCTAACGCGTGAACAAAAGCTAGGGGGGGCGTGCCCGAGAGAGAGTAATTCAGAAGTGTTATAAGGCCGAACTTGGCCGCGAAACAGCGTTCTTGTCTAAGCTCGCAGCTAGGCAGTTCCTGGGAGACAATGAGTCTCGACCGATAAAGATAGGTTGGGATTTGTGAGCCCCTTACGCGAGAGATAGATTAGAGGATCGCGTTGGAAGTTTAGAGTACAGCTGTGTACCGGGCAACTAGACGGATCGTGTGGCGCGAACAGAGTCCCGGCCGTCGTTTCTCGAGCGGTTTGTGTACGCTCCAAGAATAGGAGAGTTAGGCGGAGTTGGAAAGCTTGAGTGACTTGTACGCACTTAGAGCTAACGTCTAGCTTAAGTTTAAAGTTTTTCCTTTTATTACTCATGTGCCCAGTTATCCTACTGCAAATAGCTGTATACAAACTCTTTGTTTCTGTTCATCAAACCCGAACGCCTCGAGTTTGTCAATTGGACCGCCATCTCCAAGAACTTCAACATCATCGCCCTGCCAGCCTCCTGCCAAATCAACTGGTTACCGGGCGATTGGGTTCCTGATCGACACCGAATTTCAGAGAAACCGCAATGAGCAACTAGCAATCTTTACTGCGCAGTCGACAGGATTTGGCAGAAGAAAACACCAGACCTGAGCCATGGGCAGCGAGCGGACGCAAACCCGCCTCCATCAGCACCAGCCGAGCTTAGCGCGGTGAGGTGCGGTGTCAGTAGGATTTCTTGCGCTTCGTTATGGTGGTGTAGGCTTAGACGTAGGGTTCATGGTAGTCACGAGGAGCATGTTGGTAAACAAAGCGGAAGGCGACGAAGATGGCCAGACACAGAAAGCAGCACCTCAAGGAAATATGGCGGCAGGAGGGGTACCCCGCGTGGAATCTCAAGCGATAATGCTTAGACGAATAGAACTACAGTTTCAGTTCCAAAAACAGAATCTGGAATCGTAGGAGCGGATCGGTATGTACAAACTTAAGCTCGAAGAGCACGAGCGTGTGCACAGACTGGAGTGGGAGCGGGAGTGCACAGTACGAAACCCATCGGGGTGGGGCACAAGCGAGCGGAGAAGATCTAGCATGGACCCAACTAGCTCTATGCTGACAACCAAGCTGAATGGTGCCAGCAAGTGTTTTGAAGTGGAACTTCAGGTGGGCAATGTAGGCGTCTGTGAGTCCGCACACGAGGCCAATGATCCAGCCGGAGACACAAATTATACTTCTGTTGCTACAAGTGTAGGGCCGGAAGTTACGTTTGCAACAGAGGCGACTCTAATCGGTGGACCGGAGGAGATTGGCGTCGCGGAGGAAAGTCTTGTGGCCCTCCACGTTCCATATTATACTTAAAAAGTAGCACGAGAAAGTAAACTCCGTGTCGGCGTTCAGGAGCTCGCCCAGAATAGAAAGGAGAGAGAAGACGAGGACGCGTGTGACGAGACTGAGCGAAAAAGAGACGGAGTTCACGATCAGGCTGCGGAAAAGCAGGATTTAAGGGCGAATAAGGGAGCCGAGAAGGTAGACCGGGTTGAACTTGCAGAACAGGGAGAAGAAGGTGAGACAGAACTCGAGAAGGCGGAGGATAAGGAGTAAGAACATTTGGACAGGGAGGAGCGATATGGATATGTCGTGTGGTGTTAGGTAGTCTTGATGGTGAGAGTGTACCCGAGGAGGTTGATGTACAACACCAAAACGCATGCGTGAAAACTGCGAAAGAAAGAATTAGAGCTCCCGAGGAGGTTGGGAACGCGAGAGAAAGACCATGTCAGGAGGCAGCTACAGATACAAGAAAGGAACGAGACGCGATCAGCGATCTCGAAAAACCGGTGTCTGAGATTGAACTTCGTAGCCTTAGTGTAAGTTGCGGTAATTACCGAGATTTGATCGGCCGCCGCGCTGGAAGGGCTGACGCGCTAAGTTCTGCGACCATACAGGGTGGCATATACCTCAGCCCCGAGTTACGCCGGAATGAGTGCGTGTTGGGACAGCTGAAAACCTCGCTTTGTGAGGCTGCACCACGCAATGCCCACGGCGTGCACGAGCGGCTTTTACTTATAACAGACACTTGTGAGGTGGTTGCTGCGGGGAACTTGGTACGTAATGGAAAGAATGATCCAGAGAAGGTCGTCGCGTTTGCGGGCCGCCATTCTCGTCCGACACCAACGCTTCCCTCATTCCCTCAGGCTGCCAGCACGAACCATTGCCTGATGTTGGGGCATTGGGGAGGAATGGTCACTTAGCCTATTGTTAAGAAATCGAAGTCGCATTTTGCGATACCACTCTGTCTTCCCCGAAGTCATGTTCACCTCATGGGGCTAAATCGTTGAGACTTGCGTTGACATTGCAACGCTACCCTGTCCGGATCATCTGCAGAGGGGTCTGGAAGTACGCGAATGCTCTGCCCTGTTTTCAGAATGTTGCTTCTGGAGGGTAGTATTGAATTGCCTACCAGCCTTAACACCGCCACGACGGACGTGAACGGTCGTGTTCACCCGTCCTTTTCCTAGAGTGGTGTGTGTGTGCGGTGTTTGTGCGCTACGTCTTGCCCTGGTTGCTCGATCCGTGCACCGAACTCAACTTTCCGCGCACCGCACGTGAGCTTACGCGCAGCTGCACGTTCTCGAAAGAACGTTATCATGCTACGCCGTCATGGATTACATTAGCGCGCGTGCGCAAAACGACAATGCAAATTTTTGCAACGTTTTATTTTGTTGGCTGCAAAATTACCCATGTTCTTAGCCAGTACTTGTTACTTTTGTTCTTGCTGTTGAGTGCCGGGATGATTGTGCATGCTTGCAGTTATAGCGCGCATCAGTGTTATAGGTTGAGTTGTCTCGTTGTTCGCGGTGTTTACCTGCCCCCGAGACACGACCCAATTTCTTTCTTACTCGCAATTAGTTTGATTGAATTTTTGTGTTTTGGGTTTGCCAGAGTATTCTGTCCCTTTTGGATGGCTAATGAATAGGTTGTGTCTGTAGTTTAGGTGAGAGAGAGTTCGGTGTAACGGAACGGCCGAAATGGTAGGGCTCATTTGTGGTTATACCTAGCTCCTTCCCCGTGTTTGTTTTTTTTTTGCTGTTATTACTGAAGGGTACATAATCCGAGTGGCCCTTGTAAATTGTTTTGGGATTGGCTGAACCAAGAGGTCCAGTAACCCTCTTAAAGGGGGGAGTGGTAAGGTCTAATTATGGGGTCTGTGACCAGGCACCTAGGCTACGCGTGTGATAGGAGAGATCCCCGCCGCTCGGTTTAGCGCCAGAGCACTGCCGACACTACGCCGTGGTCGACGCCAATTCGCCGTGGCGCGTTCGGGAGCCGGCTTCGCTCGATGGATTAATGCCGCGGGGATAGTCCCCATTTGGGACTGCAGACGGCCCCGCTAACATCCCAGGATTGCTGACATATCGGACAATGGAAGGGGTGATCGTCGGCTGACGCGGCTGCTTATCCGCGAGACACCAATGTTACGCGCCCCCGTCGGCACGGCGTATAGCCGAGGCTTGTCATCCCCTACCCCTCGCCGCCCCGTGCTTTTCACCCGCGTACCGGCTTTTGACCCGAAGGTCCTGGCGCATTATTGAATATTCCGAAGATGGTGGAGGGACAGCTGCCTACGCGAATTTGGGGCCTCCCTAACGTGTGTACGAAAGCTAGGGGGCGTGCCCGAGAGAAATACCGACGTGTTATAAGGCCTCACTTGGACGCGAAACAGCGTTCTTGTCTGAGCTCGCAGCTAGGCAGTTCCCGGCGAGACAAGGAGTCTCGACGGCTAAAGGTAGGTTGGGATTTGCGAGCCACCTACGTGAGAAATAGATTGGAGGATCGCATCGGAAGTTTAGGGTAGAGCTGCGTACCGGGCAACCAGATGGATCCTGCGCCGAGAACAGAGACCTGACCGTCGTTTCTCGAGTGGTTTAAGTACGCTCCGAGGATATGAGAGTTAGATGGACTTGAAAGCTCGAGTGACTTGTGCCCCCGCCCTCCACTACGGCGCGCCTCATCGTCTGCGTTGCGTCGGCAGGTTAAACCGTACAATCAATCACTATCTCAAATAAATTAATTCCGAATTTGCAAAAACAACAGGAAAGCTACCGGTAGCAATTTATGTCGACGACAGTATAATGGGAGCGGCAATGTTCGGTGAATTCCTCAAATTGTATGACGATACAAAAAGGATGCTTCAGAGTTGGGGGCGATTTCACAATCATCGTATAAGGAGCCTTAAAACCTCCATGAGCGAAATCGAGAAAAATGACGATCACAGTGGAAGATGTGCGAACCATCGCAACAGATTGAAAGGAGCGTAAATAATCTACCCTTAACCTACGTGTACAGAGAGCCCGTCGAGCCCATGCTAATATATCCTGCGGATATCACTGGAGGAAGACAGCACGTCAACGATGCACAAAGTTTCATGGCTGGAGATACCGAAGAAGGGTGGAAAAGCCAATGTAAGATCACAAGGACTTGGTCGGCAAGATGTCACCGACAGTACTTGAAGGAATTCGAAGAAGTATCAAACACAAAGGCATCGATCGGCCAAATGTTAGAGGAAGGCGACGTCGTTTTACTGGTAGGCACCGGACCGAGAAACACGTGTACACCCGCCCGAGAACTGCTTGAAAGACGCGCACAACACGCCATCCTAGCGCACTTTGGCGGGCGGGAATCTGTACATATCACCATCATCTGCCCTGAAGAGGAAGAAGACCATCTCCTCGCAGCGCGAGCGCGCGATCGGTCCTCAGCCATAAAAGAAAGGATGCGAACACGGTTCCCTGGCCTCTCCCGTGTTTACAGTATATAAACTATTCTTTTCAGTTCATCAAACCCAAACGCCTCGAGTTCGTCAATTCGACCGCTAACTCCAAGAACTTCAACACCATCGCCCTGCCAGCCTCTTGCCAAATCAACCGGAGCCCGGGCAATTGGGTTCCTGATCGACCCCTGAATTTGGGAAAACGAAAATCACCAATCTTTACTTCCCATAAATGCGAAATTTGTCTCTGTTGCCGAATAACGCAATAGCTGCACTATTGCTATGAAATTGAAAGTACAGCCCTACCGAGAATGACCGCAATTTAACCCGAGACAGTACTCTGAATCCTTCAACTACTCCCTTGTCCTACGTTCCACATGTTATCTGATGCTCTTTTGATATCTGGGTGCTGTTTGCACACATCCTAGGAAGCTTAATGGTCCTCTTCCGTTCTTACAGTTGGATTCAGTTATCTGCTTGCCTCTTCGAATCAAATGTTCGGAATAAAACATACAAGTCCAAGAGTGATCCTATCTGAGGGGTTGAAAATGAGCGAATTTCCATCTTGACGCACCATTTCTATCATGTGCACGAATGCGCCAATGGAAGCATATATTTTTGTAACGTATTCCTACTCTAGAACCTTGTTTATCGCTGTCAAAATGCCAACAAAATTGGCACTTGCAACGTATGTCGCCAATACGTTTACTCAAAGCTTACCTTGTGTTCTTTACTTTTATCCTGGTGGATGTCATAATGATCAACAAACTAATCTTCGATCCAAAGTCTCCCAGAATCCTATATGATTCCATATTAGCGGCAGGATAGTTGTTGTAGCGAGCGCATTTCGCCAAAGTAGTCGATGTTAAAACTTGTACTACCCCGAGAACCCAAAAGTAACTGTCATGCAGCGACGCAACCTTTTGTGTTGTCCGCAAGTACTAGAGAAAGAATAACAGTATGGCTGCAGCATGCAAGAGTTTCGAACTGGCCATCGGGCTCCTGATGTGACCTCGAGGACGCCCTTGGTCCGCGGAGCAATCTTTGACAAACGCTATGTTAGAGCATGGGGAAGTGGAAAAAGGCTTACCTCCGGACCAAGCTTCGGTTGGTCAGTTTTGATGACTGATTCTGGCGTATGGATACTCTCCTCTGCAGAGAAACGTAATAGCATTTCAAATAAATATTTGTTTTCCTCACCATTAACAGCAAAAATGAGAGTACACGTTGGCTTTGTGAATAAACTAGCCGACGGTATTGCTAACCGCTAAGTTCTATAACTGATATGCAAAAAGGTCTGACATTCAGAGGTTTGTCTACTAATCTGGACCATTCTTACGCCGTTTATATTCATTGTTATTTGGAGCCTTCCGAGAAGAGAAACACCCACACCACCGCAAGGTACAGCAAACATTCGCAAAAATAGTTGAATAAACTGCATGAAACAAAATGTATACTGAAATGGCGATCACGGAGTCACGCAGAGAAATGGAGCACACAAAAACAGACGCAAGGAGTCAATATCTCCGGGAAACACTGCTATTCTTATTCAAAATTCACATGCCACATGCCTCCACGTTAAGAGACTGGCAAAGAAACCGCCGGGGCATAAAGACTTAAACACTGTTCTATTAGTCTGTATATCTGACAAGACGACACACGCCCATAGACTCTAAATGAATAGTGTGTTGAAAGGGAGTCGCTGCTACAATGACTCTCTTTAACGCTTCCAGGACGCCTCTTTTAAACAAAAGATATCACAGACACACATCACTTTTACAGTGGGAGAAATGTATTTGTGTCTAAACTTCATCACAACAATGGCACTTTAGGTTTGTTGGTACGGCATTGAGAGAGTTTGTGCGGCTCATGCAGAAACAGCCTAAGAAAGATGTAACACGTGGGGGTCTTCAGGCTTTGTTTTTGACTGAATGCAATGTATAAGTGTTTTGCAATATGTGGTGTTCAAAGCAGTAATCAACAATGCATACCACACTCAAGCTAGGCAATAATTTCATTTCTAATGTTGCCAAAACTGTGAGGAAACGAAAATGCTAAAGTGCACCGACCACCAAGTAGCGCACAAACCACGTGAAACAATATATACCACAATATATAATTGGATATATAGAAGGCAATGTCTCGGGTCTAGGCTTTTCAAATTTGCGCAAATATTGTGCATTATACCTGACTTTGCCTCGGTTTCTGAGTAAAAGGTGTTTAATTTTCTTGCGCAAAAGAGCACCGACACTTACCCATTTGTTTCCCCGATAATGCTTTGAGCGTAATCCTCATGCAAAAATCTAGCCCTTTTCGGAAAGCTACAAAACACAAGAGAGAATGAGGCCGCATGACATGATTACAACTGGGTTTAGCCTCAATTCTGCCCTCCTGCAATTCAGCCGTTTCAAGCATAGTATTCAGCCGTTTCAAGCGTTTCAAGCACACGTTTTTGCCATACCAAAAAGCACACCTAACACCCGATATTATCCTCAGTTACGTTTTAACAAGGAATCAGAAAGATAATCGTGTCCTTTTCTCTTCGTGATTTTATACATGAATTATATATTGATGGAAAATGTCCTACCTTCTCAAGTTAGTAGTTTTGCATTCAAATGAAGCTAGGTCATTGAAAGCAGAATACAAGGTTTGCGATTTAAATCTTTTTGGTGTTTGCTTTATGTCTACACAAAGTGTTTTTTTAATGATCATATCATTGATACGTTTCGTGCAGGTTACACGCTATTATTTTATCTTTGCAGCTGTCGGTGAGTGTCGTCTGCTTCAGAATGTTTTCAAGTGGGCCAGGTAGTCACATGACTCCATGGTGTGCATAATATTATTACTGTGTACAACACACAAAGCACTCATATGTCCAAAAGTTTAAATTAAACAAGGATAAGATATTTGTAGTTCGTTTTCCCAATTACAAGTAAAAGTGCAACACTGGCGAACCAGTGATGGTGTGAGCACCAGCAAACAATAGCAAGCGCCAACGTTCATGCGGTGTTGTCGTTCATGTATTTATCAATATCGCTACGTCTTTATTTTCCCACTACACCCTTTTATCATCAGGACATCTTTGTCTGGGAATGCCGCGGCACTCTTTCACCATCATCGTCGTTCGAAGGCTACTTACACGTTCGGGCTGCCCCTCACCAAAAAAGGGGGCCTCCTCGCATTCGTCCAAGCCATCTGGCCTGCGTCCCTCAGTACTACTAGTGTACACACAAAGCTAACCTATTCAATCCCCTACTACGACAAGTGGATTCAGCCGTTGAAGCGAAGGCAGGGCGACTCACGCATTTGCAATGACCAATTCGCGCATTAAAACGGCAGCCGAATAGAAACGGTATGTATGAACATGGGTATGAATTGTGTTTAACCAAACTTGTTGTGGGCTAGCTGGTTCATGATTGTTAAAAAATATCTTTGTATTATGAACTCTAGGAACCGTTTAAAACCAAGCAAAAAGGCGATAAGTGTATCAGGGATACGTCGGTAGTCCTGTTTAATTCGGAGAAATCTTTTTTCGGGCGTTTCGGTGATTAACGAATATGTGTACTTTTGGTACTCTTACTATTGCGCATGCTGCGTATGCTCCAGTTGTTTCTATATTTACCGGCTACCGCGGTGAATAAACTTCACTTAAAAGTTAGCGCTTTTTTCTTCTCCTTTCTTGTGGTCTTTGGTTTTTTGCTGTAGACACATGTCTAAGATGTATGAATCAGGTATTGTGAAATTTCATAAGCACTGCCCTAAATTGTCTACAACAGTTCTTTGATGCAGCTATCAACGGCGTACTGTGTTTGGGAATGGACCGATAATAGCTGCAATGTGGCCGATTTTTTGTAAGTGCAATCCCTGCGAATAATACCGAGTGATTTAGTTGTTGGCTTTCTGTGTTTCGGCCAACATACAAAACGTTATGCACGCATTGTTTGATTGCTCGCGTAGCGTACACGTGCCCCAACTGTAAAAGAGCGGTTCATATTCGCTGCTCTTGTTTTTGCTACGCACTAACATGTGAACCCCATCCATATTTTTTAGAGCCGCCTCGTTTTACCCTCGTGCGAGCGGCTCCGCTCAAGCTAGTCCATAGAGTCTGTGCAACAGAATGTTTGAGCTACGAAGTGGGCGGCCAACCAGCCAGCGCTAACGTAGTCCCAATGATATGCTGATTTCGTTGTGTGCGCAAGAGGTGTTACGTTTCGAACTGTTGAATTACTTAATAACTGTTATCTAAAAACGAAGGACTTTCAATTGTTAGCATGTTCATCGATTCATGACTAGCGACTACGACGGATACAGTGTGCCTCGCATGAAGGAAGTGCCTGTTTACATTTAGTTGTGCGTCCGTAAGCGGAAGAGGGGTGTCAATTGTTTTTGCTTCAACGTGCCATGATGGAATCGAGTAGTAAAAGGAAAAGGGCATAAGAATACGCAACGCCGATTTCATGGGTGACAAATAATTGACGGATCAAACGTTTCCGTCATACGCGCCTACAATATACACAGCGACCTAACGCAAAGCGCCTGGAATAGCTGAATACAGGGACGGCGGTTATAAACTTTCAGTCTGTTTTAACAAATAAATTAATTTTTTGTCAGAAGAATTGCAGTGAAAGCCTACCAGCAAGGGTAATTTGTTACGCCTCTTAATAGACATAGGAACGCCAGCTGGTGTGACAGGTGTGGCCAAGGGAGTGACAATTGATAGAGAGGAAATAAACACTAGGGAGGCAAATGTACAGTTTTACGTGGTAGAAAATATGTTTCTGTATTTCCTATCATCAAATACATTTAAGAGTAGATATAACAACAGTTGACAAAAAGGGGAAAGTCTTTGTTACATGCAGGTTTCGAGTCAAGGCCCACGTAAATGAACCAGAAACGAAATCAGAGCGGTGAACTCACCCTTCAAGGATTTATTTCACAGTGAAAAACTGCGTGATTTGCGAGTGCGACTTTCCGCCGCTCTTAGCCACTACATGGCGGTCCGAAGAAGCAAGCTCGCCTACCACTGTAATCCCACAGGAAACTGAAGTGTCAAACATTGCCTTTGGACAGTTTTCGGTGCCTTTATGCCTGTAAACGACTAAACGTTAAAGGCCGGTATTTCGCGAATTTGGTGCTCTTTTTTGCAATCGAAATTGGCAAGAAGGTTCTGTGTGACAGTATACCGGGTGGCGATGTTATTTGTCGCCGGTGGAGACGGCATTTAAAATTTCGAGATTCTGTTGAAAAGACAATACTTTCGCTTTCTGGCTAGAAAAGTTCTGACCGACGAAACGACGCCAGAGATAGCAGTGGAGACGCGCGACTACACGCCGACAGGCAGGCCTAGCACCTCAAAACACGTTTTGAACCCACACTGAACTCACACGAGGAAACGCGCAGCCGTTTTTTGAGCGCGTAAATTCACTAAATTGGGGCATTTCTGCAGCAGATTCTATATTTCTAAAAACAATGACTCCTCAGCGTAGCGAATTCCTTTGATCATGGTCACCGTCGCAATGCCTTCGCTACATAGAGGACGAAAACACATGGGCTTTAATTGCCCTGGAAATGGGAAATTGGAAAACTTCGTTAAATCCTGGAGTTCATTACATAGAGTTTGTTTACATCCAGGTTTAACTGTATACATGCACGCTTCTTGGAATCTCGTTACCATTTTCCAGGTATGGAAATTGAGAGCTTGTTCGTTGCGACTACGAACCCTAATTTGGCCTTCTATGCCCGTGTACTGTGAGAACAGTGTTTAACAGCGAAGCTGTTTACCAGATCGTACTTTTTTGTGTCGGCAGGTACAAATACCAAGAAATTGCCGAGCGTGCGCACATGAGCGCGGGCCTCGCAGCAACCGCCCGGTAGGTAAAAAAACCAAGACAATAACTAGCGTTCGTGTGAGCGTGTCTAGCGTAGACCACCGAGCGTTCCCCGAGCAGGTAAAAAAACAATAAAATGCCGAGCGCTCGTGAAGAAGCATGCTTCTCAAGCCACGCATACCCCACTTATGGAGATAGGCCAAGAGTGGCAAGAAAAACTTAAGCGTTAGGCGTACTCGTGGCAACACTTCCTTTGAATGGGAAAGCGTCCACCCTCGCCGTATTCGTAGCAACGCTTGTTCGGAACGAGAAAGACATATGATCGCGTACGCCCTCCACCATGATTATCACTTCAAAAAATGAAGGAAGCTCACACTTATAGCAACAAAGATAGAGTAAAGGTTATTGCCACAGCGAAGAAGAAGCAAATCGGCTGCCATCGTGGACATAAACCTTCGCGTTGGTCCTCAACGTTGCGTGCAGCTTCGCTACCTTCAACTCTTATGGGTTTGTGTGAGCTTCCTTTATTTGTTAGCGATCGGGGATTTTTCTCAGTTGTTGCAGTGGACGGCTTTATGCTCAACGTTTACGTGTTGATGTACCCGTATTTTATTCAGTATTGCGAACTGCAACCTAATTTTTTGCTGTCTTTTTTGCTCTACTTTAAGCTACCCTGTGTCACCAGCGGGGATATTTTGTTTCTGTGGCGTCTATTTTTATTACGTGATTCTGCTACTGAGCATAAAATATTGGCAACTATTTTTTTGATAAGCGATATCTACAGCTTAGTCCAACAAAGCACAGCTATAAGTGATTTATCTAGAAAAGAAAAAAAAATTAAACACAGCGTTTGTCACCTGTTCTGGCGTCTGTTTATCGCAATTTCGTTTGCCTCTGGGCAATGCGTTTAGCGGAACCACAAACACAGCTCTTATGCACGAATCTGACCGAATACACAATGACGGTAAAGAAACGCTCTTTTCCTTTTTGTGCAAAGTGCACGTGGCGGATACAGTAGCCCTAAGAAGCCACCTCTTTAATGGTGCCTCCAGTGCGTAGTAAACACCTTTCTCGCTCAGAATCTCGTTGATCTAAATGGTTAATTTGTTAAGATAATTATGTGAAAACACAAGGGCGTTCATTTTTTCTGATGTGGCATATGTTCGTTCATAAGTGCCGGCAGAGCAAGAATTATGTAGCGTCAGTTATCGCTTACTTGTTTCAAGTGTTTATTGTCAGGCGGGCATTGTTTGAATTAGGTAAGCTCGAACCGACGCATTGCATTTCACTTCTTCTCCCTCTCTGCTGCCGATCTCGTCGCCGCTGTCAGCAGAGACAGAGACGGAGGATAAGTGAGCTCGTCTAACACCCAGTTTGATCTTCCTTTAATTTTATAAAAAAAATTGTTTCCACTCATGTGCTTCCCCAATACAACTCAACCAACCATCGTTCATGAATCATGCAGTAATTAGGCTTAGCAAAAAATATCTCTTTGAAGTAGTAAAGGGTGTGGTGAAGTGCGTTTCACTTGTTTCTGGTCTCCCTCCTTTAGAGCCACGTATGTGAATTCAAATGATGTCGCATTGGGAATCGTTGTGGGTATCGTTTACAGCTGCGCTTTCCGACCCAATCATAGGGTGGATTGGCCCGTATATTTTTACCTCCGGTTTTCTTTTTGACGATTTGTGTTTTAACCAACCGCACTATCAAAACTACGTGGGGTGGAGGCTACTATTTTGGGCCAATTGTCAGTTTGTTGTAAGCACAATTAGCGGTTTCGACTGATGCGATTGTATTCTTAGCAGCACATTCTGCCCGAGTGTCAACTTCTTTTCACACTTCCATGTTTTTATACGAAAGAGCCATTCTAAATAGCGCAATGGCTTTTATTGACATGTTAGCACTACATTTGCAGCTAAAGATAGGACTGCAAATGAAAAATAAATCTTTTGGCGTATGCGTCAAGAAAGCCTAGAGGTGACTGTAAAATATGGCATGAGCTGATCACGTGTTAAGTGAAATTGTTGTATTCAGTGAGTCTCCTGTTTGTATCCTTATTAATGGGTAACTGCAAGCAGCGAGAGCGAGAGTGACTAGATATGTGAGAAACATAACTTAATTGGGCACAGCAAAGATGTTATCTCGGCTACAGGGGAGAGCAGTTACTGTTGCTCAATTTTTGCGGGCAGGAAGCACACAAAATTCGAGTGTTCAGTGAAAGCGTAGGCCGGAATTGGAGGTAGTCTATTTTTTTATCTCCCGTCATTGTCGCCTTCACTACCTTTTTGCTGCACTCCTTGATTGAGGTTTGGCTTCGCTCGTCATTGTCGCTGCATGTGCTAACCCAATAATTTTTGTCAGACACAGTTGTCGCTTAGGCGCTGCTCAAGCGTACAGTCAAACACTGCTTAACTGTTTATGCTTTTTTATGCTTTATTTTTGCGTGGGCATGGCTGGATCGCTCTACGAGTTTTGCAATATTTCGCACGTTCTGCGCTAGCAACTAGTGGTCCTCGATTCTTGGAGTCGTCATGGTTGGTTGAAATAGGTGACATAACTGGATCGAGTAGGTTTCTTTAAGAGGATGGACGTCAACAAAAGGTTCCCGGCATAGAAAGTGACTCCTTGTCAGGAGTGCCTTCCGTTGTAGTGCCGGCACGGGTGCAAAAAAATGTTACCTAACCATGCCTGGATCACTTCGTATGACTTCGACATGGTAAAAAAGCGCAATAAAACGAGGACACAAGAAAAAGGCGGTGACGCGTCCCGTGTCACCGCCTTTTTCTTGTGTCCTTGTTTTATTGCGCTTTTTTACCATGTCGAAGTCCCATCACCAACTAGCCCAAATTTCTGCCCTGAATAGACTTCGTATGAATTGCACTTTTGGCAAGCGTCGCACTATCCGTCAGTGGTCGTCTATTCTTCACGTGGTCATCGTGGGTTGAAATGGGTGATGCCCAGAACCAACCAATGGATTCCTTCACGAAGATACACGTTACCAGCAGACTCTCCAATATAAAGCCTTTCTGGACGGGAGCGCCTTCAGTGAGAGTAGCGAAACGGATGCAACAATGTCGCCTTACCATGCCTGGATCGATTTTCAGCTTTTGCCACTTTTCGCAAGCTGCATGCTATGAACCAGTGGTCCTCCATTCTTCGCATTCTCGTCGCGCAATAAAATGGATAACGCCACAGAAAGCGACCATTGGATTTTTTCTAGGGCATGCATAAGGACAAGAGACTTCCGGGGTATAAAGCCTTTCTGGACAGCAGCGCCATGAGTCGTAGTTGCCTGGATGCAACAATGTCGCGTGTTGCCCGGATGCAAAACTGTGGCCTAACCATGCCCGGATCGCGTCCTTGAATTTACAACATTTCGGAAGCTGCGAAAAACCAGCCCGTGGTCCTCAATTGTTGCCGACGTCATCCTGGGTTGAAATGTGTGACGCCACCGGCAGGGACCAATGATTTCTAAAAGAGAATGTTTGTGAACAACTGGCACCTGTTATAGATAGTCCTTCTGGACGGGAGATCCTTAAGTGGGAGCAGCGGCAGACGTGTCACGATGTTGTCTAACCATGCCTTGATCTCTTTGCAGGTTTTGCCAGGATTTCCATGAATATACGTTTTGCAAGATATGCGCTCTCTACCAGTGGTCCTCGATTCTTCCCGTCGTCATGGCAGATTGAAATGTGTGACTCCACCAAAACCAACCAATGGATACCTTCAAAAGGACGCACGTCAACAACACTCATACGGCACATGAAGCCCTTACTCGACGGGGGTGCCTTCCATTCGAGTAGCGACACGTATGCAACAAGGTCGCCTAACCCTGCCTGGATCGCTTTGAAGGTTTTGCCACTTTTTTCCGTTTGCGCACTATCAGCCACTAAGCTTCAAATCTTGTTGTCATCATCGTGGGATAAAATGAATGACGCCACCGGAATCGACCAACCGGTATCTTTAAGGGGATGCACATTACCGACGGACTCACAGCATATGACGTCCTTCCGGAGAGGAGCATTATCACATGGAGTAGCGGCACCGATTTAACATTGTCACCTAACCATGCCTGATCGATTTGCAGATTTTGCCAACTTCGCAAGCCACGCAATATAAGCCCGTGGTACTGAATTCTTGCTGTCGTCATTGTGGGTTCAAATGAGTGACGCTTCCGTACTGACCAATGGTTTATTGCAGAGGATGCACGTCACCAACAGGACCACGGCATATGAAGCCGATCCTAAACGGTGGCGCCTTCAGTGGGAGAAGCCGCATGGATGCAAAAATGTTGCCTAACCACGCCTACACTGGTTTACAGATTTGCCAATTTTTCAAGATACGCGCTATCAAAGAGTGGTCCCCTAATCCTGCCGTCGTCATCGTGGGTTTAGTTGGGTGACACTGCCAGAACCGACCAATTAATTCCTTCACAAGGATCTACGTCACCAATGGACTCACGGCATTTAAAGCCGTACCTGGATGGGAGCACCTTCATTGGATGTGGCAGCCCGGATGCAGCAAATTAGCCTAACAATGCCTGAATAGCTTATCAGATTTGGTTACCAGCCTACCTCGTAGTTTTGTTCGAACTGCCCTTGTGTTATTGTGCTGCCACTCCCGAAATGCTGTGCTGCGCTTAACTGTTCTGCACTGTGCTGTTCTGAACTGTGGTCTGGTTTTGCAATTTTTAGTTCCGGGGATATGAAGAAAAATCTGGGTCACCGCGTAAATGATTTGCTCGAATGAATTCTAGGAAAACAATGTTGAACGGAAAAATATTTTGTGAGATAAAAGAAAGCCCAGCTTTGATCTCTGGCAACTCCATCAAGTATTCTATTCTGCAGGGCACTTTGCTAAACCCCGAGAATAAAAATTTGTGCCAAGATGACAGCTTTGCAAAAATAGAGGATAGAGCTAGATGAAACAATCTGGTGGTTTTTGGCAGTTCAGAGAGCGCAGATAAAATGTGAGAAGCCTTTTAAGGGAAAGCACCTAAAGGTGTTTATTATGATCGTCTTGGCCTCCCTGTTTTGTCTGTGGAACGTGCTCCTAGGCTGGGCCAAATTGGCGCAGATGGAGGAAGACTTGTGATCTTGCGACTGTTTATTTTAACGAAAAAGTCCAAGTTTTTAAGACTAGCAAGAAGCTAAAAGCAAACAAGTAGGTCTATCGGATGGTTACTCGCACGACATATTACAGAAAAGAAACCGTCTGTGGCACTCCACCCAAGCCGACAAGCAACATGGTGCGAAGGCAACACTGGTAAACTCTATGCTGTTTATCAATCATGTTGCCTACATGTGTGGCCTTCAGTTTAATCTTAGCGTACAACTTCTTCCTCGACAAGGCACCGCCCCTAGGAAATCTGGGCATCAAGGAAGGAAGGAAGAAAACCTTATTAAGAAAGGATGGCCCGAAGCCACAGGGGAAGGGAGAGGGCAGGAAGGACGCTAGTAATGTCCAGCCATCGACGCCGCACAGACAAAGCTCCAGAGTGCTGTCAAGGTGTCCTTCACACGCCAAGAGGGCCGAATCCACTCTTCGTAGGAGTGAACCCACGGCGGGTGGTGTTGGGCGCGAAGCACGGCAAGGCCCGGGCAAGACCAGACGAGGTGCGGAAGGTCAGAGCACATTGGGGTCCAAGAGAGAAGGGGAGGAACTGGGAGCTGATCCGGTCTGTGGAGGTCCTGCGAGGTCTACAGAATGGGAGTTTCCCGCCGTTGTTGACGTCGGAGAACCTGCCGGCGGTATGTTGTTGCCGTGTTGGGATTCACTGCCCGAAGGGTCAAAGTGAGTGTGCCGTCCTCGCCACCGTGCGACGATGTCAGCGGTAATGGCGAAGCCACAACGGGCCCGGTTGAGAAAAACCTGGGCGCCGCGAGATAAGCCAGGAGGCAGAAGATGCGGGTTCTGGGGTACTGATGACTGGAGGTGAAGGCGCCGGGCATGTCGGTGACGCTGGCGCTCCTCGTCAGGATCGAAGTGGGCTCCGCTGGATATAGTCTCCCCGGGCTGACGGCGGTACGACGAAGATGCCTCGCTCGCCAGCCTGTGGGCGCTTTCATTACCGGGATGCCCCCCATGGCCAGAGATTCACCGTACTGTTACTGGCGTGTGGAAGGCGTTGTGCAGAGAGCTGCATGATTGTTTAATGCAGTGTGCTGCAGAGTGTTTCCGTGGAATTCCTATAAGGGAACGTAAGGCCTCGGCACAGTCCGTGAAAATGTGCACACGGTGGTACGCGCGCTGACTGCATGCCTGCAGAACGGAACGTGCTAGGCGTAGGCCTTGTTCAATAGCACGCAGCTCAAGGGTGGTGGTGTTCGGAATGGAGTCGACGATGTAGGCTGTAACGCTGTGTTCATTGCTGTCTGCCGCTACAGCTGCAATTGCCAGAGCATCCGTGCGAGGTTGCCAGGAGGCGTCCACGTACACACGTACACACGTGGGCATCACGATTGATACTGGGAGCCGTATGAACTGACGATAATCTACGTAAATTCCCGAAGCCTTTTAACAAAACCGAATTGCTGGAATGCTTCTCTTTGCTACATGACCCACACTTCCTTGTGGTAACAGAAACCTGTCCAACTAAGATTTCACTAGTGATTAGTTTTCCCAAATCGTTCAATATTCTTCGTAAAGACTGAACAGCGAGGGGTGGGGTCGTGGTATTGCTGATCAAAGACACACTCAGATACAAGCCGTTTCGTTAATCTACATTCACAAAATTATGTGGTTAACGCTTTTAGTTGGCCGTGTAGTATTAGCAATTTGACTAGTGTATCGGCCTCCCAGAATTCCATACATTTTAGTTTTACTAGATGACCACTTATCAGAGTCACCTAGTGACAGAAGCAGAATTATACTAACCGGATACTTTAATATATTTGTGGTAAACTGCAACGAAAGCATTCCGGGGCCCCCAGAGCAGACGCACGCTGACACTACGCTTGAGATAATGGCAAATCGTAGCCTCATTCCAGTTGTCAACAGGCCGACGCGAATACTGAAACTATACCAGTCTACCCTTGACTTGTTATATTTATTTTATGAAACCTTCAGGTATGAACGGAACATTGAAGACAGAAGTTCAGGCCCAAAACGGGTTGTAGCTTGGCTCAGAATTACATGAAGCACACTATGCACTTCAACGGTGAACGTCGGTAATTTTCCACATATCAATGACGCATCAATCTTCGGTTGCCCTGAACTGGCTTTTGCCGGAATGCCGGAGGATGGCGATGTAAATTTGATAAAAGCATATTTTAAATCTGTGATTCAACACTGCGTTGCCATCCTGTTGGAAAAATAATAAAGAGGTAGCTTGGCAGCTGCCTCCTACTATCACCGTCATTGTAAAGATCTATCCACCAATAAAGATTCGCTCACGTCCCGCGGTCCTCGCCTCGGTTTTTCAACAAAATGGTGCCGTGACCAGGATCCAAGGATAACACAGTTGAAAACCTGAGTTCGGACCGCCCCACAACGATGACGTGAGTGACCGCAACGATGGGACTACACTGCTCCTCCTGACCATTGACCGAAAGCGCACGCGGAGAAAACACAAGGACTTGAGGACGCGCCAGACCGGCAGCGGACCCCACGCTCTCAACGATTTACCGATTCTCCGCGGACGTCTCGCGTAGACCACTGAAAGACAACGACAACGGCTTCGACATCAACGACAATGGCTTCACCATTCAACCGAGCGTGATCCTTCTCGACGACCACCTAGACATTAACGACGTCGAGAATGAACCTGCAAGGCCTTTGCCAAACAAGACGCCTAATCCGACAGGACGTCAAAGCACTGATCGAAGACATTAAATCCCGCATGACTGACGAGACATCTTTAATCGGTGAGCTAATGTCCCAGAAAAAACGTCTATCAGAAAAATATGAAATCCTCAAGAAACTGGACGGTGAAATTGAAGAGCTTGTCGAATTGGACGATTTAGAGAAAGAATATGAAGCATCATTAGAATTCGAATATTCAATCCTGCTGACAAAATTTAGAAGGGAGCGATTGTTCCCGGAGTTACAAAAATATCCTCGCAATGACACTAGCAATAGCCTCCGAACAAGACAGCAGCACCATAAATAACAGAGTCAGCCCTAAAGAACAGTGGCCGTCCTTACGAAAACACCGATAATAAGGCTCAAATAAGGCTCAACCGAAACGCGTGATAAAGTACAGAGGGAGCCTAAAAACAAGTAATCAAGGGAAAGCCCCACGTCGAAGGACCTGTATACACCTGAAGAGACGCATCCGGTACTTGAATTTCCGAAGGACCCGACAGTCAACCCGACACCCATGCCGCATGAAGTTTGTGCGAAGTCTGCAAGGCCGTCATCCAGGACGGACGACGGTCAAATCAAGTCGATTACCCTCTTCAGATTCTGCAAGGCGCAGGGCGGCTACGACGTTCATGACAAGGATTGTGACCACATTGAACTGATCACGGGACCTTAGACGAAAGTGTTAAAAGACGAGTGTTTGATGACCGTTGAAAACTGCAATCTTTTACGTCATGCCAATTCTCCTCCGCCATTTATCGCATTGCCGGGAGGATGTTGGAAAAATATTAGAGGAAGAAGAGGTACCTTGCCAGCTGCCTCCTACTGTCACTGTCATTGTAAAGATCCATCTGCCATTAAAGATTAGCTCACGTCCCGCGGTCCTCGCCTCGGTTCTTCAACATTCCGTCAGCCTCTGAAACCTTAACGATCTGAAAATTCACACCCCAGGATAACGCGAAATCTCATCTATTGAACACGAAGTCTAAAGCGCGTGCAAACAAAGGCGAAAAATGATACTTTGATGGCCCAGCTTTTTGCGGAAGTGGAAAAAAGGTTGCAAAATGCTAGAACGCAATTTTTAGGTAATACACTGACCAAATATTTAAAGATTCGTCTCAAAACGTTTGTTGGTACCTATCGGGCAATAAACTCTGAATAAACGCAGTTTAGTTTGGCAGAAATATTTGTAGTCAGCCGATGAGATATTGCAGGCTTTCAACTTTTTTTCGGGTCCGTTCTCACTTCACAAGAAACTTTGAATTTCGCGGAAGAGTCAGCTGAGGCATTAAGTGTTATTGTTGTTATGTCGCATTAAGGTGTTCTGGCATTTCTGTGAGACTCGGACGTAAATAAATCGTGCGTGCATGATATGATTCTCAGAATTTCCGAAGCTATATTTTGAATGGATGCCTTATTTTTGTTAAAATATTTACAGGGTCATTGTAAAAGCCCTTTGTTCGGAGTGAATGAATAGTGGCGAAAATCCTGCGGGTATTGAGATAGCGGGCACACTGAGTGTTAAAAATTACCGCCCAAATTGGTCTTACGTATGCAGTATGACATATGTTAGAGCACATAATGCGTAAATATTTGGCCGAATACATCGGAACCAGCAACCTTTTGCTATAAAAACATCGTGGTTTTCATCGGCGTATCCTAAATATCCCAATGATTTGAAACTTCACCTGGTTTTGCTGAAGCCATAAACTCGAAAGACTGAGTTGATACAGTTTCGATTGATCTTTAAAAAGCCTTCGAAAGAGCATGCCATGTAAAGCTTACTAATAAGACGTTATATTTTGGTATTATTCTGGATATTATTTGATTGATTCAGGCCTATTTACATACATGCAAAAGATTGTCAAAGTTTCTACCACACAAATCTAGTTTACCCGTAACATCTGGAGGGCCTCAACGGTGTCTCTAGGGAGCTATTTTGTTTCTTTTATATGTCAGTGACATTGCAAGCTACACACACTCAGCTAATAAAGGGCGACTATTCGCTAACGACTGTTTGATTTTGTAAAAGTGTCCGGGATCAGGAACCGCTGAATGTTTCTTGAAAAGTTGAGAATGATTCGTGTTTGCAGTGGAATATGCAGATACATTACAAAAACGTATTTGTATAATAGTTAGGAAGCATTTGCATTTTACAATACCAAGAACGGCATTTAAATTAGGTGATCGAGTAACCTCAAATCCTTTGGTCTGACAATGGATAAAATTTGAATTGGAATGAACACATCGCTTATGTATTTGGTAATGCTAAAAACTAGGTTTTATCAAACGAAACTTCAGAGACGCAACTGTGGATGGTAAACTGAGGGGATACAAAACTTTTGTGAAGCGAACTCTGGAATATGGAAGCATTATCTCTAACCGTATCAAAATTACAAATACGCGTCAGCGAGTTCAACGAGGGGCTGCTAGGTTTGTTTGCGCAGCCTATTTATATATTTACGCATTTATTACAGTACCCACAGCGAAAGTTTGGCATTACAGGGGGGGGGGGGGTGGATGCACTACATATCCCACTGCAAAATGAAAGCAAATAGCACAGCACACGTGAAGGCTACAATTACAGTGGAGGGCAATTCGCTAGCACAAATGAAGTGCGTGAACAATCACAGTACACCCCCTCACAAAAAGCACAACCATACATGCGGCAAGCGAAACATAGCGAATCTGTTGGCTTAAGCAACAAAGTAAAAAAATACAAACGCAGTCACACGGCTGAAGCAAAGGCATCATTGGAGATAACAATATGACATAGCGCGGCCACCTGTTCCATTCACTGACTATCTTAGGTAGAAATTACATCCTAATAAGCTCCGTTCTACATCTATACTCTTTAATGTTCAATGGGCGGCCACGGCTTGCAGAAGTAAAGTATAATCTTGTGCCATTATGTAGGCATCACGATTGAAACCTGTTTTGGAATGGTACATGTTGTGCGAAACGTTCTCTAAACGTCTTTCTCCAGTTTTGTAGTGTATTCCAGCCTACGTTCCTCTTTGTTTGGGATACCGTAAAATACCGAGTATAAGTTGAAACCACAATGCATAATTTTAAACGATTCGTCACAATCAGTCAGTGACTATCTTAATTGCCAAACCTTAACTCCTGCTACTAGCCTTGCGTAGATAAATGGCCACGCTTACATTTTGACACGAGCTATACAGCGGGAAATTCAACTTACTTCTTGATTTATATTTGCAATTTCCAAAACGAGTGTCTTTCCGCATCAATTATCCGTATGCTGTTATGTCTTGTTTTCCAAGGGTATGACTTTAGGCATACCTTTCTTCTGAAATCTATTGTGAAGTGAAATTTACTTGACCCGTGAGTTTTTGTGCAACCAAATACTACTGAGAGCTTTGGAAAAAAACTTGTAAAGATTTCTAAACTACCATGGGTTACTTTTAGATGCGAAGGATCTCATGCCCGGGGCTGTGTCCCTCCCTCCCTTGTCGTTGTTGTCCGCCGTATGCATTCCCACTGCGCATGCCTCCCCAGGCACCGCTGATGATGATTGTGGCAGGCTGCCCCTAGGGATTGGCCAAACAAAGAATCCATCGCGAGAAAGCTTCTCGTTCAACCACCGTCGTCATCGTCACGTCGGAGAACCCTGAGTACCACACCCCCACTGCGCACGCCTGGCCAGGCACCGCTGATGATAATTGCAGCAGGATGCCCCTTGGAATTGGCAACCAAAGAATCCCTGACAAGATAGCTTCGCGCTGAACCACCATCGTCATCTTCTCGTAGGGAAACCCAGAGTAGTATGCGAGGCATTCCTCCTCTCCTCTGCGACACTCCACTCCTTGCGGGATTGCGCAACGATTGGCCACACCTACGGCTTCGCGCGCGATAATGCGGAGCAGCCTAGGGTTAGAGACGCTACGGTAGCCGCTGCATGTTCCGATGGGGGCGCCACCATAGCTCCGCGGTATAAATGGCGCGCGTGCGCGTTCCGCTCCCCTCATGCTCCTCCCACAACGCCGCGATTGAACTGAAAACTAATGGGAACTTAAGTCGACCCCATGGCTGCATCGCATACTCCTCAGGGTTCCCCTACGAGAAGATGGTGATATTTTTATATTTGTTCCTCGCAGTGACATATGTGTACCTTTTGTGCTCATTAGTGTGATTGGTGATGTACTTACCACTCCTTTAACCACCCGATAGGACTGTTATAGGAGTGGAAAGTAAATCATCAGAGATTGGCGCCTCTCTTTCCACGCTTGTGAAGCTGGTTAAGCCTGCGCCACCTCCATTTCTTCATCTGATCTCAAAGGAGTAGTGGGCGAAGCGGGCGTCTTCGGTCATGCACCTTTAGGAGTGCTGGCTGCGCGTGCCACACGTGACTGCAACAGCGCACTGTTTGCGGAAGCAAAACGTGCGACCCCCCAAATCCTTGCCCAGTGTTCCTTTTGGTGCCACTGGGACACTAGTCGGTAGTGAAGACCCCCTTCCAACAGTGGTGCTGGACGCCAGTACCACCGGTGGCGACACAGGCAGTGTAGGAACGTTCTGGGCTGCTTTCAGCAACCCCGAGGGGTGCGAATGGACTTATATGCGAGGCACTACTGGACCACTGCTGAAACATGACGCCACTCAGCCCACGGGGAACTGTGCCAGCATATGCTCTACATAAAAACATAGCTTTTTTTACCGCGCCAGGAAAAGTGACGTTTTCAGTCTGTTTCAACATAATTTTTTCTCTTGTGTAGAGACGTCACGAGGCTGTGTGGGATTTGGCAGGTCGAGCGTTTCTCGCCTTCTTGGTACATATCTCAGTTGGGTGGTGATGCTGGGCACATTTTCCACATACCAGAATCCCTCTGCATGTACCATGCCCGTAACGAAGACATTTGAAGCCCCCACGCAGATTGCGAAAGTATGGGCTACCCGTAGAGCGTACGACTGCAGAATTGATGGCCTGACAAAGGGGGCTTTTGCCAAACAGCAAGACAACAGGCTTATTCTCAATTGTTTTTGCCATCGCATCTAAGGTACCTTGTTTCACAGTTGTTCGACCTTGGTAACGGGGGCCTGCAACAAGATTTTATTCTATATTGTCCAACAATTCTATTTCAGAAATGACACACTGCGACGTGCTCAAGTTGCGGTGGGCTGACACAGCTGTTTTAAATTTTCACAAGTTGGTCTGGTTTAGACGTCTGAGCAGTCTTTGGTGTATATTTCGGCAAGCCCATCACCTGAAGGCAGTTTTTGTCTTATAACGCCTACTGACGATTCATTCCATAAATCATTCCACTCTGAAAACGGATTAGCTGGTTGGTGCAATTTAAGCTTCAAGAAAGAGGATCACGAGACATTTCGGAGACATTGTGAGGTGCGAAAAATATTTGCTGCAGGAAATGAACTTTTTCACTTTGCTGCGGACCTTTTTCGGATCCCGATCAATTTTAACATGCTTTTTTTGACAATACGATATTCCATAGTACAGGCAGGGGTGGAGGCACTTATTCGAAAGGGTTACCCTCCTACCCAGGAAGGTTCTAGAGCTCTCTCGCCGATAAATAGACAGACCCTATCCGGCGACGCTGGACGAAGCAGCAACGAGCACCGTTCGCTTCGCGGTTTCTCACCCTTCAGTTTTCAAGGCATCACCGCGGTCGGTCACAGCCTATTTATCAGAGCTCGGTGTCTACTGTGGCTTTGCTCCCCATCAACATAAATAGTCAAAGCGCCCTATGCAGGGCCACGGCAGGTAGCGGCAGTAGACTATCTGCGTGAAGCGACACCGCATTGTCACACGAGGGTCCGGGAAGTCGCCGTTTCATTCCTAGCGGAGGCGCAAGATGCGCCAGGAGTTGAGTCCGATGTCGATGCGGAGTGGTGAATTAATTTAGAGCGCCGCAAACCTGAGAGAACAACCGCGAGGATATAGTCACAGACAAATGCGGGATTGCAGTACTGGGAGCGGAGCTTTCAGTGCCGCAGGCAAATATGCTCAGGAGCCGGGGCCGCTCGACAGGGGTGTAGAACCACAAAGTGGGAGGCTGCAGCATTTTCGATCGAGTACGACGGAGCAGCGGTGCTTGCATTCCTAAGCGACAGCGGGACGACGTGACTGCGTCACACCTCATTCGTTCGCAGCACGGCTTCATCGGTTTGCGCCAGATGCTGGTTCTGAGCCATCACAAAATTCATCCAGTTCGCAACCTCTGGAGGACGAAGGAGGAGATGAGGGCCTAGACAACCGCCAGGTTGACATCCCATTAACATAGCTTGTGGCACGGTCAACTGACTAAAGAGCAAGTGACGAGTGACATGGTCACAACCCGTGAGGTCGCCCGGCGTCCTGAGCACGATGACCGCTCACAGAGCGATGCGGTGTGCGGACAGTGTGCTTCAGAGGCGCTCGACCAGCAAGGTGATCCCCCGGAAGCGGGGTGTCTCCCGCCGCGGGGGTTCCGTGGCTAAGGCATTGTGCTGCAGAGCACGAGGACGCGCGTTCGATTCCCGGTCGCAGCGGCTGCTTTTCTGATGGAGGTGAAAGCAAAAACGCCCGTGTGTGCGAGATTTTGGAGCGCGTTTATTATCTCCAGTTGGCAAAAATTAATCCGGAGCCCTTCACTACGGCGCACCTTATCAGCTGAGTTGCGTCGGCCAGTTAAACACTGCAATCGATCAATCAATCAAACGGCATCTCAGAGGAACCCAGCTGTCGCACTTACGCAAACAGAATAGAGCGACAGCTTGACATGGTCGAAACGGACGCGCGAATATGGCCAGCATTCCTCAAGCGCATTGTGCTGCAGTAGGCAGTCACGACGCGCGAGCAGGTCTCGGCCGGCAAGGACATCCGAGAAAGCGGGTGGGCCGGCGGCTTGTAATTGAGCGTGTGTGTTTTTCGGTTACCCGGTAGTATGCTAAACCTGAGGAAAGCGGTATTCGACGCTCGATAGTAGCTTCCATGTTGGGTACGGGCAAGTGCTTGTTAGCTGCTAACGCCCTTCCTGGAGAATTTTCGCATTGTCCTGCCATGGAGAGCTTAGGCTTCAGGTGGGGTGAGGTTTCTCCGACGCAGGTTGAATCCCCAGTGGCCATCAGGGGCTCATTTCGGGTGGCCCGGGGTTCATTCCGCCAGGTCTCTATGTCCACAGGTCCCAAGTAAGATTTAGGCAAGCTGTGCCCTGGGGCACTGCCTGTGCGAACTCGGCCGACTTGAGTCTTGTTTCTTTTTTCCCACGTTTCTAAACGAACGGCAGTGCTCGCGTGCCGGTGCAAGGCGAGGGGAGGGCGGAGACGTTACTGTGAAATCAAGATATGAGTGTCGAAGCAGTGAGGGGATAGGCTGCGAAAAAAAACAGCGATAGGGAAACTGTCAGCGCACATACGGGTGTTGTTTGCGAAGCACAATTGACTTCACATCGTGTGACGGGCGGTGTGCTACACTGCACAGATGTGCAACCAATTTTACCGTGTTAACCGACACGATAAAGATGCGCGATTTCACGACTTGAAATTGGGAGCGTCAAAGAGCGCACTGGTCCAAGCACAAGCACTTGAGATGCAAACTGTACGCTCAGCATGGTGCCTTTAAGCGTGTACCTATAGTGTGGTTTGTTCTCAACCCACCAATAGATTCTTGCGTGTTTCAGCAATGTTGCACATGGCTACAATGTGGAAGTATAGTATGTAGCACGATGAATTTGTTTGTATCAATTCAGTTTGTGTTTATTGTGGCCCAAGGGTTTTTCCGCATGTATGCATAGAGTGTGTCCGCCACAAATCCTTATTTCTGCGTGGTCTTTCACGTGTTGATTTCCCTAATTAGGGTAGCACAACCGTCTATTCTTTGACTGACGTTATTGGCGAACAGTCATGTACCACCTGAACCATTTTAGGGGAGGGGGCATGTTAGGAATCGGCGGGCTACCGGGAATCAGGACGGCCGATTACAGCAGGGGGTTAACTAAGTGTCCTCCCCGAATGTTTGTGGTACCCGGCGAGGCACCATGCTTGACATGTGCTCGATGCTCGCTCGTGCACACTCTGAACCCGTTCTCGTTAAGAGGAATCAGTGGCCGCTGGCCGAAGCAACCATTACAAAGTAGGGGTACGGCATCGTTTGTATGTTTCAACACACGAGGTTACAGGAAGGCTATGAAGGGGCTATGAAGTGGGTTGGCGAAGACCAAGGCAAGGTTTCTTTTTTCTGAAGCACTTGGCGAAACCAAGGCATTTGCAGAGGCAAGGCAGGGCTTGCGGGAAACGCCGGGGCACAATTACATGTATGTGAAATTCCCTGTTAAGCGAGTGCAAGGTTTGTTGAGTACTATGTATATTTGTTTTTTACCACCTATAGGGAGATGATTGACAGGCTATAGCCAATCATGTTGCTGCACTGTTGTTTTTTAATGATGGATGCATGTGGGCTGCACCCCGAATGCTTAAACCACCATTAACTAGCCCAGTCTAGCGTTTTAATCTGCAGTACACTGCGCTACACTATCCGCCTTTGCGCGGTGGTGTTCGTCTCTCACAGACAGTTTCCATGCTGTCCACCTTTTTTGGCTGTGAAAAATTATACGTTGTTAAATAAAAACTTTCTTGTGTTATTCCCAATGGCGTAGTGATGATGAGAAAACTTTATTTTGCTCAAACTGGGGGAGGGAAGGGGACGAAAGGGAGCGTTCTATGGTCCTTCCCCGTCAGATGGCAGCCAGGAGCCCGTGAGCCCTAGCGGCATCTTCGGCCAGTTGTACAAGGCTGCGTTGAGTCTCTTGGTCGGGGCCGAGCAACACGGCCTCCCATTGCTCCAGAGTCCTGATCACTATTGTCTGTGATGTGTGTTGTGGTTTCTCGGGACATGCCCATACCATGTGCTGCTGGTTGGCTCGTTCGGAGCACCATCTACATTGCTCTTTGTAATGGTCTGGGTATAGGCGGCTGTAGGCTACGGGGTTCGGAAAGGTGTTGGACTGCAAGAGTCGCCAGGCCACAGACTGCCAACGGCTGAGGGAAGGATGCGCCGGCGGGTACTTCAGGCGGCCTAAGCAATAGTGAGCGGTGATGTCCCTATATGTCACAAGCCTGTCCCTGCCCCCCGTATGTAGCGATTGCTCATCAAGATCCAGGCGGTCCCGGTAGCTGAAACCTCGGGCCGCTTCGTGAGCATGCTCATTACCTGGCAAGGACGAATGTGCTGGCGTCCATATAAGAAGGACCTCGCGGAGTTTAGACCCAGTAAAGGGTTGAAGAAGGCGCTGCGCTTGCGGTGAAATTCTCCCCTTCTCAAAGTTTCTAATGGCTGTTTTCGAATCAGTCACAATTATTTTTGCGGTTGTGGAGGATATGGCATGTGCAATGGCTGCTTCCTCCTCGGTCTCTGGGTGAATTCTACAGACTGAACCAGAGGCAGTTGATTACCCTGCTGATCCACGGCCACTATGCTCATGGCCGCTCTGTCTGGGTATTCTGCGGAGTCGACGTAGAACACTTGTTTCTCCTCTCGAAGGCGGCGGTGGAGAGCAGCCGCCCTGGCTAGGCGTCGATCAACGTTGTATACCGGGTGCATATTTCGAGGAAGCGGAGATGTACGGATATGCGCCCGCTGTGAGTCAGTAAGCATCACCTTTTCCCCATGCTGGGAGGCGTAAGTAATGTGGAGCTGTTGAAGGATAGTGCGCCCCGTTTCGCTACTGGAGAGCCGTTGAAGTTGTGCTATTTCTGCGCCTCAAGAAGCTCTTCAAGGCTATTATGGATACCCATTGCTTCGAAATGTTCAGTAGATGCGGTTATGGGAATTCCAACCGCCTGTTTGTAGGCTTTCCTAATAATGCAGTTAAGTTTATCTTCTTCAGCTTTTTTGAGGGTCAGAAATGGCGCGACATAAGTAATTCGGCTGATAATAAATGCCTGTACAAGCCGTACAAGGTTTACTTCTTTGAGCCCATGATGCCTATTTGCGATCCCAGAGATGAGGTGACTTATTTGTGTCGCGCTCGAGTGTAGCGCTGGAATGGTTTCTGAGTTGGAGCCATCAGCTTGTATCCTGAGGCCTAGTACCCTGATGCGCGGGACTCGAGGAATAGTGTGCCCTTCTACTTGTAGGTGAATATCGGGGGTAGCTTGAGGGCGTCTGCGCCCGCGAATTGAAGGTTGGTAGAGAAGGAGCTCGGACTTTTGCGGAGAACACGCAAGTCCTCGAGGGGTTACGTAATCACGAACGATGTCAACAGCTCCGGCCATTCCAAAGCCACCCGTGTACGGCCGAAGTACGGCCGCCAGATTACAAACGAGATGCGGTCATCGGACTCCAGCCGGACTAAAGATACCGGAAATACGGCCGTGCTACGCGCATTGGAGTTCAGCCACAGTACGTTAACTGTACTGAGGCCGGTCACTGCATGTCGCGCAAGCAGATGACTCATTCGCTCAGTGCAGAAGCAGCACAAACCCAGCATTTTGGGTCCAATGCAGCCACATCAAAGTGAGTTCGCGCGCAACCACTAGCCGTCAAGCTTTCAGCGCAGCCTTGCTCAGTTACCAGCCTCAGTTGACAGCAAAATTCATTTATTAAGCAGTGCTCACAAATTGTCGTTCCTTTAATTGCCGTGCCTCTTTTACTGCCGAACACAGAAAATATTCAGTTCTTTGTGGAGCTTGAATAGATGTATTGTCCAGGTCCTGATATCCTCTGTGGGGCGGCTTACCTGAAATAAACGGGGAAAGAGGAGGGGGGGGGGGGCGGAGGGCGCATACTTTAGTGGGTTGAATTTCGGAGAGATAAATTGCGCCGCTTTTAGCCAATTTCTTTTAGGGCAATATTCCGGAACAGTTTCATTCTATGACTACATAAACTATTTTTATAACAGTTGCTTGACCAATTTTGCTGTATATAAAACCGGCGTGAATGCCTTTACGAAGCGTTTTTGTTCTCAACAAAACACTCAGGAGCATTTAATATAACTCCTTCACAAAAATGTATCTCCAGTTTTTGCACAATTTTCTTGCAAAGACATTTTCTACTCGATCAACTTTTCTGATGATCTTGCGCAGGGCTGATCCTAACAAGGAGCGAACAGGTACGTTTATTTTCAATATATTTTAATGTTGTTTTCATGAGTATAGGTCCACACCACTTAATAGTCCAAAAGAATTTATTTACTTCTAATGTCATACTACGTTCAAAAAATTCTAGACGCGTTGCGAATGACGCCCTGCTTCAGGTGGCTGCAGTTGTATCCCTCTGTGTTCACGCAAGGAAAGGCGTAAAATTAGAGTTACATAATTTGTTTTAAACCAATAACATAGCAATGGTAGCATGCATACAGGAAACCTTGCATACTGCAACGAATAGGGCAATAAATATTTTATTGGTCAAGGTTGAATCCGTAGGGTTCTCAACCCGTGGGAGGCAAACTTGCGCCTCTGGAAGTTTATTTATTTATTTGTTTATTTATTTATTTATTTATTGTTTTATTTATTTATTTATTTATTTATTTTTATTATTTATTTATTCATTTATTTATTTATTTATTTATTTATTTATTTATTTATTTATTTATTTATTTATTTATTTATTTATTTGATGCCTGCTTGCCTTTGCATGCATTACAGAAGAGAGATACATAACACTAAGCATTAAATATGAGACAAAATAACAAAATAATTCTACAAAGCGTGCTGAAAATCGTCAATATAAACAGTAATGCAATCATACGTGGAAGATAATTACACTGCAGTATTGATGTAAAATAAAATGAATCGCGCAAGGCGTTATCTTTAAAGAAAAGTTAATAATTTGCTTTAAGCTAGCGGTCCCACTTTGCGATATGTAGAATGGCGCTTGGACATACTTCTCCCCTTCTACTCCAGTTTTCGAATGATAGATATTACAAAAAAAGTTCAAGCTGTGGTTTCGTCTGTGATCTTTCACGTCCTGCCATTTCAGTTTACTTTTACTTTCTCTCATGCTAAGTTGAGCGTGCCAATTACCTAATACGAATCTCACTGACATATTCTGTATGTTTTCGAGCGTATCAACCAGCTCTTTGGTGTAGGGATCCACGAAAACACATGCGCACTCCAAGATTGAGCACACATGAGTGAAATACGGTTGTTCTGTTCAGTTAGATGGAGGTTCACTGAAATTTCGTCTCAGAAAGCCAAAAACATATGCAGCCGTAACTTTTATGGTGTGAACCTGCCTATTTAACCTCTAACCACTCCCTAAATAAACTCCTAGGTATTTATATTCCTCGGCCGTTTTCACAGCAGCATTTACGGTATATGTATTCAATTGGACTGAAGGTTTTCTTGTAAAGGTGCCACGTTAACACTCTGTTTAACATCCAAAAACTTTTCTGAATCAGCACACCAGGATGTTATTAAATTCAAATAAAGCTGCAGGTATACGGAATCACGTTCATTCGCTATAGTACGGTAAACTACACAGTACTTTTGAACAAAGCTATAGGGCCAATAGTAATAACAATGCGAAAACCGATTCTTTCAGTTCATAGGATGAAATGTACTACGCAGAAGGGGATATGGAACACCATCATTTGCTTTTTTGCAGTCCAAGAATATACAGTCAACCACTTTAAGCTTATCTATTCCAAGAGCCAAATCGTGCGTGAACTCAACAATCTGCGTTGAGCAAAAAAATCCTGACAAAATCCGTGTTTGCTAGGATGCTGGCGATTTAAATTTAACCAAATGAGTCATATCCCGAGAGTAGCTAAGCTCACCTTCAAACATCGGAACTAAATTAACAGCTAGGCTTCGTCAGTGACAAGGCTCTGTTGTTATCGCAAATTTAAAATAGTTTTTTTTTCTAAATAGGCAGTCGTAAAATCCCATGAAGTAACATAGTGCAGGGCATGAAGTTGATCCTACCAATGCACGAGCGAGTCTCTTCTACGTTTATCACCAACAACATAGTGCAACATTGCTTGTCGCAGTTTAATTGTACGCAGAATAACTTGCGCTTTTGCTCGCACTTGCCTTTCTTTGGTGGGGAGTCCTTAACATGGTGGCGTTTTAGCTCCTGCGTGGTGGCCCATTGCTCGACGCCCTTGAAGGCCGGTTATTCTGGTGAACCATCTCCATCTCGGATCGGACATCTCTGCCGGGTCGATGTCTCCAATGCTCTCCATTTCTTGAGGGGGCGAATAGCCTCGAGCTGATGCGTTGAATAAGCCGGCGGCAGAGGCGTCGTAGCGGCGATGACTGGCGAGGCTTAGCACACCCGTCGGTGTGGCACAGTCTTCTTGTGGCAATAAATGACATTTCGATGGCCTAAAAGGTTCCCTGCTAATGTCCAGTGAGTCCTTGCACCTTGCCCGTTCACCGAGAACACTCATTACTGTTTGAAAAACGATGTTCGTTCATTTAAAACGTAAAAACACGGAGCGGATGAAAAACGTGTCCCCGTCGCTCGGCTACCTAACGGCTTTTTCTGCCCCCAGGAAAAAACCGGTCGGTCTCCTTCCAAACACGTCTGTGCATGAATTCTCGGCGCCCAGGCGCGTGCCGTTGTTCGGCTGTATGCCGTTTGCCGAAAAAATGACGTATAACCAGATACCTCACGTAGGCCGTTCTCCTCTTGAACACCGGTTGCCAAATATTCGCTGGCCATTCGCTTGCCGTAATTCGGCCGAGGACAGCTAACCGAATGAAAAACGTATATTCTGGGGCCGTACGTCGGCCGGTATCCTTCATAACACTGGTTGCCCGAAGAAAACGAATATTCTACCGCCGGACGCGCGGTTCACCATTGAAACAACGAATGCACGGCAGCCGCGTTCCGGCCGGTCTCTTTTCGAACAACAACTGCCGCAAGAATACGCATATTCTGTGGCCGGTCGCTAGCCGTGCTTCGGCCTGTTACCGCTTCCCGAAGAAAAAACGGATGCCCTAAGGCCGTACTTCGGCCGTTCTCTTTCTCAACATCGGCAGCCGTAAGAGAACTGAATATCTGGCAGCCGGTTAGCTGCCGTTGTGCGTCCGTACATGGGCGGACAGAAAAATACCGAAGCGCTGGTTGCCGAATCTTGGCCGTTCAACGCATGATCAGTGGCTGCCAGAACCTGGATGCTGGCCGGACATGCCAGAAAGCGGCCATAGACGGGCCGGTCTTGGGGCACACTTTCTGTGCCGCCTGGGATACTGCTTCTTCAATAAAGGGTGGCCGCTGACGCACGTATAATACTGTTGCCTTCGCAAACTAGGCCTAGGCAACCAAGCGAACAAGTGGATGGAGAACACGAGAGAGCGGACCGTAATTCGGAGACAGCTGGCCAGGGGGGAGGTGAAGTGGTTACGGGAGGTTCGCAAAGTGCGACACCAGGACATCAGAACTAACTCAGGTCTTTTATTACAATCTAAATAAATTCTTAGGTATATGTAGTCGTTTTTACACTCACTGCAGGAGCTTGGGGGTAGCCAAATTTTTATAAAATGAGGATCCTAGTAGATGACGTTTCGGCAAGCATTGGCCGAGACTCAGTGCCACATTACCATGTGATGTAGCGCTGTGCTTACAAAAAGGCGCCTTGGTATAGCCTCACACTGAATTGGCAAAGTCACTATCTAACTTATTAGAAAATATAGGCATTTAACAAAATTGAATAGAAGACCGAACTATATACCCTAAATTCTGCCTGCATGGCGTAGGAAGTACTGAATGAACAAAGCTCTTTCAGAAAACTTTACTCACCAGTAGAGGCCGGTTTGACGATGACTGCTTGGCAGGATAGACAGCGGGTAACTTGACGACCACATTTTTCGCATGATAAGGAAGGAGCAAATAAATTGTTGCCTTGCTTTTCGCAACCTTCCTGCAGGCACCTATGATATGTTAAAATATACCGATGGCTGCAGCACTATACCTTTAACATTTGCTTCCAGGCATCTCGTACGCAAAAGTGCTGCTATAACTTTACAGAAAAAGAGCAAGTCTTTACAAGGGCTTGCACACATTAATCTTACTTCAACCACTGAACCTGTTGTCGAAGCTCAGAATTCACTTTTACGAATCAGTCGGATGTGAAGCGTACCTTTCTTGCTACTTTTATCCTTTAAAAATATATCACGGTTCCATCATCAGCTGTATAGCCAAATACACGAACCAACGTGCAACGCTGGTTACAATGCCGTAAAATGGGCTCATATATCACCAAAAATATTTGTTTTTTAAGCCAAATTACTCCTGAAGTTTCGAAAATGTAGTACGTCTCCGCTGAGCACGTGCGACTGGTAGCATTTTAGGCATTTACAGAATACTGTTATAGAGTACTTACGCTGAACAATGGTGCAATTTTATCACATTTTGTTTAAGCTAACGCCATTAGGTTGGTAATTCAAAATTAGAACAGGAAATTGGTTTTCCTATTGTTTGACAATCTTCTCAGGGACTGTTATATGACGAATGATGAAACATTAGTTTTACGTGGTTGACCTTCTGGAGTGCTTAGAAACATTTGAAACCTTCTGTTAACTGTCTGTACATTTCACACATTCGTGTATGAAACAAACTGCTTGTATACAGATACTTTTTGGCAGTTAAATCTCCGCACAGGCAACATTGGTGATGTATGGATTGCTGCCATAAAACAGTTCGCCTGGGGTTGTGTATTGAAATGCGCGCCAGTTATTGTTTTGGGGATATGTTGAACGAAGTGATTGATATAGAAGACAATAAAGAGCAAAATATGTCTGATGACTATGCTATGAACAATTACGGAAGTACGTTTGTTCAACGCAAGCTGCCCCGAAGCAGTAAGGTCGCTTTCTAAGATATATTTACGAAATTCAGATTCAATAGCTCAGCTTCAAGCCCTAGTGTATTCGGGCGTAAAATCGAAGGCGTAGTCCAAGTGAGCGATTGCACATTGCTGTAAAAAGTTTTCACTTACCGCATTCGCTTGGCAAAGTACGCGATGAGATGAAAGGCGGGTTCTTCAAGTGTTTTGGCAATAATGAGTGGACTTTTTCCTTCACTGTTTAGGCAACGAGTGTTAGCTCCACGTGCAGCCAGAAAGCACGCCAAGAGCAGTCTATCGTCCGCTTCATGGGGAAATGCTGCCCTCATTTTCTCAGCTACCTGAGAAGCATACGTCACAAACGGTAGCTTAGAGGCATAAACTACGCCTCGCTCACCGTTTATTGTAACCTTAGAGCCGATAGTGACTGTAGAAATCTTGCGGTCATGCACGCACACTCCTCATAGGTACGACAAAACATATCTATCACAACCATCTCTGAGACCATCTACAAATTTTCCGTTATTTTATTTCATCCGCTATACACCAGCTGCAGTTTGCAGTAGTTGAATATTCAATCAAGCCCTAAACAGATTATCTCCTCCTAACCACTCTGCAGCAACTCAGCACCACTACTTCAGGTGTCAGCTTGCTAAATGACCCCTAGAACGTTATCTTTCCAAGCACACTGGGCTAAAAGAGTAGCCCTTGTGTAGGGGTGGCTTAATCCATGCGACGCATTCCCATTCGCGGTACTTTTACAGTGCCACCTCCTAATCTTACGCTAGGAACATGAAACAGCCTATTCCAGCCAAGTTCACTTTAAAACACACACACCTGAATATATATCAGTATATACGTAGCAAAAAGCCGAATAGCACTGGCCAAAGCTGACTGCAACCTTTGTATATATATATATATATATATATATATATATATATATATATAGGGTTTGTAAATGAGGGGCTCGTTAGAAAATACAGGAAGAAATGCCGGCAGTCTACAACGCCAAAGAAGGCATAGGGGAATGGTTAGAATATTTTTTACCATTAGTGACGTTTAACGTTAGTTAGTTAGTAATGACGTTAGTAACGTCACTAATGGTAAAAAATATTCTAACCATTCCCCTATGCCTTCTTTGGCGTTGTAGACTGCCGGCATTTCTTCCTGTATATATATATATATATATATATATATATATATATATATATATATATATATATATACAAAAAAAAGAAAACTTTGAGCAAGGTAAAAGCATGATTGATGACAGCGTTTCAGCAAAGAGACTTGCTTGCGGCAGGGCAATCTCTTGCCTCACTGGCACGCTTTTTATAGGGGTAGGTCCTCAGGTGAGAGGGGAGAAGGAAAGAAGAAAGTGAAATTGAGAAAGCGGATTAGTTTGGGAGTATGTCGGGTGAGATATTGAGGGGCAAAGGAGGTTGTATAGTTTGAGCCGCGAAGTAGGCCACAGGGAATTCAGCCGGAAGTTGATATTCGGGGAATTTTTGGAGAGAAAGATTGAGAGGGTGTTTGTTGACCCGCCGTGGGGCATACCGAAAGCTTTTCAGAGCCTTTCGGGCAACTTGGAATCCTTGCGACATTCACCGGGAATACAGAATTAGGCACTGTCTTGCATATACCTTATCTAAAGACAATGACCTCTCCCTCTGGTCTGCCTGGTCACCTAATTTCTTTTATTTTAATTCCTTAGCTTCCAGCTTAATACTCGCCCGCATCCCTCCAACCTTTGCTTATGGAATTCCATTTTATTTGCTTTATTTCTCCTTTTTTTTACTCGGCTTTGTCTTGTGCCCCGTACGTCACTGTACATTTATCTTTTCGTTTTTGGGTTTCAGGACAGGCCTGTTCAAGGAATGTTGCCGTGGATGACACGTGCCATTTCAGTTGCCGGCTCATTGGTTTTTCTTTTGTGTGTGGGTCGTGGGGTTTCCCTCCCTGTTTTTTTCTCTCTTTTTTTCTTTTTTCTTACCTATTTATTTCCCCCCTTCTCTACCTGCCCTTTTGACCTGAGGCTTGCAGATAGTTTCTGATAAGGACCCCACTCTCACCGCCTGGTCTGCTTCCGGCGGTTCTGAGAACCTTTCTATATGCCCCACGGCGAGTAAACAAACACCCTCTCATCCTTTCTCTCCAAAAATTCCCCGAACATCAACCCCGGCTCAGTTCTCTGTTACCTACTTCGCGGCTCAAACTATACAACCTTCTTTGCCGCCAAATATCTCCCCCGACGTACTCCCAAACCCATCCGCTTCCTCAATTTCACTTCCTTCTTTCCTTCTCTCCTCTCACCTGCGGACCTACCCCTATATAAATCGTGCCAGCCAGGCGAGAGATTGCCCTGACGAAAGCAAGTCTCTTTGATGAAACGTTGGCAACAATCGTGCTTTTACCTTGTTCAAAGTTTTCTTTTCTTGTGTTCTCTACCATCTTAAAAAGTTCTACTGCTCCCTGGATTGTATATATATGTATATATATATATGTATATATATATATATATATATATATATATATATAAATATATATAAATATATATATATATATATATATATATATATAGAAAGAAAGAGAGAAAAATAGGTGAAACAGGTGATTCTTTTAATATTGCTGACTGAAGAAAGCCTTACATCGTATTAAATACCAAAGCGAGGCTTTCGAAATTTATGCTTGATTCCTCACCAATTCAGCTATCTTGGCGGCTGTGTTCTTCACTACATGTGGTCGTATTAACAAATATCACAATTTTATCATAAGGTTACTGGTGGTAGCCAGCGGCGGTCTCACAACTAGAAGTAAAGGAGACCTTCCTTTTAACTTCCAGGTTGTGACTCGTTCGTCTACAGTCTTCCAACAGCAGTAGAATAATTGGAAGTCATCTTGTGCTGCCTTTATCATCTAGACTGTAAGAACCGAGGTCATCACTATGCTTGCAGGCTTGTAGGGTTACAAATAACAGGCTCGTTGAACGAATTACGGAGGGAAAGCAGGTAGTCTACAACGCCAGATACCCTTAGAGGAACAGTTAGTTTTTTATGTTACACCTTATGAACACATTATTTTGAAAAAAATGTGGATTCAGACACGCATCCAAAGTGACGGAGGAAGTCGTGGTTTTCTTCCTACGTAAACCGAAAATGTGAAAGTTAATATGTGTAAGATTAAGAAGAACTATTATGCTTAACCTGTCACAGAGCTTACGAATAGTCTTATTTAAAACAAAATTGTCAGGAAGTCGCGAAGCAAATCATCACCGCCTGTTCCTCAAAAGCTTTCGGAAGAAGATCGAAAGCGTTCGCACATCAAAACAGCTTCAAACGTGCGTTTAAACTGATGGTAATTGCGCGTCTAATCTTCGCTGAACGTCCGTCCAATCCATTGTCAAATTTTCAAAGACCACAATAGCCAACCAAGAACAAACCCATATCAAATATTTTAGGCTTTTTAAGGAAACCTATCAACCAACGATTCAATTGTACACGGATGCGTTATTTATGAGGTACACGTATGCTAGTGTACTTCGTCTACTTAATCGATGCGTGACTTGTCTTGTATAGAACCGTTCCTTTTTTGGGAGTTGGCAGCAACCGTTTTGACACAGCTAAAGCCCGGTTGCAAGCACGCACATGATGCCAGAGATCGTATCCGAGCTTTCGTACGTCCTACGAAAAATTCCCTTTGAAAATGGACATAAATCTCGGAACGGAAATGTCGTTGCGGATCTAGTAATTTGCCTGGGAATAAGCTCACTTCAGTGTTTACAAACATTTTGCGCCGACAAATCGACCATATGTTTGTACCTACCTTCTTCATTTCATTGGTGCTGGAAATGTCCAGACGTTCCGACGTCTTTTCGCTGACTTTCTTTAGGCTGATGTGCAGCGCTGTGTCTCCGTTCCGGTTCGTTTTATTTATATCTGCTCCAGCTAAGAGCAGCAACTCCACAATACCACACCTTCCTTCCCGTGTGGCTAGCAATAAAGGCGTATCCCCGTTTTTGTTGGGGAGATCGACAGAACATGACCCCTGCATGTAGAACTCACAATGAAATATTACTTAAATATTGGAAACATTCTTGCGGAACGAAATAAAACATTATTATTACAAAGAAAAATGAAAGCAGTGTTTAGACACTGTCTGCAAGTAAGTTTGTACGTAACTTGAGTGGGTGCATAGCGTGCTGAGCAGAATTAGCTGATTATTCAGCCTAGGTGTAGGTCATCCACAGGTTATAGGTCCTGAGATGAGCAACCGGCTCACCATACGGTTATAAAGATACTTTTTTCTTTTTCAGGCATTGGAATCCTTTTGATTTAACCATCTGGGAAACAGCAATGCTGGCGGGGAAAACGGAAGTCGCGCTTCCGTGCTGTGGGACGACTAATTACGAACGGGGCTTTGCAGTCGCTGGGCGGTACTGACAAAATGCGATTTCTCTGGAGTACTCCGAATGAAAGTGTACAGAAAATTAAGGACTTTATCACCGCCCCAAAGAAAGTTCACAGAACCGCACAAGATTTATATGATACTAATGCGGCAAAGGTGTGTCAGAACCTTCGTTAAAGAGCGTCCAGTCGATCGTCAGTCCTAATACACAAATTACAAACGAGGATCAAACGAATGCGACGATGTTTGCGCACTAAGTAAACGCATCTACGAAGGATCTAAATACACACCAATAAGTGGTTTATGAGATCGATGTTCAATATTGCCCTCTTTGTTCATCAACGATGCTTGTACTGTCTTAGTTGCAACCGGCACTTTTCCGATTTTTAACTAATGATGGAAGCCCTGTCTCAATAAGGCACCTGTGTCCGCTGACCTTATCACGGCTTTTCGATCCACCGACCAGACTACGGGGAAACACATTAGTTTTTTTTTTTACATGACGCCTTCGGACTCACTAAGAAAGCTTTCACTTGAAACGTGTACAAGGCGGGAGCAACAACTGGCCGTATTCTGAGTCCGCCCTCCACTCCCAGTGTTTCATTCGCTCGACTAGGTGAAGGCTACCCCAAAACCTTTGCATGGGAAAATCACTTCCAATATTCTCCTCGAGTGAGGGTGGAGTGGTGGAGTAATTCATATTACGGGGTTGGACTTTTTGTTTCACTCTATCGTAACTAAATTCGACACTGTGTTTGGCTGTCAGCTATAAGACCTTTCTATTCTTTTTCAAGGAAGATGAGGGTTAATGGGTCAATGTTTCGTCAGTCCACGAACTAAACACAATTAAAAGACACCGTTTACATATGGTTGCCTGTCTGACGGTGGCGGATTGATGTCAAACAGAGGAATTGAGCAGGGGACCCCATTTCATGCTTCCTGTTAAACCTTTGTTGGATCCCGGTTTGGCAGTATCGCGATATTATGATATTGCGATGGTATCTCAGAGATACATTTGAGTACATACATTTTAGTATCGAAATGCATTTGCAAAAAGTATTTTTATCTCAATAGTGAAATACTTTTATGTTGTATGCCTTATATCGAAATAATCCTGTAAATATATTCCCTTATTTGTTTTTATGGCGCAGAAGTTGTCTGCTTTTTTTTGTTTAATTGGGGCCATACTACCGGCTTTCCTATATCTTCTATCAGTTTTACATCTCCTGGTTTTCTTCTTTGGACGGCAGTTGGAAATGCCGGACGCCTCCATGTGGCGCCAGCCAGAAGGCACTTCTGGCGCTTCTTGGTTCTTAATTTGAGTTGAAGACATGCCGACATCAGGACCGTCCGAGCAAAGCCATGTTCGAGCAGAAGTCTTTCAATACCTCGACCACCCGAGGAAGGGTTTCGCCATGCTGCAGTGCTTTCGAGCCATTAGGTCAGTTTTTCTTCTCTATTACACAAACAATGGATCCCCTGCAGCGGTAGTGAGGCTTTTCTCATTTGCAGGAACAGTTCTCATACCGGAGTGACGTTGTCTGGAAGACAGCTTGCTTGAAAAATTGGTGCTTCTTAAGTGCCACTAATGATGTGTTGTGGTGTTGTGAGGGAAGTTATACAATTTTCTTACAGTTCAGTTGCATTAGCGACTTAGTGTTGTGCATGTGTTGGTTATGAAATACATAAAGCGCCGTAAAAAATGTATTTTAGAACATGAGGTGACCAAAATAAAAAAGTATTTTAGTGTCTGTACCTAAGCCTTGTCTAAATCATTATCGAAACCGGAATACTTTCGGCTCTACAAACGTATGTCAAAAATGTCCTGTCACGTCAAAAATAAATCTAGCTTTTTATCTGTATTTTAGGCGCCTAACATATGTATCATGATATTCGTATTCAAGAAGACAGTTTGAAGTATCTCTGCCATGCCTTTTTTTCGATCCCCACCTCAACTCTGAATTCTTCTGGAATTGGTGACCCCTGTAGTAGTACGAATACGGTAGCGCTGGCCTATTTGAATTGTATTGTACTGTTGCAGAATCTAGATACTGCGGAAGAGTATTTTTAAAGGATCGGGTTGGCTTTGAACAGAAATAATATTTTATATTTCGGCTCTGATGTACTGCAAAGGCACGTTGCGGGCAACTGGCACGAACGCAGAACTGTCGAGGGGGAGCCCCAAATGTAGTATCAAACCGTTTCCATTTGTGGAAGCCATATGTCAATGTAAATGAAAGGTATTCTTTCTGTCAATAACTAAAACAATTTCAAATTAAATAAAATTGTTTAAAATATTGTAGCACCTACCTCTTGCCTTGAAAATTGCTGTACACAGCATCCAAGCATACGGAAGTTGTACAGTTATAAAACATAATTCAACTCCGCACAAGCAAAACGATCAATATGGTGTTGCTCCTGTTCGCCAGTTTCCAAATAGTTCCCCTCCTTCGCTGACAAACTTCCTTGGGGTCGGTGGATTGCAGGAGTTATGGCACAGTACCCTTTATAGACTTTCGCTAGGCCTTATGACCTAAAATCTTACAACCGTCGATGCCACCTTCGGGTGACTGATTAAGCATAACCTATCAACCCTGCCGAGAGTTTAGTGTCTATATTCAAAGCTCGTATGATGTGCCCGATGTTCGAGTACGGCTCGAAGTTCAGCAACAAAACTGCTGTGAAATGCACCAGAAACGCACCGAAGACAATTCCGCAAGGAGATAAAAGCCTGCAGAGCAGACGCCACGGCATTCCGATCGTCGACGCTCGCTCGCACACGTGACTTTGTTGACTGCTGCTTCGCCGCCTGTGTATTTTTTGAGTTGTTAGGGGAGCACAAGTTCGCTCCAATAAACGCTCTTTTCCTTCAAGACGACTGCCCCATCTTTGGCTACGTGACATCTGGTGAGGTGCGGGGTACGCACCCTTCATGCTCTCTACGACATCTGGAAGCCGCCAAGCCAGACCATCCAGGGAAAGCCGCCGACTGCAAGGATTACTACCCGAGTTCGGTCTTCTGCCAGAATGGCCCAAGACAAGGAACGCTGCAACCAACACCATGCTGCAAGAAGCAACATCACCGATAGTCCTGCAGCAGCCACGGGAACCGCCATAATTCCGAGGAGCCCCCACAGAAGACCCAGAAGAATGGTTAAAGAAACTAGAGCGCGTCCGGAATTTCAACAGGTGGGACGACGCACTAAACGTTCCGGCATGTTTTCTTTTATTGCAACATTCAGCTCGCACTTGGTTCGAGAACCACGAGAGCTCCTTGACCAACAGGGCTCACTTCAGACGCAAGACCTTCACTACCGTGGTCACAAAAGAATGCGCTGCGCTTTTGCTTGAAACTCGAACGCAGCACCCCAATGAATGGGTCATGATCTCCGTCGAAAAGTAGAAGCGACTTTTTCGCCGTGCAGACCCAGAAATGACGGAGGAAAAGAAACTAAAGTTTCTGATGACAGGAGTAAAGCTAGAACTCTCTGCTTGCCTTGCCCGCAACCCCCCTAAAACGGTGTCCGAATTCGCGTCTGATGCTACCGCGCTGGAGAACGCGCTAGAAATTCGAACGAGGCAGTACGACCGCCCTGCCAACGCGCTGTTCTCGGAGGCCATCAGTGCCGCAACTGGAAGCTCCGATACATTGCGCGAGCCCATCCGAGCAGTGGGCAGGGAGGAGTTTCGGAAGCTTTTTCCAACGACGCCGCAACCTCAAGTGGCTTCTCTGACCGAAGCAATCCGAGAAAAAGTCCAAAACGCACTTGGAACTTCTACGCCGCCGGAAGCACCCCGCGAACCACAAGCCATGACCTACTCCATGGCTATTCATCAACCCCGCCACGATCCAACCCGTCGTCAAGAAGCCTCGCCGTACCGCCCTCCACTGTCGCCCGCACGACCCCCTGCAGCCCAAAACCAGAACCCGAGGAATACGGACGTCTGGAAAACCCCCGATAATTGTCCGCTGTGCTACCACTTCTGAGAGGCCGACCACATCTACCATCGCTGCCCCTACAAGAGGCTCGGTTTGCAAGGGTTCTTCAACGACGCACCCCGCCCCCGAACCAGCGAGCGCCCATCGGAGATCGAAGAATACCTGTCCAACAAAAGCCGTGGCCCAGCCCGTTTCAGCCGATCGCCGTCGCCCTACCCATACCAGTGGCCTACCGCCGTAGCAATGCTGATTTCACAAGGGAAAGGTCCCTCAGCCCACGAGGGGGAAACTAAAAGCAGCAACTTCTAAAGGTGAGGTTGCGCAACGGCGGAAAAATGAAAAACCTCCAACGATGAAAGGGCGCGCCGAAGACCTTGATTCACGACATGCCCTCATCCCGACGACCCGACCGAATCCTGACGATACTCCCGAACACGCCGACAGCTACACGGCGTGACGCGTACCCAAAATGACCGAGACTGCCGCTGAGAAGACAACGAAAACAACGACCCTCAGTGCCCGACCATCAACAAGCACAAGCCGAGATACGACGCCCCGACGCACGCGGAACTCGAGGAAGGCGGCGTCCGACGTCGAGTTGTACATCGACAGCTTTGACGTAGTCGCCCTCATCGACACGGGAGCCGACTACTCAGTAAGGGGCGGGTCATTCGCGTCTAAGCTGAAAGAAGTTACGACAAGATGTGACGGTCCGCATACACGCACAGCAAGAGGCCACGTCGTGACGCCAAGCACGTCACCATAGACGGCACGACGTACCCACCGGCGTTGGTCATTTTGCCTAACTGCTCCCGCGACGTAATCTCGGAATCGACTTTCTGACAGACGACGCCGCAATATTTGATCTGCAGACGAAGTCGATAACTGTTTCCTCCGATCACTCCATGACGCCGGAATCGAACCCCGAACACCGTGCTGCTGTACGGATCGCCGATAATCACGTGACCCTGAAACCCCGCGCAAGCCTGATAATCGCCGTCTACTCTGAAGGTGCTGCTCCCAACCTCGACGCTATTGTGGAGAATGACCAATGGTTGCTTCTCGACCGCGGTGTTTCTGTCACTAGAGGCTTTGCGCGGTTTCCGCAGCGCAAATCCCACGTTTTGGTCACCAATTTTTACCGGGGAGTACGGGCATTTAAACAAGGGCGCTGCAATTGCGTTACTCGAAGAAACGCAAGAAGCAAGTGACGTGTTCGCAATCGCCGACTTTGAACGCCCACCCGACGATACGTTCAAGCTTCCGCATCCCTTCGACGTGAATCCGGCGCTACCGCAAGAAGAAAGGAACAAGTTATTGGCTTTGCTGCATCGCTACAGCGAGTGTTTTTCTTCGAACTCAAAGTTACGTCAGACACCTCTGGCGAAGCACCGGATAATAACCGAGGATGGAGCCCAACCTCCCCGACAGTCACCGTACCGCGTCTCTTCGCACCAGCGCGAAGCCATCCAGAGTCAAGTAGAAGACATGCTCAAAGACGACATTATACAGCTATCGAAAAGTCCGTTGGCTGCGCCGGGTGTACTCATGAAGAAAAAATTGGCCGCGTATCTGCTCCTTTCGTTGCAAATGCCGTCAAAAGACGATAGTCTTAATCGGCTTTTGCGAAGTAAATGCCTCCCTTCGCTTTCCCGCTGACCTCTTACGTTGTTCATATTGCGTCGCGCTCCTCCCAAGGTAAATACGCCAAAGGTTTGCTTAAATCATTTTAAATTTCCCGCGTTATACTGCTCCAAACCGGGTGTCTCGTTGCGAACGCTGCCGTACGGCGAAGACGCGCGTTAATTGAGGCGCCCTACTTCAACGTATATAGAACCGCGTTTCCCTACTCCACGTGCGTTGCAAGCAGAACATGGAGCCTATCTAGTGGAACCTTGCGTAACTGTTGCCGGTTGATTTCTTAAATGGCGCCAGAAGCTATAGTGGCGCGGGCGACAGCAGGCGACGGGGGAGTGAATTCTTTTTCTGCAGTTTATGAAGTATTTAATTTCGCAAAAGTCAAGCATGTTTGATTTATTATAAAGGAACACTGTAAATATCACTTCTGTATTGACCTGTTGTCTTATATATGCGTAATGTCTTGCTGTTCTTCAACAATGTTGACAAGTATGAACATTACACCGGACATAGACGGGTAGATTTAGCTGTGACTATATAAGACTATTGCGCATGCATTGTTTTGCTTTGGCCGGGTGGCTGAATCGAGTCACAGACAGACAGACGGACAGACAGACATACAGACATACAGACAGATCAAAATTTCTGGGTTTAAGTAGCCCAAGAAAGACTATCGTCTTTAAAAAGACGGCACATTGAGGTTCTGCGTTGACTACCGGCGATTGAACAACATCACTAAAAAGGAAGTGTATCCCATGCCACGAATCGACGACGCCCTCGACCACATCTGCCACGCGAAGTGCTTCTCATGGATGGATCTGAAAACAGGCTACTGCAAATTGAAGTGGAGGAGAGTGATCGAGAGAAGGCTGCATTCATAACCTCGGACGGCCTATACGAGTTCAAGGTGATGCCGTTTGGGCCATGCACCGCACCAGCAACGATCCAGAGAGTCATGGACACTGTGCTAGCTGGCCTGAATTGGTACACCTGCCTTGTATACCTCGGCGACGTTGTGGTATTCGCCCGAACTTTCGACGAACACCTTGCAAGGTTGCAGTCTGTACTCGAGGCCATCCGTACGTCGGGGTTAACGCTGAAGCCTGAAAAGTGCCGCTTCGCGTACGAGGAACTCAAGTTTTTGGGCCATATTGTCCAAGTCGCGGGCGTCCTGCCTGATCCGGCGAAAACATCAGCCATAGCGACCTTCCCAAGACCGAAAGATTAGAAGGGCGTGCGCACATTACTCGGACTGTGCACATACTACCCGAGCTTCGTCGCACACTTCACACGCATTGCACAGCCACTTACCCGCTTGACGAAAGATAGCACGCCTTTCATCTGGGAAAGTGCCCAAGAGGAAGCGTTCTACGAACTGCAACAACACTAGCACAGCTCGTCCGTGCTCGCTCATTTCGGCGAAATCGCCGAAATGGAAATTCACACGGATGCCAGTGATATAGGCTTGGGTGCCATCCTCGTCCAAAAGCAAAGCGGGGGTGAAAACCTCATCGCCTATGTTAGCCGTGGTCTGTCCAAGGAAGAAAAAAACTACTCAGCGTCTGACATAGAGTGCCTCGCGATAATATGGGCCATTTCGAAATTTCGCCCATACGTGTATAGAAGACCGTTCAAAGTTGTGAAAGACCACAATGCGCTGTGTGGGCTCGCAAGTTTGAAGCACCCCTCTGGCCGTCTTGGTAGGTGGAGCTTGCGCCTGCAAGAATTTTATGTTACAGTAGTCTATAAATCCGGGGGGGAAACACACCGACGCCAACTGCCTGTCTCGCGCCCCCGCCCGTCGAACCACCACCGCAAGACTCTGATGAAGACAACGCATTGTTTGGAGTCGTGACGGAGAGCGACCTAACCGCCCAGCAGCGTGCCGACCCCGAGTCACGCGTAGTGTTCCACTGCCTCGAAAGACAAAACGTGGCCGTGCCTAGGGTGTCCACACAGAACTTACCAGCATTCAGCCTGAAAATCTCCGTTCTCGTAAAGAATTTCAGCCCCGGAACAAGAAAGAATTTTTTTCTTGTCATCCCTACAGACTTTCGTGACGAAATTTTGGAAGCATGCCACGACGACCCGTCTTCCGGACATCTCGGCACAGCTCGCACTATTGAAAAAATGTAGACTAAGTGCTACTGGCCCCGCCTTGCATCCGACATCACCCACTACGTCCGGAGCTGCCGTGACTGCCAGCGAAGAAAAACGCCACCGACGACACCTGCCGCACTTCTGCAGCCGACTGCCTCTCCATCGAGGCCCTTCCAACAGATTGGAATGGAGATTCTATGCCCGTTCCCTACGTCACAATCACAGAACAAGTGGATTCTTGTAGCGACAGCCTTCATGACGCGCTACGCAGAGACCGCCGCTCTTCCGCAGGGGACTGCACCCGAAGTCTCAAATTTCTTCATAAACCAAGTTGTGCTGTGACTTGGGGCTCCTGAAGTCCTAATCACGGACCGCGGAACGGCCTTCACTGCGAAGCTTGTACAAGCAATCTTACTCAACAGCAAAACGAATCAGCAAAGAACGACGGCGGACCACCCCAAAACGAACGGACTAACGCAACGTCTGAACAAGACGGTCGCGGATATGCTGTCAATGTACGTCGACGTTGAACATAATACTTGGGACGAAGTGCTCCCGTATGCCACGTTTGCGTACAACACGCAATCCAGGAGACTACGCAAATGACGCCGTTCGAGCTTGTCTACGAAAGACTGGCGACTACGATGCTTGACGCCATGCTTTCCCACGTGGAAGACGACGACCTCAACGCCGGTTTCCAAGGATACCTCTAGCGTGGAGAGGAGGCCCGCCAGCTCGCTTGAGTTCGCACAACGAACCAGCAGCTGGTGGATGCGAGAAGCTACGACCTCCTACGCCGAGACGCCGGGTACAACCCAGGCGATCGTGTGTGGGTTTGGACTACCATCCCATGACGCGGACTTAGTGAGAAGCTTCTACGATGGTGACTCGGACCCTACCGGATTCTACAACAGGTTGGCCACCTTACTTACCAGGTGATTTCCGATGGTGATTTTGGAACATCACTGCGACGCACGCGGCCAGAAGTCGTCCACGGGGTTCGCTTGAAACCTTTCTACGCAAGATGACGGGCATTTATTTTTTATTTGTTCGGACTGTAGCTTATGTTAGCATCGGGTCGATGCACTCTTAGAGGGGGGTAATGCCACGAACCATGAATTGGGTTTGTTTATTTGTGTTTTGCTTTTGCCGCCCGGCTGGACAGGTCTGTGTTATCGGTGTTGTCTGTGAGCCAAAGCAGGCACGTGTCCCGTTCTTTCTTTCTGTGCCGCATGTACGTCATCTGTTCTGATAAGGAGACCGTTCCGAACTAACGTGAACAGCCTAGAATAATCTTCGTTGATCTACAGTGTTCTGGATACACTTCGACTATTCGAGAAACCCTCGCGCCGAGTGATACATTCCCGCAGAGCAGATGCCGTGGCATTGCAATCGTCGCGCTCACTTTCACACGTCACTTTGTTGACTGCTGCTTCGCCGCCTGTATTCTTTGAGTTGTTAGGGAAGCACAAGTTCACTCCAATAAAGTTGGTTTCCTTGAAGACAACCGCATTTTCTTTGGCTTCATGACATCTGAAAAAACAAACCCAATTCATTGTTCGGGGCAATATAGTAAGAATCTGTATTTTGAAGACGCTCCTGCTTACGTACACGCCAGGTCCAATATCAGATATCACAAAAAACTGCGCGTTCGTCAACACAAACATCGTCACTATGAATAAAAAGCGTGCTAAAACCGCAATGCACAGTGGCAACTGCTACCTTACTATCGCGGTTTGCATCATGCTTTTTATTGGTAACCAAGACGCTTGTGCTCACCAGCGCGCGCTTGAGACGCCTGCTACAATATCAGACATACCGGCACGACCTGCGTCCTGGTCAACCGAAGCGTCTTTACTATGACTACAAAGCGTAGTTCAAACCGCAATCCTACGGTGGCGCTCACCGCCGTGCCGGGCAGCCGGCAGGTCAGTGAAGCACGCGCGCTGAGAGGTAGTGAAAGTATGCCCCAAAAAGTATTAGTTGAAATAGCGGCGAAGCGTTCTCCGAAGTTCGTGTGACAGAAAAAGGCAGTAGCCGGTGAACGCGAGCAGTAACGCGTGCCACACAGGGAAAACACCACTGTAAGAGGAGTGATCTAGAAGAACCACAGCAGTCGTCGCTGGAAAAGGGAAACAACAACGTAAAGGTTTGTTGGGACGTGCCGCACGCGCCATACACGCTACTTTGGGATGCATGTAAGACGCAAACAGGATCCTCCTGAGATGGCTGGTGAGAGGAACAAGCTTTGAAAGTTGCTGCCTAGAAGGCGGCTGAAGTTGTTATTGGTGTGGCATCAAATTTGTACAGAACATTTGCCAGTTGATGTGCTGAATATAAACTATATATTCCTCTTCACATTATTACAAGCATACCATCGTCACCCATAATGTTTTCGTGGTATGTTTGTCAATGTGCTGCTCTAATCAGCCAGAAATGTCACTGGTAAGCCTCTGATCACTCGTAGGCACTGATAAGTAATCTATACGTGATCATTGCGCGAACGAGGAGTGTGGCAACGTTAAAGGGAGGACAAAAACTGCTGTAAATACCGCCGGGGGAATTCAACGGGCAGAGGGAATACAAGAGGACGAGGAATAAAATGTGGAAGGGGGAAAGGAGGAGGAACGAGTCGGGAACGAATGGTGAAGTCGAGTGAAGAAGTAATACCTGGTACAAGGACGCTCAAAAGAGCGCGTGATGAGGAGGTGACGGAGGCGGCGGAAAGGTAAGGAAGACTCTACCGAGAAATTCGCATTTGCCAATAAGAATAATTTAAAAAACCGGGTAGATAAAAATTCTTTGCAATAAAGACTTCGGATATTTTGAACGACCAATTTGATGGAATGACCAGAAGGAAGGATCAACTGATGAACTCAAGTAAAGGGATAGCGGTGCCAAATTCCGCGTTCGAAAAGAAAGCCTGACCAATGTAGGCTTATGTACACCCGATTACTAATAATACGGCTCCGTATTCTTGAACACAGCCAGAGAAAGCATCGTATGTCCTGTTTGCTTGCTTACATAAACTTTCTGCATCGTGTTACAACCAAATAGTTTGGAACAAATTCAATGCGCGTTTCTGCTCTCGGGACAAAAAGAACGAATCGTTACGGAAGGGCGTAAAGACAGTCTTGGCATCAGCCGCATTGTCTTATTTAGTGGTAATCCTGCGGCGGTGTTTTCGTTGGGTGTCATCTAAGCATGGACATCAAAATTTGTTCGCACAAGCTGCCGCCCTCAAACAGCATCAAAACCATATTTGTGCAAACACATAACCACCATAATAAACCTCGCAGGAGGAGTCGCTGCAAAATGTGTCCAGTTGTTTCAAGATCGTACGTGCTCGTTTTTCTCTAACTAGCAGCTAGGAATCTGTGTTCTCCACATGTGGCTTCAATCTTGTGCACATACGCGGTCACTGTGTGGAGATCCATTCAAATTTTGGCCTTGTAACCAACACCGTTTCAAGATATATTTGGATGCGTGTAGCTAGGGGAATAGTCAACTATCCTCCTGTTTTATGGCATCCTATACCCGAGTTATAAAACGCGACAAAAATGGGATGACGCTGTGCTGTTAATGTGTTCAAACGTTCTGGGAATAGCGATCAACAAGTGGAACGTTGAAGTTCACAGAGAATAGATTTCTCTCACGCTAAGAAGAGTCGACGTGTTGTGGCAAATTTTAATCACCTAAACAAAAAGCAATTCACTCTTGTTTTTGGGAATACAGGAAAAAGAATCCATTTCGCAATTCGCCGAGATTTTAGAGCGCCCGTATGCCTAGGGCGCGGAAATATTCTCGAATGTGCAATGAAACACAAATCTTCGTATCGATTGAGCCTCAATAAGCTCCTACTTCGGCATTACCGTTACGTTTATGACCTCCGATTTAATGCATGATCATGCTTACGATCTATCAATATAAAAGCACACTCACATAGCGTCCCATTTTCTAACGAAAAACCCCTGTTCGTCAAGACGCTCGTGGGTTCAATGACAGAGACGTCCTTGTAATAAAATATTGTTTTAAGTATAAACTATATAAACTAATAATAAACTCTTACTGATAGTGTTGTTGGTATGGAATCGTAATTTGACGATATCGCAAGTAATGTGGATAATTTTCCTGTTGGTTTAGAAATTTATCTGCCTGACCCTGATGTACATGACAGTGCTGTTTTCCTCGTTGTCGAGGAATCTTTTGCACGTGTCGCAATTGACTCGTATTTGGAATATTGGAAAGCGTGCAGTGTAAATTTATTGTGAGTGAGTGCAGCGCTGTCCTGTCTAACTCTCGTTCTTTTTGTGCCGTGTTTTCGCGCGCTAGATTGTCAATCATGAACTTTCACCAACTCTCCCAAATCACAGTCCTCTTGAAGTAAATTTATTTTCCATAAACGATAAACACCTCAAAATATTTTGTTTGTATTCCAGCGACTGCTCACATACGCTGAATCGCTTCCGCTTTTCATATTACGCATCACAAATATAAGTATCCACCATTTGCTCAGAGAAGGCTTTACATGATCGGCATATCGTGATTCAACAAGCCTCCGGTCGAATTTTTGCAGTCTAAGTTTTTTGTATGAATTCACCAACATGACAGCAATGCATGGTCTTTTCGAAATTGTTGATTTTCCAAACAGGCGCACCTATGTACAGCAGTACACTAGATTGCGTTATCTAAACCCAATACTTTAGTTCAGTTCCATACAACAATCACTGTCATCATTGTCTCCGATGTATGTTTTTCGACAAGTTATTGCAACCAACCAAAAAAATCATACCCCAACCACGCAAAGTTGATTTCTGATAAGGACAATTACATTCTGATTAGTCACACTTTAACTGAGAACAACGGGTATTTCATTGAAGCTGCAATACTATAAGCGTTTGATAATTATGGGAGATATTGACAACGAGTTTTTCCATCTCCCATTGATGAACACATTTAGTCAAAGTTTTTTTTATAATGCACAACATAACAGGTTCTTATGTTAGAATAATTTTACCCCAAGGTAGTGTCTATTTTAAAAAGATACGTCGTCAACATGAACGAAAGAATCTTGAAGAACCTCAATAAAATTGGTAGCAAAATCACGAAGAATTAGGGTGTGCGATATTTGAATTATATTGTTTCCTAATGAAACAAATCAGAAGAAATAACTAATCGGCGGATATCAACTACAGCGCACCTCATAGCCTACTTGTAAATGCGGCGCGTGAAAGCCCCAATCAACACAGTTTCTCTTCTTACCTGGCTCAGTAGCGTCTCCACAAAGCAGTAGTGTCCGTAGGCAGCTGCAAAATGTAGCGCAGCGTTGCCTTGCTTCTCTTCTTGTATATCAACAAGGGCATTCCCTTTTGACAAGGCATTCTCCGCAGCACTTTACGAGGTGACAGAGAAAAAGGCACGAAAGCAAAAGTTAGGTTCTACAAAAACATAAACGAAATGTTAAGATTAGGTGAGGAGTAAGATTGCAGCTGATAATTTGTTGTTGATTAGCAGCTGATAAGCAGCTGATAATACCCGTCCAGTGACACTGCCAAAGTTCATTTACGCAATGAAACGGAGGGCATGCATTTTTGATACTCTTTCTAAGCAGAAGAGTATATACATTTATAGTTGTTTCCAAATGCGTATTGCTTTGACTTCTTTAAGTAATTGTGAATTTATTCCCACCATGTACATACGCGATGTTCCCCCACTGGTCAGGTGTTTCCTTGCAAAACAGGATATGTGCGCGAATTTTAAAAAGCAGTGTAGTGGCACAGGTCATAAATTAACACAAATACCCGGAAGCCGCAAGAAGAAAGCCGCAAATTGCCAGTTTAGGTTTTTCGCACTGCGCTGCCGGCCATAATTTGTAGTGGTGCCATAACAATGCGTCATGGTGAGACCCACAGCAAGCGCCACCTATTCCTAGCTAAAAGTACCCCCTCCTCTCAACCAAAGACACGTCATACCCAAATTCACGATGAAATGACGCTGGGTTGGTCTTGGTAGTGATTTATTATGCATGTTCAACTTCCAATTCGTGACAACGGACACATTTTGGTGTTTTAATGAAGGTCACAATCCTCTATAACACCAAACAAATAACACCAAACATCAATGATGCGATTCTTCGTGTAAGCATTCAGCCTAAAAATTGCTTCCAACCAAAACTCAGCGTATGCGCTCTGCTCCAATACTCCTACAACAGCTAGCCACGTGACCGGAACACAAATTGTTATTGCACGATTCAAACATCTCAGAGAAACAGTTATAGGAGTACCGCGCAAAAAGGCAAGAAGTTATGAGAGAATGCCTGAACAGCTGCGGCCAGCTCCAATGAAAATCCCACGTCTCCAGCCCGAACAATATGCTTGTAACACCGGCAGCAGGCCGTTCAAAATTACCGCACCGAACAGTCATTTTGTGTCTCAGAAGCCTGAAAACCAGGGTTATAATTCTAAGCTGGGTACTTTTAGCAAGTTCTGAACCTACAAAACCTATGCCGGGGACATTAAAACACAATTCGCCGCCTTCAATAAGGGCACAGCAAGCCAGATGGAACTCCGTGGAAACTTGAAGGGACCCACCAATCGCAAGTAACTGTGCCCCACCATAGTCCCATCAAGAACATCTTGAACAATAGGTGTTTCCTACCCCCTTTAAAGTGGTATTATCTCAGAAAGCATTGGGGCTGCGCTGGTCACGCCCGCGTGTACTTGAATTCCAACAACAGCAACCTTCCAACTACCAGATATCCTGCTTTCATAAAGGGGATCGCGTTTTAACGGGATAGCGTTATTAGGCTCATTTTTCGATTTCTCCGCGCCTACTAGCCGTCCGCTATCACCGGCGCTCATCAAGCGTCCGGGGAAGTATGTCATTGCTGCAAACCGGAAGCTGCTACTGGTTCAGCCAGATACGAGGGCTCGCCCGAACTTCGAACACAGCAAAGCGGCTACTCCAATGTGGAAAGAAAGACAATGATACTACAGCAAAATCAAAAGAAAAGATACGCGATTTCCGCAGCCGCCGTGCCCGCCAAGTAAAGTTTCTTTTACGCCCCGTCGGAAGTCGCATGCTTGGCAGATGCGTCCGTAGCCGGTCACGCAAATCGCCCTTCAGCCTAAAGCGCCCCCGCCACTGAAACCGATGCCGGCGCCAAGCTTCGGCCACGCAATTAAAATCAGGGATGATCAAGGCCAGGCAAAAATCAAGGAGCGCCCAGAGTAATACCAAAAACAAACTAGAAGGTCTCCGAATAAATAAAACCGGACTGATGGCGTCCAGCTTCCCATGTTTAAATTACGTTTCAAATTTCTCGCAGCCCTGATACCGCTGCAAGCTCTACGCGGAAAGCGATGAATGTCATCTGAGACGGCGGTCACGCAAGAATCAGAAGCCTGGGCCTGCAGGGAAGCGGCAGAGCCGCTCTTACAATCGCCAAAAACTATAAAATCTTTAACCATTTGCCACACATTGCAATAACGAAACCAATGGAAAAGCTCGAAATAAAAAACTTAAACGGCAAGACTTATGCAGGCACTGATCTTAAACGGATATTGTACAGCGCGTGGTCCCAGAAGCTCACCCACACTAAATAAACTGAAATAAACACCATCGTCAGAGCATCATATTAGGCAGCCTTCAACCTCTCAGTACTCGCAATTGCCCAAAGGTAGTTGATCCACGTACCGAAACGACAAAACATCAGCTTACTCACACTGTGAAGGGCATTAGCTTATTGCCTGCCGGCCGCATGCCTAAAAGCCTAAAAAATTAGTCCATCAATTACGATGGCAGTTCATGTCGCACTAACGCCTGGACCCAACTGGCCTGGAAGGCTACCTTGTCGCTTGCCAAAAAGGACCCGCCGCGGTGGCTCAGTGGTAAGGCGTTGCGCTGCTGAGCACGAGGTCGCGGGTTCGATTCTGGGACGCGGCGGCCGCCTTTCTGATGAAGGCGAAAAGCGAAAACGCCCGTGTGTACGAGATTTCGGCGCACGGTAAAGACCTCCAGGTGGTCAAAATGAATCCGGAGCTCTCCACTACGGCGCGCCTCATCGCCTGCATTGCTTCGGCGCGTTAAACCCTAGAATCAATCAGTCAGCTTGCCAAAAAGCTGGCAAACTCACATACTAAGCTCTCTGCGACCACAAGTACCACACTCTTCTCCCGGAAAAATTTGCGGAACGTCTTCTTATCTTGCGCTTAGGAACATCATCTTTCCCCATGCCAACCAGGGATCGCAGCGCGGAAGAATCTCAAGCTCTCCCCAGTATAAAAACCAGCACAAAAGTCCACAGACCCAGATGTTTTTAGAAAACGTCTGATATTACCTAAAATTACGAGAAACATCAACCTCGTGCACGTAACCTCCAGATTACACAGATATGCAAGGGATACAAACTCAAACAATACATATTATCAGGCATCCCTGACCAGCTCGTTACGAGAAGGTCAGCGTGAGCTCATTGAGAGAGCAAGGAAAGAAAGGAGGCACTGCATCTCGGGCACTCGACTTGGGGCTCTAGCCTTGAGCCCCTACAACGTTGTAGGGGCTCAAAAAAGCTCAAAAAAGTATCTTACTCAAAAAAGTATTTTCTTTGTCTCCCTCCCTCTTAGCATAAAAAAGCGAAATGGTAAGTCTCGCCAAGACGCCAGAGAATAAAACTTTGAAACACTGGCATTGTCGCATTCTCGATTTTTGTGATCAACAGCCCGCCGCCGCAACCTCAAACGCCGGCTACTTCTGCTACACAATCGCACATGGCCTCGGTCTTTCATGTGCCGCAGCGAATGAAAAATTGTTGCCCTACAGTCTAGCTCTCTCCGCTATACTTTAGTGCTTGGAAAGCATACTAAATACATGAACGCCGGCCACAAACGCTCCATTCACGTCGAAGTAACGATATCGCGTCGTACATCTTAGAGATGTCAATACGTAGCTGTCAATTGCCACTTTTTGTTTCAAAAATAATTGTTTTGGTATTGCGTCCACGCAGATTTAGAGGCGGGGTACGGCCGCGCACTGTCTCTTGATTTGTTTACTCAGGTTGTATTACTATTGCCTGGACGCTGTCAAAGCGATGCGCGTGTTTATTTTTTGCATATCCTACTCGAGCGATATTGTTTTGATTAGGAAATGGTATGGCGTAGCGATTACCGTTCTACACTGTTTTCGCTTGTTCTAACCTGTTCTCGTTATAACTTGATATTTTAAGTAATTATAGCACTTTAGAAAAGTGCGTGTAGAGGAAACACCATGGCATTTGTTTCGCCTATGTTTCTCTGTGCATGTAAATTCGATGACTGTGTCATCGGCGCTGTTGTTGACCTTACGGTGATTAGGGAGCACTAGCTTGCTCACAGAAACGTCATTTACTCAAGGTTCCATAGACTTCAGTGGCTGCTTCAGAATAAGACCCTGAAGCAAATTTATAAAAAATGCAAAACAAAAATACCAAAACCGCAAACTCGAAAAAGCAGATTAAAAGTATGCATCTGAGAAACTGCTCCCTGAAAAAAAAGACAAAAATACGAAGGCTCTCTACAAGGAACCGAAATACGACAGAACAATTACAAAAAAAGGACCAGCCCTGTTTCACACACCATTCGCAAAATTAGGTTTAATGATGCCATAAATCCCACTGCATCATTTCAGAATAAACGGTCATTGTGATCATTCCGGCAAAGTACATAGGAATCATTGGTCACAAAATTAAAGTAAATAAAACAATAAAAATCACAAATAAATATTAGGTACCCAGGCTTCACAAAACAAAGAAAATAAAGCGCCTTTTGTCCGCAGAAAATTATTTTAATTGCCACGGTTAAAGCACCTAATCGCAGGAGTACTGTCAACCTGCCTAACTGGATAAAACAAAAAATCACAAAACAAGTGGCTGCGCATATTGTCACGTTGATACAAACGTAGAAAGACAATAGCCTTCTACAACCTTTGCCACGTTACTGCATCTCTTCTCTCTGAGCATCTCTGAGCAGTTAATCTCCCGTTGGAAACCGCTAACTTTCTACTCCGAAAACCTCAATCCTGCTGAAACAAGCTACAGCCATCAAACACTTCCGAATTTCACTGGTAGGAAGAGACTTCTAGGTACTGACGGACCACTAGCGCCCTTGACGTTCGCCTTCCAGCGCCACCATAGCTCGTACTCGTCGCGTCAGATCCGAGACCTCGATTTTATCTGGGAGCTTACCGTCGATCTCCATCATTTTACCGCCCCGAATAATACTGCTTCTGACGTCTGTCTCGCCACGAAGCCCTTAATTTCGTCCTCACCCAAACAAATTTCGACGAAAGAGCTGGCTTCTGCTCAGCAACGGCGCATTAAGCACCATCGACGCCATGGCACCTCCTCCACACTAACTTTCAGTGTTGTTTTGCTGCCGTTTTGAGAAAGACGATCACCTAAGAGACATCAGCCAGCGTCTTTAGACCTTCCGTTCCACCGACATTTCGTCGAGCCGTTTTCGACGCCCTGCACGGCATCGTTCACCCCGGCATCTGAGCCTCTCAGGACCTCGTCACAGCCCGGTGGTGATGACCCTCCATGAATGTTGATGGCCGCCTTTGGGCACGCACCTGCCTCCAGAGTCAACGTTCAAACTTAACAACGCACACAGTTACGCCTGTCTCGCCATTCCATCCACCGGAAACCTGTTTTCTGCACGTGCACCTTGACGTCGCCGCCCCCTACCAGATCTGCGAGATGACACCTATTGCTGACGGGCACGAAACGCTTCACGCGACAGCGAGAGGCAATACTGATACCGAATATTGCACTGAAAACAGTCTTTACAGCATTTGTTGACGGTTGGGTGTCCTACTTCGGGTGCCCTGCTTTCGCCACCACTGATATCTGCTGTCATTTCCAATCACCGCTGTTCAGCGCTGTCGCTGCTACTTTTTGGAGTCGCCACATCTACACGTCTTCCTACCATCCGTGCGGCAGCGGCATGGTGAAACGTGTATACCGACAACTAAAGGAAGCTGTCACCTTTATAAGCCACAATAGCATTGGACCGACCCCCCTCCTCTCGTCTTACTGGGCCTACAATCCGCTTTGAAGTCTGATTTGCGTTGCGGATCAGCTGAACTGGTGCACGGCTTCCCACTTCGTCTCCCTGGCGATTTTATTACACCTTTGCCTACCGATGGAACTCCGGACCACATCAATTACATAGCTCATTTCTGTCGCCTTTTGGGACAATGCAGCCCGCGCTTCGTTGACAGCGCAGCGAACAAACGAAACAGCAGTGCTTTGAGCTTGGGAGGGGTACTTCATAAACGGAGACCAAGCACGCACCGGCAAACGGAAACGGCAGCGCCGGAAGTCTTTCATGAATGCAATCCGCAGATAGCTAACTACCCCTTAAACACTATGTTACGTGCACTACAGGTATTCGATGTTCTGAATCCAGGATTTGCAGGCCTCGCTGAAGCAAGTGTCATGGCACGCACGCGACATTCATTCCGCGCTGTTGTCTATCAGGTGTCCGTTTCTTGATGGAACGCCGTAAGCCTCTTGTCACAAATCTGTGATCCTCGCCACCTGATGTTCATAAAATTGATCCTAATACCCGTCATCTGGGAACCGAAGCTGGCAAAAATATTAGAATAAGCGGCTATAAACTGTTTCAAAAAGGCTCCTAATGTAAATACGTCGAAGTCGCTTTATTTATGAGACGTTATATTACGTCCTTAATCATTGGGTACTTCACAGAGGCAGTGCGATCGTCTACCTCACCATCCGAAAGCGCAACATCACTTCATAGTTAGTTTGCTGTCACGCGTCCTGATCGGAAGAGAAGACGGATGCCGGAAACACGGGCACGCTTCGCAAAAGAGATTTATGACACAGCAAAAGTCGAAACAAAACCCGAGTAAAGAAACCCACCCACCCTAACAAACTACAAAACTCTCGACCATAAAATATATACCATATCGTAAGACGACTCTGCCTTACAGCTTCAGAATCTCCTAGGAAGATGATGGGTTACAAAGGAGGCTTACGTAACTCATGGGTGTAAACGTAAGGAAATTGTGGCGTGGCCGCCAAGAGCTGGTGCCCGCGTGCTGTCATCAAGATGTTGGGGGACTGGCGAGGCGCCGCTCGGTTCGGGAACGCCGCCATTGGGGGGCCCTTCGTAGCGTAGGACAACGTTTCGATGCCGCTTGCTGAAAACACGCGACCGTTGCCGCTGGAGCCGCGAAAGCATGAGTTGCAAGTGCGCCGGGTGACTGGAGCTGGTGCGCTGCCGGCCTGCTCCCGTCTAGGTTTCTGTCGCAACGTCCGTGCCTTGTGTTGCCTCACCCCAGGCTTCGCTCTTCAGGAACCCCGTGTGGTTGTGGTGGTGCCAGAAGATATGGCTTACACCCACTCAGGGGGATTGGCCAGGAGACGGGCGCTCACTGAGATACACTATATACTCAGTACCAAAAGAAATACATTTAGAGAATGCATTTAAAACAGGCGTTAGGGGGGAAATATCAGCCGAAAAAAACTGAACTGCCCGACGATGTAGTACCAGGAAATGTGGAAAACAATATAAAATCAAAACAGAAAAATTAAAGAGAAAAAACTTTAGAAGTATGTAAAGAAATATAACCAGAGCAGTTGAAGGAGAGGCAGTGGGTGGGAAGGCACTGATACCAGTGATAACAAACGCTGGACCTTTTTAAGGCAAGCCCGGCATGGCCATGGGAGCGAGCACGGGAGATGGCCAGATTACGCAATGAATAATTGTACGGCGGAACAAAAATCTCTGTGGCTAATACCCAGCAACTTCGCGCCCAATGATAAGCTTAGAAGAACAGACAATGGGTAGGCTAATTGATCAAACCTCTTCTCAAAGTATCGGTTTCGTATCGTGGAGTACCGTCGACACGAGAGAAAAAATGTTCTGTTGTCTCTAATTCGTTACGAAATGCACGGAGTGGTGAAGGGGCCAGATTGTAGCTGTATAAGTAATAAAGTAACTTTGGGACGGAACAGCGAAAGCTGCTAGGGAAACTTCACAAGCCCGTGACTGACTAATCGATTACTTCCATGGCTGCCGCAGGTGCTCGAGGTCAGAACTCGCATACGCAGATTTAGCCATGCATTGTAGGAGGCATAATATTCAGATGCGTGCCAAGGTGAGAAAATTTGGTGTCTTCCCCCGCAACTGCCTGTATGTCCCTTCTTCCTTTTCATCTTCGACATCCTTTTCTAGGGCGTGGTAGCGGGGATTGCCCTTAATTCATGACAAGTACCTACACAGATCCCAAATCTCCCTTGGCGGCTGCTTGGACCTACCGTCCTGTCGCGACACTTATCTGAATGTGCAGACCCGTTTGCATCATAATCTAAAATGGTACCATATTCCAGCTAATATAAATCAAATATTATGGACGTTCAAGTTTTAATCCCCTATAAAAGACATTTTCTCTTAGTCTGGTGTAAATATTCTGCCTGCAATTGGAAGTACCCGGTAAGTAAACAAGTATTCCGTTAGCAGAGTTGGAGCGCTTCAAGACATTCTTGTCGGCGCAACAAACACAGGCGCAGCTTACGAGTGAGGTTACAGAACATTTAAGATTTGACATCAGGATTTGAGAATTTTGGACAGAAGGCATAAAACGATCGAGCGAAACACTTTTTTTTGTTTCAACCAAACGTTAAGTGTTTTTTCACTCTGTCGGTAAAAGCAAGCCTTTTTCTGTAATTTCGAATGCTGTGCGAAGGTTTAGAATACCCGTACACTAGCTCTTCCAGTTAAAGGCATTGGCTGTTCAGAGCCAAGATAGCGGAAGGGTTTTGCTTTCGCATCGGCAATACAGCCGCGCTAATTTCTAGACCATTAGTAACAAGCGATAATCCCGGATTGAAGCATACAGTATGGCCACCCCGTTTTGCATGGACGCACTTGAGGTGGCGTTGGCTATGTACAAGAGTTAAGGATTAGGCCGCTGTGTGTCAATTAGGCCGCTGTGTATCACCTTGGCGAAAAAGTCCAGCATGCCTTTTTAAAATATTTCATGACCCTTGCTGTGCTGACTTAGCCCTCCAAAATTAAAATCAACCCGCTTATTCCTTTCCTAATCTCCTAAAAATCAATGCAAAACACACGGCATATTCAGAAATTGGTTTCGGAAGTTCCGTTCAAACGGTTTTCAAAGGTATAATTGGGGTGCTTTTAGAGCTGTTTGTAGAGCAACACAACGTCTATTCTGATTCCGAGCCTGGGATCCGCAGTGTTGCCGCCTTCATAGATTTAATTATGTACGTTGTAACTGATATCCAGCTTAGGAAAACGGTATAGCAATTTCGTGCTGCCCTTTTCCTGAACTGGAAAGAAGATTTAAAAAAAATGAACCATAGTACCAGTCCTAAAGCTCTGCTGGCTGTGTTGTTTGACAGACACTCTTAGCAGGGGTGGGAGCGACCTGATGTATAACTTGGACATGGCAAAAAGCGCACTTGAGGAGGACAGAAGAAAAGACAGTGACATGGGAGGAGCGCTCCTCCCGTGACACTGTCTTTTTTTCTGTCCCCGTCTAGTGCGCTTTTTACCATGTCCAAGTCTTGTCACCAACTAGCCCAAATTTCTGCATTGAATAAACATGGATAAGTCATATTTTGTAATGTCTTAGGATGGCAAAACATCAATACACTACATACATCAAATCCAATGACACTACATCATGCCTCCATACAATACATACCACGCCTCCACGCATTACTATGGCAGCCGTATTGAATATTTTGAATCCCAGAGTAAAGCGCCCACAGCACCACGAGAACCTGGGTGATGACACATAACAACTTACCTAACAATATAATAAGAATCTACGACCCTGCGGTAGAAGGGGTACATCACATAGTCTTTTATTGGCTGCACAGTGTTACGATTCTGCCTGCCGCTTCCATGGTCGCGCGTCCTACCACTTTTGCGCCGTCCTACACTATGCAAGACAGCTGCGTCGGTCAAGCCGCGACGTGCATGGGAAGGACGAGATCACGGGCGGCTCGCTGTCGGCGAGATTAAAACTTCGGCAGCGGGAAAACGCTGCTTTGTAGTGACTTGTCTCGGTAGGCAGATGGGGCAGCCGAGATATCCTTTTCCCCTCTCACATACTCAACTAGCGCCACTACTAGCGACCTCTCCCGAACTCTGGAAATAGCGTTGGGGGTGTCTGTACAATGTTCAAGAAGTGTGAAAAGCAGGTGCAATACTATTTTGACCATTGGCGATTTGGGCATAAATACGCGTGGCATCGAGCGAAGAACCACATTCGTCTTGGAGCACCAAATCAATGCTATCAGTGTGAAAAAGTCCTCTCTTTAACTTCGCCCGGAAGAGTATTGTTCCTGTCTTGGTTCGGCTCATCTTTTGCCATGCAGTAAACCAGTTAAGTTTGCCTTGCGCTTCTGCATCGTCACCAAAGCACCAGTCTTCGCTGGCTGCTCTTCACCACGCTACCTCGCATGACGGAGGCGACAGAGTCCGGTTCAGGGACGCCTTAGGTTCAGGGTTGAGGGGCGCAACAACTAGTTGCACGTGGTAGAGTGGCAACGTCGTAACAACTGGAGCCAGCGGCGCGGGATTCAACACCACGACCCTTAATGCGGCTTGGGGCTTCGCAGAATTCACTGCGTTAAATGGTGAGTGCGGCACCTTTCTTACTCTCTTTTGCCAGGCTTGTGGGGATAGCTGGTAGGGCGTGGGTGTTGTCGCGTGGGTTATTTATGCGAAAATATTTTGGTGCACTGGGAAAGCAGTACTGTAGAAAGGCCATGAGTTTGCAAAAGAGTGGCGCTTTTTTTCCGACGCGTTAAAAAAGCCAGAGCTGATACAAGCTATACTCGCTGTTGGGGTTACGGTGATGAGCTGTCGGAATGCATTGAGCGGATAATTGACAGGGAGACCACTAAGAGTCAGGCTACAGGGGCTGAGCGTCAGCAAAAAAAGCTTGAGCTCCAACAGGAGCAGCAAAAAAGAGCACAGGAGCTTGACAGGAACAAACAGGAACGCGAGGACAGAAAGCAGGAAATCAACGTAAACTCGAGCGAGAAACGCGAGAACAGGAGACCCAGCGAGAAAAACTCCCACAAGAGCAAGAGGCGAGAGAGCGAGCTTCATGTCGATCGAGAAAGACAACTTGAGCCTAAAATGAAGCATCTGGATGTCGACGCATCTCAAACTGAGAGTGAGAGTGACAACAGCGAGCATTCTTAGGTGACTGAGTGACCTGCGTTGCGAATGAGTGACCTAATGCGACCCTACAAGGCAGGACAAGATATTAATATTTTTTGGTCACTTTCAAGCGAATGCTAGAACATAGTGTTTAGCCGAGACACATGGCAGCAAATGCTACTTCCGCATCTGCCGGGTGAGACATCCAACGTCATGGTCCGCCTGCAAAATAGGAGGCCCAGGACTACCAGAAGGTTACGTGTAGCCTCCTGCGTAAATACAGGCTGTCGGCAGAGGCGTTTCGCCAGAAGTTCCGTGAGACGAGAGAGCTAAGTGCCGGTCATGCTCAGAGTTCGCCTATAAGCTGAGGGGTAACATGGAAGAGTGGCTCAAAGTGGCAAAGGCTTTCGGAGAGAACGAAATGGTAGTTGAGTGCTTACTTCTCGAACCATTCTACCGCCGGCTACCGGAAACCGTGGGGCTCTTGCTAATACTGCCGGTTGAGGCTACCGGACGTAATACTGTTGATCGTGCAGCTCAGCTAGCCGACGAGTTCGTCGCTGGTCGAGGTGCGCAGGAGCCAAACAAAGGCAAAAAAGAGTTCACGCAGAGGCCTGATAAGTCAGTGCTTAAAACCAGAACTTCCCAATAAGACGGTGGAGCTAGCAAAGTCACTTTCTCAGACGGTGAAACGGACCGGAAAAACAAGAAGAGCGCAGACGCTGAGGAGCAGCGGAGAAAGAAATCTTTTCAAGCGCGCAAACAAGCTGCGTGTTACCACTGTTGCAAGACAGAGAATTTGGCTGCGAGTTGCAAGAAAGGCAAAGCTCGTCTTTTGCGTAAAAGACCAGAGTGAGAACAGCAGGCAGATTCTGGAGCCCTACGTAGGTTAGCTCATGGTCAACGGTAAAATGTGCCCAATTCTCCGCGACTCCGTTAGTTACCCTTCATATGTAAAGCCGCGTCAGCTACAGGAAAGAGTGTAAGGGTGAAACAAGCCGTAGCAGGGCGGAACGTGCGCATGTCAATTGCTAAAGTCAGCGTCGCAGGTCCGTTTATTGAACTTGTCGCTGGGGTGGCGGTATCCCCACAATTTCTTCCGCAATACAGGTAGCTATTCCCGAACATTTCCGATCAGCTGCAACGGGAAACTGGTAAATTTTCCAAAGACTGCCGCGGGAATCAACTGAGCTCGCTCCCAACGCCCACGTAAGGATACTGTCGCCACCTCTGGGAGGAACGGGGAGACTGAGAGAGAGCAAAGAAAGCGCATTTTCCGACTCTTACGACAGAACGCAGAGTACGCCCACTGAGCGTAAGACCACTACGGAGTGCACAGATGTGTCAGCGTAGGGTTCGGAGTGCTCAGCTTCACGGGAGACCTTGAAAACGGCTCCGGAGCCGAACGCGCAAAGTTCACGAACAAACAACGCTTCACAAGAACGCGTGAACCGTGGTGCTAGCGAAAGGAAGCAACACGAGTCCGTTGACATGAAAGGTGTTTCTCCCGACGCGATTTCTGAACCGAGCGACGCTGTAGTAGACCCGGCAGTCCATAAATTGGACGGTTTCACGGTGCGGCTAAGCGTAACGCTGATTCCACGACTGCGCGAGTCGTCAGCGTTCCACCACAAAATGAGAAATTAGATTTCGAACAACGGCCGACGAAGCTCGTAGCGATTTCGGTGCCACTTGGGGCTTAAACGTCTTCCAAGACCAGGCAGCGCGGGCGTAGTGTAGCCTTAGCAGCCGGAAAAGTGAACAAAGACCTGCTTCGGCGTTTGCTTACCGACCGTGTCGGCAAAAGGGCAAAGGACGATCAGCGAGGCAAAACGTTTGGACACGCATGCAGAAGTTTCATTGCGCGCCTGCCGTGTGGCAGCGCCGTTCGAAGGCTATACACCTGGTCTCAGTCTCAGCGGACCTCGGAGTGGCCGAGAACGAAAGCACTCAACCTGCTCGAGCGGTGGAAATTAGGGCAGTTTTCTTTGCGGGCTCAAGATACGTATCGGAAAAATACCGATGTCCTCTCAACTGGTCGCAGTCGCCTTCAGGGAACGGGCGCATATAAGGTGGGATTTAAAAAGGCGAAAACTCAGGACAATGAGGAGAGCTCAAATTGTGGCTCTCAGCGCGAGAAGTGGCCTGTACTTGTCGTAGCTGTGTGACACTCACGATTGCATTGTTTTTCCTGATGCAGCGTTTGCCCTTTACAATTACATTTCTTTTTGCGTGGGGCATATTCAATCATGCTAAATGTCACCTTTGAAGTTCGTGCGCTTTGCCAAATTATTGTTGGGCAAAAATGCAGCCAGTTTAGCTAGTAATTCCGTATTCTTGTCGCAACTGAATGCCTGTTAGAGCTTTATTGAGGAATTGCATTCGCACTTACCGGCGATGTGGCTGTCCTTCTTGTGTTGGCATTTTGCTTGCCTGAACAACCCAGAAACGATCCTAAGGAGCCACTATTCGTTCAGCGACCGGCCCGGTGAAGCTCCATCCAGGTGTCGTACAGCCCAGGCCTAGATTCGAGCGTCTGCCGAGCAATTTTCTTCGACAGCATACCTTTGGAATACGGTTGAATACCCTTAGCTATGGGGATATCAGACAGCCGGCGGAGAAAGTGTTTGCGCGTCCTGCGAGTTTTGCGGAGTCCCCCGGTGTGTACGAAAGATGCATTCGACAGGACACAATGTTCACGGGAACGGCTGGACTGCGGGCGCCTCGCTGTCGGGTTGATTCCAACATTAGCGGCGGCAAACGTTGCGCGTACGACTTGTTACGGTGGGCAGACGCCGCAGCCGAGGTCTCCCCTCCTTCTTCTCTCAGACATAACGAGCGCTTCTACTACCAACTTCACACGAACAATGGAGAGAGCTTTGTATGTGCCTGTACCATGTTCGCGCCGTGTGGAAAAACAGGAGGAATACTGTTCTGACCGTTTGCGCTTTGGGCATAAATACGTGTGGCCCCGATCGCAGAACCCCCTTCGTTTTGGAGCAGTGAATCAGTGTTGCCATTCTGCTTCAGTCCTGTACCGTAACGTCGCCCGGAAGGGTATAGTTCCTGTCTTGCTTCGGCTCATCTCTCGGTCTGCAGTGATCCAGTTAGGTTGCCTTTGGCTTCTTGTCATCGTCACGAAGGCAGCAATCCCTGCTGGTCGCACTTCACCTCGCTACCTCGCATGACGGAGGCGACGGAGTACGGTTCTGGGCTGCCTTCCCCAATGCAACAACTGCTTGCCAGCGGTCGGATGGCAACTCCGTAACAACAGTTATTCGGGACAATATATGCAATGAACCTGGGCACGCTGCCGTCTGTCCGGCTCATCACGGAGCGCCTGGTGTTTGCATTCTGTTACGTAGAATAAAGCTAACTACAGCTATTGGCAGTTAGAAAGACCATGGACGGGGCTGCGAAGCGCGTCTCCGTGGCGTCGGCTAAAGGCCAGAATACATGGAGCGAATATACGACGAAAAGACGATTAACAACGGCCCGGCAGCGGGCGCCCGACACGCGGTTGCGGAAAAAAAGTCGTGCGCCGCCGATCTAGTTGGGCCATAAAATTTCGCTGGCGGCAAAGCGGCGCCAAGCGGCAAACTGAAGAAACCAATGAGGTCTCCCGGTTTCCCCTCCATGGTGCGCATAGCGCTAACGGTCTGCCGCTTTGGAAGCCGTTCAACGCAAGGGTTTGATAAACGAATGCTTGGTTCGCGCATACTCGGGCTAAAAAACCGATTGTAAAGCAGGGAATGTTAAGGAATATGATGACGTCCATCCGATTCAGACACCTCAAGCCGCAAGCAAAACATGGTCCCATCCCAACAGCCGTGCCTTTTGTTACCGAGTTAGCATGTACGATAGGCTATTGTAGGGTGAATAGAGGCGGTCCGGCTGCGCTACTTGTATTAACAGCAACAAGGGGCCCTTCTGCACGACGAGAAAGGGAGGAAGAGGCGGTACCACTGCGAGAGCCCCTCAAATACAACAAAAAACTCGAAGCAGCGAGCCGTAGGTATTCAGAGACTAGTTTGACATGCCGCTGAGCACGAGGTCGCGGGCTCGATTCCCGGCCGTGGCGTCCGCTTTTCTGATGGAGGCGAAAGGCGAAAAATGCCCGTGTGTACGAGATTTCGGCGCACGTTAAAGATCTCCAGGTGGTCGAAATTAATCCGGAGCCCTCCACTACGGCGCGCCTCATCGCCTGCGTTGCGTCGGCGCGTTAAACCCTACAATCAATGAATCAGTTTGACAGGCCCCATTTTGCATTACTGTGCCATCTGTTGAAGCGGACTAGAAGCCTTTCGGGGAACGTTCGCTTTTTTTCTACAATAGTTAGCGCTTTTGAGAACTAAATACGAATATTTCAGTAGAAGAAACGCCCCAGACTCATGCACAATTGTCAAACGACGTACAACACGACCGGGAAGCTCCTTTACTTGGTCTGTTTACTGAACGCCGCCGTTGATTGTGCATGTAAGTTCAGTTGTTCACACTGAGAGCAACCCAGCGGCGGCATAGGAGCGGGCGCGGGGTCTTCGCTTTATGTAGTTCATCTTGATGAACACACGGTGTCCGGCCGCGGCAGATTTTCGGCCGCGTGAACGTCGTCACGAAGGTTCGCTCCACGTATTCTGGCCTTAACGTATTCCCGCATTTGTATCCTGCTTCCCTCGGGCTCGCTCGCCGTGCTCTTTCTCAGAGCAAAAAAGGCAAAAAAGGCAAAAAAGGCTCAAAATCTGATATAATTGCTCAAGGCGGGATTAAAAAAAACATATTTTAATACCGCTCCTGAAATAACATTGCCGCTGTCGCCGCATTCCTCGCGAAACCGGTCCTATGCGAAGTGCGAAGAGTCAAAGCAATGCGTCAGATTCGGTATCGAGGAATCTTTCCGACAAAGGGAAAAGCCAGCTGCTAATAAGCCACAACAAAAATGCAACACAAAAATAGATTCTACGCCTTCGGGGTTGTCGGCTATGGCAGGAGGCGTTACGATTCACGGTAATCGTATGTAAGGAGGAGGTAAAACTGTTTGTAACAATTCCGAACGCTTGAAATTGCTGTATCTCAGGAGTTTACGTTGACATGGCAAGAGGGTATGCCGACATGCACTATGGGGCACCACAACATCGGTTCAGTTGCAAATAACAGGTGTGTACCGAAGCCCTCTAGTTTTATACGAGGATTCAAACTAGTAAAGGGGATTGTTGAGCAAAATGGTAGCAATTCAGAATGACACCGATACCGCAGTCGGTTGAAGCTCGGAGGCTTCCGGACCGCAGCAGCCACTTTCCTGATCAAGGCGAAGAGCGAACACTTTGGTGGGTTTAAGATTTCTGTGGACGGTAAACATCTTCCGGTGGTCGAAATTGATACGGAGCCATTTATTACGTCGCCCGTCATCGCCTGTGCAGCGTTGACGCTTTAAAACTAAAAAAGAAGCTCGAAGGCTGCGCTTGTATACAGCGCATGGAGCCATAATAAATTCGTCCACAAATTAATCGTGGTCTCGACCTCGTCAGCACGGAGTGTGAAAGTCAGCACGGAGTGTGGAAAGTCGTTGCGGCGAGGGGCTATAGTGGTAGTCCGTTTCAATTCTGCAGGTGTTGTGCCATAACTTTTGCGCCATAACATACAATCGCGCACACGCACATGCTCAAATGCTCGTGCAAGCGAACGCACATGTAAACACACAGGCACACAAACACACAGACACACACACGCACTCACGAATGCCCACACGCGTACCTATCTATACTTATCGAGGTGATTTGAACACTAAACCTCAAGAATAAGGTAGAACGGACGAGTTAGCGAAGGCCTTCTGAGGGATGCCTCTAAGAAACGTGTCCACTCTCTCATCATGTGTTCCAAACTTGTGCAGCATACAGCTTGAAAATATTCAGAGGTGTTAGAAGCTGGCAAAACAACTGAATTACTGCGGCTAACTTTTTAATGTAAAATGCATCAAACCCGGAGACTTCTGTAACAGTCACTGGTGCCCTTCACAAGCGAAGGGTAGCAGACGACTGCGGCACGAGGTCCCAAAAGCTGACGGCAAGAGGCAGGGGGCGCCAATCATACCTGTCACCGCCAATACGTTCCCTGGAGACAACACTTTGCCAATGCAGTACCCAAGAATTCATCAATAAACATATCGGCACGTTCGACCAGCGTCTTGAAGCTGCGTTTCCACGTGCCATGATCTGCCGCACCCATTCTTTGTTGTCGCTGGATAATAGTCGCATTCGTAAATGCGCATCCCGAAGAACGTACATCCAGAGCACAACCGGGAGCGGAGGCGCGCCAGGGCCAACTACCTCATCGAGCAGTACAGCGGTGACCCGAGAACGGAGTACGTGTTGATGCAGCAGACTACCGAAAGGGCAGATACGCAGCGGTTACCATCAATACGAGAACGGGAGAAGTGTCCACGTCAGCGAGTATGCGGTGTGGTAATGCAACCGAAGCAGAGGAGATCGCCATCGCTCTAGCAATGGCCGAGCCGTGGTGTGACACCGTACTAAGCGATTCGCTAGAAGCCGTCCGAAACCTAGCGAGCGGCCGGTTCAGTGACAAGGCAGCCAAGATAATCGAACGAGTGGTTGCGCACGAAGAAATGAGTGGAAGTAAGGTGGACCCCTGCGCACGCGGGTGAATGCTTTCCGAATACACCCACCCACAACGAGACGGCCCACAGGGAGGCGCGCGCTATTACTCACAGCGCTCCCAATGTGGAGAGTCGTCCCGAGTGCGAATGGTGGTCGGAGACAAAGGACCGAGCGAGAGGCTATGGCGAAACACTCAAGAACATGCGGCTTTCGAAACGGGCGTACCCGCCGCCACATCGGTCTCTGGGTCGCGAGGAAGCGGTTTGGCTAAGAAGACTCCAGACGCGTCGGTCACATCACCGGCAGCGTTACATCAGATGTTCCCGGACAAATACCCCGAGGCCCTGTGTGGTCTGTGCAAAAAGGGACCGCCAAACCGGTGGCACGTTATGTGGCACTGTGCCACCGAACCGGACAGTGCCAGTTTCGAGAAGTATCCAGCGAAACATCAAGGAGCCATCGAGTCAGACAGCAAGATAGATCAAAAATGGACCCTCCAGCAGATCTTCACCGCACTTGAAAGGCATAGGCTCCGAAAAGGAGCTAGTGCTCAGTAGGGCTGCAAAAGGAGATGCAACGTTAGGCCGCGTTGAGGCGGAGCCGTAAATCGACCCCCGCCTACTCCAGGATCTTTGTCCATAAAGTCTTTTCAATCCAATCCAAATGCGTACTCGGACTTACCAATCACGGCAGCAAGTAACAAGTGTAACATTTGCAGCACGATGGATACTACCACCTTTTACACGGATGCGTACGGTGTATCAACGGAAAAACTGGTGATCTCGTCACTGTGCCAGTTCTCATCACTGTGATGCCAGTTTTTTGTGTGATTGTATGACTCATTTTCATTTGTGAACCTCCCTATAAAAATGCCATAATGGCGCTGTACGTATTCGTTATAAAAAAAACATTCCGCAAACTACTTCTTCTGCGGCCTTCGCCTCAGTAAAAAATCTTCCTTCACGGGTATTATTCCTCTGCACCTTACTTCACTACACTTATACGTGCCCTAAAGCAGACAAAGGCGTTCTTACGTTATCTGCGAGCTGATGAAAACCCTTAAAGAATGCTGTGGTATGAAAATCTCGTGGTACACTCAACTTGGGCATCAGAAGTATTAACTCCAGCAGCACCTCTCTATCCTTTCCTAAGAGACAGAGCCTCTTAGGGGCTCAGGCTGTCGGCGTCTAATGTTGTCATCGTCACCGTCGCATCATTTAGTCACGGTATTAAAACACCGGGAAACTCGTTTACGCCTCGCGCTGGAACGTAACACGTAATAAAAAAAATTCCCCGCATTTCCCCGAGGGGAAGAATGTGAAAGTGCGAATGCACGAGTTCAATTTGCGCGGTTCGGCAATGTTCGCGAAAGAGAGATCACACACAAACACACAACTACAAAGAAAGAAAGATGCATTTATTCACAGACACCTATTTGTGTTGTCGTTGTACTTGATTGCTAGAGCGGATCTCAGCTTTGAAATTTCGTGTCTGTACTCCTTTAAGCGGGTGCATTAGCCCTTCTCACACCCGATTCCTGGCCAATCCCCCACGTGGGTATGTGCCATGTCAGCGGCCAGGCAGCGCGCGCCCATCTCCCCCCGTTGCCAAGGAAGACGGGGAGATTCCTGGCCAATCCCCCACGTGGGTATGTGCCATGTCAGCGGCCAGGCAGTGCGCGCCCATCTCCCCCCGTTGCCAAGGAAGACGAGGAGCGCGCGCACCCGCAGCTGTTGCTATGCGGACGGTGGCGGACGATTCAGGCTCGCTTAAGAAGTGCATTCGCACTTAAAATACCGGAACACTCTTTTACGTCTCCCGCTGGAACCTTGCGGCCGTAGTTGCGGCTACCTCCGGGGAGCTGTACACGGCCGGCAGCGTCCGGGCGCGGAGTTCGGAACAGGCCGAGGAGCTAGACAAAGCGTTGGCGCTCACGAACTCGAGGTGTTCAACGGTGATCAGCGACTCGCGGTCGGCGATCATGAACTGTGCTACGGACAGAGTGTCCCCCCGTGCGCAGTAAGGGCGTGCGGGGCCCTACAACCACGACAGACGCCGGCGACGCTGAAATGGTTCCCGACACACGTCGGCCCGGTCAGCACAGGGGAGAACCGCAACGAAGGGGCAGACCGAGCTGCGCGCGCGCTCACCATTCGCGGCGCGAGCCCGGACCCCCCGCCGATGGAAACGGAAGACGACGAGGCGACGCCGCTCACCTCGTATAAGGACACTCTGGAGTGGTACAGGGGCAACAGACAGGTGTTCCCGCCGCCCCACCACAAGCTTACGAGGAGGGAAGCGGTGACGGTGCGACAACTACAAACGTGCGCGATGTGGACTCCGGTGATAGCCAAGCCCGTGTGCCCGGACGTGTATCCGAGCGATGTGTGCACGGTGTGTAGGAAGGACCGAGCCACGATGGCTCATATCCTGTGGAACTGTAAAGTGAACGACGGTGCTACAGAGACGTTACCGCCGCACCTAGCGGATGCGGTGGCAAGCAAAGACTACAACGTGCAATACAGGGCCGTCCAGCAAGTGTTGGAGGCTCTCGAGCGTCAGCGGCCGAAAGCACTGTCCCCTCGTGGGCTGGATGCGTGTAGGTAGCTGATGCCGACGGACCGACTGACAACACGTTAGGCAGCGTCAATTTTGCCGGACAATAAAGGTGTTTTATCTCTCTCTCTCTCGTAATGTGTACTAAAAGAACATCGGGACATACGTTTACGCCTCGCGCTAGAACGCTTCGGGCTTGAAAGACGTTAGATGTGTACAACAAAGCTGTATACCCCTCCCGCCGATGGTTTCATTTCTGTTGGAAAAAACAACAAGGCGTCAAAAATACACTTATACACTGGATGCTTCGCCTCTCCCGAAGTTTTACTTTTACGTCAGTGGAGGTGGCCCAGGATTTCGTATCTTTCCTCTGGCTGTTTGCAAGATAGCAAAATAACTACCGTATGGGTAGCGTTCCTGTCTTTCTCATATAGGGGAATCGCCAATATTCCGACGTGAATAATTCGAACTGTGTTACTTGGTCCGGCCAAGCTTATTTTGAAGCTTATGTACAAAAATGCCCTTTCATTCCAACTATGGCGGGCTCCCTCACGGAATTCGAACTACATGCCCCCGAATTCGCGTTTTGGTGCATGCGGTACGGCGCTGTTTCTTCTCCGGAACATATGAAACAACAGGTGGAGAAGCTTAAATCACGTACAAGAACTCAAAACGCTTATGACGGAGGTTTTCGAATATGAGTGTAGTGCTGTGTGGTGCGCTCACAAATGGCGACACCACTTCATAGGCCTGAAACCTCAAACCTTTCGCTGCCAGTGACAACGGAGAGAAGGAGGAAGCTGCAACAGTGCGATCGTACGATGAAATGTCGTGGTCGTGTGAAATGCTGCAGGTGTTTTCTTGAGTTTAGAAAAAACTAACACAACGCCTTCCGCTACCTTCGCTCGTAAGAGCGAAAGGTGCTGGCTGTGGCCTTTAAGTACGAAATTCAGACTGAAATAAAAGATTTCTTTCATGCATGAAGTTGCTGACATGCTCCAGTTCTCTCCATTCTCTGAGTACTGTGCTATTCTTCACTTTCATTTTTTCGAAATTCAATCATTCCAACTGAGATGGCGTCCCAGCAGTTCGAGTTAACGAGGTTTTAATGTACGACCTTCCGTGCTTCCTTATTGTTACCATACATTTCAAGGCACCGCCAATACTTACATGAGACTTCCTTTTATGGCTCCCAGGTGAAGATAGTTAAGTCCATCTTTGATGCTTTTAGTAAAATCCATTTCTTGAAGCTTCATGAGTTCATGTACAATATCAGTGGCCATCATTGCAAAAGCAACATGTAGAGCAGTGTTGCCTTCATCGTCCTGCAGCAAAAGCAATTTAAATCAAAACAGTTCTTTTTTGAGGGCTATTTATTGATACATGAATCAAACTTGTGTGTAGAATTTTTGCCAAGATTACAAGAACACTTATCACACAGAAATACTCTCTGTAGCATATTTATTTGCTTTAGAAATGGTAGCACTGAAAATTGCCAGAGCAGTTTTACGTAAAACTCTCCAATCACAACACGCACACACACACACACACACACACAAATATATATATATATGTATATATATATACAGAAAGATAGATCGGCAGTCTATAACGCCAAAGGTGGCATAGGGGTGTAGTTAGGCTCTTTTTGTTACTACGGTTAATGAAGTTAACATTTTTTTAAATATACGGAAGAAAAAAAGATAGAAAAACACGCGCCCAGAGTGGGGACCGAACCCACGCCTTTCGATTAGATCTTGAATGCCTCACCAATTCGGCTATCTGGGCGACTGTGTTTTCCTTCACTTTCTGGGCTATTTATATTTACTAGAAGTGTACCTGACGCTTGAAGGTGGAAGCCAGCGCCCCTCTGACTACACGGGGAGAAGGGGACCTTCTTTTCAACACCCGGGGCGTGACTTCAACGTCT